>NC_137752.1:11503226-12103226 GCF_963264785.1 Psittacula echo | reverse complement strand
CATCCTTGTATGGAAATCTTTCTTTCACAGCTGCCAAGAGCCGCCTCCAAAGACTGAGGGACTTTTTCTCTCTTGCAATTGCTTTGTCAATTCCCCCTTCTCTAGCAAGTGATCCCAGCTGCTTGGCTTCCGTACCTCCTAGTTTGTGACCATCGGCCCCATTGTCCCAGCATCGGAGCAACCAGGTGATGATGTGCTCCCCTGGTTGACGGGTAAAATCTTTTCGCATATTTCGTAGCTCGGTTGAGGTCCGAGGTCGAGAAGTCACCTCTTCTTCTTCTTCGTCATGTGTTGATGACTCCTGACCAGATGCTGTCCTGAGTGGTGAATACATTGTTTCTTCATCTTGCTTCACCCTTCTTGCCTCTTTTTTGCTTTTTCTCTTGCGTAGAGGGGCTATCGATATTGGTACGAATTGGTCCTCTGGTTTAGCTGCAGTCATCACTGTGGTTTGAGTAGTGGCTGTACTTGTCGCTGGGGGTGGTGTAGCTGCTGTGGTTGGAGCTGGGGTAGCTTCGCTGTCTGTTGCAGTTGAAGTTTGAGTAGCGGCTGTACTTGTCGCTGGCGGTGGTGTAGCTGCTGTGTTTGGAGCTGGGGTAGCTGCACTGTCTGTTGCAGTCGAAGTTTGAGTAGTGGCTGTACTTGTCGCTGGGGGTGGTGTAGCTGCTGTGCTCGGAGCTGGAGTAGCTGCGCTGTCTGTTGCTTCGCCCTCAGATCCAGGGACATTTTTTCCCTTTTGAAGGTGCTGGATAGCGTTGAACAAGGCCCGGTAAGCATAGGCCAAGCCCCAGCACGTTGACATGATTTGTCCCTCTCTGGTATGACCAGGATGACAGCACACCTCATTTTAGTGTTTTACTAATTCTTCTGGATTTTGCAGTTGTTCGGTGGTGAAATTCCAAAACACTGGAGGGGCCCACTGACCTAGATACTTGCCCATACTATCCCACACACCTTGCCACTCATGGCTGTCCAGCCTCGGGGAAAATCTCTCGGTCCCCCTATTTTGTCGTCTAACCCCAGACAAGACCCAAACCCGACTCTGCTTAACTCTTGAGATCAGACGTAATGGTTGTGAACAAAACACACTCTGTATGCGTGCCAACATGGTGACCCCCATCACAATCAGCAAACAGGTCTCAACAATATTAAAAGGCCACTCAAAAATTTCAAAACTCTCAAACGATGCTGTAAACGGTCTGGGAGGGGCACTGGGAGGGTAAAAGAATGTCTCCTTCATAGGCTGACCACCCAGGAAGGAGAAAAAAAATGTATAGTTGCTAAGCATTTGTATTATATACCTCCCAAAGTATAAAGGTGGTGACCACACTGGGAACACAAGCCAGATCAGTTTCATGATCAATCCTTCTATTGTATTACAAGTCATTGCCACAAAATACAATGAGACAACAACCTTAGCCCAAGCCCCACACTTGAAAAACACCAACACAGCAAATACCGGCTCTAAGTAACCTATGGCATATTGAGACTGTGAGATCAAAAACAACAAATTTGAGAGCCAATAAATCAGCATTGTGACGAGTGACTATTAATCTAAAACACTGAATGCTTATCACAAATACGATTAGACACACTCCGGTCAGATCTGTCGTTATCTCAACCCTTCGTGCCCCACGTTGGGCGCCAAAAAGAACTGTCGTGGTTTAAGCCCAGGCCGCAAACCAGAACCACGCAGTCCACTTCCCCCCGCCACTCCCCAGAGGGACGGGGAGGAGAATCGAAAGAACGCAACTCCCACGGGTTGAGACAAGAACAGTCCAGCAACCCAGGTACAACACAAATCACCACTGCTGCCACCAATAATAATAATGATAAGAGAAATAACAAGGGAAGAAAATATGATACCGCTCGCCGGAAAAGAGCCCGACCGAAAAGAGGACGTGCCCTTCCGGGTAGCTCCCAGTTACATCCCCGGGCATGACGTGCTGTGGTATGGAATACCTCTTAGGCTAGTTTGGGTCAGGCGTCCTGTCCCTGCTTCCTCCCGGCCCCTCCTCCTCCCTGGCAGAGCATGAGACTCACAAAGTCCTTGGTCAGGGTAAACATCTGTGCTATCAGCAATGTTCCGAGGCTGAAAGTCAAAAACACAGTGCTGCAACAGCTACTAAGAAGGAGAAAAACTGACTGCTACTGCTGAACCCAGGACAGGGTGCCAAAGAGGTTCAAATGTAATGGACTTTGAGTTGGGAAATGGAGGAGCGACAGAAATCCAGATGGCACCGTTGCAAAGCTGACTTTCTGCAGAAGAGGCACAGCTCAAGTTTTTTGTCCTGGCTCTTCAGCTGTGGGAGCAGAGGCCAAACATTCGTGCTCTACTCACTGGGATGCTGGACAGCCGAGCACGGGTGCCAAAGAGGTTCCATTTTAAGGGACATTGAGTTGGGAAATGGAGGAGCGACAGCAAAGCGGATGGCACCCTTGCAAAACTGACTTTCTGCAGAAGAGGCACAGCTCACGTTTTTGCCCAGGCTCTTCGCCTGCGGGAGCAGAGGCCAACCATTCGTCCTCTACTCCCTGGGATGCTGGACAGAAGAGAACGGGTGCCAAAGAGGTTCCATTCTAATGGATTTTGAGTTGGGCAGTGGACAAGCGACAGCAATGCGGATGGCACCGTTGCAAAGATGACTTTCTGCAGAAGAGGCACAGGTCAAGTTTTTTGTCCTGGATCTTCAGATGTGGGAGCAGAGGCCAAACATTCGTGGTCTACACACTGGGATGCTGCACAGCCGAGAACGGGTGCCAAAGAGGTTCCATTGTAATGGGCTTTGAGTTCGGAATTTGAGGAGCGACAGCAACGCGGACGGCACCGTTGCAAAGCTGACTTTCTGCAGAAGAGGCACAGCTCATGTGTTTTGCCCTGGCTCCTCATATGTGGGAGCAAAGACCAAACATTCGTACTCTACTCACTGGGATGCTGGACAGCCGAGAACGGGTGCCAAAGAGGTTCCAATGTAATGGACTTTGAGTTGGGAAATGGAGGAGCAACAGCAATGCGGATGGCACCGTTGCAAAGCTGACTTTCTGCAGAAGAGGCACAGCTCAAGTTTTTTTTTGTCATGGCACTTCGGCTGTGGGAGCAGAGGCCAAACATTCGTGCTCTACTCATTCGGATGCTGGACAGCCGAGAAAGGGTGCCAAAGATGTTCTATTGTAATGGACCTTGAGTTCGGAAATGGAGGAGCGACTGCAACGCAAAGGGCACCGTTGCAAAGCTGACTTTCTGCAGAAGAGGCACAGCTCAAGTTTTTTGTCCTGGCTCTTCGGCTGTGGGAGCACAGGCCAACCATTCGTGCTCTACTCTCTGGGATGCTGGACAGCCGAGAACAGGTGCCAAAGATGTTCCATTGTAATGGGCTTTCAGTTCGGAATTTGAGGAGCGACAGCAATGCGGATGGCACCGTTGCAAAGCTGACTTTCTGCAGAAGAGGCACAGCTCAAGTTTTTTGTCCTGGCTCTTCAGCTGTGGGAGCAGAGGCCAAATATTCGTGCTCTACTCCCTGGGATGCTGGACAGCCGACAGCGGGTGCCAAAGAGGTTCCATTGTAATGGACTTTGAGTTGGGCAATGGAGGAGCGACAGCAATGCGGATGCCACTGTTGCAAAGCTGACTTTCTGCAGAAGAGGCACAGCTCAAGTTTTTTGTCCTGGCTCTTCTGCTGGGAAGCAGACGCCAAACATTCGTGCTCTACTCACTGAGATGCTGGACAGCCGAGAACGGGTGCCAAAGAGGTTCCATTGTAATGGACATTGAGTTGGGAAATGGAGGAGCGACAGCAATGCGGATGGCACCGTTGCAAAGCTGACTTTCTGCAGAAGAGGCACAGCTCATGTGTTTTGTCCTGGCTCCTCAGATGTGGGAGCAGAGGCCAAACATTCATGCTCTACTCACTGGGATGCTGGACAGCCGGGAACGGGTGCCAAAGAGGTTCCATTCTTATGGACTTTGAGTTGGGAAATGGAGGAGCGACAGCAATGCGGATGGCACCGTTGCAAAGCTGACTTTCTGCAGAAGAGGCACAGCTCAAGTTTTTTGTCCTGGCTCTTCTGCTGGGAAGCAGAGGCCAAACATTCGTACTCTACTCACTGAGATGCTGGACAGCCGAGAACGGGTGCCAAAGAGGTTCCATTGTAATGGACATTGAGTTGGGAAATGGAGGAGCGACAGCAATGCGGATGGCACCGTTGCAAAGTTGACTTTCTGCAGAAGAGGCACAGCTCAAGTTTTTTGTCCTGGCCCTTCTGCTGTGGGAGCAGAGGCCAAACATTCGTGCTCTACACACTGGGATGCTGCACAGCCGAGAGCGGGTGCCAAAGAGGTTCCATTCTAATGGGCTTTGAGTTCGGAATTTGAGGAGCAACAGCAATGCGGATGGCACTGTTGCAAAGCTGACTTTCTGCAGAACAGGCACAGCTCAAGTTTTTTGTCCTGGCTCTTCGGCTGTCGGAGCAGAGGCCAAACGTTCGTGCTCTACTCATTCGGATGCTGGAGAGCCGAGAACGGGTGCCAAAGAGGTTCCATTCTAATGGACTTTGAGTTGGGAAATGGAGGAGCGACAGCAATGCGGATGGCACCGTTGCAAAGCTGACTTTCTGCAGAAGAGGCACAGCTCAAGTTTTTTGTCCTGGCTCTTCTGCTGGGAAGCAGAGGCCAAACATTCGTACTCTACTCACTGAGATGCTGGACAGCCGAGAACGGGTGCCAAAGAGGTTCCATTGTAATGGACATTGAGTTGGGAAATGGAGGAGCGACAGCAATGTGGATGGCACCGTTGCAAAGTTGACTTTCTGCAGAAGAGGCACAGCTCAAGTTTTTTGTCCTGGCCCTTCTGCTGTGGGAGCAGAGGCCAAACATTCGTGCTCTACACACTGGGATGCTGCACAGCCGAGAGCGGGTGCCAAAGATTTTCCATTCTAATGGGCTTTGAGTTCGGAATTTGAGGAGCAACAGCAATGCGGATGGCACTGTTGCAAAGCTGACTTTCTGCAGAACAGGCACAGCTCAAGTTTTTTGCCCTGGCTCTTCGGCTGTGGGAGCAGAGGCCAAACGTTCGTGCTCTACTCATTCGGATGCTGGAGAGCCGAGAACGGGTGCCAAAGAGGTTCCATTGTAATGGACTTTGAGTTGGGAAATCGAGGAGCCATTGCAACGCAAATGGCACCGTTGCAAAGGTGACTTTCTGCAGAAGAGGCATAGCTCCACTTTTTCTGTCCTAGCTCTTCAGCTGTGGGAGCAGAGGCCAAACATTCGTGCTCTACTCACTGGGATGCTGGACAGCCGACAGCGGGTGCCAAAGAGGTTCCATTCTAATAGACTTTGAGTTGGGAAATGGAGGAGCAATTGCAACGCAAATGGCACCCTTGCAAAGCTGACTTTCTGCAGAAGAGGCACAGCTCAAGTTTTTTGTCCTGGATCTTCGGCTGTGGGAGCAGAGGCCAAACATTCGTGCTCTACTCACTGGGATGCTGGGCAGCCGAGAACGGGTGCCAAAGAGGTTCCATTCTAATGGACTTTGAGTTGGGAAATGGAGGAGCGACTGCAATGCGGATGGCACCGTTGCAAAGCTCACTTTCTGCAGAAAAGGCACAGCTCAACTTTTCTGTCCTAGCTCTTCGGCTGTGGGAGCAGAGGCCAAACATTCGTGCTCTACTCACTGGGATGCTGTGCAGCCGAGAACGGGTGCCAAAGAGGTTCCATTGTAATGGACTTTGAGTTGGGAAATGGAGGAGCGACAGAAATGCGGATGGCACCGTTGCAAAGCTGACTTTCTGCAGAAGAGGCACAGCTCATGTGTTTTGTTCTGGCTTTTCGGCTGTGGGAGCAGAGGCCAAACATTCGTGCTCTACTCACTGGGATGCTGGACAGCCGGCAGCGGGTGCCAAAGAGGTTCCATTCTAATGGACTTTGAGTTGGGCAATGGAGGAGCGACAGGAACGCGGATGGCACCGTTGCAAAGCTGACTTTCTGCAGAAGATGCACAGCTCAAGTTTCTTGTTCTGGCTCTTCACCTGTGGGAGCAGAGGCCAAACATTCGTGCTCTACTCACTGGGATGCTGGACAGCCGAGAACGGGTGCCAAAGAGGTTCCATTGTAATGGACTTTGAGTTGGGAAATCGAGGAGCGACAGCAATCCGGATGGAACCGCTGCAAAGCTGACTTTCTGCAGAAGAGGCACAGATCAAGTGTTTTGTCCTGGCTCTTCAGCTGTGGGAGCAGTGGCCAAACATTCGTGCTCTACTCACTTGGATTCTGGACAGCCGAGAGCGGGTGCCAAAGAGGTTCCATTGTAATGGACTTTGAGTTGGGAAATGGAGGAGCGACAGCAATGCGGATGGCACCGTTGCAAAGCTGACTATCTGCAGAAGAGGCACAGCTCAAGTTTTTTGTCCTGGCTCTTCGGCTGTGGGAGCATAGGCCAACCAGTCCTGCTCTACTCACTGGGATGCTGGACAGCCGAGAAAGGGTGCCAAAGAGGTTCCATTCTAATGGACTTTGAGTTGGGAAATCGGGGAGCGACAGCAACGCGGATGGCACTGTTGCAAAGCTGACTTTCTGCAGAAGAGGAACAGCTCATGTGTTTTGTCCTGGCTCTACAGCTGTGGGAGCAGAGGCCAAACATTCGTGCTCTACTCACTGGGATGCTGGACAGCCGG
This sequence comes from Psittacula echo, assembly GCF_963264785.1. Lineage (NCBI taxonomy): Eukaryota > Metazoa > Chordata > Aves > Psittaciformes > Psittacidae > Psittacula > Psittacula echo. The sequence continues at coordinate 12,096,554 of NC_137752.1, read as the reverse complement.
GAACGGGTGCCAAAGAGGTTCCATTCTAATGGACTTTGAGTTGGAAAATTGAGGAGCGACAGCAATGCGGATGGCATCGTTGCAAAGCTGACTTTCTGCAGAAGAGGCACAGCTCAAGTATTTAGTCCTGGCTCTTCGGCTGTGGGAGCAGAGGCCAAACATTCGTGCTCTAATCACTGGCATGCTGGACAGCCGAGAGCGGGTGCCAAAGAGGTTCCATTGTAATGGACTTTGAGTTGGGAAATGGAGGAGCGACTGCAACACAAATGGCACCCTTGCAAAGCTGACTTTCTGCAGAAGAGGCACAGCTCAAGTTTTTTGTCATGGCTCTTTGGCTGTGGGAGCAGAGGCCAAACATTCGTGCTCTACTCACTCGGATGCTGGACAGCCGAGAGCAGGCGCCACAGGCCTTCAACTCTAATGGACTTTAAGTTGGGAAATCGAGGAGCCACAGCAACGCCAATTTCACCATTGCAAAGCTGACTTTCTGCAGAAGAGGCACAGCTCAAGTATTTTGTCCTGGCTCTTCGGCTGTGGGAGCAGAGGCCAACCATTCGTGCTCTACTCACTCGGATGCTGTGCAGCTGATAGCTGGCACCAGAGGTTCAACTGTAATGGACTTTAAGTTGGGACATCGAGGATTCACAGCAACGCAAATGGCACCGTTGCAAAATTGACTTTCTGCAGAAGAGGCACAGCTCAAGTTTTTTGTCCTGGCTCTTCTGCTGTGGGAGCAGAGTCCAAACATTCATGCTCTGCTCACTCGGATGCTTGTCAGCCGAGAGCAGGATCCACGGATGTTTGGATTCAAATGGACATTTATTTGGGAAATAGATGAGCGACAGGAATGCAGATAGTACCGTTGCAAAGCTGACTTTCTGTAGAAGAGGCAGATCTGCAGTTTTCTCTCCTGGCTCTTCAGCTTCCCAGCCCAAGGGTGCCATTAGCATGTTCTGCTCACTCCCTGAAATGCCTGTACACCAATGCACGCAGCACGGGGAATAAACAGGAGGAGTTAGAATTCTGTGTGCGGTCTAAATGTTATGATCTGGTGGCAATTACAGAGACGTGGTAGGACAGCTCACATGACTGGAATGTGGTCATGGATGGCTATGTCCTCTTTAGGAAAGACAGGTCAGCAAAGCGAGGTGGTGGAGTTGCCCTTTTTGTGGGAGAGAGCGACTAGAATGTATTGCGTTCTGTCCAGGGGAAGATGAGGGGCAAGTGGAAAGTCTCTGTGTACGAATTAAGGGACAGGCTGGTACGGGTGATATAGTTGTCAGGGTCTATTATAGACCTCCTGATGAGGACGAAGGAGTTGATGAGGCTTTCTACAGGCGTCTGAAAGCAGTCTCGCAACTACATGCCTCGGTCCTCATGGGGGATTTTAACTACCCCGATATTTGCTGGAAGACTCACACATCCAATCATTCAGTCTAGGAGGTTCCTCCAGTGCATTGATGGCAACTTCTTAATGCAAATGGTGGACAAACCAACTAGGAGAGGAGCACTGCTGGATCTAGTACTCACCAACAAGGAGGGTCTGGTTGAAGTGATGATGGTCAATGGCAGCCTTGGCTGCAGTGACCATGAGATGGTGGAGTTTAGGATCCTGTGTGGGAGGAACAGAAAACCTAGCAAGGCCACAATTCTGGATTTCCAAAGGGCCAACTTTGGCCTCTTCAATCAATTGCTAAGGGAAGTCTCATGGGAAAGGGTACTAGGTGGTAAAGGGGCTCAAGATAGTTGGTCAGCATTCAAGCACCACTTCTTCCAAGCTCAGGATCAGAGTGTCCCAATGGGTAGGAAATCAAGTAAGGGAGACAGGAGACCAGCATGGTTAAACAAGGAACTGCTGGGCAAACTCATGTGGAAAAAGAGAATCTATGGATTATGGAAGGAAGGGCTGGCCACTTGGGAGGAATATAGGACAGTTGTTACAGGATGTAGGGAGGCAATTAGGACAGCTAAGGCCTCCTTGGAACTTAATCTTGCAAGTCGGGTTAAGGACAATAGAAAGGGCTTCTTCAAATACATAGCGGATAAAACTAACACGAGAGGCAATATAGGCCCACTGCTGAACGAGGTGGGTGCCCTGGAGACAGAAGATATAAAGAAGGCAGAGGTGTTGAACGCCTTCTTTGCCTCTGTCTTTACTCCTGCAGACTCCCCCCGGGGGTCCCAGATTCCTATAGCCCCAGAAGGAGTCAGGATAAAGGAGGAGTTTGCTTTGGTAGATGAGGATTGGGTTAGGGATCAGTTAAGCAATCTGGACATCTATAAATCGATGGGTCCAGATGGAATACACCCACGGGTGCTGAGGGAGCTGGCGGAGGTCATTGCTAGACCACTCTCCATCATCTTGGGTAAGTCGTGGGAAACAGGAGAGGTGCCTGAGGATTGGAGGATGGCAAATGTCACGCCAGTCTATATGAAGGGCAAGAAGGAGGACCTGGGTAATTATAGACCGGTCAGCCTTACCTCCATCCTTGGAAAGGTGATGGAACAGCTTATTCTTGACACCATCTCTAGACATATCAAGGATGAGGGGGTCATTAAGAGTAGCCAACATGGTTTTACCAAGGGGAAGTCATGTTTGACCAACCTTATAGCCTTCTATGAGGAAGTAATTAGGTGGATGGATGATGGTAGAGCAGTAGATGTGCTTTTTCTTGACTTCAGTAAGGCATTTGATACCGTCTCCCACAGCATCTTCATAGATAAGCTAAGGAAGTGTGGGCTTGATGATCAGGTAGTGAGGTGGATCAAGAACTGGTTGAAAGGAAGAAGGCATAGAGTTGTGGTCAATGGGGCAGAATCTAGCTGGAGGTCTGTGACTAGTGGAGTCCCTCAGGGGTCGGTGCTGGGACCAGTGCTGTTTAATATTTTCATCAACGACCTGGATGAGGGAACTGAATGTACCCTCAGCAAGTTTGCTGATGACACTAAGCTGGGAGGAGTGGCTGACACACCAGAAGGCTGTGCTGCCATTCAGCGAGACCTGGACAGGCTGGAGAGTTGGGCGGGGAGAAATTTGATGAAATTCAACAAGGGCAAGTGTAGAGTCTTGCATCTGCGGAGGAACAGCCCCATGTACCAGGACAGGTTGGGGGTTGACCTGCTGGAAAGTAGTGAAGGGGAAAGGGACCTGGGGGTCCTGGTGGATGGGAGGATGACCATGAGCCAGCACTGTGCCCTTGTGGCCAGGAAGGCCAATGGCATCCTAGGGTGCATTAGAAAGGGTGTGGTCAGTAGGTCAAGAGAGGTTCTCCTCCCCCTCTACTCTGCCTTGGTGAGACCACATCTGGAATATTGTGTCCAGTTCTGGGCCCCTCAGTTCAAGAAGGTCAGGGACCTGCTGGAGAGAGTCCAGCGCAGGGTGACAAAGACGATTAGGGGAGTGGAACATCTCCGTTATGAGGAGAGGCTGAGGGAGCTGGGGCTCTTTAGCTTGGAGGAGACTGAGGGGTGACCTCATCAATGTTTACAAATATGTAAAAGGTGAGTGTCAGGATGATGGAGCTAGGCTTTTCTCAGTGATGTCCAGTGATAGGACAAGGGGTAATGGGTGTAAACTGGAGCATAAGAGGCTCCATGTGAACATCAGGAAAAACTTCTTTACTGTGAGAGTCACAGAGCACTGGAACAGGTTGCCCAGGGGGGTTGTGGAGTCTCCCACGCTGGAGATATTCAAGGCCCGGCTGGACAAGTTCCTGTGTGATGTACTCTAGATTACCCTGCTCTTGCAGGGGGGTTGTACTAGATGATCTTTTGAGGTCCCTTCCAACCCTCGGGATTCTGTGATTCTTGATAATATTGGAAGTCCACAGCAGCTCCATTTTCTAACAACTGCACACAGGCAGGACCAACGCTGCAACACGAAGTGGCAAAGTGAAGCCTGATTGAAAAAACAAAACTCCTAAGAGCTTTTACAAAGGAACTGAACACCTCTGTCACTGAGCACCCTGAGGAAGGCTCTGCATTAAGCATTCAGCAGCTCCCAAAGTTCTGCTGTGAAGCAAGACTAAGACCTGGCACTAAATTATCCATTTTCTTCAGGACTCTCGGTTGATATTCCTTGTATTTCTAGGGTAAAAATGGAAAAGAATAAAACCTATCAGATTATGCAAGACAAAATGTCCAAAACGAAAATCAGGCACGTTTCCTGCAAGCCAAGGCCTCCTTTCTATTTTTACTCATTCCTACATCAGAAAAACATCAAAAAATGATTCTTGGATTGATGGCATCTCTTTAAAAGATAACTAACTCAAATTGCCAAACATCCAATCACTTAAACACTTCTGCACATCACTGCAGCCCTCCCTATGCTTATAGGGAAGCCATGAGGGCAACCACATCCTCACAGAGCTGACTACCCAAGCTTCCCTACCACTACTCGATGTACAAAGGATTCCCAACAAGAAAGCTCATTCCACTTCCCAAACACCAGTTGCTTAAACCACACTGTCCAGCAGCCCTTCTCCTAAAGCAGGAATGCTGGAGCCTGCCTGTGCCCACAGACCCCAGACTGAGCAGGTATTCCCAACGTCCAAGCGCGACCATGCTCTGGAAGCAGCTGGAAGGGGATGGGAGAAAGCTAGAGAGCAGACAAGGATTCATTCCAACCTTTACTTGGTTTGCTCCCCCCTCCCCTTTTATTCTTAAATATAACTTCCATGCAGAGATCTCCAGAGCAACTGCTGAGGCCGGGGCCAGCCTCGGGCCTCGGCACCACCACAGCTACTGCAGCCACATGGGAGGAAAAGCTTTTGCTACGTGCCTTTTGGTTTTTCTCCTTTTTTTAAACGTTGAGGCCAACACCGTGTTCTCTGGACATTACAGTTACTGAGTCCTAGCAAGAGTTCCTAACAAAAACTGTACATGAGTTTACAAACGTATTAACATATAAATAACGAGAAGCTTCCTGCCTGGAGCCTCCACAGTAGTCTTTTTGCTTGAGAATATAATACTGGAAAGGGTCGTCCCAACCCCTTCCCACAGCACCAGTCAGAGCTGGCTCAGTCCAGTCAGCCGTTCTGCTCAAGCATCACAGGGTTTTTCTTCTTCAGTGCCTCTGGCTTCAATAAGCAGTCTGTTACTGTGCAAAAGCAAGAGTCCAATGCCTTTGAGAAGGAATCCTGCTGCTAAGAGGCCTGTGCCGCCCCGTCACCGCTCTGGTCCCAGCTCCTGCTGGAAGGTCCGTTTCTTCTCCCGACAGTGCTTCTTGTGAGCAGGCCAGTCCTTCTGCTGGCACTGGGACCCACAGTACCTCGCGACCTGGCAGCGGCCACAGATGTTGAATTCACGTAGCTAGGAAGAACACAAGACAGTGTCAGTGAGCCTGCTCCAAGCACCCCAACATTGTTTCCCAAGTACGGTTATGATCAGGTCTTTTGTACCCATCACAAACATGAACATCCCACCACGAGTGTCAGAAGGCTCTGAAGTGATTGCATCTGTTGGGTTTTGCAGTTGCTTCTGCAGGGTGGGCTTAGTAGACAAAATACTGGAGCACTTAAGTTCTGTTTTCAACCACAAACATCTTAGAAACGATCAGGAGGCCTGCACAAGCTCAGCTCCTCAGGAAACTTGTATTCAGACCCCAATCAAAGGTAAAGCTCACTCTTCATCAAATGGAGGGCATTTAAGACCATCTTTGCAAACATTCCCTTCCCCAAAGAAAGAAGTGGAACACAATGGTTTTAGCCTATTCAGCTTTTGTTATCACAGAAGAGACCTGCATATTCATCCATAAGGACATGTGTCTGAAAAAGACGCACAGCCCTCGTACATTTTGTTCTCTGCCATTCTCTATGTATGCTGCTTCACTTCATCCACCCACAGTGAAGACCTAGCACTACCTTTCCTCCCAGTTCCCCACTGAATAAAGGCCACTCAATTCACCCTCTGCTCATGAAAGGTGAAGCAGTTTATTTTTCGATTCCACTACCACCCAAACCCTCTTACAATGCTTCTTCCTGTCTTACCCAGCTGCCTGCTCATTCCCGGCTCCGTGTCCCTAGAGGAACGCTTCCACCTGTCTTTCTGTGCACCCTGCAAAAACCAGGCTCCTCCCAGCAAACCACCAGATCATTTGCTGTTCAGATTCAGAACTACCTCCTCTCAAACAGAAGATAATCCTAGGGCCTCAAGATTCATGCCAAAGAAAACCTGACTAGAAAGGATTATCACTTTTAGCAACTGTGTAAAGCTTTCCATTGTAAGGAACACACCCCAGGACACACACACACACACAGCAGCCTGAGTCCTCACATACCTGCTTTTCAATCATTGTGCATGGGGGGTAGTGACATTCATAGTATGTGCACGAGTTCTCTTCCTCCTCCACCACATCCCCGTTAGCGTTGTAGTATCGTGTCACATTCAGTACAGGGAACTGCTCTTCTATAGGATCTGTAGGAAGCTGCTGGATTGCCAGCCAGTACAGACTTTGTTCCCTGGAAAAAAAACAAGCACAAATAAGGTCCATAAATTCATGATAAGCATGCAGAGACATTTATTCCAAATTAACTAAGTAGGGTTAACGTTGGATTGAGCCTATGAAGCCTCAGCCTACACACACTCCTCGCATACTGGATATTTTCAGGGTTATTTCAGCTTAAATGCAAAATAAGTTAAAAAGTATTTATCAAGAAACATTTACACGGAGCAAAATTGTTTCTGTGTAAATGGCTTGAGGTCTGTTCCTTGTTCTTAACCCAGGCTCATGGGGAGCATCACTGTAGTATCGCTGCCATTCACTATCACTTCTCAGACCCAGTTTAATAAGCTCTGCACATCCCTTTGATGGGATGTGAAACACTGCAAGTGTTTCAAGTGCCTAGTGAGATGGTAAGTTTTGGGCCTCCCACCAAAAATGAACATGCCAATGTTACATCCTGGATTAGCCAAATCCATCCTGACATGAAGAGTCTGATGTGCTTTGAGTCACATTAGTGCAATATGGCATGTAGGATGTTCCCACCACCTACCAGTGAAAGGTGATGGGAGCTGATCCCAGAAACTTATTTGGGTTTCAACTCAGATACACCATTACAAGTGCAGGCAGCTGCTGGCTTCTACAAGCTGTGTTAGAATTTCAGTGCCTGGGAGCCACAAGCCAGTAAAACCTGCAGACTTAATTCAGCATGCCCAGATGCCACCACTCGAGTGGAAGGGAACATAAGGTTCCTGTTTCACTGTGATGACAACCGCTGGCATGGCAGAACCTCTGCACAATAACAGCACGGGGTGAGCTGGTCCCCTCACAGCCAGCAGGAACATTGAGCATTAACTCTGGTCTCCAAGTGAGGAAGCACAGATGCGCAGTGATGTGTAAGTAGCCCAAGGCCAAATACAAAAGGCTCTGCCAGATGAAAATCACTAAAGGAAGGAGACAATTTCAGATATATTCAGGTTTCCTGGTGGCAGCCCCCTGCCAGCCATTGACGTACCTTTGTTTGCTAGAGATGTCTTCAGCTTTGGGTTTCCACCCCCAAGGAACTAGGCGCAGATTGTCAAGGCGGTTGTCCACCGTCACTGAGTTCAGATGTACAACCTGAAATCCAGGAGCAATCCCTCCTCGGTGTCTCTCCCTGCAGGAGACAAAACCAACATGGAGGTCAGCAATGAACAGACTCCATAGCTAAAAAGCAAAGAATCACACTGATTCTGGAGGACATGTTGCATTTTAGCCTGCTGTCCCCAAAACAGGCTCAGTAAAGCTGGAGTTACTAAGAGACATCAGATACACCAGCCCCCAGAAGAAAGAGAGGTCCAGGAGGTTATTTCCATTATAAATGAGTTGAATCAAAAGACAGTTATGGTACAGTACAATTGTAAGCATGTTGCAAAGAAAGTTCCAGGCATGACTACTCCAGTTACTGCAAGAGCATCTCTGCAATTGCTGTGTTCCCCAGAGCAGAGTTGAAAGGTGCCAATAGTGTTTTATTGCTTTAATAAGAAATTCTATCAGACACATTAATGCAAGTGTGGCACTGGTGTGAACTCAGTTTGTTATTTATGAAGAAATGTCTCTTAACAAGCAATAGGCCAGAGGTTTCACCAAGCATGCAAATGCCTTTTAGGCTCCAAGTGTAACACATAGAAAGTTTGCAATGACTCCACAGCTGATCAAGAGACACCTGAAATGTGCTGAAAGCCAAACCAGGGGATAGCTGCTCATTAAGTCTTGCTGCATTTCTTCCCTATTGCCTTTAACAGTTCCTATTTCCCATTCTACCTTCCTTTCAGCTCTCTTTTCAGGAGGTATCAAGTTCACTGTCAAGCACCCTTGTGCCTGGACAAGTTTCCATATCACTTCTTGCAGGAATCCCCATCCCACCTGAAACGTAAGACTCGGGCGGCAGTTGTGTCTCGGAATGCCTGCTGTGCCATGATGGATTCCATGCACAGAGAGGACAGCCTGACAGCATTAAAGGATGTAAAAACGTCAGCATCTGCCTGAGGGTTACCCAACATTTCCTTCTTGGAGCCACTTCCAACAACTACTTACAACTTCACCCAAGTCTAGTCTGGATGCTGCTTCCTGCTCAATGTTTACTGAACACTTCAGTTCAAACAGGGATCCAATTGTGAAGAGATCCCAAGTTAAAAAATTCCCACTTTTTCCCCCTTTACAAAGCTTTATCCAGCAGAACAGGGAAATTCATTTCAATGAGACTGATAATGAAAAATGTTGTCTTTGTTTTGTCAACATCCACCCAGATATGTTTAAATTCTATACTTTGGGGGAAAGAAAACCACTTGCAATGTACATATACCCCAAACTCCCTAGAATTTAATGAGCAAAATTCCCTGGGAGAGGCTACGCACAGCCCCGCAGGAGAACGGAACATGGAGAGGGGATAAAACCCCAACAATAGCAAACAGCTATGGAAAGGAGCCTGCTGAAATGCCCTAGAAGAGGAAAAGCTACTTCTGTGCTATTGAAGGCTCCCAAAGGGTCTGGCAAAGGACATCAGAAATCCTGAGGGCTACAAGTGGGAACCCAGGAGGTACATGGACCCAAACAGATGAAGGTGAGCATTGGCCCTATACAGAGCCGGGGAGGAGTGAAGGTCCTGCAACTGAGACTAGGACAAAGTGCCAACAAGAGAGATAAGAGGAGGAGGGGGGAGTCCAGTGCAAGAGCAAACCCTGCGGGAGGGGGTGGGGGTGTGGAAGGGAGGCTAAGACCAAGCAAAGAAATGTTGTCAAACAGATTAGATAATGCCAGTTTAATAAAGGTTGGAGTTGGAGACGGAGAGAGGATTACAAGAGACTGGTCCATAACACCAGGATATCACAGCAGAGTGGCACAGACCTACCACTGCTCCTACTGAGTCTGGATCTGCACCCACAACCCCCATAAGCAAATACTGCCACAGTGAGCCCATCTTCCTCCCTTTGTATAAACCCTCATTTGTCCTCGTTGCTGTCAGTTCCTCTATTACCTCAAGTGACAAGGCCAAAGGAAAAGTGGAAACTGGGCCTTGCTGCTGCTGCCCAGTGAAAGTGTTAGTGCAATACCACTCGACTGCGATGACAGAATTAGTGCTAACAAATCCAAGACGGTCCCTTTCCTCTACCTATAATGAAGCAACCTCTGAATGCACAGCACACACTACTTCTCACCCTACACCTACACTCCACAAATGTGCAGCATGGACCATCTCCAGAAGACAGGCCAAATGCCAGGTCCTGCACCTGGGTCAGGACAATCCCAAGCACAAATACAAGCTGGGCAGACTTGATTCAGAGCAGCCCTGGGGAGGACTTGGGGGTGCTGGGTGACGAGAAGCTCAACATGAGCCAGTAGTGTGCATCCTGTGAGCAGCAGCTCAGGGAGGGATCCTGCCCCTCTGCTGTGCTCTGGGGAGACCCCCCCCTGCAGCCCTGATCCAGCTCTGGGGCAGCAGCACAAGAGGGACGTGGAGCTGTTGGAGCGAGGGCAGAGGAGGCCACAAAGATGCTGCGAGGGCTGGAGCAGCTCTGCTCTGGAGCCAGGCTGAGAGAGCTGGGCTGGGTCAGCCTGGAGAAGAGAAGGCTCCTGAAGGGGAGACCTTAGAGCAGCTCCAGTGCCTAAAGGGGCTGCAGGAGTCCTGGAGAGGGGCTTGGGACAAGGGCCTGTAGGGACAGGCCAAGGGGAATGGCTTGAACCTGCCAGAGGGGAGACTGAGATGAGCTCTTAGGCAGAAGCTCTTCCCTGTGAGGGTGCTGAGGCGCTGGCACAGAGTGCCCAGAGAAGCTGTGGCTGCCCCATCCCTGGCAGTGTTCAAGGCCAGGTTGGACACAGGGGCTTGGAGCAAGCTGCTCCAGTGGAAGGGGTCCCTGCCTGTGGCAGGGGTTGGAGCTGGAGGAGCTTCCAACCCAAACCACTTTGTGATGATTCTAAGTTAACCAGAAATGTGCAGGGAGTATCTGGCTCATGGAAGAACCCCCCTTGTTTCTTGCAGAAGGGGACAGAAAAGAAGCAGGCTCAGTAACACAGCTAACTTCTGTAGAGCCAAAGCTTCTACATCCCTCAGCACACAGAGTTCCTACAAGATGCCAGGCAAAACACTTAAACCAAAACTTCAACCAGAAATGCAGGGAATTTACTGGATCCTGTTCTTTTAGTATTTCAGCAGCTAACTTAGGAACTGAGGCCAGTGATGGAAGTGCCAAGTACAAACAGCACTGATTCAAGTCGGGAACCAGCACTGAGTAGGCTAACACAGTGTGATGGTAAGTGCCCTTAAAAAGAAATCAGGTCTTCAATGTCTTTTTGAGCAGGCAGTTACTGATACTTATGACTAATCTGATGCTGCTGTTCCCCAGGGAACATCACTGCACCCAGCCAAAATACAGCAAGCTGGGCTTTCTATACAGGGAACCGGGTGAGAGGATGACAGACTTACTTGCAGGTCCCTACCCAGAGACATTCAAACCCTGCTCTGGAGTTGCTGACAGCCCAGCCTGAGACACAGCGAGCACCAGGGAGGCTGCAGAAGTTCTTCCTGAAGGAGGATTGCAGCACATGTGGGTGTTTTTCAGATCCTGGCCCCCATTTAGTGCCGCAGTTCACTCCCAGCAGAGTCAGAAGCAGGGAGGGCTTTGGGGCAGGAGTGGGAGAAGGTCCCTGTGATGGCTGCAAGCTCCCTGTTCTCTATGGAAGCAAAGAGACCTGCTTAACCGAATCAGAAATACATGTTTTTAAACCTGCTTTGCCAGCAACAGCACCCAACATGTGCCTGTGCCCTTTTATCTTAAACCAGAAGCACACAGTTGGGTTAGAGTTTTCAGAGTTAGCTGATTTTTGGGGGTACCTGTGGGGCAGAACAGGTAAATTACACTCCTACACCTGCAGTAATTCAAGTTCTTTGCTTTTCATTTCCCCAGGACGCGAGGCTGGCCCTGCAAACAGCAATGACCAGCGCTGCCCATCTCTCTTGTCTTTCAAAGCTCCAAAACCTTCAGCACAACCCTTCTCACAAAGGGTTCTGCCTCTCCAACAGAACTCTGGTCTGTGCACCCAGTGCACGCAGGGTGACACAGTCTGAATTACCTGAGCACACCACGGTTATTTCCTAATTCAAGTAAAACAAACCAGAAGAGGCAATGATGGTATTGAGCACAGAGCTGGGCTGCCATCACCTGCACCAGCCAGCTGGAATGCTGTGAAGGCACTGTTCAATGTACTTACAATTCTTACTGTCTGAGGTTCACAGTTAGGAGCTGACAGTGACTTACCCCACACACTGCAGCCAACTTCATAATCATTTTCACCAAAGTTATATGTGCAACAGGATTAAACATTAACAGATGCAGGTTAAAATCCATATTTAATGAGCTGATTGTAAATAATACTAATTGTCTCTGCTGCTCTTCCTGGCTCCTTCCTCTGGTAGAGACCAGACTGGGAATGAAAAGTAACCTGCAACACTAACAGAAAGCACAGCTGTACCTTGGGAACTGGGACTCCTAAGGATGGCTTATGGAACTGAATAGGAAACATGCTGAACTTCTCAGAAAGGCTTTCAGAAGCAGAAACAGCTCTTTAGCAGAGTGCATCTGTTCTACAACCCCAGGAACACACCTACATAGAGCAACACCTCAGCTCACTGCATGAGCTGATCTCTCACAAGCAAGTTGGCCTCTGAAATCTAACGGGCAGCTACAAATGGTGTCCAGAAATGACTCTTACAACATGGACAATAAGTCACTGCAGCTGATATAGAATCACAGAATGGTTTGGGTTGGAAGTGACCTTAAAGCTCATCCACCTCCAACCCCCTGCAATGAGCAGGGACATCCTCATCTAGATCAGGCTGCCCAGAACCACATCCAGCCTGGCCTTGGATGTCTCCAGGGATGAGGCATCCACCATCTCTCCGGGCAATATGAATCTGCACCCCTGCAGGCAGCCTTCCAAGAGGCCAAACAAAACACCCAAAGTTTTCAGTTATCATTAGCTCTGTCTCTCTCCAGTGCCCTGTCCATTTGCATTGGTGCCACTACAGGTACCTGGTTATCACAGGGTGAAAAAGAACCAGCAAGCCAAACTTTAAAGGTTTGTCTTCACCTATTAAATGAAGCCAGTCCCCTGCTCCCCACCTCCAACCGAAGCTGCGTCAGCATTTCTCACATTTAAACAGTATCTGCTGGAAGAGTACCCACCTCTCCTTCCCCTGCGTATAGCATTTTTAGAGGCTCAGCCGATTGAGGGCTCAGTGCAAAACCAAACCCCAGCAACACCACTGGGCATCCCCTGTGCTGGGTTTGCAGTCGAGTGGAGCTGCAAACCTCCTGCAAAGACTTCACATACTACAGGCATTGGGATGCACACCACACAAGGTGATGGCAGCAAACTCCACCTCGGTGACACTCAAAGCCTTCAGCTCTCCTAGCACACCTACCAGAGCAGCTCGTGCAGGAGGCGGCCGGATCCTCTCCCGCGGTTCTTGTCGAAGGCATAAGCAAAGATTTTAGCACCATTTCCATCAGCATCAACCTCCATCCGAGCCTAGGGAAGAGGAAAGGCTGTGAGCACATCACCACCACACAGCAGAGCACACACTCCACTGGCAGAGGGGAAGGACCCACCATTGAGCACTTGTTTCCTTGGGGCTGCTCAACCTCAGTGGAATTTGAGTTGTTTCAAATCTCCATGGGGAAACTACTGGCTCTGCTACTGGGGGTTAGGAAGGGGGAAAAGGAGGCTGAGCATGGATGTGTTCCACTGGACAAAGGACAGCCCCAACCTGGCTGGAAGCCTGGAGGCTCCATCTCCACTCAGGTATAAATTCCACAGTGTACTCATGGCACTGAGGCTTCATAAAGATGAAGCTGCTTTACACCAACCTAACAAGGGGTTAGCAGTGGAAGGAAAGGTCCTGCCCTTTTCTCTCCCCTCCCCAACCTTGATGCCCAAGAGCTGTACTAAGGACCAGACAAATTCCAGATGCTTGCAGCGCTAGGACAAGCTTATGGTGAGCACCACTATGGAGGAAGAAGCGGACGCAGTGCTTTCTGGCAGCTCCTTCTATGAGGAGCCCCGAAGCACCCACTGTACACAGGCAGCGAGCAAACCACGGTCCCTCCTCCAAACCCTGCAGTCCTTCCCCTCAGAGCCTCGCAGGATCCACCTGCAGCGGGTGCCAGAGACAACGGGTTTCCTGGGATGCAGTAACTTAACTCGGAGCACATTTACTCATCAGGGCTGGGTGTGGGGTGCGCAGTTTAAAAGCTGCCAACCCCAACACGAGCTGTTCTCACAGCGGACACACACGGGAAGAGGAAACAAAAAGCCTACACGGGTACATTTAAGACTATAAAACAATGACCAGAAATACTCACAGAAAAACTCATTTGTTCTAAACTACCCAATACATTAATTTGTTCAAAACTACGTAAGGTCGATCCGCTTCAAACTAACGCTCGTTTTTAAACAAGAAAACGGAACTTTTCCCTCTGGAAAACGCTCCCACCGGTCCTGCAGCGATCTCAAACGTTCCCCACCATCCCCCCCGCCCGCCGCGGGCCGGGCCCTCCCACAGCAGCTCCTTAAGCGCGGCCCACGAGGGGAACAGGGAGATGGGGCAGCGCCGCCCGGCCCCGCTGCTCAGCGCGGGGCTGCGGCGGGTTGGGGGCACACGGGGGGGGGGGGGGGGTGCGAGCGAGGGAAGAACCGGGAGAAGGCAGCGGCGGGTCCCGCGGGGCGAGGGGAGGCGGCACCGGGAGGTTGGGAGGGGGCACGGGGGGTGCCGGGGCCTCACCTCGAAGGAGAAGCTCTCCACCAGCGGGATGTCCTGCTCGTCGATCAGCGTGTACTTGGTCTGAAACACAGCGGGACCGCGGCCGTCAGCGCGGCCGCACGACCCGGCCCGGCCCTCCCGCGGCCCCTCCGTTCCTCCCGCTCCCGCCCCGGCCCCGCAGCCGCCCCCCCCCCCCCCGCACCTTCCCGGCCACCCGGCCGAGCCGCACGATGCCCAGCTTGAAGTCGGTCATGGCGGGTCCGGGCCCGGCCCGCGCGCGCCGCTCCGAGCCCGCTGCCACGCGCCGCCGCCTCGCGCACACCCGGGCAGGGGGGCGGGGCACCGCACCACCTCCCACCAGTGCGCGCCCGGCCAATGGCGACCCGCGCCGCGCACAGCGTCACTCTGACTACGCCGCCGGGTCGTCCAATCGGAGGGAGGCGCAGGGTCACGTGGGGTAGGGGAGCGGGGAAAGGCCGGGGGGAGGGGCGGAGGGAACAGCCGCGCCGCGCGCGGGCGCGGGCTCCGAGCGGGAGAGGGAGGTGCGGGCGGTGACGTCACGTTCGCGGGAAGCTTTGTGCCGCCAAGACGGGAGAGCGCGGGGGGAGAAGGGGGTGGGGCTTAAGGGAGCCACCGAGCGGCCGCTGAGGGTCCTTCTCCTCCGGGCCCCGCGGGAGCAGCCGGTGAGCGCCGGCACCGGGCGGGTCCTGCTTCCCGATCCCGCCGTGCCCGGCGCTGAAGGGCCTCGGAGCCCGCCGAAGCGCGAACCACGACTGAATCCCTGTTCAGCGCCAACTGAACCCAAAGGGGCTCACGGAGCTTCCCCGCGCGAGGAGCCCGGAGCCGAGCACGTGTGTTTGCTGCGCTCCTGCCTGACACCGGCCTCCTCCGCGCTCCGCAAGAACACTTGGAACATGAACACAGGATCCAAAGTGCGAATCCAGGGCCGGGAGATGCGGCTCCCATACCCAAAGTGACACATGTCAAGGGTGGGATGGGACAACCACAGCCTGAAGAACATGGGTGACACGAAAGGTTTAACCCGGAGCCAGAAGCACCCAAACAAGACACTGAATCCAAAGCTGAATCTTGGAAAATTTCCGTCTTCTCTCCCTATGATGAAAGCAGACCCTCAGAAGGGAGCAGTGATGCTGGGCTAGGGAAATCAAACACAGGAAGGTGCAACTGTGAGAGAGCTGGTTCAGCCTGGAGAAGAGAAGGCTCCTGAAGGGGAGACCTGAGAGCAGCTCCAGTGCCTAAAGGGGCTGCAGGAAACCTGGAGAGGGGCTTGGGACAAGGGCCTGTAGGGACAGGACAAGGGGGAGATCTTAGGCAGTTCTCCACTCTGAAGGTGCTGAGGCACCTTTCCACAATTTACTTGAGGTTTTGTTTATGTTTTTCCCTTACAAATCCTTTAGAAAGCAAAACATCCTTTTTACCATGGAGGTATTTGGTTGCCATTCAACAACTTCGACTGGCTTTTCTGGTACCCACAACTGTTGTTGCCTGTCACGTTGTGCCCCTTTGCTGCACTGCTGTGCCCAAACTGGTGACAGTTCTGCTGGAGCTGCAGAGCTCCTGGGTCATGTGGGTCAATGTGCTGGCACTGGATGGCTCCAAGTATCGTATCCCAGCCTGGTTTGGGTTGAAAGGGACCTTAAAGCTCATCCAGCTCCAACCCCTGCCATGGGCAGGGACCCCTTCCACTGGAGCAGCTTGCTCCAAGCCCCTGTGTCCAACCTGGCCTTGAACACTGCCAGGGATGGGGCAGCCACAGCTTCTCTGGGCACCCTGGGCCAGCGCCTCAGCACCCTCACAGGGAAGAGCTTCTGCCTAAGAGCTCATCTCAGTCTCCCCTCTGGCAGGTTAAAGCCATTCCCCTTGGCCTGTCCCTACAGGCACTCATCCAAAGCCCCTCTAAATTTCACATATGAATCCCAAAGATTTGGCTTTCTAAGGCCTGTTTGACTCAGGGAAATGAGCAGCTCATTCCCCAGGTACACAAAGCCCTTATGGCACTGGAGCACAGGGCTCCTGGCAAAGGGCTCAGCGCTTCTCAGTATCCCCTTCCCTTTTTCCTGGATGATGCAGGTCACCAGGGTGGAAAACCTCCTGGCTTTGGAGCAGAAATGCAGCTATCAAGAAGATGGATTTTAAAAGTGAAGTTAATGTAGATCATTACTATCCATCCCCTGCCTCCTTTTTAAGAAGCCTGGTTTGGGTAGTGCCCTGCTTCCAAGCACTACATCCCTTCCACCAGTGCAGGGCAGCAGGGCAATGGTTGTGTCTTGCCCCAGGAGAACTCCCCTTGAGCAGAAGAAATCCCTTTTCCAATTATTTCCAGCACTGCCAAGCAGAGAAATCCCACAGGATGGGTGCAGGGTACCCAGAACAGCCCCAAGACCCCTTGAGCTCCCAAGAGTCGGGGGTTCACACCAAGGTGGGGGACTTCTAACACTGGGGCACCAAACACTGAGCTAATTTAAACTGAAGGGGTGCCGCAGCCCCCTCTGCTTCGGGAGGTGGGGAAGGGTCAGGTTGCAGGGCAGGAGGAATCGTGTCTGCCCGTCGCTCAGGGAGTATCCAGGCCACGTTCCAAGCTTGACACAATCAGCTCCAAGGAAAGGTGGCCAGTGGGTGGGATTCTGGCAAGGCCTCCTTTTCCTTGCCCAGTTGCCTCCAAGAAAAGCCCTACAAACAGGAGGAAAGGCAAATGAAAGAGCAAAGCCTCAAACTCTCCTGTTTCTGCTTCCAGCAGCTGATGCAGCTGTGCAGGACCCAGCCCAGGCTCTGGGCATGGTGGGGAGGCAGCAGCACACAGAGCTGCCCAAGGTACAGCCCAGTTACACAGGACAGACAGGTCCGGAATGGGCCAAAACCTCAGGTTGAACAGGAACCACCATCCCTGGGGACACCTGGGGCAGGGCTTGGTCACTTCTGCTTTATGAACAGCTGCTGGTCCAGCGTTCACCAGGGATCCCAGCAGCTCCCTCTGCCCACAAGCTCAGGGCAAAATGGGAGTTGAAGCTTCATTAGCTTCAGGCAGCAGGGCCATGGTGGAACAGATGAGGGCTGCAGTCTCTTTGGGCTGGCCCCAAAGCTGACCTGGCAGTTTGGATCCTGCAGGGCCAGCCTGGGAGACTTCTTTCCCAACCCACAGTGCCACACAGGCCAGAGGTTCCTCATGGTAACCAAGGGCAGGACCGGGATCATCTCTGGAGGTCCCTTCCAACCCTAACAACTCTATGAGCAACCAAGGCACACAACCCTGTTCTCCCCAGGTCCTGTAATCCCTGGGAATGCTGTTCCTGGAGCCTGGAGAGGAGAACCTTAGAGCATCTCCCAGTGCCTAAAGGGGCTACAAGAAAACTGGAGGAGGCTTTGACAAGGATATGCAAGGACAGAACAAAGGGGAACAGCTTTAACCTGCCAGAGGGGGGATTGAGATGAGCTCTTAGGCAGAAGCTCTTCCCTGTGAGGGTGCTGAGGCGCTGGCACAGGGTGCCCAGAGAAGCTGTGGCTGCCCCATCCCTGGCAGTGTTCAAGGCCAGGCTGAACACAGGGGCTTGGAGCAAGCTGCTCTAGTGGAAGGTGTCCCTGCCCGTGGCAGGGGTTGGAGCTTTAAGGTCCCTTCCAACCCAAACTGGTCTGGGATTCTGTGAAGCCTCAGTGCATAGCTGTGGCATGCTGTGTGGGGGCTCAGGGGAAGCTGGACCCATTACCACAGCACTTGCCCTAACAGCAGACACCACTTCCTGCCCCAAGGTGTGTTCAGTGAGCACACAGAAAGCTTTACACAGGCCCCATCAGTGAGCACGATTTGCTCCTGACTGGAGAGCTGACTTGAGGGAACTGCTCCCAGCTCAGTGCTGCCTCAAGCAGAGGGTTTTAGGGCAGCAGATGGGAAATGATCATATCTGGCTTTGATGTGCATTAAGAACCAGCAGCTTGTCAAGAGAGAAGGCAGGTGGTCCCCAGCCAGGATGACACAAGACAAGGAAGGCAGCAGCACTGACTGCAGACAACTGGGTCTTTTATTAAGTAGTTAAAGTGCTACAAAAAACTTCAGGAGCCTTTATACAGCAACTTCATTTCTGCAGCCTTAGCTCTGTTGAAAGAAGCAAGCACAGCTCATTAGTGGAAGTCTTCTAGTGCCTGGTCCAATACAGCACATTTCAGTGGTGGGTACTTACAGCTGGGCACTCAATTGCACCGTTATTGATGTCATCAATGATGTCATGTGGGTGCCGACCATCGATGCTGCAGCCCACTGACTGGGCAGTCCCAAGGATCTCCTTGATTGTTCCTGCAGTGGGAAAAGGCAGCTCATCAGTGCTTTACCACAGGGAAAGCTGTGAAAAGCAACTGGGGAAATTCCCACTTTGCCTCCTCACCATCCCACCCACCCTCCTGGGGGTGTTGCAGGGCTCACCAGGGACAGCAAGTCACCTACACTGGGTCTATAGCACCAGTTTCACGAGGAGCACACCAGAAAGCACCATACACACCATCACCATCCTGTACAACCTCCACCAGGAGGTAGTTCAGGCCCGCCATCCCATGGGAGCTGTCACCACACCACAGGGCTCACCCAGCAATGGGAGCAGGCCCCAGCTCAGGCTCAGGGGAGCAGAGCAGGACTGTGCATCCCAGCACAACACGTACCTGAGAGCTCGCGGGCCAGGGACCGGTGCCGCATCTGCCGCGCGATGCCCACGATCTCATCAAAGCTGACGCTGCCACTGTGCTTGACTGGGAAAGAAGGGTCATGTAAGCACGGACACTGCAGCTCCCTCTGAGCAGCGCCATTCCCAGCCTCAGCAATGGGAGCCAGTTTACACCTCAGCACAACTGCTCCCAGGCTTGGGCACAAAGACACCCATGAGAAGACAGGCTGAGAGCTGGGCTGGTTCAGCTGGGAAAGAGAAGGCTCCAGGGAGACCCTCTACGTCTTTCCCATGCCCGGAAGAGCTTTAAGGTCCCTTCCAACACAAACCAGTCTGGGATTCCAAGAGTGACTCCATGCCATGAGTCATTTTCTGTCAGTTCACCTCTAGGCTGCAGTGCCCAGTGCTGCAGGACAGGAACGGTGGCAGTGGCTGTCCTAACCCACCATCAAGAAACCAAATTCTGCTGGGTACACACTTGTCTCTGCACTCAGGGCTGCCCAAGACACAGCCCTCACTGCTTGTTTGTCAGTTTATACTGGATAATCTAAGAAGTGAGAATCTGTTCCTCTCCTTACCCAAAACCACACACAACTAAACCAAAAATGAACACTTACTGTTTTTCTGCTTCTTCCTGTCACGAGGAGGCTCCTTCAGAGCTTTGATAATCAGAGCAGAGGCAGAAGGAACAACCTCTATCTAAACAAAGAGAGATTAATTCTTCCCCCCCCGTCAGCAGCAGTAGGGAGCTAACAGTGATACTGGATCCCGTGCCTGGGAAGCCACTTGCCAGAGCAGCATGGCTCTGGTTGGCTCTCCAGGACACAGACTTTCAGGATGCAGAAGCATGTTCCCAGGCTTTCGGCACAGGCCTCCCCACAGCCAGGAGAGGGCTGCTTCCTAGACTGGGTTTCCTCTCAGCTCACCACTGGAATATACCAGCCACGGAATGCAGGGCAGGTATAGTGGCAGGTGGCTACAGGGCTATTTGAAGGAGGTTTGCAGTAATTTCTGTGTTGGTTCAAACAGCTTTTTCCTGCTCAGATGTTCCATACAAAGAACAATTTACCTGAAACAGGGCAAAAAAATCAACTGTGGCACATGGAGAAGGCACCAGGGAGACCTGAGAGCAGCTCCCAGTACCTACAGTGGCTACAGGAAACCTGGAGAGGGGCTTGGGACAAGGGCCTGCAGGGACAGGCCAAGGGGAATGGCTTGAACCTGCCCGAGGGGAGACTGAGCTGAGCTCTTAGGCAGAAGCTCTTCCCTGTGAGGGTGCTGAGGCGCTGGCACAGAGTGCCCAGAGAAGCTGTGGCTGCCCCATCCCTGGCAGTGTTCAAGGCCAGGTTGGACACAGAGGCTTGGAGCAAGCTGCTCCAGTGGAAGGGGTCCCTGCCTGTGGCAGGGGTTGGGACTGGAGGAGCTTTAAGCTCCCTTCCAACCCACACCATTCCATGAGCAGATCTTCCCCCATCACTTGCAGGCCAGGACCCTCAGCCTGGCAGCTGCAGGTTCATGCACACACAACTGCCATGGGCTCTGAGCCAGCAGCACTCAGAGTGCTCCCTGCACATTTCAAGGTCTCTCCCAGAGGACCCCACACTGTGCTGTGTGGCACTCATTTTATCCACCTCGGAAGGATGAAGGGCTGAGTGGACCCTGCCGGGACTGACGCTTGTGGTTGCAGCAAGCAGCACAGGGCTGAGCCTCGTGCTTGCCCACGGAGCCATCCCTTGTGGCGTTCAGTACCTGGGCTTGCCTGTTCTGGATGGTCAGCTTCACCGTGATCCGCAGCCCCTTCCAGTCTCCTGTGGCCTTGGCGATGTCATCCCCGACCTTCTTGGGGGACTAAGAAGAGAACACAGGTTAAACCACGGCCAGGATTGGAGCGGAGGATCCCGTACCTCCATACCCCATCCCCGTAAGGAGACTCACCGCTCACCGTGCTCCATGCTCCGCCCCATGAGGCCTCCCCGCTCCCGTCCCCCGTCCGGTGCCGCGGTACGTACCAGGCCGAGGGGGCCGATCTTGGGAGCCAGAGCGGAGGTGGCGCCGACCTCCCCGCCGGTGCAGCGCAGGTACACTGCGGAGACACAACGCGCGTCAGCCGCGCTCCGCCGGGCCCGGCCCGCCCTCACTGCCCGCTCCGCACCCCATCCACCCTTCCGCCGCCCGGGACGTACCGACTTTGATCTCGTTGGGGTCGAACTTGGGCGGCATGGCGGCGGATGGAGGCGGATGAAAATAGAAGAACGCCGCCGCTACCGGACGGGGTGGCCGAAAGACCACGCCCCCTCGGCGCACACTAGATATACCCTCCTAGATCTCGCGAGAGTTCGAGGTACAGGGGCGGGCAGTGAGCGGGGCCGGGCAGCCTTGCCGCTTGGGGGCGCACGAGCACGGTGCGACGCTGAGCGGGACTCTGGGTTTGGAGTGAGGTGCTTTGGGCGCGTTCTCTATGGTCCTCGTGGTGTCATGTGACCGCGGCGGTGTGGCATCATGGCGGCGGGCAGCGGTGAGCAGGGCCGGGCCGAATGGGGGGGGGGGGGGGGGGGGGGTGGGGAGCGGCCCTGGGGCCTTTGTACGTGCGGGGCCTCGATACGTGCGGGGCCGGGCTGCGGTGGCTGCTGCGTCCCCCGAGCGTCCCCGGCTCCGTGTGGGGGCGAGATCCCTCAGGCGGCATCCGGGTTGCTCAGAGGGGCGGGCACCGGGCACCCGGTGCTGCTGCCTCCGCAGGGGCGAGCGGAGCCGGCGGATCCCGAGGATGCGCTGCCTCGGCTCATCGCTGGTGCCCGCTCCGGTGGCGGGGCCGCAGGCACAGCCCGGCTCCGTTCTAGCGGATAAAAGAGTAAAAAAGGAGGACGGCGAAAGAGCCTTTGGGAGCTGTGCGGAACCTGGGAGGGGGACACTGCAGGGAATGCTGAGACAGGAGAAGAGAACAGTGACAAGAAGGGAAAGAAAGGACCGAGAGGCAGAGCTGGAGCTGGTGGAGAGATTTGTTTCAGGCATTGCCAGGGGAGGTCTGTGGCAGGATCAGGCAGAGCCTGTTTATCACAGGGGGTGGTTGGACTGGTGTGACAGCTCCAGCCAAGAAAGCAAACGTGCTGTGGGAGAGTAAGTTACAAAGCTGCTGTTCGTTTCCTTCTCCTTCCTGAGCCTTGTTCCCGTGCGTGTTTGGCTGCAGGGCTCCGTAACCTTGCTGTCAGTGAGCCAGGCCTGCAGAGACGGCTAGGGACAGTTCTGTCCTTCATGACTAAGCAGCACCTCTGCAGGAGCCCTGCTCACATCCAGACCCTGGCTCACAGCTCCATTGCTGTGCTCCTGAGCGTGTTTCCCAGAGAAAATAAACTCTGTTCTTGCCCGAACAGTTCAAGTCTCCCTCTTTTGGGCTCACTGTTACACTTCTGCTCTTCTCCCAGCTTATCCCAGCCTTATCCCTGGCTGACTCTTTCTGCATTGCTGGTTTTTGCCCCTAGCTCTCATATAGCCTCAGGTCAGCCCAGTTTTCTCTTTAATTTTATTGCTCAGCTGGTCCCCACCTCTCTTTTCCCAGCATCCCAACTGGTACCCATTTCATTACCAGCTGGTGTCCCCATTTCTTGCCCAGCCTTAGCTTTCTGCCCTCTCCTCAAAACCTGCCAACAGACTCCCTTTTTCTCCCCTGCTGCATCAGAGCTGGCAGGTTTCTGTCACCCCTTCACCCACCTGCAGTCCTGATGCCAGCAAGGATCTTGCTGCCATCCATTCTTCCCTCTCTCTCTGCTTCAATTCCTCTTCCCTTTACCCTTGCATCAGCTGCTGTCATTGCACTCAGTCAGGCTGAATTAACAGAAACACATTCTCCAGCTCTCAGTCCTCTCCAGTGACCCGGAAAACCCAAACCCCTGTTCTGGGACAGTCTGGCTGCCCTGTGAACACAGGATGGTGTGTGTCAGTCTGACCTGCAGACATGGTGTGGGCAAAGATATCCGAGTGCCTGGGAGGGCAGAGAACACGTCCTGGCACATGGCTGAGGCAGCAGCGATCGGCTCTGGTTTGTAGTCAGAGTTTTTCTGAAGTTGGGTTCCTTTAGCTCTACAGGCAGTTATTCACTGGATCCCAGCCTGGTTTGTGTTGGAAGGAACCTTAGAGATCACCCAGCTCCAACCCCTGCCACGGGCAGGGACCCCTTCCACTGGAGCAGCTTGCTCCAAGCCCCTGTGTCCAACCTGACCTTGAACACTGCCAGGGATGGGGCAGCCACAGCTTCTCTGGGCACCCTGGGCCAGCGCCTCAGCACCCTCACAGGGAAGAGCTTCTGCCTAAGAGCTCATCTCAGTCTCCCCTCTGGCAGGTTAAAGCCATTCCCCTTGGCCTGTCCTTACAGGCCCTTGTCCAAAGTATTAACTATTGGAAATTGATTTGGCTTTATAAAGCTGACTCAGGTCATTATAAAATGACTTTAAGCTATGAGGTGTTTAAGCAGAATCTTTTCATCTCGCTGTGTGACTAAAATGGAGTAGGTATTCCTGTGTGAGACTGCTGCTGCCTGGCAAGCAAATGAACCAAGTGCTCTGTTAACCTGGGACAACCCCTAAAGCTGAGAAGCCAAGTTTAGCTCTGGCACCCCAATTCTTGTGCCTGCCTGGGGTCCCCGTGACATCCCTGGGAGCGACTGGGATGGATGCTGTGATGTGCCATGAGAGGCTCTGCTGCACGTCAGGTTCCTTGCACATCAGGTTCCCTGTATTTTGAAGCACACTGAGGTCCTGTTTATTCCCCCCTGCCCTGGAAGGGGAAGCAGCTGTGCTGCTCTTAAGAGTTTTTCTTACTTGTAGCCTAACTTTGTTCTAGAAGATTTTACAATTGCTTGTTATTTGCCAGAATTGACTTCAGATTTAAGTAGTTTGGGGTTTGTTCTTGGTGCTTAATCTTATACAGCTTTTTTAGTTGCTATCCTAGAGTGCACCCTGTGTTTTCCTGATCATTCAAAAGCCTGTCTCTGTACATGCTCCAGCTTGACTTAGTTGATCTTGTGCAGTTTGGCCAAGACAATCAACCCATCTCAGGCACAGCAATGCTGTAACAGCTCATATTAACACCTCTGCCGTGGAGGAGTGCTGGGATCTGCCTGTTTGATCAAGTCACAGAACAGGATTGAACAACAACAGTTGCTGAGACAGTGATGTTTGTGTTTTTCCTTCCACCCCCCCCACATTAGAGCACAGTTGTGTAGCCTGGGCTCCCCAGCAGACGCGTACTCCAGGAGCCCTCTGCCCTTCTGCATGCTGATGGTTTGTGCCACTGAGGCACAGCTCTAGTCCAGACTGAAGATGCCTCTTTTCTTCCGTAAGAAGAAACCCAGCGATGATGCTCGGAAGCGCCTTGAATACCAAATGTGCCTGGTAAGCAATGGCTGTTCTGTGGCTGCTCCTGGATGCCCCGTGACTTGGTACCTCCCCTGTGTTACCAGTAATCCTGTTACTGATCTCACTGAGACAGCAGGTCACCTTCCTAATGCACATCAGAGAATTCCTGCTTTCCCTGTCTCCCTTTGCCCTCTCATCCACAGGTCCTCTTTGTGCTGCTTCCATTCCTCTCTGCCTCTGTGGTTCCATGTAATGTCCTCAACCACCCACCTCCTGCCAGCCTGCATATGGGACCTTATCACCCCTTTCTCCTCTGTGCCCTTTCACTCTTACAGCTCTCCCACTACACTTTTCCTACGGAGGAACCCATAACATCCCCTTTCCCACCACACCTGGCTTTCCTTGTGCCCCTCTTTTGCTTCTCAGTTGATATCTTTTCTTCCTGTCACTTGGAAGATGAACTTGTTGGATGTTGCTGTTTGTTTTCCTGCACTGGGATTTAGCCAGGATGCTCTGGGGTGGATCCTCAGCAGGTTGCTGTCATGCCAGTGAGGTCACCAGAACTGCCTGTCCTGCAGCAGCCACAGGTTCAAAGTTGCCTTTCTGAAAGCAATCTTCTGACTTACCTCGCTGCTGTGCTCTAGGAGCTGTGGACTGGTGCTGGCACAGGAGATCTCTGTGCTCTACCCCAGAGGCACCTGCATTCTAGAAGTGACAAAATGATGTGTGTTGGATGTCTGGAAGGTGTTTTGTTAAGGAAGGCTTCATTCTGTACCAGTAATGAAACCACTTTTACTGAATTTATTCAGTTGGAGGGTTTCTGTTCAGTGCCTGTGGGGCTGGGGAGGGACAGCTTAATCTGTCCATTCTAGAGTTAGTTCTGTATTGCAATGTGCTCAGTTTAAGGCCAGGATGTTGGGTTCTGAAGACTTAACAGAGGCAGTGACACAAGCAGGTTTCATTGCCTTTTATTACCTTTAAGAAAATAATGGCTGTGGTTGATTTGAACATGGAAATGCACTTCTGTACAGAAGCAGTGAGTCCTTGGTCCTTCTTGCACAGCAGAGCTGCTCTGCAGGTCCCATGGCAGCAGAAAGGCAACATGAGCTTGGGTTCTGTGTACAGCTCAGCTGAAGGTTGCTGTGCTGGGTGAGATGAGCCAGGGACACAGCAGGCTCTTCACAGGCTGGGGTGGCTCTGCTGCTGCTCCCACGAAGCACTTGAGAACCCAGCATTTGCTTTATGTATCTTTGCAGCTCAAATTAGGATGTGCTTTGGCTCTTTGTGCAGAAATGCATTTGTTGCACTGAAAGGCTTTCTCTGCAGTTTGCTTTCCTGGCTGCTTTTGCTTGCTGAAGCAGCACTGTCTGCTTTTAGTGTTGTCATTGAGTTATGGAGCTGTGGCAGAGAGCTGGGATTGCATGTTCCAGGGAGGGACGGTGAGTACTTTAGGCAGTGTGCAGCAAGGGGTCATGTATTCCTGCATGGTCTAATCCTCTGGGTCGGCATCTTCTCTCTTCAGGCAAAAGAAGCGGGTGCTGGTGACACTCTGGACATATCCAAATGTGAGCTCTCAGAGGTGGGTTCTCTACAGCTTCCAGTGTTGGCTCCCACTCACACAGTGTTAGAGGCTGATTCCTCTGTCTGCTTCTTGTTACCAACTGTCAGATTTAGTATCATGGCTGTGAGCCTTGAGGCAGAAATGGGTCCACTTCTTCCTGTGTCTGCTGAGCTCTGGCTTTCAAGTGGAGGCTTTTTCCCCCCATTTGTGGGGAGGAATTGCCTCTCTTACCTGATGCTTCCACAAGATTTCTGTCCTGGGGTTCCTTTTTCATTTGACAGGATGGGAAGGACTGGGTGGTGTCACACCCTCCACCAGTACCTTGGTAAGACCCTGGTGCAGGACCTCATGGCCTAGTTTTGCTAGTCATAAGGGAATTTGTTTGCCAAAGGCTGTTTCTGATCTCAAAGCTCCAAAGTCTGCCACCTGCGGTTATTTTCCTGTACAAGTGAAAATCCTGGTTCCAGGCTGCTGCCTGGGGGTGGAAATCTCACTTCCAGCTTGGCTGCTTTTGTGGCAGCCAGCTAAATTAGAAACAAGCTGTGTGCTGGAGCGTGAGCAGTCAGTGACAGACTGCCAGGCTTGCAAAGGAGACACAGCTCTTCCTCCTAGCAGCCAGGCAATCCTGGTAAGCAGAAGCCTGTTTCTGTTTCACTTGCAGTTTTTATCATTGTCTTGTGTTGCTAAAATGTTGGTGTCTGTGACCTTCTGCCAAGCAAGCTCAAAGATACTGCACTGCTCTTTGGGGAGAGGTTTAGGACCATGCTGGGGAGGATAGCTGTCTGCTGTGCAGGAAGAAATGGCTTGGCTGAGACTTTGGGATGTTTTGCTCCAAGATCAGAAGCCAACAGCATCTTGTGTGTTGGTTTGTGAGCTCTGTGGAACAGTTTGCGGGCCAGGCTGGCTGGGTAAGAGGGTGGCAGACAGGATGCTCTGAGCCAGCTCTATTCATAGCCATAGCTGGTTGTGCATCCCCAGCGGCTCTGTTTGGGTTGGTACCACAAAACTCTGTCTTGCTGTTTCTTTTTAGCCTTTGTTGTTTCAATAAATAAACTGATCCATCAGTTTGGGCTTAAAATTAACTCTGGACAAGAGTTTGTGCGGGACCCATGCTGCAGAGCAGGTCACAGGGCTCAGCCTCGCCTGGCAGGGCTGGATTTGCTGGCATATCCCTTCTGTCTGCCCCTCCACTGCAGCACTCGAGGACACTCAGTCCTGCCCATTGCTCATTGAGCCCCCAGTGTGTCTGCTGAGGTTGCAGAACCATTGAGTACATTTGTATGTGAGTAACTGAAAATATGCCTGGACTCTTGAGTCATCAGCACAGTGAATATTAAACCATTGCAGGACTTGAACCCCTGCCTAGCCCTCAGTCTGTGCTGTGCCCAACTCTGAGTGTGTTGAGCTGCTGCAGACTGTTTACGTGGAACCTAACCAAGAAGTCCTGGCATCCTGGGCCAAGACTGGGCCAGTCATTTGAAGTGTCACTTGTTTTCATTACGTATTCACACTTTGCAGGTGGATGCTGTAGAAGTGCTTACAAAGGCAGTATCGTGAGAAGCCTGACATCACTGTTCTTTAATTGTTTTTAGGTTCCTTATGGGGCCTTTGCAACTTGTAAAGTCTTGCAGAAAAAGGTAATGTTGCAATTAGAGCTTATTAGCAAATTCCATTATTATGCTTGAGTATTACTGTTGTGTTTGAAATGACTCTATGGGTCTGTTTATGTCTTGCTGCAGAAGTTTGCTTGTAATGAATTTGGCCACTTGTATGATAATACATAGAGAGCACTTTGGGTAGGAACTAATCCTGTCTGTCTGCTTTAGAGCTAACTCCTGTGATAAAAGATCTCAGAATCCCAGCATGGTTTGGGTTGGAAGAGACCTCAAAGCTCATCCAGCTCCAACCCCTGCCACGGGCAGGGACCCCTTCCACTGGAGCAGCTTGCTCCAAGCCCCTGTGTCCAACCTGGCCTTGAACACTGCCAGGGATGGGGCAGCCACAGCTTCTCTGAGCACCCTGTTCTAATATTGTTTCTACCTTAGCCTATCTAATGATATTTGCCATGTAAGGAACTAGGCTCTTGTTTAGATCTTATGGCAAATGTCTGACCTTCTGTGATAATCCATTTGCTATTTTAATATTTTATATGCTAATGAAGAAGATAGTTGAGCTCTTATACAGCCTCCACAATCAGATCTCAACAGATGTGCTTGTTCTAGATAGGAGTGCCTCTTGTGTTCATGTTTCAATGGGATTTTTCCTCCTCAGGCGCTGATTGTTCATACAAATAACCTGACATCTTTAGTTCCAAAGTCCTGCAGCCTCTTGAGTCTCGTGACTGTGAAGGTAGATGTGATTCTGAACAGTTAATCTGCAGTTAATCCATTTCCCTTGTGTTCTAGCTGCATTAAAACCCACTGGCCCAAATGAATTCCTTCTGTCTGACTGCTTTGCCAAGAATCCGTGCCAAGGTGTGAAACCTGCCTTTCCCAGGTCCACCTCCCTGGTGGACAGATACCGGTCACTGAGCGGTTTGTGTAAGATCAGAATCAGTCCCAGGACTCATTTATCCTGTTCACAATCCCACACTTCCCCCTCAGCAGCCTCTCCTGGTGGTGCTCAGTCAGAGCTGAGTGTGTTATGGGGTAGATTCATCTCTCTTCTGCACTGGTGGGTCATTTGAATGGGAATGAAACCGGTGGTGGGTGACGGTGTGTGATGGGGCCATGGCTGTCACACAGCTCTCAGCTCCACCACCCTCATGCTGTGGTTGCACAAGGGGCAGAGTTATTCCAGCTGCTCATGTCTCCCCATGGAGGGAGGTCTCCAGGCACAATCCTGTTCTCTCCTCATGCTGTTGGAGCAGTTCAGCTTCCATGGAGCAGCTCAGCTCACTGCTCCTGCGGAAAATGTCTTTCTCTGCCAGGCTGGCTCTATGGAGATGATTTACCCAGTTGGCTCATCCAGTTTTCTGGAGCAGCTCCTTTGGTGTCAGTGCTCTCCCCAGTTCATCCATCTATAGAGGCTTCAGTTTTCCAGAGGCCTTCAAGAATCAAGTCCTCCTTGAAAACTTAAGCCACTTTTCAATGCCCCATTGGAAGGGAAGTAATTGTCTTTGCTAGGTAACTCATGACCTTTTGTCCTCGCACCACGACTTCTTTTCCCAGCCTGATTTGGTGATATCACCCACTCTTCCAGGTTCTGGACCTGCATGACAACCAGCTGGCATCGCTTCCTGCTGATATCGGTCAGCTGGCATCTCTTCAGGTAACGGATTTGTGGCTGCATCCCAAGTGTTACAGGACAGCAAGGATGTGCTATTTGTTTTATAATTAATCATAGCTTCAATGATGGCGCTGATATTGTCAGATCTATCTCATTGACTTGACTGACATTGTTGAACTGGCTTATTGGAAAGGGAGAGCAGGAGAAGAGCTGGAGAAGAGCGGTCACGCTGAGTTATGTAGTCCCAGCTCAGTGCAAGGGCTCAGTCCACGTGGCTCGCACTGCCAAGCAGAGCAGCAGCTTCCAGCCCTGTGGATTTCCCCAGATAATCTGGTTTTACATTCTCCCTGGTGTGATAACATGGGGAGTGCAGCGTGTTGCAGTGCATGCTGAGGGTCCCCTCTGCTCGGGGTGCAGCGCTGGGTTCAGCCACTGCTTCCTGCGCTGCCCTGGAGGAGAGGACACTGCTTCCCAGTTCCTGCCTCTGGGCTCAGCACCTACTGATGCTGTGGGTTGGGAGTAGGGTTTCTCACTGCATGTGGTAGCCAGGTGTACCCTGTATCCATGGCTTCTGGAAAAGATGGATAAACTGGGTTTATCCCATAAACTGGGATAAACTTTCTGTTTAACCCAGGAAGTACTGTCTAAACCTAATTTCAAGTTGTCCTTGTGGGCCTGGAAGTAATCCCAGCAACGTAAATGTGTAGAAGACCTAAGACTTGTATAAAGGATCTTTAAAGTCTGTTCTATTGATACCTTAGGTTCTAAATCTCGAAAGGAATCTTCTAAAATGTCTTCCACAATCTATAGGAGACCTTGCCCAGCTCCAGATGCTCAATGTGAAAGGTATGGCTCATGCTTCTTGCTGGTGCTCTGGGCAAAACACTGTTTAATGGTCTGGGTCATGTTGAGCTGCATTGGTAGTTACTCCTTTCAACCTGTGCAAGCACCAAACGGTGCTGAGGAAGAAGACAAGAAATATTTCAATTCAAATAGATGTCAAGGCAGGAGAAATCATCTAGGCCCAAAATGGGTCAAACTTGGTCGATATAAATATGGGGAGGAAAAGGAGACTGTTACAGGGAGCTGCTGCTGAAACAGGGAAGTACATGGCAGGTGAGGAACTTGGAAGTGCAGCTCAGTTCATTGCCGTGCCTGTCTGCAGCACCTGGCCTCTGACCCTTAGATATGCAGTCCCGCACTCAGCCCCCTTTCTCCGTCTCTGATACTTATAACAAAGGGAAGAAGAGTCCATGGCAGGGGATTGGAACTGGGTGATCTTAAGGTCTTTTCTGACCCAAACCATTCTATGGTTCTGTTACAAACATTCTCCTGATAAAGAGCACAGATCCAGCCGGCAGCAGCGAGACGGCAAAATGTGCCTCACATTGCTGGACCTGTGCGCGGGCACTGTGTGCAAGTAGATCTTGACTCCCAGGTGTCTTGGTGGGCAATGGCAGCCTTTGGAGTCCTCCCTCAGCCTGCAGTAGAGTGTAGAAAATGAGACGTGTATGGTTATGGTTTGGTGTTCCAGGAGGTGAAGTGCTGGGTCAGGCTTTGGAAAGGTTCCATGGTACCAGGTGGGTTTTGTGTCTCCCAAGGTAACAAGCTGAGGGACCTGCCTGGGACTGTGAGCAGCCTGCGGAGCCTGCGCGCCCTGGACATCAGTGGGAACGTGGTTGTGGAGCTGCCGCGGGGGCTGGCGCACATCCGCACACTGGAGGTAGGCACCCAGCCCAGCTGCTCCCCTCCCCAGGCTGCTCCCTCTGCTGCTCCCCTTCCCTCTTGCTCAGAATGATAACAAATTCAGCATAGAAAGTGAATTTTTAGGGTTTGGCAGTTGTAACAAGTTGCAACATAGGCGGTTCATGGGGTCCCAGAGAGCTTTTGTGCGCCCTCCCTTCTTTGGTCTGTCCTGATCACTTTTTGCCGTGGTTTAATTGTACAGAAGGAGTCCACAGGGAGTGAACCTCAAGCAGTTACCTGCCAGGGCTGTCTCTGAGAGCACAGATTGTGCTTGTGGGCTCAGGTGGACTCAGCCCCCTTGCACCAAAGCTGACTCTAAATGAGCAGATGGGATATTTCCAATGAGGATTTTGCCTCCGTTGCTGTGACAGATCCCTGACTCACTGTCAGCCCCCATGGGCTTCTGGCTCCCTGGAATGCACAGTCAAAATGGGACAAGCATCAGGGGTCTAATGGATGTGTTACCTTCTGGCTGCCAAACTTGTCAATACTAAATGGTTTAGACCTTAGACAACAGGGCTGACTCTGCCATCAGCACAGAGGATGGAAACAAATGCTCTCTGGCCTCAAACACACAACATTAGGCTTCATTTATCTTATGGGCAGTCTCTGAGGTGAGGGACCTGTTCAGCTTGCCCTGCTGTGTTTGATAAAGTGGTTCCTTTCTAGGCCTTCCTGCTATGCCCTTCTCTACAGGAGGCAGCATTAGGTTCTCTTGGTGGCCACAGCAGGACAAAACAGCAAGCTGTCCTTCTGCTCATTCTTTATGGTACTTCTCTCTGTGCCCTTTGTATCACCATGCCTTCCATGCATCATGCTGAAGGGCTCCAGCACACTGAGAAGTGCTGTGCCTGCTTGTACTTAAACACGAGGTAGGCACATCTGCATGAGGGGAATGTTCCACTGAAGTGGCAGCTCAGAAGCTCCCAAATAAGGGATGGTGGAATGACCTCTGAAAGGTGTCAAAACACCCAGCAGAAAGGCAATACAACCTCATATTTATGTCAGGATTTAGGGTAATGTGAAGTTTTCACTCCATGAGTGAAATTCTGGAGAGCTGCAAGGATAACTGCAGTGGCACCCTGGCTGATCCATCAGGATAACCTGGAGCTCTGTGTGTTCTCTCTTTGGAGACGCTGACCCTGGATGCCTCTTCCATGATCTACCCATCACCTGACATTTGCAGTGCAGGTACAGAGTCCATTCAGCAGTTCCTCTGCAAAGGTAAGCAAGGAGAGTCTGAGGATGGCAGTGAGCACTTGGGGACTGCTCTGTGCTCTGGCTGGGTGCTGTGGTGCTGTGGCATGTTCAGAAAGTGTATTTATGAAGGACAAACGTCGCATTGGCTCTGCTTGGGGTGGTTCCTGACTCTCTGCATGCCTGGCAGGCTGGTCCCTGAGTTCTGTGTCTTTGCTGGCAAACAGCAAAACAGGAGCCCTTGTTTGAGGCTTCCTTCTCACTGTCACACTGAAATTGATAATGGCTTTGTTAAGACATCAGAATAACCGGGTCAGGGACTGCCCAAGTGACTGGAACAAGTCATTGCATCTCCCATGGGGTTGTTTTCTCCAGTGGGAGGATTAGGCATTGCCCAGATACAGCTGCCTTGGGACAACGAGATAGACTCAGGAGTTGCTTGAGGTCCCTCCTACCCTCATTTTGTATGAGGAAGGACCAGGGGCCTGCAGGCTGACAGGTTGTTAGAGAAAGGTGAAAACCAGATGGAAGACTCAAGAGGACAAAGATGTTATCCTGTGAGCCTGTAATCACTGTGTTTAGTGCAGACAGGAAGGTTTGGTAGGTTTTATGCAGAGGCGGAGCCTCGCCAGAGCTTGGGCTAATCCCTGAAAGAAAAGGACAGTCAGAACTTAGTGTGGTGTGGGCAGGAGCATTCACAGCCCTGCAGAAGTCAACATGCCTGTACCTGTGTGAGGGCAGAGTTTCAATCTGAGCAGCTTTGATCATCTCCTTGGTGGGAAGGGGTGGCACTGTCTCAGAGCTTCTTGTTCCTAAGCCTGCCTGAGCTAAAGGAGCTTTTCTGGAGACTCATCTGTGTGTGGGGAGAAGCACAGTTGGAAGCAGTCTCACACACCAGCCGTGCTGCCAAGGTCTGTAAGCACCGAATGTTCTTGTTTTGTGTCTGATGACTTCCAGAATGTGGAATTGCGTACTACCCCCCAGCTCAGTACCCGCTCCCTGCCCTGGAGAGTGATGGAGGAGGAACAGCTGTGGATGGGGTGGACAGGGCAGTGCATAAGTACCTGGAGGAGGAGGGCGAGTGGCAGGTGAGGCTCCACTGAGTGTGAGGTCATGTGAAAGGGGCTTGGAGTTGTCTCTCTGCTCCATCAGTGGATCTCACAGCATTTAGCACATCATCCCTCATTACCTTCCCTGCCATGAGGTGAGTCGTTTGGGATTAAGAGGGCATCAGTGCCCAGAACCAGGCATAGCACTGTGGGCATGGGTGGCTCATCCTTCTGAGAGCTGGGGATGGGGTTACCACTGCAGGCTCCTGGAAGACACATTGCAAAGAACGTCTGTCCTTGAAGGCAGTGACACAGTAAGGGACAGGGGTGACAGTGGGACACAGTGTGTGCAGCATGGTGACACGTGTATTTTGGGGGGAAGAGCCTTGTGGTTCCCAGCCAAGTGCTTGATGTGTTCAGCTCTCCCTGGGAAGGGTGAGGGTAGGTGTACAACTGTGATAAGCTCTACTAATTCCTTGGCAAGTACAGACTAGATTTCTTTGTCCCTGGAGAAGGGAAGGACTGGACTTTGTGCCTGTGTTAATTTTCTTGTGCCTTTGGCTGATGTCTTTGATCACTTAGGGGAAGATACAATGTGGGCTAATAATATCTACAATAAATTGCTCTTGAGAGTAAATGTCTGCTGATACTGCTTATTTTCAGAACAAGTTCTTGGATTATGAGAAGAGGAAGGTATGATGAGCCTGCAGATGCTTTGTCTGCAGCATCGGTCAGCTTCTGCTTCTTGTTTTCCATCCCTTTATCTGTTTTTTCAAGCAAAAGTGAATGTTTGAGAACTCAGTTCTTGTAGAAACCCCCCAGAGCTGCTCACTCCTTGCTGCAGGAGACATGGGGCAATCTGTGATGGACTTGTCTGGCACACAGAGCCCATGAGCTGCAGTCGAAGTCCTACCGCACCCCTTTGGCTAAGACTGCCACCATTCCTGCTGTCTCCTAACACTCCTTGTTCCTGCCCTCCATTCCTTTCACCTGGCTGCATTTTTAGTTTGCTCTTTTTATTTCACTGTCTCTGTCTCTCCCCCTGTGCAAGGCATACTTCGAAAGAGTGAGATGTTCGTGTCAATGCATTCACCTTTCCCTTTGGTTAGAGCTGCTCACAGCTGGCTGCCTCCTTCGCTCTGTTGTCCTCAGACAAGGGAGTCCCCTCTCCATCTGGGATTGAACACAGCCTTAATATGGGCCCTCCCTCTGCATTGGCTGTTTGTTGTGTGGGTTGATGCGCAGTGACTTTGGCTTCGTGACTAGGAAGTGAGCAGTGGGGAGTTTGGAGACTGTCATAAAGAGAGCAGCAGCTTCTGCTTCACAGATTTTGGGTTCCAAAGGAGAGGACGTTTCCATTCCCTAGTCAAGCTCCTGTCTGCCATTGGGCTGGCTTCCTTGTCACCAAGGGGATCACTGTGCCTTGGTTTACAGTTCTGCCAGAATTGGTTCTTGCATGGGAAGGAGCAGAGCCAGCAACTGTTGAGCTCTGGTGTTCATCTTTCTTCTTATTCCTCTCAGGAGCAGAAAATGCAGGAGAAGCTGGAATTTGAGCGGCGCCTGAGCAAGGGGCAGAGAGAACAGGCTCTGCTGGTCCAGCAGCTCAACAGTCAGAAGGACGAGATACTGCAGACAGTGAGAGAGGTTGGTCTCCTCTGGGCAGGCTCCATACAGGACACTGCCTTTCCCAAACTGACCGTGTCCTCCTTTGCTTCTCCTTTGCTTTAGGACCAGATGAGGCTGGAGGAGGGTCTGACCAAGCACCAGCGCTACCTCGAGGAGGAGCGCCTGAAGCTGCTGCAGCAGTTGAAGCAGGCAGAGCAGGGCATTGCCGGCCGTATCCAGAAGCTGCTGGAGGACAACCAGAGGTGGGGTCCCAGGGGTTTTACAGTCATCTCTGTTCCTCGGGGGCTCGTGTTGCTGTGTTCCATTCTGAGCAGCTCCTTTTGCTCTCTGTGAGTGTTACCGGGCTGGTCACAACCGGTGTCTGCAGGAGCTGAACTGCCAAAGTCCCATTTAAAAGAAGTGGAATCTGACACATTAAAAAGTGTTTCACACATATGTGTGCTGTTGGAGTTTTGCAGCACTGGAAAAAGCCAGAATTCCTCATGGAGGGTGCGTATTTGATGTGCCTAGCTCTGCTGCAGACACAAGGTTACCAGTCTGCCTAAAGCTGCTCTTCTGCACATAAGAAGCAAAGTCATTGTCTGCCCTGGGGGAGTAGGATGTCCTGCTCAGCTTGATGGAAACCTCTTGTTTCCTCTTCTTTTTTAGACAAAAGCAAAGTTCAGACATTCTGAAATCCTTGGAGAATGAGAGGTGAGTCTCCTTTGAATAGGCTCTTCTACAAAAGGGGAGAGAAGCTGGGAAGTGGTTCTGGGACCTTCCTTTCAGAGCCATGCCTGAATCCACCGTAAGTCAGGAGAAGTTCATCTCATACCTGCAGCTGGTTCTGGTAGCTGTTGGAGGCAGGACACTGGACTAGATGTGTCTGGGCTTGCCCAGTTTGGCAAACCCAATGGGATGGTGAATTTACCTCTTTTTCATCTGTGAATGTCCTAGCTAAGGATTTTAGGAACGAAACCCTGTATTCCACTATCAAGGAATCCTACATTTTGTTGGAAAGCAAGGCATTTATGGAGGGTAGTGTGTGCAGGCTGAGAGGGATGCGTTGGAAGCATTGCTGCCATTCAGCCAATGCTCTGAACACTCAGAACTGTGTTGTGACACAGTAAACTGGATGGGGACACTGACCTGACTGAAAATAGTCCCTTCGTATGTCTGATAGTTTTCCAGTCACACCAGTTCCTGATCTGGTCAGTGGGGTTGAGTGCGTTTGTGCTAGGGCAAGGGCAGGGGAGGTGGGGATGGAGGCCAGGCTGCTGCTTTCACTGGCACTGCTCAGTTAGGTCAGCTTTAAAGTGCTCCGCAAGCCTTAAAAAAAAGGAAGGTGAAACAAGGGACCAGCGTGGTGTTGGTGGGAGTGGATGCACATTGACTGTCTCTCAGAAGGATCAGCATTCCAGTCTAAGAAGCAATTGTCCCCATGGTTTTGAGCAAAATTTATGTTGTCTCCCATAGACTTAAGAGGTTCCTCCCCAAGAAATCATGGAGACTTTTGTGTCTCTGATGAGCACGTGGCTTTCCTGGGCCACTGACAGGGTGAATCTGAGCAGCCCTTAGGCTCTGAGGTGGGTGAGTGGAGAAGTGAGATACTTGTTTGAAGAGGTGGCTGAATTGTTCTTGTTTGTTCAACAGAATAAGGATGGAACAGCTGATGGCAATAACACAGGAGGAGACAGAGCAACTACGCAGAAAGGAAGTGGCTGGTACGTCCAAATAGCTCTTTGGGGTGGTAAGGTGCAAGAGAGACCTGGTTCCCCTGGAGATGTCCTGAATAGGTGACATGGAAGATGCTGTGTCACACACACATTCTTGCTGTGTTGCTTGGTGCAGTGGGGTGGAGCTGTGGGGGGTAGCACTGCACATGTACCATAGCTGATCCCTTGCTTCCGCTTCAGCTCACTGCTGGTTCGTGAGGTGCAGGCTGTGCTCATGCGTCACAGACTCATAGAATGGTTTGTGTTGGAAGGGACCTTAGAGCTCACCCAGCTCCAACCCCTGCCACGGGCAGGGACCCCTTCCACTGGAGCAGCTTGCTCCAAGCCCCTGTGTCCAACCTGGCCTTGAACACTGCCAGGGATGGGGCAGCCACAGCTCCTCTGGGCACCCTGTGCCAGCGCCTCAGCACCCTCACAGGGAAGAGCTTCTGCCTAAGAGCTCATCTCAGTCTCCCCTCTGGCAGGTTAAAGCCATTCCCCTTGGCCTGGCCCTACAGGCCCTACTGCTTTTCACACAAGGAGTTTGTGAGGCTGGATATAAGCACACAAAGTGCTTCATATTTCCAAGGTACCCAACACGTGTTAACTGATGAAGTTCATGAGGCAGGAGGTGGATGGTCCTAGGGAGCCTTTGCTGCTTGTGGTGACCACACGGGTGATGATCGTTGGGGTTGCAAGGGAAGCAGTGTGTGTGTGTGTGTTGTCACCCTGAGGATGGGTTACTCGCAGTGGGACAGGCAGAGCTGCAGCCATCTGAGCTTCGGTAGAGCAGTGACTGGGTTCCTCCAGGCACTGAAGAGGTGCCAGCACAGGCAGAGCAGAGTTTGCTCAGCTGATTTCCCCCAAGATAGCTGTGATTCTTGCAGCTGAATGAGTCTGCTCTGAAGGGAATGAAAAGGAAAAAGCGAGGACAGGCTGGAAATGAGAGGAAGTCACTGTTATCTGCAGGTGTAGCCTGTTCTAGACACTCTCTTCGATGCAGACTGACAACCTTTCTGTCCCCCAGCTGCCATGCAACAAATGCTGGCCGAGAGCTACAAGAACAAGCTCATCCAAATGACCAACGAGTCTCGTCGGCAAGACCTTGTCAACCAGGCCTGCTCCAGGTACAGGGAGAGGTGGCTGGGGCTGGTGGTACTGCCGTAAATCCCTTTCTTTCCAGCAGTCCCTGGAGTAATTCCCATATAGACACACACCCAGGAAGTCCTGCAGCCACTGGAGTACAGCAGGACAGTGGTGAGAGCAGATGGCACTGCAATTTAAAGAAACTATCAAACTTGGTTAAATGAACCAAATTCTGATCGCAAGCATCTGCCTGTTCATCGTACCTTTGATGAACTATCACTTTTTTACACTGTTTATTTGACTTTACACATTCTGCTGAATATGGAGATGAAATTAGACTGGTTTTCCTGATTTGTTAGCCAGTTCAGGGTCCAGCTCCAGCACAGGATTCCTTTCCTACCTCCCACCGTTGTCTCAAGGATGCTGTTAGTCCATCTATAGGACTTGTTGCATTGCTGCAGGTACAGAGTTCTGGCCTGCTCTATTTACAAGAGGTAAGAAAGAGCCGAACAGAACCAACATTGTGTGCCTGTGACCTGCCCAACAGAGGAGTGGGCAGGCACTGTCCTGCCTGCAAGTGCAGGCAGTACATGGCTGGCCATGTTGTCTGGGTCTCCATCATCAGCACACCCTTTGCAGTACAGAATGCCAACCCAGCAGCTTGTTGGGGCAGCAGCAGCCCTGGTTTGGGCCTCAAGCTGTGCACATGCAGGCAGCAGCGCAACTGCTCTGCCTGGCTCCGTGTTGCAGGTTTGGTCTGGTTGTAGGGAAGGAGGTTTGGAATCTGTCGGTCTTCAGCTGTGCAGTGCCAGGGCTCGTCCCCCTTGTCCAGTAACACATTTCCCCATTCCTGGATTCCTTGTTTGCTTTTCCTCTTGTTTGCATCAAGAGTCTCAGCCCCAGCAGTAGCTCCATGGCAAATCCATCTTCTTGCAGCCTGGCTGAGATGGATCAGAAGTTCCAGCAAATCCTGGCTTGGCAGCAGCTGGATCAGAACAAAGCTGTCAGTCAGATCTTGCAGCAGGTAGGCAAAGGGAGGGGTCAGGGAAAGCAGCTGCTTGTGGAAGCAGGGTTGGGAGTGGATCACAGGAGCAGCAGTGGCTGTGCAGGGCTGATGCAGGAGTGATTTTATTTAACACTGTGCTGAACCTCGTGAACCTCTTATTCTCACAAATTGCCTTGGGAAAATGCATTCATTTTTTAAGAAGGCGAAGGCATAGACCAGGAGAAGCGAAACTGCTCTGTGATCAGTAGCGAGGATGTTGAGGCAGAACTCCTGTCTTTCTGGCAGGTTTCCTGGGTGGGATGGGGCATTTTCAAAGCCTCTGCTCTTTCTGAACCCAAGACCTCTGCAGCTCATTTTTCAGTGCTGGGCAGCCCTGTCCTATTGCACAGCCTTGGGGCTCAGTGCTGCTGAAAGTGAGAGGTGGGCTTGAGCCAGAGCATTCCAGATGTGTGATGGAGAGCATGAATGTAAGCTCTGTGTCTGTCTGTGAAGTGGGGTTTTACCTTTTGGGACTCCGGGGTCCGAGGCATGCTGTAGTCAGGGCACTGTTGCCTAGGGTAAGCACTGTTCAGATGCTTGTACCTGAGTCATTGCGAGGCACCAGAGTCTCGTAGCCTGTTTGCAGCTGCATCAGCAACCTCACTAAGCAGGATTTTGCCTGTCCCTTAGATTGAGATGCAGAAAGCTGCCTTTGAAGCTCTCCAGGTGAAGAAGGATCTTATGCACAGGCAGATCCGGAACCAGGTGGGTCAACAGCAAAGAGCAGCTCAGCTCATACATCATTCGATGAGACTCTTCTGAGGAGGATCAAGGCACTGTGAGCACAGAGTGGGGTCTGGAGGCAGCGAAGAGCTCTTGTATTGCTGAGAGCTCCGTACCAAAGCCTCAGGCAGTGTTGGTTAAACTGCAGTCTCCCAGCTCAGTGCAGATTCGTGGAAGTAGTGGAATTGCCATTGCTTCAATCATCTCAGCACTAGTGTGGATGAAGTGCTGGAGAGTTGTCACTAGAGGACAGACCTGCACTGGCTCTGTGGGGTGACCTGCAATTGCAACTGTGATTTCCTTCAGGTTGTGCACTTGGCAGGGCTGCTGTTTCCACATGAGTTCACTGCATCTCCATCTAGCGCATCAGAACTGCACCTTCAGCCATAAGTTCACCTTTTCTTTCCCATTCCCAGCCTGCCTTTCTGAGGTCCATTCTGCAGAAGGTGCAATGCAATAGTTGGGGGGAAGAGCAAAAGCTGGTGGAGAAAGTTGCGGTGGTTGATGCAGGAAGATGGGGGCTGGTTTCTGACACAGTGCTCCGGAATCTTTCCTCTCCTCATCTACACTAACAGAAAAGTCTCACATCAGGATTTGGTGGATGAGCTTAAGAGCTTGGTTACACTGAGTCACTCAGTGACCAATCCTAGAAGCCTATGGGTTGCACATAAACAATCCAGGATCTGAATCTACCAATTCTCCATTGCTCATGTCCATCAATAAGAGCCTGCAGTTTGCTCACATTTGTAAAGAAGAGGAGTTTGTGCCTTGCTGCCATGGCTGGACCTTTTACTATTGAAATCCAGCCATCCCCCAGCACCCTGCATGGGCTGTGAGCAGGCAGGAGCCCTGGGTACCACCTGCTGCAGAGCCTTGGTGTCAGCTGGACTTCCACGGTCATGGCACCTTTGAGCAGCATGGCCTGGGGATGTAGCTGGCCTGGCAGATGGGTGAGCTGGGCTCTCATCTTGGCTTTGCTCTGGGATCTTGGCAACTCACTTCACCTCTCTGTGTCTGGGTTGCCCCACCTGAAAGAGCACTGATCGTTATGGGGTTTGCTGGAGCATCTGGAAAGCAGGACCATGCCCCAGCTAAGCTGCAGTTTGAGCAGTGGTGCCAGGGCTTTGACCATCAGTTGCTGCTTTCCAGAGTGGCTGCTAAAGGGTTGGCTGAACAAACTGATTGCAGCGTGCTT
The DNA here is from genome assembly GCF_963264785.1 of Psittacula echo. Classification (NCBI taxonomy): domain Eukaryota; kingdom Metazoa; phylum Chordata; class Aves; order Psittaciformes; family Psittacidae; genus Psittacula; species Psittacula echo. The sequence goes on along the minus strand of NC_137752.1, from coordinate 12,056,152 downwards.
CTAGACCTGAACAGGTGTTTAGAGAGACAAGTAGAGAGCAGGGACACAGCTCTTCAGGCAACAACCAAAGAGTGGCCCTACGAGCATGCATCATGGAAGGGCATTAGCAGTTTCCCCAGACGTCGGGGTGGCTCTGCAGTGCTGTCCCTCCACTGGCAGCAGTTAGACCTTGTCTTAGAGCATCAATGGAAGTCATTTCAAATGTCAGTAAAAAATGTTTCATCTTCTGTTTAGATTAAATTAATAGAAACAGAGTTATTGCAGCTGACACAGCTGGAGTTAAGGAGGCAAGAACTGGACACAGAGACGCTGCAGGTATGTAGGGCTCTGGGGCTGCCCCCACCCTCCCCCTGCTCTGGGATCGCAAAAGCTCCACTTCCTGCTTCTGCTCCAGATGGTTTTCTGCTCAGTCAGGAGGGGACTTACCCCCAGGACACCACAAACCCCTCTTTGTTGTGGGAACATCACTGCTGCTCCTCATCTCAGTGCATTTCAGGGCAGGGACAAAGCAGGGGCAGATCCAGGTTTGCTGGGCGGGGAAGGATTTTGGGATGCAGTTGTTGGCTGTCCCAGGAACACCGCCTGCTGTGCATCGCATGTTCTCACACTGCTGTGTTGTGCTTTGGTCCTAAACACCCACCAGTGATGGCTGTCAGCTTTCCCCTTCATTCCTAAGCCCTGTCTCCAGGCTCTTGCCCCACCATCCCACCATTCAAGGGGCTGACTCCATCAGCAGCCACACATTGAAGAATATCAAGTTTGGCTTAAGCGGCTTGGCTTTAAATTCTGTTACTGCACCTTTGCATCAGTTGTCCCGTGTGTGCTATTTGCCAGGTCAGGTCACCTCTTCAGTCAGCCCCAGATCAGTAGCAAACAGCATGGACTTTCCACACGTGGTGCACAGAGCGGGTTGGTGGATGCTGGCTTCAGACAGGACTGCCTCTGAGCCCTGGGCTGGGCTCCTGGGAGAGCAGGATTTGGGTTCTGCTACCTTAATTCACGCAGCTCCTCCATCTAATGCTGCAGTGCTGGGGGGTCTGGTGATGGGGGACAGCCCGAAGTTTGTGCAGGGAAGACCAAGGAACCTCAGGCAGATGGCGCTGAACTGGGGTGACCACAGGAGCTCCAGTGCAGGGGATCTGCCCTGGTACCCCCCTGCAGCCCAGCGGGCAGCATGGGGCGGTTGCAACTTCAGCAGTGGATGCTGAGAAACAAGGCACGGACACCTTCATCTCTCTGGCTCTCCCCTGCTCTTCGGTGGTCTCCAGCCCGAGGGTTCCCCGCAGTGACTGAGCCCCCAGTGCAGGGGCAGTGCCCCCAGAGCAGCGGAAGCTTTTCTGCAGAGCTGCCCCATACCCCCTGCAGTGGAGGGATGCTTCCTGCCCAGAGCACAGGGGCTTTGGTGAGGAACTTCTTTAACCTCTGAAGAGCAGGAAGAGCCAAAGGCCCCCTGAGCAAGGGACCTGCTTGCTCAGGTCTATTGCCAGGTCTAGGGAGGGACTTGGGGGTGCTGCAGTGCGGGTGGGCAGCAGAGCACATCTCGAGGTTCGCCGGAGCCTCCTGGGTGCTGCCTGCTTCAGCTGGGGCTGATCCATGCAGAGATGCCCCATGGATGTTCCTGAGACAATTCCCCTCTCATCTCCCAGCGGAGTGGCTCAGTGCTGATTTACCTTGCCTGGCACCCACGGGGCTTGGTGTGAGACCCCAATGAAAGCAAGCTCCCCAAGGGCATGAGGAGGTTGCTGCCTTACCTGTCCTACATGCCTGCAGGCTCTAGACCTAGTTCCAGGTGGTCTTTCTCAGTTAAGGAGGGGAACCACAAACACTTGCAATGCCATTGACTGAACTTGTGATGGAGGTGGGAGCTGCTGCAGGTCCTGGGCTGCCTGGGGTGTGCTGGGGGCTGGACCATGAGCAGTGGTCAGTGCAGGACCCAAAGGAATGGGCTCAGCTCGGCTCTGCTGTGCCAGTTCCTAGGAGAGGACTGGGGCTCTCTGCTCCAGGGCTGAGGGACGTGGAGCTCAGGCTGCCACCTCTGCTGTGTCTGTGCTGGGTATGGTGGGTGCTGTGCTGGGAATGAGGAGATGTGGATGCCAGAGTCCTTCTGTTGCAGGGGGTGATCACAGAGCAACGCCAAGCTCTTGGCTACCTGCTGCAGCAGCTGCTCAAGGAGAAGAAGCAAAGGGAGGAAGAGCTGCAGCAGATACTGGTAACGAAGGCTCTGGATTAGGTGCTGTAATGAGGGAGTGCATGGGCTGGCTGCAGGGCAAGGGCCTAGGGGTCAGCATGGGAATAAAGGGGGCTCTGAGGGTTTACTCCCCAGGGTAATTGAACCTCAGAGAGTGCTAATGGAAGCTCTTGCAGTGTGAGGCACTGCTGTCATCAGAGCCCCCTGGGAAAGGGAGCTGGGGAGGGGGAATAAGCACAATGCCACAAGTGCCCCACGTGAGGTCTTGTATAGCAGAGACCTCCAGCCCCTGCTGAGCTTCAGGAGGCCGGGCTGCGGTGCCCGGGATAGCGAGCAGAGGGGATGCACAGCCCTGGGCTGGCTGCTGGGGCCGAAGTGGGACCAGGCTGCAGAAGGCCAGAAGTGCCCATGTTACCCCAGCTGTGCCCATTGCAGTGTTCTGAGCTTGCCCTGCATGGCCCAGGCTGTTGGTTTCCCCTCCCTCACATCCTCCTCAAGCATCCCTGAACACCCCTGCAATGTTCCCTCGGGCTGTGCAATGAATGAGTTTGTTTTGCAGCTGGAAATGGAGGCAAAGAGCGAAACCCAGCAGGAGAACTACTGGCTGATCCAGTACCAGCGCCTGCTGAACCAGAAGCCGCTCTCGCTGAAACTCCAGGTCACTGCTCCGTCACTGCTGCCCCTGCAGCTGTGCTCTGTCCTGCTGCAGCCGTGGGCTCAGCCAGGGCAGGGAGCAGGGCACAGACCCCTCTCAGAGGCCGAGCAGCAGCTGGGGCTTTGCCCACCATGCCCTGAGCAGGGTGCCCAGCAGCCCTCTCCCAGTGCTGTGTACTGGAGGCTATGGGGCTGCCTGGTCTGTGAGGAGCCATCACCTCCATCACCTCATTGTCAAACTGCTTGCCAGGAGCGGGGGGCTCCCTGTGCCTCCCAGACAGGGTCTTTTGTTCCTTATCCAAATTCCCTTGCCAGCCCATCTGAGTGCAGCAGCTCCTGTCCATCCCTGCCTAACAGACTGAGCCAGGAGTCTGTGCTGGTCAAATCCAGCCACAAAGATGGAGCCGAGCTCTACCCATGCTGTGTTATCAGCTGGAGCTGGCAATGCTGGGGCTGCTGCAGCCATCAGCAGTGTTTCAGTCTTCCCAAAACACGTTTTGAGCTGTGCTCATAAAATACCTCCGGCCAGAGCCCTGCCGGGTCTTTAGAGCTGTGTCTCCTGGGGTGCAGAATGCTCTGAGCAGGGCAGAGGGCAGGGCTGAGCACGCTGCCTGTCCCGCTGCCTGTACCGCTGCCTGTGCTCAGGGCCACATCTGGGGCTTGTGTGTGCAGGAGGAGGGCTTGGAGCGGCCGCTGGTGACCCTGCTGACAGAGCTGTCTGCTGAGCACTACGTGCCCGTCTTTGCCCACCACCGGGTGTCCTTGCGAGCCCTCAGCACCATGAGTGCCAGCGACCTGGAGAAGGTACGAGGCAGCGGGTCCATGGAGCGGGGTGACCCCGACCCCGCCGGCCCTCGCTGTGCGCAGTGCCCGTGGTGCTGCCCAGGGCAGGTCCGGCCGGAGGCCGTGGTCACGCTCCCGGTGTCACCTCCAGCAAAGGGAGGTCCAGAGCTGCTCCGAGCCATCCCGGGGAGCCGCAGCTCTGCAGAGCACTGGGGCGAGCTGAGCCTGGGCTCTGCCCTCCAGCATCCTTCAGATGCTCCTTGTAGCAGGAATGGCACCGGGGGAATTCCCTTCTCCGCTTTCACCCCCGATGGAGGCGCTTCCCTTGGCATGGCGGGGTCTTGCCAAGTGTTTGCCGTGTCCCCTTGGGGCCACAAGCGTCCTGTCCCCTGCGAGAGCTGAGAGCCCCCTTCTTGCACCGCAGATCGGTGTGGCAGAGGCCAGCCTGCAGCGCGCCATCCTCCAGCGGGCTCAGGAGATCCTGGCTGTGGCCAAGACCATCCCAGGTACCACCAGTTCCTGTCTGTCTGGCTTCGCGATGCGTTTTACACTTACAGCAGGCACCTGAGCCTTGAGGGAGGGAATCTGTGGGGCCAGATGCCTCCCTCTGGGGAGCTGCTGTGCGGAACGTGGGCTGCAGTGTCAAGCTGTTCCCATCGACTTCCCTATTTCTTGGGTCCCTGGGCACCCATCTTCTTGCAGCCACGCCGATGCCCATCGGGTGGGTGGGAGGTGGGCAGCAATCCTGGTGCTCAGACCTCCTGCCGGTGGTTGCAGAGCTGCTGAGGACGGAGGACACTGAGGTCCCTGCAGCCCCAGAACCCAGCGCTCCCCGTGAGGAGCCTCCGAGCCCTGTGGTCCCGACGGCTCCGCTGCTGCAGTGGGATGAGAAGAGGTCGGAATGCGTTGTCTGCATGGAGCAGGAGGTGAGACCCCGCACACGCGTGGTGCTGGAGCAGGGGTAGAGTGCGAGCGGCAGCCCCATCGCCCTGGGCAATGGTCCCTCAGCTCCCTGGCACAGCCGGGCTCAGGCATCACCATGGGGAGGAAGGCAGGGCAGGGCCGGGCTCCTTGTGGGCTTGGGAAGGGCCTTGCTGAGCTCCTGTGCTGCTCTGTCCATGGATCAACCATGGGAAGCATTCATGGGGCTGCTCGGTTCAGCCCTGACCCCTGTCCCTCCCTCAGACCCTCTGCACTGGTGGCACAGCCCCATCACTGGAGATAGGGGTGCAGGGCTCTGCCTCCCCTGCTGTGACAGCCCCGGGTGACCCCATCCCCTCCTGTGCTGGAGCACAGCAGTGCTGGGAGGAGCGTTATGGTACAGCACCGCTCTCCATGTCCTCTCCTCTATCTCTCCTCCAGACCCAGATGATTTTCCTGCCCTGCGGCCACGTCTGCTGCTGCCAGAGCTGCTGCGAGCGGCTGCTCACTTGTCCCCTGTGCCGCAGGGACATCGCCCAGCGCATCCGCATCTTCCACAGCTGCTAGGGGCAGGGCCAAGGAGGATGAGGCTGCCCCGCACCACCGCTGCCGCCCGGGCCCGGGCCGATGCCCCTCTGCTGCTCCATGTTGGTGTCAGGCACCTGCACCATGATCAGCGCTGCCCTCCCCCTGCACGGCCTGGGCTGGCTGCGGCTGCATGCAGGAGTCTCGGCGTCCCCCGTGTTCCCCATGGTTGCTCAGCCTCCACCTTGGGTTCCTTCTTCACCTGCATCCCCTCCTCCTGCCTGCCCCTGCCTGCCCAGCGTCCTCTTGCCTGGGAGCACTGGGGGATGGAAGCGGGTGCCCCTGTGGCCCCTCTTTGCTGTGGATGCATTTGCCTTCGGAGATGCCCCTCGCTCAGCAGGGACACATCAGTGCCAGCTTTGAAGCTGTTCCCGGCTGGAGCCGGGCGCTGCCGGGCACCTGCGTTGAGGACAGTGCCTGGAGGTGGGAGAACCTCCCATAGGAGATGCTGACAGTGCCTTGTGCCTGTGTCATGGCGGAGCTCTGGGGCTTTGCTCCAGTGACCCACAGGAGCCTGTCAGGGGCTGCAGGTGCCAGGGCAGCATGAGCAGCTCCCTGACCCCTAATTCAAGCTCCAGGACTCGAGGGCCTTGCCCTGGCCAGAGGAGCTCAGTGGGATCCCACAGCTGAAAAACGCGTTGGAGCAGGAGCATGAGTCCAGCAGTGAGCGGTGAGGGGCTGGAGCTGTGCCCAGTGCAGTCCCGGGTGCTTCCCTGCACTGGTGGTAGGTAGAGCTTCATCAGTAGGAACAACGATCCCAGAGCATCTTCCATCTCCTGACCCTGAAGTATGAGATGCAGCGATAAGCCTGGTCCCACCATGGCCCTTCCCCAGGAGAAGCTATTAAAGAGCAGCTGGTTTCTGCTGGTGCTTGTTTGCTGCCTGTTTCCTTCTGCAGGGGAGGATGCTTGAAAGCCAGGGGCTGCAGAGTAATGATAGAGCTGCCACGTGTGCGGCTGTCCCGGTGTCACCTCCTCTCCCACATCAAACTGGGACAAATCTGAGGGTATTTAGATAGTAGGGGAAAATCCTTCCCTGTGAGGGTGCTGAGGCGCTGGCACAGGGTGCCCAGAGAAGCTGTGGCTGCCCCATCCCTGGCAGTGTTCAAGGCCAGGTTGGACACAGGGGCTTGGAGCAAGCTGCTCCAGTGGAAGGGGTCCCTGCCTGTGGCAGGGGTTGGAGCTGGATGAGCTTTAAGGTCCCTTCCAACCCAAACCATTCCGGGATTCTACAATCAGTGTTGCTCACTGCAGAGCAGCTCCAGGGAGTGGGAGCCCTCGAGCCCTCCTCTGGGGTCACTTTGTGTGTGCTACACCTGTGTGGTGCATCTCTGCACCCCAGGGACCACACTGGGAGTTTCATGTGTCCAGTTAGAGAAGGAGGTGACACCTCAGAGCTCCCACTGCCCCAAGGCCTGCTCCATTCATCCATGCATCCATCCATGCATCCATCCATCATCCATCCATCCACCCATCCATCCATCCATCCATCCATCATCCATCCATCCACCCATCCATCCATCCATCCCTCCCTCCCATCTCACAGTGCCAGGGACTCAGCTACTCCCGATTGCCTTCATGCCCTGGGCGGTGCTGGGGGCTCAATGGGTGCCAGGAGCCGGGGGCAAGGTCTGCTCCTGCCCGTAAATAAGTGCCAGCGTTCCCGGAGCTGCCCTTTGTCCCCGAGCCCCACGCAGCTGAGTACGGGCACACCACAACTGAGGCACCATCACCTGGGGGCGGGCAGCTCGTCCGCATCGGGCGCTGGCCCCGTGTCCGCCCAGCCTGAGACCGGGGAGTGAATGAGCAATAATGGATCCCCTCCGCCCGCACCGCGCCGGGGCTGCGGCTGCCCTTGGCTCAGCTCAACCTTCGGGTGCCACCGGCGCGTCCCCTTGTGCCAGTGACACAGCGAGTCTGGTGTGAAAGGGATGCACGGGGGGGGGGGGGGCTGTTGCCCCCCATTGGTGAGCGCGTCCTAAGCTAAAATCCCAATAATAAACCCCCATAATAAACCCCCACGTGCTGTGCTCAGGAAGCACCAGCACCAGACCGGTTCGTGCAGGGGAAGGGGAAGGAAAAGCGGGTTTCTGGGGGCAGCCGCTCCCCGGGGCGGTGCGGGAGGAGCGTCCCGCTCCGGCGCTCCCCGGCACTCTGCGGCCAGGCTGAAGTTCAGCGCGGGGCGGCCCCGCTCAGCACCTCCCGTGCACCACCCGCCTCCCGCCTTCAAAAGCACCCTCGCGGGCTGGGTCCCGCAGCGCCATGGCCGTGGGGCCGGAGGCCGGCGGGGAGTGCGGGATCTGCTACGAGGCGTTCTGGGGCGGCGGGGGCCGGGCCCCGCAGGAGCTCCCGTGCCGCCACTCGCTCTGCCTGCGCTGCCTGCGCCGGCTGCTGAACCGCGCCGCTGCCGCCGCCTTCATCAGCTGCCCCTTCTGCAGGGCCGTGGCGCTGGTGCCCGAGGGGGCTCCCGGCGCGATGCCGGCCCTGGGGACCCTGCCTGGGCGCGAGGAGGAGGAGGAGGAGGAAGGCAGCGGCGCTCCCCCGGCCCGCCCCGTGGCGGTGGAGGTGGCGTTCGCCGCCCACGGCCCCGTCTTCGCGGTGAGCGGGGCCGTTTCCCCCTGCGGCCCCGAGGCCTCGGGCGCCTTCGTGCTGGGGCTGCCGGGGCGGGGGCTGCTGCTGGACACGCAGCCCCCCCCCGCCTCCATGGAGAACCTGCGGCTCGGCTTCGCCGCCGGCATCCTCGTGCTCATCGTCTGCACCTTCTTCCTGCTCGTCTTCCTCAAGTAGGTCTGGACGGGGAGAGCGGCTCCCACATCCCCCCCGGGCAGCCAGGATGGACCCAGCGGCGGCTCAGGGATGGCTCAGGCCATGGAGGGCTCAGCACGCCCCGGGCTGCGGGGCCGCAGGACCTCGGGAGCTCCACGCACAGGCCCCGGGCACCAGACTGCTTAAGAATTCACCTCCCGCCGCGGTTGGCTTCACCCCGGCTCTGCCCGTGCCCTCGGGGTGTTCCCAACGTTCCCGGCTCCGCGGGAGTCCCAGCGCGGGGCCATGGACACTGCCGGAGGCTGGAAAATCCCCCCCGGTGCGCCTCAGTTCATGTCCTCGGACAGCGAGGGAGGGGCGAAAGGGGACGGGAAGGGTCCCAAGGGCTGCTCTGGAGCTGTTCACGGGCAGCTTAAAAGCCCCTTTCCCCTGGGAAGAGCCCGGCGTGGTGCAGGCAGCAGGAGGAAGGAAGGGCAGAGCCCTGCAGGGATGTGGGGCATTAAATACACGTGGGCCTAGCACCGCCTCCTGTTGCTTTTCTGTGCATCCGAGGCAGGAGCAGTTTTGCTCCCAGAACAAGGCGGCTGCTTCGCTCCCTGCAGGCGGGGCAGGGGCTGGTTTGATAACCAGGGCTCGGGCAGGGAGAGGGGGATCCCCTCATCCCCCCGCCCTGAGACAACCCAGCGCATCCCAGCGAGTCCCTCCCTCCACCGAGCACCCACGTCCCAGCCGCACCCCAGAACCTGAGAGCAGAAACAGCCCCTTCACATCCCCCTCTGCAGGGTCTGGCTCCTCCATCACCCCCAGAGCCTGCTGGCCCCCTGGCAAGCCCAGGGCTTGTCTCACCTTTACCCTTCCTGCACCTAAGGCAGGAACAGGGGCACAGAACAAACGTGGCTTCTTTTAGGAGTTGAGACTGAGCCCGAAAAACCCCCGAGATCTACAGCATGGGGAAGGGGTTGGTACCTGCTGAGAAGGACTTGGGGGTGTTGGGTGAGGAGAAGCTCCCCATGACCCGGCTTCAGTGTGCGCTTGAGGCCAGAACCCCCCCGTGTGCTGGGCTGCACCCCTAGAGCACGAGCAGCAGCTCAGGGAGGGGATCCTGCCCCTCTGCTGTGCCCTGGGGAGACCCCCCCTGCAGCCCTGATCCAGCTCTGGGGCAGCAGCACAAGAGGGACGTAGAGCTGTTGGAGCGAGTGCAGAGAAGGCCATGGAGATGCTGCGAGGGCTGGAGCAGCTCTGCTCTGGAGCCAGGCTGAGAGAGCTGGGCTGGGGCAGCCTGGAGAAGAGAAGGCTCCTGAAGGGGAGACCTGAGAGCAGCTCCAGTGCCTAAAGGGGCTGCAGGAAACCTGGAGAGGGGCTTGGGACAAGGGCCTGTAGGGACAGGCCAAGGGGAATGGCTTTAACCTGCCAGAGGGGAGACTGAGCTGAGCTCTTAGGCAGAAGCTCTTCCCTGTGAGGGTGCTGAGGCGCTGGCACAGGGTGCCCAGAGAAGCTGTGGCTGCCCCATCCCTGGCAGTGTTCAAGGCCAGGTTGGACACAGGGGCTTGGAGCAAGCTGCTCTAGTGGAAGGTGTCCCTGCCTGTGGCAGGGGTTGGAGCTGGATGAGCTTTAAGGTCCCTTCCAACACAAACCAGGCTGGGATTCTGTGACTCTATAAATATGCCCTACAAGAGACAAGTTTCATATCTTAACTCCTGTCCCCCACCCATAGTCATAGCAGAGCTGTGGCGAGCCACAACACTGCTTGAGCGGGCCCCTCCTGACTCCACACACTCAGCTCAGGAGAGAGCAAAACCCCCATGAGATGCTCGAGGTCCCTCTCTCCTACACCTTGAGGAGAACCAGGCAACTGTGGATCATTCCCCCAACACAGCCAATGCCCCACTCCGACCTTCTCACTGTTCCCAGGATAGGGACTCAAGAACAGAGGTCAGTCAGTACTCAGGTGCCTGGAGCCCAATGAAGCCAGACTGAACTAAAACCCAGGCAAGAAAAAAAACCCAGGTTTAATTGCACTTTATTTTTCAACAAGTGAATGCAAATCCCTCGGGTTGGAAACTGTAACAGGAAACAAGGGGAATTGCTTAGTATTGGCCACAACCGCCATTAGGACACTGCCACCTCCAGGCGGCCCAGGGGCCCCTTCTCAACCCAACCCAAGGGGGCCCCCAGACCACCCAGATCTCATACCCATCACTGAATAACCAGGTTGTGCAATGACTTCAAGTGACTCCCAGGAGCCCCAGCTGCAGTCACCCTGTGAGGTACCCAACCTGCTGCCACACAGACCTCGTCTCACAGCCTTTGGCCTCTTCCAGTTTTAGCTGCATTTGGCCACTTGCTGCTCTGAGCGTCCAGCTCAGGACCTGCCCCATTTCCAAGCCATGGCTGTCAGGAGGCCAAAGACCAAATCCCTTCAGAGATGATAAAAGGCAGTTTTAAACTAAACTGTAGCAGGATTGGTTGAAGCGCTTCCATTTTATTAAGGGAAGGGGGTTACTTGTTCTAAAGACACAAAGACCTGCTCCTAGTTTTACCCTGTGTTAGTGCCAATGATAGAGACATATGATTCATTATGCCATAGACATAAGAGTGCTACGAGGAACCCAATGTGGTGGCCCTGCTGTGATCTCTGCCTTCCCCTCCTGGTTGACTTAAACTGAACAGTTACACCCCAAGCTCTCAGCAGAGCTCAGGTTTGAACTCATGGTGTGATCATCACAATTCAAAGAGCAGCAGAGGAAAAGGCACAGGAGATGGGCCTGGCTGCCTGCAGGAACTCCTCTCTCTGGACATGCACCACATTACCCACAGGTGTTGCTGCCTCCACTGCCAGTGGAACACAAGGCAGCAAACCCCAAAACCTCACCTCTGGCTGCAAACAGAGAGGAAGAGAGCTGGCTGCAGTGACCTCAGGGTCCTCCATAGAACATCACTGGGGATTTGGCTTCTTGCAACAGCAACTAGTGGATGCTACATCTGTGCTTGGGGCATTGGTGTACCAGAGCCCTGACCCACCACACAAACAGGGGCCCCTGTCCCTGCCTAGAGCTGTGGGTCTGAGCCCTGTGTGCCACAGCACTGAACAGGTGGCAGCAGTGCAGCCTCAGCTCAATCTCCCACCACACAGTGTTCATAGATGGTGATGGGATGCTGTAGAATCCCTGGGAACTATTTCCAGGAGATCCTGACTGGGGAAACAGACAAGACTTTAGTCTGTTTCTTTCAAAAAGTAGTTCCTACTACAGGTCCTGCCAGGCTTGGTTTTCTGAATCTTTACAGAGTTGATATTTGCATCAAGTTTCAGGTTAATGAATCAACTGTTCACAGGAGGAGAACAATACAAACTCACAGAGACTGGCTGGTTCCTTCAGTTCATCCCAACCCCTGCTCATGTTTGAGGTCAGCATGATGGGTTTGAGTGCCTGAGGGTGCCAAAGAGCTACTTGCCCTCAGGCCCCATCAGTCTGCAGTACCAGAGCCTGGGAAGTCCCTGGTTGTTCACAACTGTCCCATGTATGCAGCTCATTAAGTGCTCAGTGCAGAGGAAGAGGCCATGCTCAGAGGAGAGGGCTCTCAGGCTCACCAGCACATCTTCATCCCAGCCAGTCCAGATCATCGTCGTCGTCATCCCCAAAGAGTGGAGCTGGAGGGGGACGCCCCTTCATGCTCTGGAAGTCAAACCAGAGGGAAAGTTGTCAGTCTTAACAGCTTCTCAGTAGTAATTGCTAAGCAGTTCCGGCTCTGAACTCTCCATCACCTTTAAGGAGGTGGTACCAAGAAACCTCATTAGTGAAGTTTTTGCATTTCTCACATGTTGTCTTAATATTTCTGGAGAGATGTTCTCAGGGTAACAAGGATACAAGGCACTAAACCCCTTCCCTTAACCTGGGAGGCCTCGCTAACTTCACGCCAGCAGGAGCTGGTCATTGCTACCTCAGGCCAGCCAATCCCTTGAACCTCAATAACCAAAACACCCACATACTCTTGATTGAGACAGAGAATGTAGGGGAAGTGCTGAGCTCTGCTGCAGGAACCTGTCAGACCCCACTGCCACAGGGAGGATTTCACAGACAAGCTCCAGTTAAACCTGAACCAGTTCAGTGGGAGCAGAAAGATACAAATACACACCACTTCCTCCTCATCTTCCTCTTCAGAGAGCACTCGAGGCTTCAGTGGCTTCTGAGATGCTGTTTCAAAGAAGTTGTCATCCTCAAAGAGGCTGGAAAAAGATAAAGAATGAACAGTTCACTTGCAGATGACAGTATCTTGGTTTGACAAATTCTACAAATGAATGAGGAAAGAGCTTTGTTAAGTTTGCTGAGGCAAACTTAAAGCACACACCATTCACCAGGGCAGATGATACTGGGACCTAGCAGCATTCAAACCAGCTTCAGCCCCCTCTGCAGAGTGTGCCACTCTACAGCAGAGCAGCTGCACCAGCCTCCCTGTGTGCTGCTGTACCAGCCCGAGCTGACCAGCAGCAAAGTGGGACTGTGGCTACTCCAGGAGTCACATCTTACCTGGACTCCTTCTGCCTGGGGCTGGAGTCCAGTTCCTGCTGTCCTGGGGTTTCTCTGATGACAGCTGAGCTCAGCTCTGCCGTGCTGGATGCTGAAGCAGGCTCCTCAGAGGTGGCTCCATGCAATGGGTCTGTGCAGTTCCCTCCCTCACCGTTTAAGGGTGGGGGCTCTAAACCTCCCACAGGCTCCTCTGCCTTCTGCTCCACAGCTGGCTTTCCTGGAAGCACTGCCACATCTGCTGCTTCTGGCTTGGCTTCTAGAACAAAGGGTTCTGCAGCTTCTGCCTGCAAAGATACTCTGGAGGGACTGCGTTCAGTCTCAGCTTTCCTGATGGGACTGCTCTCCTGTCCTTGCTCAGCTGGGACAAAGTCCTTATCCACCTCAGGAACAGGCTGTCCTGCAAGCACAGGCCCCTTATCAGGATCCAGGTGGGATTCAGCTGTCAAAGAGAGATGCTCCCCCTGGATCTTCTCCTCTTCTGACACCCCACTGCTCTGTGTCACCGGCTCCTCCTCAGAAGCTGTGGGCCTGGCCGACAGAGCAGCAGAGTCGCCTTCCTGGTCAGGCACCACGGAGCCTGTGGCTCCCTCCTCAGGATCAGCTGGGAATGTGGCACTCTGTGCTAGGCTATGCTGCACAGGTTTATCATGGTCAGGCTCGGCTCCAGGTGATCCCTCCTGTCTCACTGCTCCTGGTTCAGATTCCTCCTTTTCACTGTCCTGATCTGGTTTCTCCTGCTGCCTGTTGAGTAGTTGCAGTGTTACAGTCTGAAAAATGTGAGTAGAGAGAACATAGGTTACATCCTGAACATAAACCATCACGGAGCCCTGTATCTTCTATTACTGGGCTGCTTTGCCACCCACAGATTTCTGCTTCAGTTATTTCAGCCCCACAACATACATTTGTGGGTTTAGCCTGTTCTCTCTCATTGATCACCTTGTGCCTCTTAGCACTGCTGTACCTTAATAGTGTTCATGACAACACCCAGAACTGTCCTGCCACTGTATGTCTCCTCCAGCTCAAATTCACCCCGAAGAGATTGAAACACCCCATTCATTATCTTCTTTATCTGCAAAAGAGCAAGACAGGAAACAACGATACAATTCATTAACATGTGAAGCGCTGGCCTCAACAGCAGATCCTCCTCCAGGTGAAGGAACAACAAATCCAAACACACACCTGGTTTTCAAAGAAGCTACTTTCCAAATTAGAAGTTCCCATAACAAAGCAGAATACATCATGTCATCTTAATTCAGAACCATTACACACACACCAAACCCTTCTCTCCAGAACTGAGGCTGCACAAACCCAAGGCAGACTGACACTTCTTAATTATTCCTTCAATGTTTTAATCTAAACCTCAAATCTTGAGTTTTACTCTACAAAATAAAACTAAGCAACCAAGAGTGGCAGTAGGAAGATCACATCCTTTCTTCCTCTGTAGACCTTGCTACTAGAAATATAGTGCTTCTGTGGAGAAAATAATGTATCTCTGCTCAGAGAGAAATCATTCAAGGTAAAGACATTAGCTTAGGAAGGAGAAATACTGGATAGTGAAGCTCACCTCTTCTGTGAAGTCTGCAGGTGAAGATCCAGCCTGATCCTTCTCCAGGTCCTGGATGCGTTCTTCATAGTGAGCCTTCAGTGCCACAATATCAGACTGCAAGGCTGAACACTGCCAAACAGAAACTGGAAGTCAGAACAGCTCTCAGACGCCACCACGGTGAACCTCATCACGGGCAGGTTACCTGTAACCAGCTTCTTGTAAAGGGGGTAAATTGCCAAGTGAAGTTTTAAGCATGGCTTTGATAGAGAGCTGCTGAAAGTAACAGCACCAAAATAAATACACCCAAGGAAGCAAAAACCTTGGAGATCCCCAACTGTGTCAATAGGTCTTTAAGTAACACCAAGAACAGGCACAGCATTACTGAGATCCCAGAGAAATGAGGGCCAGGTCTCATCATTGGACCTGTTCTGGTTTGCTGGAAGCAATGTGTACTCTTTCCCCTCCCATGCTCTTGTTATTCTGGACACTGGAAGCCTGAGGTTAGCAATTACTGCACTCCAGTTCACATTCAGCTGCTATGTTACTCCCTTTACCTTCTCTTTGATAGGCTCCAGTTGCTCCAAACGTTGCTGGAATTCAGACAATTTTTGCTCCTCTGCTTTTTTGGAGTGCTTTAGAGCTGCAAGCTGAAACACAAGAACTAGAGCCTGTCAGTTACAGCCCCTTCAGTGTCACCCAACTCAAAACCCAGTTTCTGCTCAAACCCAGAGATAAGTTCAGAAAAGCGGACGAGATTGTTGATGTCAGTCTCAGACTAAAAGCATCTCAGCTTTCCCTCATTCAGAATTGCAGCAGTAGATTCACTGACCCACCAACCCAATGGAACAGATGCAATACAGACATCCCATGGACAAGACCAAATTCCGTAACAGTCAAGAATCATAGACTCATAGAATAGTTAGGGTTGGAAAGGACCTTAAGATCATCCAGTTCCAACCCCCCTGCCATGGGCAGGGACACCTCACACTAAACCATGTCACCCAAGCCTCTGTCCAACCTGGCCTTGAACACTGCCAGGGATGGAGCATTCACAACTTCCCTGGGCAACCCATTCCAGTGCCTCACCACCCTCACAGTAAAGAATTTCTTCCTTAGATCCAATCTAAACTTCCCCTGTTCAAGTTTGAACCCATTACCCCTTGTCCTATCACTACAGTCCCTGATGAAGAGTCCCTCCCCAGAATCCTTATAGGCCCTCTTGCAGATACTGGAAGGCTGCTATGAGGTCTCCACGCAGCCTTCTCTTCTCCAGGCTGAACAGCCCCAACTTTCTCAGCCTATCTTCATACGGGAGGTGCTCCAGTCCCCTGATCCTCCTCGTGGCCTCCTCTGGACTTGTTCCAACAGTTCCATGTCCTTTTTACGCTGAGGACACCAGAACTGCACACAATACTTCAAGTGAGGTCTCACGAGAGCAGAGTAGAGGGGCAGAATCACCTCCTTCGACCTGCTGGTCACGCTCCTCTTGATGCAGCCCAGGATACGGTTGGTTTCTGGGCTTCAAGCACACACTGCAGCCGGCTCATGTTCAGTTTCTCATCAATCAACACCTCCAAGTCCTTCTCTGCAGGGCTGCTCTAAATCTCTTCTCTGCCCAACCTGTACCTGTGCCTGGGATTGCTCCGACCCAGGTGTAGGACCTTGCACTTGGCATGGTTAAACTCCGTAAGGCTGGCATCAGCCCACCTCACAAGCGTGTCAAGGTCCCTCTGGATGGCATCCCTTCCCTCCGGCATATCAACCGAACCACACAGCTTGGTGTCATCGGCAAACTTGCTGAGGGCGCACTCAATCCCACTGTCCATGTCACCGACAAAGATGTTGAACAAGACCGGTCCCAACACCGATCCCTGAGGGACACCACTCGTTACCGGTCTCCAGCCGGACATCGAGCCATTGACCACAACTCTTTGCGTGCAGCCATCCAGCCAGTTCTTTATCCACCGAGTGGTCCACCCATCAAATTGATGTCTCTCCAATTTAGAGACAAGGATGTCGTGTGGGACAGTGTCGAAGGCTTTGCACAAGTCCAGGTAGATGACATCAACTGCTCTACCCCTGTCCATCAGTTCCGTAGCCCCATTGTAGAAGATAAGAAGTTAAAGTCAAGCTGCACTTAGGTGGGAGATGCCGGTTACTGCTTATTTGGTATTACATTTCAGCCCTTTACCTTCTCTTCCAGCTGGGACACCTGCTGCTGCAGGGAATCTCTCTGCTCACACACCTCCTGGTACTGTCTCACGTGCTGCTCCTTGGCCGCCGCCAGCGTACGTTCACATTTAGCTTCCCACTGGGATTCCAGCTCTGCCTGGATGAGTGACAGCTGCCCAGCAAGTAAGAGAAATCATTAGGAACACACACATGCAATGGGTATTTGCACAAGAAGTGGCTGAAAGCTTGAGGCTGGACAACATGCAACACCTACGTGCAGATGGCAGCCCTGCAGCCGTCACCAGCTCCTGCCCAATCCTCAGCTCAATTCCAGCCACAATCCCTCAGGCTGACCTGAAGCTCTCACTCCCATTTCAGATCTCTTGGCATATTTCTAAGCAGTCTTTCACTTATCAACAGTCCTGTACTCTTCTCTACTATGAGCTCAATTTGGTGTCTCTGCTTTCCTCAGTTTGACACTCTTTAACACAGTCTACATCTGAAGTTGCCTGCCAGCCTGCACCAATGCTGCAGCAAAGCTCTGCAGCCATGTCAGTGGCCTGGGATTTGAGTCAGAGAACAACTGGGACCTTGCAGCCTTCCTGCCCACCCAAATCAGGCACTGCCTTAGAAAGGCAGGAGTCAGAAACAGGGCCAAACAGCAGCAAAGATATTTTAGAAAGACAACAAAGTGAGCCCTGTGTTAAAGTTAACCCCTAAAATCAAGCCGATAACGTTTTTATTCTTCCACTACCTGAGTATTTGTACAATTATTCCCTACCATGTGTCTCTTGCACCATAGTGCACTCACAGTGTCTCCTGCACCATAGGTAGGAAATAGTAAGTTCCTACAAGGCTTCCAGACACTTGTTGAAGCTCCCCTGGCTCCTCACCTGCTCTGCTGCTGCCTGGTCAGTCGAAGTCCGTGCCTTTTTCAGCAGCTGGCGAAGCTTGTCCAGCTCCTGCTGATAGGATCTGCGGATTTCTTCCATCTCCTCCTCTGCCTGAGCTCTCTCTGACAGAGATTTCTTCTTCCTCTCTGCAAGGTTCTGCAATACAGAACAGGACATGGAATAGGCCAGACTGCACCCAGGAAGCTTCTCTTCCTCATGCAGAAAGAGCTGCTTTGAGCAGGAAATCTTATCACTTTAAAATCAAGGAGATATTGTTTTAAAGGTAGGAAGGTTGACATATTACTGGCTAAGATATTAAAAAAGAAACCAAAGAACCCACATAAGCACAAAGGATCCACCAGGGATCCTTCCTGCTGATGAGTCAAGATTTACCCAACTTGGATATTTACACAGAATCATAGACTGGTTAGGATTGGAAAGGACCTTAAGATCATAGAATCATGTTATTATCATAGAATTAATGATTCTAACATACAAGAATATTGGGTTAAATTTCAGCAAACTGAAGCCCTCTCTGTATCTCTGTGATGCTGGCACAGGACATACCCTTTCAAGGGTCTCCTTCTCTACTTTCAGGTCCGTTAGCTCTTCTTCCAGTGCTGAGATCTTCATGTCCAACTGTTTGCGGCTCTGCTTCTCAGCTTTGAATCTGGTCTGAGTGTCCTCAGAGGCCTCCTGGAGCTCTGTAAAAACACAATTTGCTGTGGGTTTTAGCATTACATATATTTCAGGTGAATGCATTTGGGGCTCAGGTGAAGGAACAGTGTCTCTTGCACAATGAGATCAACAACACAGCTTGCACCTGAATGGAGACTAGACAGATGAGGAACAGCTTCTGTGACATGGCAGTGCTTATATACCTCAGGTTTTATCTTAACTTTTCAACCACAGGAACATTTCAGTTCCTCTACAAGATGTCAGCCAGCAATACCAAGAGATTGCTTCTGCAAAAGACATCCCTGTCACAGCATGATCTTGTTCATTTGACTCAGCCCACTTTGCTTTTAGTGCTAACACGGATGCACATAACCTTCAATGCATCAATATCCTCCTTCAACACCCTGTGACTGACCCTAGGAAAAGCAGGAACAGATATCCCGGAAGAAAGGAAAAGCCTATGGCTTACAAAAGAGGAAAACCAATGACAAAGGAGCTTTGCTGGAGCAGGCACAGGAAGCCTCACCTGCTAACTGTGCCTGCAGCTTGTTGAGCTGTGTCTCGTGCCGCTCAGCCTCCTGCAGGGCAGCAGAGAGCTGCTTCCGCAGGTCCATCTCCTTCTTTTGGTGTGCAGTCAGCTCCAGCTGCAGCTGGGAAACCTGTGCTGTGGCAGCTGCCAACTCCTCTGCAACTTTGGCCTGTACAAAATGGAGCAAGGTAGAAAAAACAAGGGATCTGTGAGTGTGAGGAGACAACCACAACTGTTCTCGCAGGAAGAGCTGACAAGGCCCTGGAGATGTGATCAGGGAAGTGCTGATCCAGCACCTTACAGGCACCTCCAAATTGAAGATGTAACAATAACTTCTTTTGCCATGTTACTGTGCTTGCCTGTAAGCTGTCCAGAACAACCAGAAAGTTGCACAGGACCACCACCAACCTCATCACCACACCAGGTCAACTCCAGGAGTTTTCCTTGAAAAGTTTATATATGCTTTTTAAGACTAGCAGCAGTGCCTGGTGGCTCTGCTCAGAGTTTTCAGGCTATGACAATGTCTGTTCAAGTAAATGCCTGGGCTCCAACATGTAATTATCTTCAATAAGCTTACAAATGACTGAAAAACCACACAAAACACAGGCTTGTTCCAGCCACAAGAGCACCTTCCCTCCAGCGCACTCGGCACGTAGACACCTTGAGGTGCCTGCACGGGCAGGGCTGGCATTCTGGAGCACAGATCTCAAGGTAATTTGTTGACTTGTTTAGATTTAATATTGCTCAGTCAGTGACTCAGTAAACCCAGGTACTACCACAGCTTGTCAGACAACTCGTAAACAACCTGTTAGGAGAGGCTCAAGGCATCAAGACAAAGTCACATTCCCAATCTCATTGCATGACACACGAAATTCAGAGGATGCTCTGCAAAGACAGAACTACACCCGTCAGAAAACCTCACTTGCTGCACAGAATACCCAAACAGCTTCTCTCTCTATGCCTACAACCAGATTCCCAACAGGCTTTCTTGTAACTGGTAAGGTCAGGAGCACTGGAGTTTCTCTCTGCTTTATCCCCATAAAAGAACTAGAGTTTCTCTTCAGACTAGGACCACCACCTTTGGGCAGAGAAGAGCTGTGAGCAAAATTGTTCCAGCTATGGTGAGGGTGAATATGTGCTGACCTTGAGGGCTGGGATACCATACCATGCATTTTAAAGAGGAGGCAGTATTTTAGAGACTGACCTGCTTTTCTCTTAAGTTTCCATACATGTCTCACTGCAGTTCAAGATGCTAACTCCTAGCATGCTAAAACCAAAACCAAACCCCATGGCATATCTAAAGGTTATTTTAGCACTTATCTTTATCTTTAATGGCAAATAAAGAAAATAAATAAGGAAATCCTACGACGGGAACTGTTACTAGACTTAAGTTTCTGCAGTGAATGCTTCATATCTGCACTAGCTCAGCTCCAGCCTCCAGCTTTCAGGTACCAAGAATCTTACATGATCTGTATCTACTCTGATAATTACATGATCATGTCCTATTCCTCCCATGAGGGAGGTAAACCAAGCAGCAACGTGCCAAAGTTCTATGCAAAGGGTTCCCCAAGAAAGAGGGGGCCAGTGGCTACACTGCCAGTTGAAAGCCCTTTTCCAAAGCCTTTTTCCAAGTGGAAGATCTATGCTAATTCAAGATCTGAGGCAATTCTTCTGACGCCAATCAGCTTCTAGCTGTGCAAGAGGAAGCTGGGCTGGCACTACCCAGGGCACAGTTATCTATGGCCTACACAGTCAGCAGACACACTGCCTCACCTGGTCCCAGCCCCGATCCACTGGCAGCATGTGCTGGGAAGAGAAAGCAGTGACAGGAAACAGGGAGAGTTAAGAACACAACTTGCAAGGCAGAGGCATTAATCATCATCAGAAAAGCAAAGTGCTTCATTGCAGGAGCTAAGACATGCCAGAGAAGCCTTTAAATTATTCCAAGAATTGTAAAAGCTTTGACAGAAAAAGGTAGTGAAGCCTGGCTTAAAAAGAAAGAAGCTAAAGGCACATTCCACACTGCAGATGTAGGAGCAGTGGGTCCTACTTGTGACTACCATTTCCCTGCACTGGAGACTGTGGGGTATTACTGTCATTATGAGACGCAAAACCTTCATCTAAAGCTGTGATGTGCTCTGCCAGGGCTGAAGACCGAACACCCAAAAGCAGCAAGCTACTAATACCTCTTCTCAGTGATCCTAGGCATAGATGCTTGGCCTGCATCACAAAATAAGTGGTGAGTCCCTGTTTTTAATTAAAGAACAGATAAAAGAGCCTAAAACTCTCTTCTCTGGTTCTGTCTGTCTATAGCGATCTCTGGAACTGCAGTCACAGAGCAAGCTAACTTGGATAAACGGAAGAGGAAGGAGTATCAGCTGTCACATTTACAGTCAATACTCTCACAAAAGTAGGGGAAATCACCCAATGCAAGTCATGGCTTTTCTGGTGCAGCCTGAAGTCTGTTCATGTAACAGTATTCTTACCCAGGCAGTGACTGCTGGATCAAGTGGAGTCCTATTGAAGATGAGGCCAAAAGGATTTCTAAAGATCATTTTATACTTCCCAAAACATTTCCTCCCCAGGCTACTGCACAAGCTGGATGTTGTGCTCAGACAGAAGGGATTTTATTTATTATTTCAATCTGATTTACTCCTGGTTAGAATCTCTCACTACATTATTATAGGTATGGCTGGCTCCCTGGGCTCCCAGTGTTAAAACAGAATCCTCCTTCACTGCCTGCTCACACCAGCACACAGTTATCAGCCATGTATTGTGCTGTTCTTTAGCACACTTGCTGTCACACCCTGGAAAGCTGCACTTTGTCAGGGTTCTCATGCAGAGCAAGCATTTATCATCTCACATTTGAATTAGAGAAATGCACAATTCAGCAGGGGAGCACAGTGCAAGACTAAACTTGGTGTTATTTAAGAAGCCAGTGTTTGAGAAAGCATAGAAGACACCATGCAATTACTGACCTCAAAGCCAGCCTGGGCTAGGCTGTCCTAAGTGGACATTACAGAATATGCAGCCATGCACAAGTGCATTTAAGTGGTTTGAAAGCTATTTCCCAATAGCCCCTTTCACAAAAGCACAACACATTATTGGTAAAAACAAAGTTCTTGAATATTAGTATTAAAAATCAAAAGTGCAAAAGTGCAATGAGGAAACTTCAGTAGCAAGCACTTTTTCTTACAGCTACATTCATTCTAGTCACTGAAATACAAAGCCTTGTGATACACAATTCCTCAACGTGTTGGACATATACCTACAAAGTTACCAATAAGTCAGACACCTCCCTGTAAGATATGAATATGAAAGCTATGACAGCATGAAGATCACCATTTATATTCTCTGTGCTGACTTTGTCATGAATATAAAGTGTTTCTCAGAACAGCTTTCAAAACATAAGTCCAGAACTACATTTGTCTTGTAAGAGAACTGACTTAAGCCTTGACTAACAAGGCTTCAGCACATTTTAGTGCCACCAGCAGCCCCTCTCCTGGCTGCAGCTGGAGATTGATGGCTCTGCTCATTGTCACCATTACCTTCTCCTGCTCTGCATGCAACACTCTTGCCTGTGTGTTTTCAGTTGTTGTTTGCAGGGAATGGTTCCTCTGCTCCATTAGCAAGTTACTTTGTTCGACGTATCTGTGAATGGAGGAAGACTGGATGAGCATCTATGTAAACACATGATTTGGAGCAAAAGGTTCAGAGACAAAACATGGTATTTCACATCAGCTTTCTCCATAACAAGTCCCAGACTATTTTGCATGGGGGCCTGCATTAAGGCCCTGATCTCAAAAGGGTGAATTGAGTGTGCCTTGCACAGCAGATTTTGTATCAGTTTGGATACCCGCTTTGCCTCTCTAATGAGTCTAATGTTCTTACCACAGTCAAGAGCTGTGATAACCTGATATCCACTGACCTCTGCCATTTCCTTAAACAAGTTATTCCCCTTCTTTAACCAAATGGAACACACAGCCAGTGGAAGTAAGGACACCACATCTACAATTTATTCCACCTTGCTAAAAAGCTAGCAAAAGTAAAAACTCCCAGAAGCAGAGCAAGTGTGCTCATGAGGTTTTACCCCCTTTTACACATCCCTGTTTACACAGTAAACCACAGTATTGGAGATAAGCTCTCTGGGGAAGGGGGGGACACAACACCCCACACTTCTAATGCCTTAAACAACATAATCAAATATATCAGAACAGGTCTCTACTCTAAAGAGCACCCCTCCTGGTTATGCCTAATCAAGTGTAAGCTAGATAGGTAAGTCTTTGCAAATGTACCCTCTCACTCCTTACCTCTGATTCCGCTCAATCAACTCGCTGATCTTCTCATTCTGCTCCTCAATCCGACTGCTCTTCTCAAATATCTCTTGCTTCAGCCTCTCATTCTCCTAAAGCATAGCCCAGCATGAATATTCAATCTTACTCAGACTTCCCTGCAGCAGTACCTAAACCTTTGTTTTGTACAGACACAATACAGTGGTGAGATACCACCTTCTGTGGTCACACCACTTGAAGGCACCATGCTGCATTTAGCAGGAATCCTGGCACGGGACAGTGGTTGCCAAACCACATTCTAGAGAATACTGTGTCTGGCTGGCTTTTTCACCCACAAAACACAAGATTGTAAAGCTGATTCCTGGAAAGCTACAAACCATAATACCAAGTAGTGAAAAACAGAAGTAGGTGGGGTTTGCAACATAGTACTCCAGCTGTGAAATTGTGCTGCAGGATGCTGTGGGTTAAGCCCACAAAGGTTTAAGCAGAGGCTGAATTTCTCTCACATGAACCTTTTGCCAAGTCCTATTAAATAGCAGCGTATCAACTCTGGCTGGGAAAGCACCCAAACCACAAACTGCTGAGCAGAGCTTTTTTAGGAGGGAGGAGGGTGGAAATCATTGTGTATCTCATGCTCTTAACTAGGCAGCTGGTTTTGGCCAAGCAAACATAGAACACTTGGGAAGATGGACATTTGGGCCAAACCAGAAGAGCTAGTTATCCCCATTAGGGGTAACAGTGGGCTGCAGTTTCTTATGGAAGCAGTCAAATAAGGCTGGCCAAGCTCACCTGGATTATGCGTTGGATATTGCTCATGATCATGGAAGCTTCCATAGTGACAGAGGAGATACCAGGCAGGAGTGAGCTGTTAGCAGCACTTTGTTTCCTCAACTCCTCCACCTGCAGGGATAAGCCATTCTTAAACCAGAGGAAATTAATTTATGGATGTAGATCAGAGTCAGACATCCACAAAAATCCATAGCTGCATCTCATTAGCTGTAGGATATATGCTACTGTATCTACTGTGACACCTCCTGAAGGGTGGTGAATCTCCCCAAACACAATGTGCCGTATGATATTAAAGACAGAGACAACACCTTTCCCCAAGCCCAGGCTTAGCTTTTTCACAGTAGCTGAATTATTACTGCTTCAAGGTCTGGTAACATTGAAGTTTTCACTGTTACTAACATCACCTACAAACTTAATCCAGCATTTAAACAGAGCCAGCTCCTCAGACTACACCTGAAGACCAAGCAGTAACAAGACCATCACTAACAAGCCTGCCTGTGCATACGTTACCTTGGCAGCCAGATGATCCATCTTATCTACCACTTTGCTGACAGCCATTCGGATTTCAGTGTTATGCTGCCGAGCTTCTGTCATCAAAAAAGACGTAATATCCCCAGGAGCTTAAATAGAAAGGAGAGAGATCTATAGTCACAAGGGGAAAATGCCTTCACACAGACAGACCAAAAGCCATGCTTAGCAGTTTGAAGCCTGCCAGACAGGACAGCTACTCTCTTCCCACAAATAAAAGGGACATGGTATCTGGAAAACTAATCATGTAGGTGTTTTCCAAACAACATGAACAGGCAGGCTTATGACTACAAGAAATTCTTGAGCAATGTGACAGCACTTGGGTCAACAAGAGGGAAGCCCCTAGACACACAGGAACAGTAGTGTGCAAAGAGAACAGTCAAACAAAAGGCACAAAGGCTGGCTTTTGAAACTCTGAAGTTCCTTAATATCCTAAAAGTCCTTCCTAGGTTGCTACATCCTCACACTTAAAGGCTTCTACATGCACACTTCAGTTCCTTCCCTGGCTGGTAGGAGAACTTTTTACTATTACAGTTATAAATATAATCGTAAGAACCATCTATAAAATAAGTGTAGTAACACACAGCCTTGGGAGTACACCTGGAAATTCCACTCCCCTTCACACTGCACAAAGTTCTTGAAGGTAAAAAAAAAAAAAAGAAAAAAAGAAAAAAAGATGGATATTTATTGGAAAATGTTTACCCTTATTTGATATTTAAGAAATAGGGATTTGTGAAACAGCACAGGGACTTTGGACAGGCCCTGTAAGGACAAGCCAAATGAGAATGGCTTTAACCAGCCAGAGGGGAGACTGAGATGAGCTCTTAGGCAGAAGCTCTTCCCTGTGAGGGTGCTGAGGCGCTGGCCCAGGGTGCCCAGAGAAGCTGTGGCTGCCCCATCCCTGGCAGTGTTCAAGGCCAGGTTGGACACAGGGGCTTGGAGCAAGCTGCTCTAGTGGAAGGGGTCCCTGCCCGTGGCAGGGGTTGGAACTGGATGAGCTTTAAGGTCCCTTCCAACACAAACCAGTCTGATTCTATGACAGACAAAATAAATATTCATGTGTTTGCTACTACTGCTACCTACATCCTCATGCTGAACAGTTTACTGCAGGTATTACAACCTTCTCGAAAGCAAGAACTTTTTTAAACATACCTTGGTAAGGTGCAGGATACATCTGTCCCACAGGCTGGAGCTGAGAAGCAGATGCAGCAGTCTGGGGGTAAGCAAATGCCATTCCTGGATATGCCTTGCACAACAAGTTTAATAGATTAGAACATGTTTTGATATTTTCCCCCTCCCCACACCTAAGTGGATTTCATGGGATTTATATATATGATATATTTGGAAAGAAAAAAGGAACAGAAGTAAGAAGCTGGAAGTCAAGTGACACAAGTTATAGTAAAGGGAAAATAAGTCACTTCTTTCAAGGCTTAAATGCATGTTCAAGTTACCACAGCTCACTAAGTTATCTTCTTCACTGAATTTTAAGCAAAAATATGTTACCTTACATGTGGGAGAGGCAAACGCCAGCACATGAACAGCTCACTTTGGAGTTAGGTTAATTTTAACACAAGGCGCTTCCTAGGAAGGGCTTAGAAAGTGCAACACAACTTGATTGCAACTTTAACATTCAGTGCTGAAGGAGCAGCTAAACAGACTGAAGCACATATTAAATGCTACAGCTATCTCCTATGTACCAATTCATACTCTCAGGCAAGGAAAAAGGAAAGATTACAATACAACTTGGGCCAACGGTCAAAAAGAATTCAGGATATCAGGGTTAAACTTTCAAAACATTCAAAGTGAATACATCCAAATCACTGTCAGATTAAAACTTCACTTTAATGAACAGTTTCTATTTCAACAAACAGAAAAGCCTTTCTTTATCTTGTTACTTGCCAAACTTTCCTCATTTTCAACACAAGGAAAGTGCAAAGCAAAAGCACTGAAAGGCCACATCAGATCTGGGCTTGCTGTGGGGTTTTGAGATGATTTTTGGGCTCGTGGTAGGTGTTACCACCACATAGTGGTTTTATTTATTCATTATCAAATGATTTCTTCCTCTGCTTCAACCCTTTAAATTAAAGGCTCTTTGTGACATAGGCCACTGGTTTCCAAAAGCTTCAGAAAATACGTTGAGTGAAAATAACCACAGAAAGCAGACAGTAAAAGGCTTGGGTTTAGACTTTACAGAACAGTTTGCATGACTATCATAGTAGTAAGTCTTTACTATCTGGTGTGGAAAACACATTGTGTGTTTAAAGTTTCCTTGTTTAGCAAGCAGATTGTATCACTTCACAGCAGCACCACAAGCCTTTTAAAAGGCTTGTTCTTTCACTGGGTGAAAACCATGAGCCACAAACACCTGGAGTGTGTGAATGAGCTCTCATGGAAAACCAGACCAGGACCAAGAAAAGCTACAACTAAAATTCTTCTGGTTTCTGCTTTACAAATACTTGGAAGTTTTTATTTTATCCACTACAAAACCAGATATTAAAAAAAGTCTGGTTAATTCTTGGTTCAACCTAAAGAAGCCATCAACAAGCTTAAAATTTGCCCTTTTTAACTGAATTAGAGGCATGTAATGGAAACCTGAGAATGCCAGAGTGTCACAGGAAGGAACTTGGGATTCTCATCTTCATCCTTGCCGCAGCAATGGAGAAGTAAGACTTAGGAGAAAGGACAAGAGCACCAATACTCTCTTGGATTTCATTCTGGTACCTGAAAGCCTTGTGCTCCTGCAGGCAGAGCTGAATGGGGTTGGATCGTTGCAGGAATTAAAGCAGCAGAAGATACTGGGGGTGCAGAACCAGACGCTTGAGGTACTGAAAAGGAAGAAAGAAATTCAGTATGCCACAAAGTAGCTGGAAATAATTTAACTCACCCAGTGTGAAATTGCCAAAAAAAAATTAACTAAAAAGACAAAAATTTAGCCCAAGCCTGTTTGCAGCCTTGTGAGATTTAAATCCAGCAAAACAAGTGATTAAAGAATAACTTTCACAGACATTTCACTTCTACCTACATTTAAGCAACCTCTTTTCATTCAAAGAAAGGCAGCTCTGAAGGTTACTGACATGAGATGTGACTCATGCTGACTCTGAAGCCTGCTCAGCTGACATTACTAGTCCATCATGGAAAGACAAGTCAAGCCCACACCAAAGCTGTCAGCCTCTGATGCCCTTCACTCTTATTTCCATCCTTTTCAAACAAAATAGTTTCTGTTCACTGGGAAAGGATTTTAACAGTTTCATTTAGTAATCACAAGTCTTAGAAATATCTGTGCCATCCCAGCACACAAGATGACAGCACAGCCCAAGCACCGTGGCCGGTCTTCCTCAAGCAGCAATGTCACAGGATCACAGTAAAGACATAATCCAAGGACTTTAGTCTTGTGCTTTATGAATTAGTCTACCTATGGAGCTTTGGATCAACATGCCTCATTAGAATCATATCAAAGAATCCCAGCCTGGTTTGTGTTGGAAGGGACCTTAAAGCTCCTCCAGCTCCAACCCCTGCCACGGGCAGGGACCCCTTCCACTAGAGCAGCTTGCTCCAAGCCCCTGTGTCCAACCTGGCCTTGAACACTGCCAGGGATGGGGCAGCCACAGCTTCTCTGGGCACCCTGGGCCAGCGCCTCAGCACCCTCACAGGGAAGAGCTTCTGCCTAAGAGCTCAGCTCAGTCTCCCCTCTGGCAGGTTAAAGCCATTCCCCTTGGCCTGTCCCTGCAGGCCCTTGTCCCAAGCCCCTCTCCAGGTTTCCTGCAGCCCCTTCAGGCACTGGAGCTGCTCTCAGGTCTCCCCTTCAGGAGCCTTCTCTTCTCCAGGCTGATCCAGCCCAGCTCTCTCAGCCTGGCTCCAGAGCAGAGCTGCTCCAGCTCTCACAGCATCTCTGTGGCCTCCTCTGGACTCGCTCCAGCAGCTCCACATCCCTCTTTGTGCTTTTGCCCCAGAGCTGGATCAGGGGACTGATCCAGCTCTGGGCCAACAGAGCTGGGGGGGACTGCAGGGGGGTGTGGGGTGTGTCTCCCCACAGAGCAGCAGAGCGCTCCCTTGAGCTGCTGCTCACATTCTGGGGGTGCAGCCGCCCAGCACACAGAGGGGGTTCTGGGCTCAAGTGCACACTGAAGCCTGGTCATGGGGAGCTTCTGATTGACTAACACCCCCAAGTCCTTTTCCTCAGGGCTGCTCCATCCAGTCTCTATTCAGCCTGCGTTTGTGCTTGGGATTGCCCTGACCCAGGAACATACCTATCAGTTCCTATTTCAGTTCCCTGAATGAATCCTCTATTTGTACAACCCTTGTGCCTGAAGCCTGCAAATAAGTGCAATTTTGCTATGCCGATCCCAGCACACCAGCACATTACCTTGTGTGGACACTGTGGGCAGTACCGCATGAGCTGGCTGGGCTGGTCTCACAGAAGATGAAGCCACTGGTTGTGCTGTCCCTCTGAGTGTATTTGGATCCTAAAAACATTTCTGCATATTACAATGAATGCTGAAGAACAAGCAAACAGTTAGAACCCAAGATCACTTCAGAGTGGGTGTTACCCAGTTAACCCAACTGAACTGTCTAGTGGATTTGTTCAGTCCTTTTGCCACTGGAACAGGGTATGCTTCCCTGTACAAAGGGAGAACTATTGCTACAGATTCCCCTTTAAGGGATTCACACAGGAAAGAAAGCATCAAAGAAGTCATACTTATATAATGATGTACCTCTATCTCCGAGTCACTGGAGTCCAGCTGACTACCTGCTGTCCCAGCCAGGAAAGGCAGCATGGGCTGTCCCATTTTAGCCATCCGAGAAATAAGCTTTGCCTTTGCTACATCTGGGTTCTAAAAGAAACGCTTGCAGTTACTCTCCCTTGGTCTCTCAGCCCAAGCTTTTCAGACATTACAGACACATCTGTCAGGATTAGACTCTTCTAAATCATTTCGTTAATTCTGTCTTTCAATTTTTCAATGACTGCACGAAAAGCTAATTCTCAAGCACACAAGATAACACTGGGTTTGTTCATCTGGCTTGCTTTACGTACCCTCCTTCTGGGATGACACCACTGTCACCACATATTAAAATTTATCTCTGCGCAAAGCACAGCAACAGGGTGAAAATATGTGAACTGAGGAAGCTGCTTAGCAGCTGCTTCTATCCTGAGGTACTCACAAGAAGTCATCTTCCCATGCAGCTGTATAAAGTTATACCAAATGTCCCATTTACTCTGTTATCCATTTTATTTTTGTTCATCTATCTGAAAAGACAACTAGCCTGTAATTATCCACATGGTCAAAAGTGACTTTACATTTAAGAGTAGGAACTAGCACTGAGGATCATGTTCTCCTAATCCCTTCAAACCCACTGTCAGTACAGTGAGCACTGAAGAACCTTCCTTGCCTGATGTTCACTTTATCTTCAGCAATACCAAATGTAAAGGTGAAACAACCAAGTTTCCCTACTTAAGGCTTCAAATTAGTTAGGAAAAAGGCAACACTTACTGCTAGCTGTTCACTGATGGAGTTTGACTTGGCCCGAACAGCTGGCTCCCTGAAAAACAAACAAGTGTATGCTGATACTAGAGATTAACAAGAAATTCAGGATCCAATAGTCTGCATTTCTGAATACCATCAAATACACCTCCCCCTAGGAAAACCATTTTCTTCTACCATAAGCATTTAGTTTAGCTTGCTTTTGGAAGACTCTTTGCAACATTGCCTGTAGGTTTCTGAACATCCTTATGGACAGGTTCCATGGCCGTGGAACAGCTGATTACAGAAAGATGATTTCATGGATTCCTGCAACAACCACATCCTGGTACAAGCAATTTTAATCAAGTCTAATAACAAACTACTTACGACAACTCGAGCAGCACTTCAACTTGAGCTCCCTAAAAAGGATGGCTGACACAGTTAAACAAACGACAACGTAAAATTTGCAATTAAACAAATGAGCCATTACCCAAGAGCTGTTGATGACCACACTGCCACCTGAGACAAGCAGGCTCTTGTAGCAGTACCCATACGGCTTAACCAGGCCAGATCTCAGTAATGCTGTAGAGGAATGACTTAATCTGTGCCCATTTCAATCTCTTTTAATCTGAAAGTCAGCATATTCCAGCAGCAAATTTCCTGCAAGCCTCATCAGCAAGCATTTCTCTGCCACACTGACAGCCCTAGGCTGGCACACAAAGGACCCACATCTGCCAAATTATTGTGTTAATGCAGGGCTGTGCCATGTGTCTATGAACATTGCCATCTTTTAACGCAGCTGCCTCTTACCCGGGCTTTGGAGGTATTGTAGATGGGGGCAGCAAACCAGTGTCTGCAGGGAAGCCGTCTGAACTGGGGACTGGAGAAGGTGCAGGAGAATCCCGTGAGCTGACACTCTGTCCATCCGAACCAGAGCAGTCCTTTACCAGCTTCACCTTAAAAACCACGTAACAAAACACAGGTTATTCTGGGTTCCCAAAATAAGTTTTCAGCAACTTCTTTATTTTTTATGACTGCTCCTTTGTCAAGCTCATCCCCTTCAATTAAGGGTTTATGACTGATTCAGAACTGGAGAAGCTGAGTCTTTGCATCCTGTCATTCCCCACTGAGTGCTGTTTTCCCAAGTGACTCACAATGAAAAGATCCCAAGACAGTTAGAAGAGACATGTCTTAGTAAACAGCCCAGAGGGATTTTTGGGAATTTTGGTGTTTTTTAATTAAAAATATGTATCTTCCTGTGGTATTTGGTTTATAACAGTTTCTGAGCTGTGGTTCTCATACCAACAGCAGGTTTTCACCCTGCAGACAAACGCTGCCACTCAAGAGCCATAAAGTAGTGTAAAATAAACACATGGCAAGAGACACTTACCCGCCTCACTTCCACCTCAAAAACTAAAGTGGAGTCTGGAGGGACCCGGCCAGCCACTCCCTGAGCTCCATAGGCCCATGCTGGAGGAATGATCAGATACCTTCGGCCTCCTTTCTTCATCCCCATCATTCCTTCTTCCCAGCCCTTTGGTTTTCAGAGACACAACAGAATAGAAAGCAAACAGCTTGATCAGTGACATGACATTGTTTTCATTAAGACATCTTCAGGCACTGGCTATAGGAGATATCAAAACCCATACACAGATTCTTGTGAAATCCTGTTTGTTTTCAGTCTGCAGCACTAAACTTGTGTCTTACAATAAATCATAATGGCCAGTTGTAAGTTGCAACATTGACTTAAGCATAAAGAAGCAGCTTCCAACATGTTGGCAATGAAATCAAACACATGCAGCAATGTCTAGTGTGAAGGCTGGAGGCTTCCAGATCTCTGCAGGTACCAGAAACCTGGTTCAAGTTTTAAATACCATAACTTAAAACAGCTATCACACATCCCACTGACATCCTGGAGAACAGAGCTGCATGCTGTGCTGTGTGCACAGACTCTGCAGTTGCAGGAGCTTGCAGAACACTCAGTGGTGGCCTCTCAGGATTCAGGGAAAGAACAGGATTCCACCTCCTTGTGAGATCACTTCTGAATTGCTGTGGTTAGATTTATAAAGCAACCACAGAAAACAGTTAAAGTGAAGGAGATTTATAAGCCAGAGCAATAAGCAGGTCAAATGGATGCCAGCATTTAACAGGATGACTAATGCACCCAGGCAACATTAATAGGAAGATAGACATTAAAACAAATAAAGAAGAAAAATAGTGTATCTTCAATGAAGGAAAATTTGTACAGGTCATCTATGAATTACTCAGGTAATGGAAGTGACTTGAACATAAGCATCTCTATGAAGGTAGGCTGAGGTCTGAGTGGTGAGCACAGGGTACTCAGAGAAGCTGTGGCTGCCCCATCCCCAGCAGTGTTCAAGGCCAGGTTGGACACAGGGGCTTGGAGCAAGCTGCTCTAGTGGAAGGTGTCCCTGCCCGTGGCAGGGGGTTGGACCTGGAGGATCTTTAAGGTCCCTTCCAACCCAATCACTCTGTGATTCTACTATCTCTGATTCACAGCCTAGTTTTATGGAGTAACACAAGGGAGCATCACACCACCTGGAGTGAAAAATTATCACAGTCAAAACCCTCACAATGTGACTTAGAGGGTAAAACCACTTGTAGTACTATGTTTTACTAGACCATTTTGAGAACTTGTTAGTTGCCTTCACCCTCCCATGCTCTGGCCCCACGTGATGAGTCAGGGCTATTTGATGCTCCGCTTCTGAGGCACAATCAGTGTGGAGGAATATGAAGTTGTTCCCAAATTAAAATCCTCCTTCAGAAATAGAACTCCCTGGGAACAAGGTAATGGATTAAGTGGCTTCCACAAAAACAGACAACAGAAAAACTCAGCTCTTGAAACCAGGAAGCTCTTTTTTTTAACAGGACAACCTCTAACAGTGCCACTAGGAAGGAGACTGGGCTATATTGTGTAAATTAAGAACAAAATAAAGAATCCTGAACAAGATCTTCAGTAATTCAAAGCTCAGACTTCAGTTGTTGTAATGAAAGTGCCAGAAGTTCTACCTTGATGACCTTTCCAGATCCCAGCTTTAGGCGCAGCAGCTTGTCTTTGTTAACATTCGAGTCAAACACCTAGAGAGTTGAAGAACAAAAACACAGAATGTATGGATTTCCCAATGATTTCAAGACTCTGAACTCTACTTAATGCATTTCACAAACTCCTACAAGCTCTTATGTGCTGTCTCCCATTCTGCCTCTTCCAAAATTAATTCCAAGACATAAGACAGAGCATGGCTACAGCTTCTAGTGTAATTCAGTCCAATTTCTTATAGTGAACACTGGCTGGAAACTCAGACTTTACAACTGCTTTGAGCTTGATGGTCAGGACAGGACTGGGCCAACCAGAACATCACACAACAGGCTCCTATCAAACAGCAAGCAACTGTCTACAAGTTTTGTACATTAAACTACAACAGCAGCTGTTTGTACTTAATGTTTGCACATTAAACTATGCAGCTGAACAACTCTTTCAGATTAGAAGTAGGCTCTGCTATGTACCATTGGTACACAGAGTGAGAGGCATGCCAGGCAGGCCAAGAAAAATAAAACACTCCCTAGAGATGAAAAACATAAAGCCCTTCTTTATAGCAAAAAGATTCAGCTGCAGATGGATACCAATGCAAACCCTTTGCTGTTAATTTTGCCAGCAGAAGTATTTTAGAAGTAATGCATTGGAATGTCAAAGCATTTGTTTATTAGCTGCAGAGGATGAGAAAGCATTCTCATTCTTTTAATAGTTGGAGATATGCTTCATGTCAGACAAGGCCCTTCTTATCACTTCTTCAAGCTGCTTCCAGAGGAGCAGAGCTGGCTTCGCTGTCTGTTCTCACAAGTTTCATAGGCACTCTCAAACATTCGTATTAATGAAAGTTAAATGCCTTTCAATCACCTCCTCCTGAACAGTAATGGGATCCTTTATTATTCTATAGGTAACACTTAAGATCTCAATTATGGTGCCATAAGTGACTGACAAAATCCTTTTACCATCAGCATCAATACTATGCTCAATGTGACAGGTTCCTTCCGGGTGCTGTCACACTCAGTATCAGGAAGAAGCAGAAATGCCTTTACCTGTCCAAGCCCATTGTTCTGGAACAGCCAACCTGTATAGGCAACCTCCAGAGAGTCTCCTCCTTCTGCTCCCTGCCCCTCTCCAAGAAGGAGATCCTGGGAGAGTACTGAATCCAGCACTGGTGAGCTGTTGCATTTGGCAATGCACACCTGCAGAAGGAAAGTCTCTGGTCATTAAAACAGAGTGACAAGTTCCACTGCAACTCACTACAGATCTGATGCATTTGTTACTGTACTGATCAAGCCCAGGCTATAGATGCACCTAAGAGGCATTCCATGTTTCCTTGTCCTGAATCCTGCTGAGTAAATACGCTCTGCTCTACAGAGCCATTGGTCTTACAGTACTTGAGAACCTGGATCAAAAGTCCCCCTAGAAGTAACAGGCTCCCTCCCTCAGAGGTCTGTATCTAACAACAGAACTCCACCAGGCTCATGGCAGATCTGCCTCCATCACAGCCATGCAGATACTCAAGGCTGTACTTGCAATGTAAAAGTACAACCAATTTGGAGCCTTTCTGCAGTAAGGTGCTCTCAGAGACAGGTCTGAGTTGCCTGTAGCTCTAACAGGGCAGCAAGTCCTGCCTCGCACACAGTAGTTACCTGCTTGCTGAAATCCACTGCAGCCTTTTCTGACTCAAACATGATAGACCAGTTTTGTCTCTGATCATCATAGAAGGTACTGTAATTGTTGGGCTGGACCTGTGAAAAAGGAAATCAGTCCTATGTTAACATTAAATGATGCATTCAAGTGAAATAAATTAAAAAATCCACATCCCAAAAGAAGCTTAAAATAAAAGCTACTGAAATTAAGCAGAGGCAGAATCCTGCTGTGTTAACACCCAAGTTCCGAATGCACAAAATAGCTTTTATTTATGTGCTCATTATCTTGGAAGAATTATTATAACTCAAATACATGAGGAAATATTAAGTTCATTAGAGATGCTGCAGTTTTCACAAGCTGGTGAAAGCGTTCACAAGCTTCTCTGAAGCTGGGTCGTATAATACATGCTGAGATTTTTAATTGGAAGTTATCTACTTTTCAAAAGTATTGATTATATTTGGACTTCCACAATCAATTGGAGGAGTCCCTTCTTCCTTGATTCTAAAAATCCATGCCACCAAAAGCTGACTACAGAACCCAAAATGCACTTATAAAATCTGAAGAGCAAGTTGCCGTCCTCAGCAGAAATCTGGACTGAAATTCTACCACTTCAGAGTAAAATTTCTTCTATCAAATCAAGAATTTTCGTATCATCTGATGATGAGCTGGGAGCAGCAAATCAACACACCAATTTTCTGTAAAGCTGGCAGAAAACAGAACATCCGGAGAGATCCCATTTTAGGACTTGCAATGCTCCAAATTGTTCTTATCAGCAGGAAAATGCTGAGTGTGAGATTTCTGAGAGAAAACATTTCCTTCTGCTTGCTCAGTTGCAAGTTATTAGCAAAAGGAATTGTTCTGTTTCTGTTCACTGTAGGACTGCAAAACTCAAACCACCTCCTCTATGATCTAGAGGTAATAATATACCTCCCACAGCACATGAACTCACATTATGAAATCTACTGCTCTGCAAAAGGCAGATGTAATGATCTCTTGTGCAACACAAGGAGGAGGAGGAGAACAGCGCTCCCAGTCACCAAGACCCCTCTTGCTGTTTCAGATGTCTGATCTCAAAGGCTATAAATTAAGACTTAAGTATTTTAGAGTCACCTTCTCTTTGCTGTGAATAACATAGATCCCTGAATGCTTTTCTAAGCCACAGTCTTACCGTGAATACAAAGCCTGGATGGATTCTTGCAGTTGTGATCTGCTGCTGCTGACTGATGTAAAGGAGGAGCCTGTACTGGATTCCACAAGGAATTGGGCAGGGAAAAAGAACAAAAAGCAGGAACTCAAAATGTCTTCAATCCTCACATGCTTGATCAAATTCTGAGCCTAAGGCTACAGTATTTATTTGTCAAACACACCCAGCAGCAGCATTTTCCACAGCAAAAATACTTAATGCAATTTTGGAACAGCTCTTAAATCCCTTGGAAAATGTGCATTGATTTAGTGACAGGAATAATTTAAACTAATAATTTAAACTAATTACTTTGCAGTAAGCAAGATGCTTTGACTAGTTCTATATTTGTCATAGCTACTGTGTAAAAGGATGGTGCACTAACCCTTCGATACACAGAACTCAATACATGCCATACAGGCATAAGCCAGAGTAGTAGATTGAGTAATAAATTGGAGGGAATTTTCCAAGTGCTAAACAACGCAGATAGAGCATCACATTGACATATTTGGCTCTATTAAGTGTCTTCCTTCACACACCTGCACTCAACACATCAAAATATCTCATGCATAAGTTGTAAAAGATCTTACAAACTTGTTGATCACAGAAAAGAGAGAGGTCACCGAGGCAAATGGCTGAGCCCTAAGAAAGCCCAGGAGGGCCAGGAGGTGGAAGCAGCAGTGGAACCCAGACCTCCAACATCAATGGCAAAGACATGCCAGTGAGTGCAGAGAAACACTACCCCATAACAGCGTGCTCTCAACTTGAAAACGTTGAAGGAGTGAAGTGTTCCTCACCTCTTTAGTGGCGTGGTTCCCCACTACAGCTGCTCCATACTTGCCTTGCTTCAAGTACTGCCCATTTGTACTGGAAGACAAGTGAGATATTCAGCTGTGGAACCATCCCTTCCTCACATTTCTTTCTACTGCTGCTGAGTTTTAATTCTTTAGAGTTCTTGTCCTCATGCCTCAAGGTTCAGACAGTCTTTCTTAAGCTTAAAAACATTACATGTCTTGCTTGCCCACAGATCACAGGAGCACACATTATGGAGTTTGAGTTGAAAACTGCTCTTTCAAGAGAGCCAGAGCATGACGTCAGTGTCAAATGGACAGAGGATTTTACTGCTGTCACTCCGTGCTCAGAGCCTCAGTTCTGCACACAGGAATGTGAGACATAAGCACCTGACAGAGCTGCCTGGAAACAGTGTGAATGCCAGGCTGATGCCTCAGGATGCAGTTCCCTGTAATGGCCAAATAAGAAACTCGCTATTTATTTGACAACCGCATAACCCAGGACTGCAGCGGAGTAACTGAACTTGGTATTGTGCAGAAACTTGCATTGATTTGTAGCATTACTGCCATGCAGACCCGTGTCTATAACCGCAGTCTCATCTCACTCATTCAAAAATATCTTCCCTCAATGATCAGGTCTCTAGCTCCCAGAGATGCAGACTAACAGGTCAGGCAGGAAACTGCACTTACTATCGATAAGCATGAACCACAGTGGCCACAAACACAGATGGAGCTCCTGAAGCTGCTGGGGCCACAGGAGCCTTCTGGGCTGCTTGACCTGCTGAGGAACCAAGAGTAGAGATAGCATCAGCAAGGCAGAATAGCCACAATGCCAGGCACATTCCTTCCCCCAAAGAAAAACAACTCCAGAAGAAGATTTAAAAAAAAACCCAAAACCAAAGAGTGATGTTCCAAAGTCACCAAAGGCCATTGAGTAGCCACACATACTAGAGGATAATACCATCAAAGAAAATTAAGAGGATTATTTACACGGCTGTTCATAGAATCATAGAACCAACCTTTAAGATCTTTAAGCTCATCCAGTCCAACCATTACCCAACACTGCCAAGGCCACCACTAACCCATGGCACTGAGGCCTCATCTCCACGGTGTGTGAACACTTGCAGGGACGGTGACTGCGGCCCTGCCCTGGGCAGCCTGTTCCAATGCCTGAGCACCCTCTGGGGCAGGAATTGTTCCTCAGCTCCATCTAAACCTGCCCTGGTGCAGCTTGAGGCCGGTTCCTCTTGTCCCATCCCTTGTTCCCTGGGAGCAGAGCCCAGCCCCTCCTGGCTCCATCCTCCTGTCAGGCACTTGTAGGGAGTGATCAGGTCCCCCCTGAGCCTTCTCTTCTCCAGACTGAACCCCCCAGGTCCCTCAGCCGTTCCCCATCACACTTGGGGTCCAGGCCCTGCACCAGCTCCATTGCCCTTCTCTGGCGCCACTCCAACACCTCAATGTCTCTCTTGCAGTGAGGGGCCCAAGAACTGAACACAGGATTTGAGCGTTCTTCACAAAGGGCCACCAGGACACATGCTGCCAAGTTACTTCCCCACGTCCAAGCCCAATTCCTCACCAGCTGCTGTCTGGCTCTTCTTAGGCTGCTTTGGTGCCGTGTACTGGAAGAATTCATTTCCATGGCTTGAGACTGTTTGGTCCAAACCAAAGAGAGAGGCCAACCTGGCACTAGAAAGAGAAATAAACTGCTTCACCTTATTTAACACTGGCTTTACAGATACCATCATTAATTCTAAGTGCTTACCATTACTTCAGAGATAAGCAAACGGATGCACATGGAAGAGTTCTAACCTAATTAACCATTTCTTTTTGAATAAGCAGAACTTTTAGGCAAAGCGGCTGGAAGTGGTCTGTGTTTCACTTCCTCAAAAGCTACTGTAGTGAAGAAACAAGGACTGAAACTACACTAAAAAAGAAAGTAACTTCTAAAGCAATGCCTAGGACTGCCCTTGTATGGAACAGTTGATGGTTCCAGTACTGGAAAAACTATGTGACAATGGAGAAGCCACCATTCCACGAGAAGTTTTCCTTTTGAAATGCCCAGGGAACACGTTCTCCATTAAGCTTTAAAAGAGCAGACGCTCTGCTGTCTGAGGGCAGAGGGCTTAATGCTGCAGGCAAACAGGTTATTCTTACAAGACACATTGGCAGTTTCATTGCTTTAAGCCTGTTTAAGCACCTGGCCCTGTGGGACAAGTGAATAATTCAACTTAATCAACAATTCAACACTAATTCAA
This sequence comes from Psittacula echo, assembly GCF_963264785.1. Classification (NCBI taxonomy): domain Eukaryota; kingdom Metazoa; phylum Chordata; class Aves; order Psittaciformes; family Psittacidae; genus Psittacula; species Psittacula echo. The sequence continues at coordinate 12,017,919 of NC_137752.1, read as the reverse complement.
CACTGCCAGGGATGGGGCAGCCACAGCTTCTCTGGGCACCCTGAGCCAGCGCCTCAGCACCCTCACAGGGAAGAGCTTCTGCCTAAGAGCTCATCTCAGTCTCCCCTCTGGCAGGTTGAAGCCATTCCCCTTGGCCTGTCCCTACAGGCCCTTGTCCCAAGCCCCTCTCCAGGTTCCCTGCAGCCCCTTTAGGCACTGGAGCTGCTCTCAGGTCTCTCCTTCAGGAGCCTTCTCTTCTCCAGGCTGACCCAGCCCAGCTCTCTCAGCCTGGCTCCAGAGCAGAGCTGCTCCAGCCCCCACAGCATCTCTGTGGCCTCCTCTGGCCTCGCTCCAACAGCTCCACGTCCCTCTTGTTTTTTAAAGCATAACTGTTTGCTAAAAGGAGAGGACCAGCTCTCAGTGCTTGTCTGGAGCTCCTTGGAGGGCAAGGAACGAGCACAGCTAGAAGCACAACTGTGGAGGAACCTTCCAAAGAGCAACAAGCAGAAAACCGAGCGTGCTGCACACTGAAACGACACCCACGGCCTAGGAGCTGCTGAGCGCGCAGCACCCAGCCCTGCTTAACCCCCCGAAGCCAGCACCAGCGGGCCCCCGCACGCTGAGTGGAAGGAGCCCGTTTCCCCCGCCCGTCCACCCGTGACTGCAGGGGCAGCCGCGCCTCCTCTCACGGGAGCAGCTCACGGTCCCTGGGCAGGGTGCTCAGGTCACGGAGCCCCTCGGCCCGGTCCTCTCCGGCCGCCAGTTCCTTGCCGGGGGAAGGGCCCTCTCTACGCCCGTAGCAAGGCGGGACGGGAGAGGCGGGCACAGAGCCGGTGCAGGCTCTCGTAAAGGGAGGACGGCTCCCGCTCCTCCTCTGGTCCCCATCACCCGGTAAACCACCCCCCGAGTCAGCGGCAGGGCCCTGCCAACACCAGGGAGGGCTCCATGGGGCCCCGCAGGCCGCGGGCCCGTTCGCCGGGAGGCTCCCCTAGGGCTGCCAGCCCCTGACGGCAGCGAGAAGGGAGCGGTGGTGCAGCCCGCAGTGCCCGCCGCCGCTCACCCGCTGGCGGGGGACAGGAAATCCGCGTCATCCTCCTCCGCCGCCCCGAACATGGTCCCGGTCCCGCCGCCACCGCCCGCGATGTCGTAAACGCGTTGCCCGACAGCGGCGCTTTCCGGCCGCGGCGGGACAGGAGCGCCGCGGGGAGGGGCAGGGGAGGAAGGTGGGAAGAGGAAGGGCAGCGGCAAGGGGCGGGGCTTCCATCGGACACGTCAGAGGGGGCGGGGCTGGCGGGGCGGGGCAGGGCAGCCGGTGCTCGTGGCGGTCGCGTGGTGAGTGACGTGTTGGGGTCACGGTGGTCTCGTGGCCCGGTGCCTGAGGGGGCCTCGGCCCGTGCGGGTCGCGGCGGGTGCGGCCTGTTCGGTGCTCGGGGTGGTCGAGGCCTCGGCGGGGCTCCCCGGGGCCGGGGGGCGGCCTTCTCGGCTGGGCGGTCTCGCTGAGGCGCGGGGTTTGGGGGGTGCGGCGGGAGGTGCCCCCGCGGCGGGGCTCGGGACGCGGTGTTCCTGCAGGCCCAGCCAGGCGCGGCAAGCGGCAGCGGTTGTCCCCAAGGTGACAGGTGGCCCCGGGCCGCCCTCGCCCGCCGCCCTGCCCCGCACATGGGGGCTGCTCCGTACTGGGTTTGGCTCTAACGCTGAGTTACCGAGGGGCGGCAGCTGGTGGGTAACACACACCTGATCCCTGCGCATCGGAAGAGTTGAGAGGTTTTTAACACCTGAGTTGTCCCTCGTTAAGTACTTTTCCACCTTTGCCTTGTAGCTTGAGAAATTTGTCTGTTTTCTTTGGTTTTTTTCCTCCTGAAAAGCTGGTACCTCCCGGTGCTTTGTGGGACCTGCTGCCCTGGCTTCAGTGTCAGCGTTTCAGAACCAGGTGGTGTTGAAATGCAGCAGAACTGAACGCAGGGAGAGTGAAATGGCAGCGAGGGTTGAGTGGTTTGCTGCCCTTGGGTGTTTTCTGGCACTGCTTGGGAATTTGTAGTAATAGCTACTTGAAGGACAAGGGGCAATGGCTTTAACCTGCCGGAGGGGAGATTGAGATGAGCTCTTAGGCAGAAGCTCTTCCCTGTGAGGGTGCTGAGGCGCTGGCCCAGGGTGCCCAGAGAAGCTGTGGCTGCCCCATCCCTGGCAGTGTTCAAGGCCAGGTTGGACACAGGGGCTTGGAGCAAGCTGCTCCAGTGGAAGGGGTCCCTGCCTGTGGCAGGGGTTGGAACTGGATGAGCTTTAAGGTCCCTTCCAACACAAACCAGTCTGTGGTGGTTGAGTCTTGAGCACAAAGTTTCCAGGTCTCTTGTAATGCTGTGTTTGCAGCAGTTTGGGGATTTATTGCAATGAGAATTCAGCACAATTGGGATAGTGATGATTTCACTTGAGTAGGGGGAGTATTAAGTACTTTTTTATTGCAGAATATGTGATTATGTTGAAAAAAACCATGCAGATGTACAGAAGCCTTGTTTCTGTTAAAAAACCCCAAACCATCTCACACACAGGATAGTTATACAGTAATAGACACCTCAGAGGAGGAAGAACTTTCCCTTGAGGGTGTCAGAGCACTGGGACAGGCTATTGGGGGGGGTGTGGAGTCTCCCTCTCTGGAGACATTCAAAACCCACTTGGACTTGTTCCTGTGTAACCTGCTCTGGGTGGCCCTACCTTGGCAGGGGTTGCACTGGATGATCTCCAACCCTAATGATGCTGGGATTCAGTGATTTGATGTAAATTCCGGATGGGGGCAGGTTGTTCTATCTTGATATGACAGGTAGACATGATCTTCAGATAGAACATGTGATTCCTGCCTTTCTCAGATGAAGAGATAGTTGCTTGCTTTGCCTCCTTCCATATTTCCATCAAGTGGGCAGTCAAGATAGGTATTTTAAACAGTGAAGACCTGTGTGGCCAAGTCCTAGTGCTGCACTTTGAGTTTAGGCACTTTAGGTCCAGGTAATGTTATTTCTGTACCCAACTTTTCCCCTTAGTACAAAGTTTAACTTGGAAAGCAGGGAAGGATTCCCATCCTGGGGGCAGCGTCTTACCTGGGAACCCCACGTGCTTTCCCACACTGAGGTTCAGCGCTGGCAAGTCGGGATGTGTGTGAGGTAGGAGGGAGCTGGCAGGACATCCTGCAGCCATGGCCAGAATCCCAGCTAAGCCCGGCCTAGGCCACTTGCCCTTCTTAATTCCAGCTTTATTCACAGCCCTCCTCTGTGCTGGAGTTTGCAGTGGCCTCATGGCTCCACACAAGTTCCCAGTCATAGATCAGTTTTTCCTGTTCGTGCTCAGATTCCAAGCCTTGGAATGCTTAATAGTGTGGCATTTTGTGCAGAGGTGATTAAATGCTCTTCAGGTGTTTATTAAATTAACTTTTAACCCGTTTGATCTTAACTTGCCTCTGCTTGAGCCTGAGGTAAATAAAGCTGCTGCAGTGCTTTTCATGAGTGATCTTCTAGTCAGGCTAGTGTTCAGTTCAATGGTCCCGATTCATGGCATTTATGATGTAATATCTCCTGAGGCTTTCCTCAAGCTATGGATTACACATCACCTTTTTCCGATCCTCCATGAAAAAGGGGTCCTGGAATGTGTCAATATTTCTGTTTAAATGCACGTTGGCTTTGTCAGTGTGGTTGTGTTGGTGAAGCTGACGCCGCACAGAAGCCAAGCAGTGCTTTTGGCTCCCAACACCAAACTGTTGCAGTAAGCAGGTTTGTCCTTCCACTCCTGCCCTCCAACCAAAAAAGGGAAGGATTGGAAAAGAATAAAACCAGCAGCTGAGGAGTTGCAGACTCCCCCACAACTGAGGACTGGGAATTTTTTATGGCTGTTTTCCACTGGGAACTTGCTGCTTGTTGGGAGTTCCAAAGAATTACTTTAATTTCATAGATTCTAATCTACAGCGGCTTTTTAACTGTGCTGGGAATTAGAAGCATTTCTGCCAGTAGAGAGGAGGAATTAGATCAGCTTTCCAGGTCACTTTTGCATGTTTGCTGCTTTGCTTTAAAGGAGTATTCCCCCTGCCAAGTGCTCTGAGTTGCAGTGCTGCAAGGACAAAAAGGCTTGTGGTTTCTTCTTTTCTCCCCTTTTTAGACAAGAGGTTTGGGAGGATTCTTCTTTCACTTCCCCTTTACAGTGTTGCTTCAAGTTCTGGATTAGTTAGACCTTCTATATGCTTGAGGAGGGAGGGTGTTGAGAGTGCTGATCTTTAACAGTCGTATTGTACAGAGGAGAAGATTGACTACATCACACAGGGAGTCTGGACTCAGGGCTCAAGGAGCTTCCTTCCAGCTCTCTTGATTTCCAAACAGACATTAGGTCAGAAGACAGAACTTTCTGCTCTTTGAACTAAACTGCACTATTTTTTCCTTTCCTTTTTGCGGTCTGCATCTGCTGCAAGGACCCCTGTACCCAACAGGAAACTCCCTGTCCCTGCAGACCTTCCACGCTTGGCTGAAGGTCGTCTGAAAGGCAGCATTGGCCACAGCAGCACTTGGTGAGGTTCAGCTGGAGCAGGCTGTTGCTGTGACCTGCTGAGTCTGTCAGGAAACCCCTGAGAGTCCTGGCAGCTTTTTCTTAGGGAAAGATGAAAAAGACTCAGTCCAGTCTGTTGCTTTTCTCTGGCAAATCCAATCTTGGTTAATCTGCTCCATTGTCTTTTGTTTCAGTTTAATTTTCTGGACATGTTCCAAATCAAATCCCTGGGACTCCAGACCAGTGATTTCTTCAGTAACTTTTTTTCAGGGGAGAGCTGGAATCTGCTAATGCAGGGAATAATGGGACTAGTTATTGTAAATGAATTAAACTCCTATTTTGCTACTCTGGAAATTAACTTTCTAAAGCCTTTCATCTATTGGTCCTGGAATTAGACTTCTCTGGTTTAGAAGCTAATCTGGAAGCGGGAGGCTGGGATGAAATACCTCCTTTCTGTCCTTCCTTCTCTGTTTCTACAGTCTTTAATATCGTCTTCCCAGCATAGTTTTCCCCAACATCTTTTCTTCCCTGTGTCTCACCAGTTCATACCTGCCAGGGCCCTGTCGATTCCTGTGCCTGCTGGCTGGAACAACTGCTTTTCTTTTTGCTCTTTTCACCTTGCACATATATAATGTTAGAAAGTGCCACAGTTGTTCTACCACAGATGTGAATGCCATTTATAATTGGTTTAAAAAGTTGTACCTCTATATAAACTGTTCAATATAATCTATAACCATACATAATCTATAACCTGTATATAATCTTTACAGTGTATCTAAATTAATATAGCAGACTGTGGCAGCTCTGCATCACAGGCCAGGATGTTGTAAGGGACTGAACATTTCCTACTCTCACTGATGCTCAGCGCTCCCAGTATCTGAAGGGGGCCTACAAGGATGCTGGAGAGAGACTCTTCATCAGGACCTGTAGGGACAGGCCAAGGGGAATGGCTTTAACCTGCCAGAGGGGAGACTGAGATGAGCTCTTAGGCAGAAGCTCTTCCCTGTGAGGGTGCTGAGGCCCTGGCCCAGGGTGCCCAGAGAAGCTGTGGCTGCCCCATCCCTGGCAGTGTTCAAGGCCAGGTTGGACACAGGGGCTTGGAGCAAGCTGCTCTAGTGGAAGGTGTCCCTGCCCATGGCAGGGGTTGGAACTGGATGAGCTTTAAGATCCAACACAAACCAGTCCATGATTCTATGTATCAAGCCTGAGAAGCTGGGAGGACACTAGAACAGGATATAGCTGTATGAACTGAACCGTGAGTTCACTGAGGTCTTTCCTGAGACTTCATGAGAGCTGCTCCACTTTAATTAAGTTTTCTTTTCCCACACATGCTCATTGGTTATCAAGGATTCAGATCTCATCCCGCTGATGAAGGTACATGAGCTTGGAATATGAGCTTTGGGATATATTTAGCTGATCTTCTGGCTAACCTGGGTGAGAGATATCTGAACATCTTGGCTTTCTTTACTTCTTAAGCACTGAATGAGCCGCTCCTGGGAGAAAGAGTGCAGGTGGTACATTCACTTTCAGGCTTCTTTTCATGTTGGAGTTTACATGGAGTTGGGTTTGTAGGCGTAAAAGTGATTTCAGGCCACCTCCAAGCTGCAGAGCACTTCCTGAGCTGACACGCTGCTGCTCTCCAGCCAGCAGCTGGGCTGCTCTTTGGGAGCTGGGAAAGCAGCTGTTGGAAAGGTTTATGGTTCAGTCTCCTCATGGAGATGCTTGTCCCTATGAGCCAACCTGCACCTTCTTGGATTTCTGTCAAATGGTGCATGTGCTCCTTATAGGAATGCTGGAGAAGCTTGGTGCAGGCTGTGTGCCTGGGTGCAGCCCAGCACCTCCCTACATATCCTGGCTGGCTTCCTCCACACTGTGTTTTGACGGGGGCTGCACTGAGCCATTGGGAACAACTGGGAGCCAGGGATCTAGTCCATCAGCTCTGCTTCAGTTAACGTTTTCTGCTCTGAAAGAGACTTGACAGCACATTGTCACAGCTTGGCTGTGTTTTCAAGCTTGCATCATTTACTTGGGAAATAAAAGCACTAACAAGCATGGAGCAGGCTCAAACCAGTGCAGCGGGCAGGTGATCCCAGGTCATTCTGCTCCAGCCCTCAGGAAGTGGCAGCAGTGGGTGCTGCCAGGAGAGCGCTCTGTGGGAGGGCTGTGAGATACCGTGTGCACTTCTGATATGGTGAGACAAGCCTTGTACATCAAAGTGATAAAGGAAGCAGAAGTGCAAGCTCCCAAGGAGCACACCTGGCCCTGGAATACTGTGGCAATCAAATGAAACTCACAGTGCATGCCTGGGTTTCTCGGTCGCCTTTTTCATGGTTCCCTTGTGTGTCTGAGCTCCTGGTCTGATGGACTTGACAGGAGGCTGAGTCATGAGTTCTGGGTTCTCTGCCAGGAGGGTTTTATACAAATAAAGGTGCCATCAGCTTTGGTGGCCTTCATTACCTTGGGATAGGACCTTATCTCACAAGGGTGTGCTCACCCTTAATGTTTAAGGTCATGTCAGGTGAGGCTGAAGTATGCTGGAAGAGTATGGTACAGATACTGTCAAACTGATGCCTGAACTGAAAGTGTAGAAGAAAGATACTTGGGATTTTGGCAGTGCCCTTGTGTTCCTGCTACAGGTTTGCTTGTACTTGTAAAGCCATTTTTGTGCTGCTCTCTTCATAGGAGGCATAGAGCAGTGCTTATAGGATATCCTGCTGTATGGATGGCAAAGCCTCATACATTTTATTCTGGTTTACCTCTTTAGTAAGAAGTAGTTTATAGTAGTTTAAAACACCTTTTGGCAGCAGCACAACTTCCCTTGATTTGCTGAATTCTCTCCAGTACATCATGATAGTAGGATCATGTGCACTGCTTTCGTAGTCTTGCTTTTGATCTTGCTTGAAACCACTACCCCCAATGAAAACCCGTGCATTGCAGAGCACAGTACAGCCTTACTCCTTGCACTCCTCCTCTGTCACATTTTCTCTTCCACCACAGTTGCTGACGCCAGCTTTGGGATCAGGAGGTCAGGGAGTCAGCTGCCCTGACAGGGCTTGTCTTGTACACACTGTTGAATTCCTGCACAATCTATTGTACATCACTTGTTACTATCACCCATCACTTTTTCCTGGTTGCTGTTGTTGGTTTGCTGCCTGTCCCTGCCCTAGGAGAAGGGTCTGGGCACTACTACAGCCTCTCTCTTCAGCAGCTCCAAGTGAAGGCATCCACCAGGGTGGATGGTGCATGTCCTCCCTAGAGCTGCAGCCTTTGCTTTCCAGTAAGTGTCCACCCTAATCCCTGAGGGTCAGGTAGAATGAGTGCCCTGACCCATGCAGGTGGCCTGTGAAATGTCCCTCTGAAGAGGCACCCTCCCTGCACACCCTTCAGGTCAGGGGTTTCTGAAATCTCTGCATTTTTGCAAAGACCTCATAAGAAAGACTCAGGAGTTGGTTTTGCTGTTACTGGATCTTTCTGTGAGCATCCCAGTCCTTGGGCTCGTCCTACCATGATGAGCTTGTGTTCAGTAGGCTGCACAGTCCAAACAGTAAATATTTATCTTGGGTCAGATGAAGTCTTTGCTGTAACAATAGGGATTGTCAATGTTTTGTGAGGGGTGGTTTCCCCCATAGCACAATGTAGCAGGAATCCCTGCTGCCCCCATCCCTGCTGCTTCAGCCCTCACCTCTGTTCAGCACATCTCAGAGAAGCTGAACACAAATATTTCCCATTTGAATATACTACAAGTCATGGGTCTGGTTTGGAATGGGCTGTAGGTCAGGCAATAAATAGGCTTAAAGCAGAGTAAAAGTGCTCATAGGTAAATCTGAGCAGTGGTTAATGATTAGCCTTTCATGCAGATACTGATGTGGGTTCTGCTTGTCAGCATTATCTGTGAGTTTAGAAACTTTGATCCATCTCAGACTTGTTGCCTGTTTGGAGAAGACAAACTGCTCTCCTGGAGTCAGGAGGTGGAAAACCTGGCTCTGGAATAGTAAGTACTCAGCTTTTTGAGCTCTGAATCATGTCTGTTTGGAGTAGCAGCTCTGTGGCAGCACAGAGGTTTGGAAGCTGGGTGGAAAAGGCCATATTTGAAGCTTGGTCCTGGAGTCACTCATAACTGAAACAAAACCCCTGTTGATGGCTGTTTGTTCCAGCATTCCATGCCCTAGAGGTGGTGCTGTCAGAAGAGTGTCACAAGGCCAAGGCTCTTCCAAATACAAGTTCCTTCACAGAGAATGGCTTGGTTTGGTTGCCCTTTCCCTCTTCATATGGCAGGAGGCCTTCTCCCTTGCTGACTTGAGTGAAGGTGGGATTGTATTTTGGCATTCCCCACAGTGAAAATGTAGGGGTGCTCTGTTCCATGGGCTAGGGCTATGGATTTGTTCTCCAAACTCCTGCAAGTATTTGCATTACTGCCTGGGAGCTATTTGTATGTCACATATTCCATCCTCTTGCTTGTTGTTTAAGATCATGGAGGAAGAGTAGGAATGTGCCTATGGTGATGTATAGTTTGGTCTTAACCATCAGCTCAGAGACTGACTTCCTGGGCTTAATTGAAAACACAGTGGGATGGATTTTGCTGCTGCTGCCCTGGGTTTTGTTCAGAAACAGCTTCAGGCTTCTCAAAACAGGAGGTGTTTTGAGCAGTTGAGTTTGGTTCCTGGCTGTGGTGGAGCAAGCTTTTGTTGTGAGGGAGAGTCATTGATGCACAAGGCAGTGAACATGCATTCATTTCCCTTCTGCAAGCAGGGAAAGCGTATTTCTAGAAGCCATTCTTGCAAACTATCAAGTCTGTAGTCAAAAGCGTGCATTGCAGAGGTGACCCTGACCCACCAGAGCTGGAGCTGGAAGCCCCAGTGTGTTCCCATAGGAGCTGACATCAACAGCACAGGGCTATTGCGGCAACATCTGGCACAGGCCAGAACGTGACAGCCCCAGGGAAGGTGAATGCTTGAGTGGCCACCTTAAAATGCTGTGTTTGCACATGGACACACATCTGAGGAGCCACTGTAGGCAAAAAACTGCTTACATGTGAAAAGCAAGGGATGAAACATGCTCCTGGGATTGTTGGTTAAGGAAGCATTCACATGTGGTGGAAGCCAATGGCACAATGCAGGTGTTTCTCTTTGATGAGTGTGTGGCAGTACTGGACATGGGAAAATGTGTGCAAATTGCTTAAACTGGTGTCTCTTGTACCACGTGTGGAACAGATTCCTCAAAATTATCACTGAATTCTAGAGGGTGCTTTTCTTCTTGTGAGATTCTCCAAGCATACCTGGAAGCCAGTTCAGAACTTGTACAGATGTTGCCCTTTCTGGGCTAAGTCTCATCATGATGTTGAAAAACAGCCAGAGGGGAAAAATGAGCTTGTTTTCCCAGTGTGGAGGTTTGTGTAAATGCTGGGTTGTTATCAGCTGACCCATTAACTTGTTACACTGTGCTTCTGTGCCCCAGGCATTGACCAAGTTCCCAGGAGGGAAGAGTTCTCTGCCAAAGGATTTGTAGGGTGCTCAAGAACAGGAGCTTTTTGGTTCCACTGCAGGATCTGTATCTGGGTCCAGCTCTCTAGAGCACAGAGCTGCTCCTCACCATATCTGCAAGAACAGATAAGTCCTCAATGTATGCAGAGTATCAAGCCAGATGTGCAGTTGTCATGCTCAGAGGGGTGCTGACGGAGGGCATCCTGCTCCCACCAAGCCTGCTTGAGCTGGGAGCTTGGACTAGATCATTGCAGGAGGTCTCCTAAATCTCAGTGGTTCTGTGACTGAAAATCTTAACCAGTGGTCCTCCTGTGGTGATCTGTGGAACAGGGGCAGAGAGGGTAAGGTCTGGGAATCATCCTTCTGTGAATCTCCTGAATCATCTGTGTCAATGGACTTTAGGCTCCCTTTTATGAGGCTTGTAATAAACCACCCATTTTATTACCCTCAGCATTAGTTTTATCTATGCGAGACAAAGGTATTTATGGAGGTGGTGGATATCATCTGCAATCTGGCACCTGTATTAAAGCCAGGAGATGCACTTTTAGGCCACAAGGAGTCACGTTGCATTTTTGCACCTGAGGAAACTTTTGCTTGGGAGTGCATTTGCTGACTCCTGGTTTCATTTTAGAATCACAGCATCCCAAACTGGTTTGTGTTGGAAGGGACCTTAAAGCTCCTCCAGCTCCAACCCCTGCCACGGGCAGGGACCCCTTCCACTGGAGCAGCTTGCTCCAAGCCCCTGTGTCCAACCTGGCCTTGAACACTGCCAGGGATGGGGCAGCCACAGCTTCTCTGGGCACCCTGGGCCAGCGCCTCAGCACCCTCACAGGGAAGAGCTTCTGCCTAAGAGCTCAGCTCAGTCTCCCCTCTGCCAGGTTCAAGCCATTCCCCTTGGCCTGTCCCTACAGGCCCTTGTCCAAAGCCCCTCTCCAGGTTTCCTGCAGCCCCTTCAGGCACTGGAGCTGCTCTCAGGTCTCCCCTTCAGGAGCCTTCTCTTCTCCAGGCTGCCCCAGCCCAGCTCTCTCAGCCTGGCTCCAGAGCAGAGCTGCTCCAGCCCTCGCAGCATCTCCATGGCCTCCTCTGGGCTCACTCAAGCAGGTCTTTTGTGTCTCCTGAGATTATTTTACAGTCTTACAAGGCTTAAGGCTGGAAGGCCCCATTTGAAGCAAGTCCGGTCAGAGCTGCTTTTACTGTTCAGCCTGGTGTGTGTCCTTCCCACCTCAGGAAACCATGGAGCAACGGCTGATCGGGTATTAACTTGGAAGCAGTACCCTGGCTGATATCCTGTTATACCCAGCATTCCTTAGGGATTAAATGCTTCTGCATGTGACCACTGGATGGTCATGAACAGTAACACATCTGCTTATCCCCTGGGTAGAGATACCTTTCAGCATGAGACGGGCTGGCTCCTTTCATACATACCAGTGCTGCGGGCAGTGTGAACCTGCAGGAATCCGGTGCTGAATTCATGAGCACCGTGAAGAATCTTGTGTGCAAAAGGGGTTTGTTTCTATTTTAAGGTTTAGGTTTTCCCTTCATTAAGTCTGTGATAGGTAGAAGAATCCGTGCTGGAAGCTGCTCTTGGTTGGGGCTTATAAAAGAGGAAGAGAAATTCTTCACTAGGCCTGGGTTTTCTAAGGAAGCAGAAGTTGTGCAGTCTGACAGGATACATGATACAGATCTTGCAATATATGGTTCCAGATATTAATAATTTTTTTAGATTAAAAAGTGTTTGTAGCGCATTGCAAGTCTTAGAACTCTTTAACCTGCCAGAGGGGAGACTGAGCTGAGCTCTTAGGCAGAAGCTCTTCCCTGTGAGGGTGCTGAGGCGCTGGCCCAGGGTGCCCAGAGAAGCTGTGGCTGCCCCATCCCTGGCAGTGTTCAAGGCCAGGTTGGACACAGGGGCTTGGAGCAAGCTGCTCCAGTGGAAGGGGTCCCTGCCTGTGGCAGGGGTTGGAGCTGGATGAGCTTTAAGTTCCCTTCCAACCTAAACCAGTCTGTGATGCTGTGACTGTGTCTCCCTCGTTCCTCAGCACACACCAAGGCAGCAGGATGTTTCCCACTGTCTGACTGTGTGGATCACATCTCCCAGGTCACCGTTCTTGTGCTCGGTTGTGTAACGTCCCTAAAGAAACCACACAGAGGATAAGGAAGTGTCTTATTTGGTCAAGAAATTATGTAATGTTGGAAAATACGGGTCACATGGCGCTTCCTTTCTGTCTCCTCTGCCCCGCTGCTGTCCTGGTTCTCTCCACCAGTAAGGATGAGGGTTGGGCAGCTTCTGCTGACCAGTGAGCGCGAGGTCCTCGGGTGGTTTCTGACCAGTCATGCACAGTAGGCAGGCAGCTCTCAGCTGTCCCCATATTCCAGCAGGGCCTGTGAAGCCACTGGAATTTAAAGCCATTCTGCCTTATCTCTGCTTAAACACAGCCTGGTCCCTGTGGGGAAGAGGAGACCTTTGGGGTTCTGCTCCCTGGGTAATGAATACTGGGCACTTTGTGACATGGGTTACGTATCATGACACGGGTGGTGTTCATACTCTGGATGATCTGAGGAAGAGAGATGGAGCTGGGATAAGTGGCCTGCCAGGCTGTGGACCTGGGATAATTGCTTCAGAAGTCTTTGGCGTGCACAGGGCTGCTGAAGAGGTTCTTCTGTCAGTGCCTCCTGGGAATTGCCTTTGATGGAGACTTGTTAGTACTAGCTCTGAATCCACGCTGGCATTGGCTATAAGGAGTTCTGGTGTCTGACATGTAGGAGTCATTAGCCTGCATGTTGTGTAAAGAAATTGTAACATAGCATCCTGTGTCAGTTCTGGCATCTCTGACACCATGGTTGCCTCTCCAGATGAGTGCTTGAGCCAGCTTTTGTATGGCATCTTCTCTGCTTTGGAAGCCGGTAGGCCAGGTTGGACACAGCGGCTTGGAGCAAGCTGCTCTAGTGGAAGGTGTCCCTGCTCGTGGCAGGGGGTTGGAACTGGATGAGCTGTAAGATCCCTTCCGACCTAAACCACTCTGTGATGATTCTGTGATCCTTATCACTTTTGATTGGCATCACCTTTGCCAACACTCGAGTTCTCTGTCTGCTGATGCTGCATCTCACCCTTCTGAACGCTGACTAACGTTTGTTGGCTTTTGTTAGCAGTGAGGAATCCAACCTGTGTTTGACATGTCTGTTCCTGGCCCTCTGCTGCAGTCAGCAGGCGGAAGGCTGTGTGCCAGGAGAGCTGTGCTTTGTTCTTGAGCTGCCCTTTTGACTTGCTCAGCTCAGAACAGTCTCTCCAGCTGGGGTGGTCAAACACAGCCAAGGGTGGGATGTGCTCAGGTCCTTTGGAAGCATCCCACTGGGGACTTGGGGTTAATTTGGGCTCGCTCAGGTTGGAAGTACTCATGTTTGACCAGGGTGGTAGCAGGTTATTGCTGGAGTAGCAGAATACTTCACATTATTTCTGATGTGTTTCTCCAACACTTGTTTGCTGTGTCCTGCCTGGCGGTCCTGTGTGTGGGCAAGAGCCATGCACACAATTCACCACGACAGCTTTCCCATCTGTCCATCACTCAGAGTAGCTCCTTTGCACCACGCTTCTATGACAAATGAGTGCTGAGCAGTGTCTGCATGTTGCAAGCTTGTACCTGGTGGTGTTCACAGGACCTGCCAGCTCCAATCCCAGTGCCATTCCTGGTGTCGTGCTCTTCCTACTGTTTTGCATCCTGGGGCAAGGACTGTTGTAGTTGCATGAAAATGATCTCGTTGGGTATACCCACTGCTGTGCTGTGAGCTCCAAAGCCTATCACCCACCTCCAGAAACGGTCTCACTTCTAGCCCTATGTGGGGGACAGGAAGCAGCAGCTCGTGGCTGCTGTGCTGAGGAGATGGTGTGATTGCCTCATGTCCTGCCAAGAGTGGAGCATGTATAGGTGGTGACCCAGAGATTTGGCTCAATGGGTGGAGGCATGGATCAGTCTCCAGGATTGCATTTCTGCCGTCAAAGAAAAACCTCATGTTCTAATCTGTGTGGGAATGTGCCGGGGATTCTCTCATGGATAAGGGGGGTTCCTGCTGATTCCTGAGCTAATGTAGTACTCCCTGCATTGCTGACCCGGGGTTTGTGAGACAAACCAAGGAGTTGGTTCTGTCACCTCTTGCTTAACATTGATGTGGTCATTGTGGAAGTAACCTGCTCCACTGGGGCAAGGACTGAGAGGTGGCCAGCACAAGCGGAGGAGCCGTTGTAGGGCAGGATGGGATAGTTGAGTTGGAAGGGACCTACAGCAGTCATCTAGTCTAACTGCCAGGTTAGAGTTTGGGACCCTTTGTGAGCCAGCCCAGGAGCACTCGTGATCTTAGTGCAAAGCTTTGTGTGTGCTCCAGGTGACTGAGCCTGGGCTGTCAGCATCAGACTCCTCTTGCAGAAATGAGGTTAAGAGCCAGGAGAGTCTTGGCAAGGACCCTGCAGTTTTGCCGTGTTTCTCAGTAGTATCCTTCCCTTATTGCTTTTCCATCTCCTGGAGTCTGGTATGAGCAAAATGCTTGGCTGCAGAGGAGGCTGTTTTTGCTCAGCCTTCTTAACTCTCCATTATTATTTTCTCCACCTATACACGTCTCTTGCCAGCGCTTCTCAGCCTTTCCTCTGATCAGTCTTGGTCTTGGGGTTTCTGCTCTGCAGGATTATTTTCTCCTACCCTTCACTTCACTGGGCCCGTTAATGACATGGGCTGGTGTGATGCTGCGCTTCATGGAGCTCAGGGCATTGTCCCATAAGGAACACTCTGTCCTTGGTTGTTTTTTCTTCTTCTTGTTCAGATATTTAGGGATATCCTGAGGAGTCTGCAGAAGCTGGAGGATGAGGAATGACCGTCCCCATGTAGGGCAGCAGATCAAGCAGGGTCTCTAACAGAAGGTGACCAGACAAGCTTGCTATGAAAATAAACCCCATCAAAGGGACGTGATTGTGGCCATGCTGAGAGGAAGAGCTCTGGCCCCTCCTCGAGTGATGGGGGTTGTGCTGAGTGAAAGCCACCAGCTCTGCCTTAGCTCTAGAGCTGTAGTTCACAGCAAAGCACAGGACCTGAGGGCTTGAACCCATGCTGATACTTCATTAACTTCTTTAGTCTTAATTTGAATTAAAAGTTGATTAATGTGTATAGCTGCACCAAGCTGTCAAATAATGTGCGACTCTGGGAAGCCTGTGGGAGCCAGCATCTCAACTGGAACCTGTGGTCTGAAATGGAACCACCTTGGAGGGTTTTCT
This sequence comes from Psittacula echo, assembly GCF_963264785.1. Classification (NCBI taxonomy): domain Eukaryota; kingdom Metazoa; phylum Chordata; class Aves; order Psittaciformes; family Psittacidae; genus Psittacula; species Psittacula echo. Next base: position 12,002,691 of record NC_137752.1, on the reverse strand, counting down.
GCCATGTCCATGAGTGCTGTGTGATAATTATGTTGATAGAGCTGTTGGGACAGAGCAGCTCTATGAGAGGGACAAATGAGTATTGGAAATGTGGAATGTGGGAAAGAAACCCAAGGATTTGATAAGAATAATACAAGCAAGGGGTGGCAGCCAGAGCCCTGCAGGATGGAGCTTTGCAGCTCAGGTAGGGGTGAGAAAACAGCAAAATGACTCCACTTGGCAGGGCAGAGCCCCATGGACCCCCCATGTGTCCCCCCAGGCTCCAGGGCAGGGGCATGTACTCGCAGAGGGTGACTGCTGGCCCCAGCAGTGGGATGTGGCTGTGCTGCCAAGAGCCTGAGCTGAACCTTGGCTGAATCTTTCATCCCAAAGTGCCCTGAGTGGGTGGTGGGAGGCTTTGATCCACTCCCTGCTCACATCCTGCCTTCAGGGTTTGTCAGAGGCACCTGAGGAAAGGGTCTGTCTGAGCCTGGGCAGGTGCCATCGCCTGTGGGCTCAGGATCAACGGGACATTCTTGATGTGCCGTATGCTCTGCTGTCCCCTTCAGCATCCAGGAGTGGGCTGAAAGGGTTCCAGCCTGAGATCCTTGATGGAGGAGGATCACCTCTCCTGCATGGCTTTCTCCTCTCATGGAAAACTAAGAGCCCTGTAGGTAAAGGCCCATTCTCCTGCTTGTACCATGTGTGATAGCTGCTGAAGAGCTGCTCTCTTTCCATGCTGCCAGCTTGGCTGTGTCTCCCTTCCACATCCCTGCTGACTGCTTCCATCTGTGCATGTCACAGGCTGCCCAGACAGCAGTCCCTTTGGAAGCTGCACACAATCTGCTGTCTGTAGCCCTGCTCAGCTCTTTTGTTGCCCATCATTCTCCACTCCCTGCACTCTACCCTTGGGCATCACAAGCTGGACATCCTCCAGAGTACCTGTCTGCTTCAGAGCTTCTGAAACCCAGCTGTTCAGGTAGCTCAGCTGTATCCCTTCTGCTCACAGGTGGAGAGGGAGAATGTGCTCCTCTCCCGAGCCATTCCCTTCCCTTTCTTGCTCTTCATCCAAACCCCTTCTAGTGTGTAGAGCTTTTAGGAAGCCTTAAATGTCTGGTAAAGGCTTTTGGTTGGGACTCTGAGGAGGTAACATAGGACCAGGCCAAGCCACAGCTCTGCTGTGAGCTTGCAAACATCCCTTAAATCCTTAATATAGCGTTCAGAACTCCTTCTGCAGGAGTTGAGCAAGGGAAGGGGAGAGGTGTGCAATTATGGGGTGTGCTGGGCACAGCACAGTCCCTCCTGTGTGGCTGAGTTCCTGCCTGGGGTTGCTGAAGCTGCTTAGGAGAGTTCCGAGGGGAATTTTGGCATTGGAGAACACCAGTGTGTGTCTGTGGAACACTCCATTGCGTTACTGAAGAATGATCTGTTTGTTCCAGGTATCTTTCCAGTGCTGAGGCGCTGGCCCAGGGTGCCCAGAGAAGCTGTGGCTGCCCCATCCCTGGCAGTGTTCAAGGCCAGGTTGGACACAGGGGCTTGGAGCAAGCTGCTCCAGTGGAAGGGGTCCCTGCCCGTGGCAGGGGTTGGAGCTGGAGGAGCTTTAAGGTCCCTTCAACCCAAACTGATCTGGGATTCTGTAAGTTTTAGTGTGCCTAGATAGCTTGTCCCGGGAGGGCTCTGCCTGCTGTGTCTGGCTACTCCCGTAGTATGAACAGGTAGGATCAGGCTGCACCTTTAGGAGCTAAGCCTGGATCACGGGGGAGTCCCAGCAAGTGCCTCCCTTTGGAAAGGAAGCAGTTAAAGTTGTCCTGTTTGCCAGGAAATTGAATAAATGAAGCAGTGCTTAAGCCTCAGGGTGACTGGCTCAGAGCAGTCAGTGGGAGAGCGGGCTTTAGCCAGGCAACAGTGCAGCAGTGTCCGCAGCTGCCTGCCTCCCCTCCCACCTCCATTTACAGCACTTCAGGGGAAAAACAAGGATTGGGCTTGAGACCACAAGCTGGGAGCCCGTGGAGCTCACACAGTTGCCAGCTGTAAGTAGAGCGCCGATAACTTCTGGTTGCCTTTTCCATTACTCACGTGTTTTATACGTGGCATTCCTTTGTGGCATGCAGGACTGAGGCGGACGTGATGTGCAAGCGGGAGATCTTTGCCTTTCCAACATGTTATTTCTGACCTTTTTTCCCTTGGATTACTCTCAGGAGCTTTCATTTGAATTCTCAGTAAATCTTACCTGGGGTTTCTCCCTTCTTTTTCAGGAGAACAGAGGGAGCTCCTGACCCTGTTCTGGCTACCAGCAGCACTCGTGGAGAGACCCCAGGTAAGAATCACTCGGAGGCAGGACTCTGGAGGCTTCTGCGCAGGAGCCAGCCCCATCAGCATGGCTCTGGTGAACCAGTAACTGGTTTAAAGGAGACTGAAGAGGGTTTTCTTAAGGCTCTGGTACTTCTGGGCACAGCCAGTGGAAGTAGTTTTATTCCTTGCTTTCTCAGCACTGGCATGGAAAAGACCAGGCGCTGTTTTGAAGGGGAGGGTTTGCCGCTCTAACCGGTGTTGATTTAGAGCTCTGTTGTTAATCCTGTCAGACTTCTGATTTGGAAAGGGGTTTCATTCTTTTTGAATGTGGCTTTAAGGAAGCTGTTTGCACACCGTGTTTCAGACCCAGCTGATCTGTAAAGCACTTTCAGGGAGGTTGGCAAATCCTTCCCATAGTCTGTCTTGTTTGTGCGTGTCCTGTGTTTCTGCATTAAAAGGTGTTATCTGTGTTTGGGGTCTGGAAAGCTGTTTGCCACAGGAAAAACTGTGGCAGGAGTGGCAGGATGCTCAGTGGCAGGGCAGAAGCAACTGACTGGGAAACTGGTGGAGGTTCTGTATAATGTATGTCAGCTTATGGTTAAGACCTGCTTGAGAAGACTGTTTTGTGTTTGGCATCTCAGCAAGTCCAGCCCGTTTGCCCATTGCTTCTGTTGCACTGGCAGAAGATACGTCTCTTCTCCCTTTCCTGTGCCCTGGAGTTGCTAATGTAGCTTCCTGGTGTGTGTGTGGGATGAGGCAGCGCTGGTTACATGTTGGTGGAGGGTGAAAGTACATCCTGATGCTGAGCTTGGGCTTGGGAGGTTGCTGCTGTCAGATGCTGCTCCAGACTGCACATCTCCCTGACCCAGCTGCAGGGGTATTCCATTGCAGCAGAGGGGTAGAAACCTCTGAGCAGAGCCTACCTGAGTGCTGAGGTCAGTCCTGTTCCAAGGAGAAGTCCGGTGTGTAGCTCTGAGTCTTGCTGTTTTCCTTAAGGATTTGCGGACTCGTGAAATGGGGGCTGTGGCTCCTTTTCCCTGGGGTGACAGCACCAGGAGGGAAAGAAAGAAGCCCTGGAGAGAATTTCCTCATTCCTGTCTCCTGTCCCACCCTATTTGTTTGCTTATGTGGCAGAGCTATTGCAGAGTACAGAAGAAATGTGTGTGTGTCCCTGGTAACTGCAGCAGGGAGGCAGCGGCACCCTGAGGTCTGTGCCCTTCAGGTGGATAAATGCTTTGACATACCTGAGCCTGCTGCAGCCAGGGTCTGCTCCAGACCCCTCAGCAGGGCATGCTCAGGAATCCATGCCAAAGCCTCTCTTTATCTCTCTGCAAACATGGGAGCAGGGTGAGACAAGTCACCCATTCAGCCAAAAATACCTGCTGGAGTGCTGGGTTTGTACAAGACTAAACCTATTTAAAGAGCTGGCAATAATAGAAACTTATGTGTGTGGGGGTTTCCTCCAGGTGTGGAGTCAGACTTGTTAAAAAGTGCCTTTCTCTTTGTGATACACACAGCTCCATCTCAGTCAGCTTGTCTCTTAGGGTCTGTGCAAGCAAGCAGACATTTGCAGCTTGAAATATTACACAGCCATGAACCTCTTGCTGCTGCTGCTCTAGGTGTTGTGTTTTACCCCAAAGCACAGGCAGACACCTAAGTTGTAACTGACTGATTGTACTGGGGTGTTCCACTGGAAGTGATTTATTTTTAAACAGGAATGCATCCACATGTTGGTTATCTTTAGTAACACAAAAGGCAGCTCAAGTGCCTCAGTCTGGGTTATTTCCTCTTATTCTACTTAATATCATACACTCACAAACTGGTTTGGGTTGGAAGGAACGTGAAAGATCATCTTCCTAAAATCTAATTAATAGATCTTAACAACTTCTGCCTAAGAGCTCATCTCAGTCTCCCCTCTGCCAGGTTCAAGCCATTCCCCTTGGCCTGTCCCTGCAGGCCCTTGTCCCAAGCCCCTCTCCAGCTTTCCTGCAGCCCCTTTAGGCACTGGAGCTGCTCTCAGGTCTCCCCTTCAGGAGCCTTCTCTTCTCCAGGTTGACCCAGCCCAGCTCTCTCAGCCTGGCTCCAGAGCAGAGCTGCTCCAGCCCTCACAGCATCTCCATGGCCTCCTCTGGACTCACTCTGTGTAACCTCTACCAGGACCCTGCTCATCCACATGCAGCCAGTTGTTTGCCAATACCCTGTCAATATCTAGAGAACACATCCCCTCTTCTCCTTTCTGAAGGCCATGGTGGTAAATCAGTGAGCAGTTGGACACAACCCGACCATGAAGGGAGTTTTTAATGTGGTGAACAGCCAGGGCTGCTGTGGGGCATGTTGGAACCCGCAGAGCTTGACAGGAGCACGAGATCCTGAGAAGAATAATAATGGAATTGGACAGTAGTCACTAGCGGGAATGTTGCAGCCAAAGCACAAGCAACGTGTCAGTCACATGGAAGAAGAAGAGGGAGGAGATGAGTTTTAGCTGGGGAGAGGGGAAGTTCTTCTCTTACTTCTTTTCTCTCGCGGCACACTGACCTTTGATGCTGTGGTGTAATTCCCTTGGGCTGTTCTTCTTCCTTCCCTGCTGCACAAGCCGATTGGAAGTTTGTGTGTCTTGGCACAGGCTTCCTGTCCCAAATGTTTGTATTTTGGAACTTCAGTGCTTGAACATTTCATCTCTGAATGGGATCATCTTCAAAGCTGTGCTGTGTGAAAATTGCACCATGCATTCTCTAGCTATCCTTTGGGTATGCTTTTTGGTGTCAGGTGAGCAGCTGCTTGCATGAGTATTAATTCTTAATTTAATGAAGAACTTAATTTAATTGAGAACTTAATTCTTGAGTTCTCCCCCAGCATGCTGGCTTCATTTCCTTATCTTCCCCCAGTCTTTAACCTCTGTCATTGCTCTTTTTAACTTAACTCCAAAGCCTGTTGAGATGCTCTGTCACTGATGCTCTGCCAGGCTGCATGTCCTGGCCACCAGTGGTTCCTGCACACCAGTGTCATCAGGTCACTGTCTCTACCATGGGCTGGTTGCCCTTTGGGGTTTGCTTACTGAAAGCTCCTCTGGAGTTTCATTTCCCCTTTCCAATCTCTACATATCCACACCTATCTGTTCAAACACCACAGTGGCTTTTAGCTTAGAAAGCTCCTTTTCCCCAGCTGTAAGCACTCCTGGTGGTTTATCTGGGAGGAAGCACGTCTCTGTTGGGGTTTAACCCCCGTCAGCACCTGAGCACCGTGGAGCCACTGGTGGAATGCGGGGCGAGAGTTGGGAAAAGGTAAAACCAGTGAGTTAAAAACAGTTTAATAATTGACATAAAGTGAAATATAATGGTAGGAATAGGAAATCAAAAGGGAGAGAGGAGTGAAGCCCAAGAATTCTCACCACCCGTGGACTGATGCCAGTGCATCCTGAGCAGCTGTCAGCTCCTCCTGACCAACCTCCCCAGGTTCTATCCTGGGCATGACGTGCTGTGGGATGGAATACCCCTTTGGCTACTTCAGGTCAGGTGTCCTGGCTCTACTTCCTCCCGGCTCCATGTGCCCCTCCTCACTGGCAGAGCATGAGACTGAAAAGTCCTTGATCAGGGTGAGTGCTACTGAGCAACAACTAAAGCATCAGCATGTTACCAGCGTTATTCCTAGACTGAAGACAAACCACAGCCCTGCACCAGCTGCTAGGGACAAAATTAACACTATCCCAGCCCAAAGCAGGACAGCCTCATCTCAAGTTTTTCTTAAACTTTGCTTTAATAAAGTGTCTGTACTTTGTGTTGTATTTCACTTGGTTTTACTTCAATGGAGTACGGGGGTACCCATGATTCCAGACAGGGTCTGGCACGGCAGTGTCAGTACTTATGTTCAGTGCTGTCTCACCTGGACTGTGTGAGGGTTGCCTCTGCCTGGCTCTGTCACACAGAGATGCTGTTATTTCAAGCCTGACGGTGTTCCCAGGTTGCTCCTTCCACCTGGTGACTTTTCATAATGTATATGTTGGGCTGCACCCCAGAGCGTGAGCAGCAGCTCAGGGAGAGGATTCTCCCCCTCTGCTGTGCTCTGGGGAGACCCCCCCTGCAGCCCTGATCCAGCTCTGGGGCAGCAGCACAAGAGGGACGTGGAGCTGTTGGAGCGAGGGCAGAGGAGGCCACGGAGCTGCTGCGAGGGCTGGAGCAGCTCTGCTCTGGAGCCAGGCTGAGAGAGCTGGGCTGGGGCAGCCTGGAGAAGAGAAGGCTCCTGAAGGGGAGACCTGAGAGCAGCTCCAGTGCCTGAAGGGGCTGCAGGAAACCTGGAGAGGGGCTTTGGACAAGGGCCTGCAGGGACAGGCCAAGGGGAATGGCTTGAACCTGCCAGAGGGGAGACTGAGCTGAGCTCTTAGGCAGAAGCTCTTCCCTGTGAGGGTGCTGAGGCGCTGGCCCAGGGTGCCCAGAGAAGCTGTGGCTGCCCCATCCCTGGCAGTGTTCAAGGCCAGGTTGGACACAGGGGCTTGGAGCAAGCTGCTCCAGTGGAAGGGGTCCCTGCCCGTGGCAGGGGTTGGAGCTGGGTGAGCTTTAGGCTCCCTTCCAACACAAACCAGGCTGTTCCTTCACACCAGAAATTGTCCCACGTCCCAAGCTGTGCTGGGTGCAGAGTGCAGAAGCCATGTCCCCATCTACCCACGAGCTGTACTTTTAATGCAGTGTGTCCAGACACACTGATTTGCAGTAACCAGATTAGGGATTTGCACTGGCAGCCTTTGGAGTGTTTCTCTCATTGTGTGTGATGTGATTAGAGGGGATATGTGACAACATAAAGCTCATGGAAATGAAATTGGATTGCCTGGGGCTGTTGCAGACCTTTGCCTGGTAATAGGTCTTGTACCACCTAACATAATTTCTTTGTTAAACATGTCCCAAATAAATGTATGGCTGTCAATTAAGAGAAATATTGACATCTGATTCCTTAGTATATGCAATTTAAAATGGGGCTTGAGGTGGTTTTGCATCTTGCATGACTGCAATTGAGAAGAGACATGGTTTTTTTGTCCTTTTACAGATAAGAAATGTTCCTTTTTACTGAGCACTTGTCCCCATGCGCTACCTCAATCACATTAGGCTGCCTTGCTGGCAGGAGGGCTGAAGGTGATGCAGCAGTAGGATGATGTAAAGCTCAGAGGGACACACCTCCTTTAAACTGTCCTGCTCGCTTTGCTCTGTGTCCTCAGCAGTCACAGTGCAGGACCACAAGGATGCTTCAGAAGCCAATCCTATCAGTGGCTTGGAGTATTTTCTCTTGCAGTAGCACCGGAGAAACCGTATTCTGATTAGAGAAGTGCTTATTGTAGTTTTGGTTTCTTTCTCAGGGTCCCACTTTTCTACGTGCCTTTTTGATTCTCTGTGGTAAAGATACCTCACGATCACCACATGAACAGCTCCATGTTTCCAGCCACTCATCCTCCTGAACATCATCACCCAACGGCATCCTCAGAACACAGCCATGGATCTGACATGATGATGATGGTAAGTGGAAAATTTATAGTTAACCAGACAGCTTTTCCTTGTCTGTGGTTCAGAGTGACTTGTCATCTTAAAGACTGTGCTCTTGAGGATCATAGACTGGTCCAGGTGAGAGGGACCTTAAAGCTCATCCATTTCCAAACCCTCTGCCAGAGGCAGGGACACCTTCCACTGAAGCAGCTTGCTCCAAGCCCCAGTGTCCAACCTGGCCTTGAACACTGCCAGGGATGGGGCAGCCACAGCTTCTCTGGGCACCCTGTGCCAGGGCTTAAGTTTAATCAGAAATTAAGCTCAGCTTTGGAAGGTGTTCTTAAGACCCAAACACGGGCCCCATTGTGGCTCTTCTGGAATGAAGGAGTGGCATGAGGTGATAGGCAACACAAAATGCATTTCAGAGCTGGAGATCCTGTGGCAAAATGGTCTCTTCCAGCAAAGACCTTTCTAGCAGACAGCCTGGTGTCTGCTCTCCGGCCAGCTAAAGGCAGAAATGCCAAGTAAGCTGTTTCCTGCAGGAAGCAGACATGGATGGAGTTCTCCAGGCTGTTGGTGTTAGCAAAAGCCTTAACTGTCACTGAGGAGGCTGCACACCAGTGTGATGGATTGTGCTGACCTGCACACGACCAAACCCTGTGCCCTTCTGAACTCAGCATGCACTGGGCTTGGGGAGCCAAGTGCTACCAGGGCTCTTTGCCGTGTTGGCATTAAGGCTGTGTTGGTGCTGAATCCTGCTGCTCCAGCTAACTCTGATTTAAACAGGTTCAGACTTGGGTGTGCTGACTGCACAGAAGCTTTGCAGAGATCCTGGCCAGAGTTTCCCTGGAGATGACCAGGGATGTCTGTTTGTGTGTAGCCAGTTCTTGGGATGTTTTCAGCTTTTTCTCCTTTTTCTAAGTACTTTTGAAGTGAGTTTCAGGTTATTAAAACCTGACTCTTCAGGGTTAAACTTTGAAAGGAGGGGAGAGAGGGTGCATTTCCCTTCCAGATGGGAATGTACTTGGGAGTACATTGCAAGAGTTTGCTCAGCTGTGTGCCCTGAAGAAGGCAGCAAGAATCACTGATTCTACTTACACCTCAAACAGTGTCATAGCAGGAGAGGACCAGAGCTGCCTCCCATTCAGGAGCATGGCCCAGTGCAAAGCCAGGGGTGCTGGTGGGACTTGCAGTCCAGTGTTGTCATTGATGCCCTTGTGAAGCTCATCTAATCTTAACAGCTCAGCACTGGCATTCCCTCATCTCTTACTTTCCCTCTAATTGCTGTTTCTTTGCCAGTGCCAAGTGCTCTTACCTTCAATGGTGGTTGCAGGACCCTCCCTAACCCTGCAACTGGAAACTGTGATGAACTGCACAAGATTCTGAGCTAATGTGAAAACATGCTGAACTGCAGTGTATGTACCTGGATGGGACAATGACATGAATCCCAGCTGGCTGGGGGATCATTGTCTCCCCTTCACACAGCATTCACTCTGCACATTCAGAAGCTCTTATTTTTACCCAGGGTAAGCTGTGCTCCTGGTTTATGTACTCCTTGTTGTACCTGTATTTAGGCCTCTGTTTCCCACAGGATATTAGGAGGTTCTGTAGGGAGACAAGAGTCTGGGGCCAGAGGATTCAGCTACAGAAACCTTTATCTATATAAGCTCACACGAGGTCAGAGTGGGGGTAAGAAAGTGCTCTGTGCACCCCAGGCCAGGAGCAGTCATGGGGAGGCAGGGGTGAGCTCCACAGAGACATCCCCAGTCCCTGACTGCTTCTGATGCCGCAGAGAAGAACTCTGAAAGCAAGGAGAAGGCATTTTCCTGTAGCAGGTGCTGTAAGAGACAGATCTGCCCAGGAGCACTGCCTCAAAGAGCTGCCCACTGGAACTGGAACCTGCAGCATCGTTGGCCATGTCTCGCTTGTGTGTGTTACACTGGATTTACTGAGGAGCTTCTTGGAGTCTCTCTGGTGACCGACTGAAAGGATCCAAGTGCTTGCCGTAACACAAAAGCCTTTGCTGAATCTTGTGAGCTCTGTCTCTGGATGAGCTCCTCAGGCTCATTTTGATGTTCTTTATGTTTTGGGCAGGCAATGACTTTCCACTTCAGCTATGAGAATGTGCCATTGCTGTTTTCTGGACTTACAATCAATAGTCCCGGAGGTTAGTAAAACTCTCTTGTCCAGTCCCAACAAAAGGTTTACCAGTGATGAATGTTTCAGGAACCAACTTGCTCTTTATGCCGAAACCGGGCAGGCACACTGCATTGTGTTTGAATTGGCACCTGTGTGCTGAAAGAAAAGGGGAGATGTTTTGTGTAGCTCAAGAATTTGACTGGTTTTACTACAAAAGTGAGCGCTGGTTTCACTTTGTGGGTGGAATGCCAGATAGTGCCTTTCTGAAACTCACATTTACCATCCACACATGCATGACCAGCCATAGCCTGAGCAGTGGGATGTGGCTGTGGTCTCACACAGTGCCTTTTCTGTTGTGTTTTGAAGCAAATGTCTCCTGTTGCTCAGATGCAATAACATCTCCTCTCTTGTCAGAAATGGCTGGTGCTTTTGTGGCTGTCTTCTTCTTGGCCATGTTTTATGAAGGTCTTAAGATTGCCCGGGAGTGTCTGCTCCGTAAATCCCAGGTCAGCATTCGCTACAACTCCATGCCAGTGCCAGGTCCCAACGGCACCATCCTGATGGAGACACACAAAACTGTGGGGTAAGAATTTCCCTTCATTCTAAGACACGTTTCTTCAGCAGCTGACAAAGATGAAAATGGGGACAGAAAAAGAAACACTTTATGCAACCATTATTACCCTCTGCAAAGTGTAACGGCTGCAGGCTGGGAGACTGCTCCACACTGTGCCACAGTCACCTGCCCACCCTTTAAGATGGGGAACAAGAGGAGGAAAGCAACAAGGAGTCAGATAAACCTGGTTATTCTCCAGAGCAGTTGTTAAACATATTCAGGGAGTTCCCATGAACAGGATTTAGGTGATAGAGACAAGTGACTCCAACAGGAATTTCTTGGGATCCTTCTGCTGACAGGTAGACAAAGCCTCTACTCAGAAAAAAGCCATTCTGCTTATTGAATGTGGGGGTGAAATACACTGGAGAACTCTGTTTCTCAAGTAGAAGTGTGGTCCTCCTGGTAAGCACCATGCTTTGTCATCAGTCAGCTCTGGGGGGAAAACCGCAGTTACATGGGAGAGATGAATGCGGGAGTCTGTGTCCAGGCTGCTCTGTTACCTTGTGTGCCAGCTCACACCCTCCCTGGCATCCTGTCAGCCTAAGCTGAGCTGCATTGTCTCTTTGGGGGATGTGTGTTTTCCGGCCTGTGTCTCACTGATGCTGACTGCTCTTTGGGTTTTGTGTTCCCAGACAGCAGATGCTGAGCTTCCCTCACCTCCTGCAGACTGTGCTGCACATCATCCAGGTCGTGGTCAGTTACTTCCTCATGCTGATCTTCATGACATACAATGGATACCTCTGCATAGCCGTGGCAGCCGGGGCAGGGATGGGCTATTTCTTCTTCAGCTGGAAGAAGGCGGTTGTTGTGGATATCACAGAGCACTGCCATTAACAGTGGACACTGCCCAGAAGCCTCTCCACCCACTGCTCTCTTGAAGAAAAGGGATCTCTTGAAGGGAGGGATCCTTCCTAAGCTGACAGAGAATCAATATACAGAAAATCAACTGGAGTTCACCACAGGTTCCTGGCCAGGGTGCAGGGATGTGAGGAGCTGGGGTGTGCTGCTCCCTTGCTGCAGGGCAGCAGTGTTGACTCGAGGGTCCCATGGTTGCCACTCTGGGCCAGGATTTGCTTTAGTCTTAGATTATGCCGTGATTGAAATTAGTTGGCTGACAGAAATGTAGAAATTATTCTGTAAGAAAACAAACAAAAAAAGAAAACAAAAAGCATTTTATTTTTAAATTGTAAAAGCTCATCTGGGAGGGTTTCATGAACAGCAGGGGAAGACCAGAGTCACCCATGGAGCTACATGTGTGAATGGCTGTTTTAATTCTACTTGTTTCAAGCTGTACAGGATGCCAGGGGACATCTCCCTGGCACTGTGGCTTTTGGGGCCAGTGACACCTTCTGATGCAGAAGGAAGTTTTGGTGCTGCACCTCAGACACACTCAGGTGTGTGCTGCAAGGGAGTACTTGACATAAGTGTGTGACCTGGGGTCTCAATGGCCTGTCCGTGAGCCCATCCGTGTATGATGAGTGTTGATAACTGGATGTATCCAGCAGCATTACTCAGCTTCAGGTGGTAATGTTTAGGTTTGGCTGCTTTCACTTCCCAATCATGGAAATACATGGTGTAGATGCAGGACAATTGTGTATTTACAGGGCAAAAAGACTGTAAATAACCCATTGAACCTGCATTTACTTCATGTTGGATTGCACCTGGATGGAGCTAGAGGTGGGCTCTGGTTGAACTAGTTCTGTAAATGAGGCAAGAGCTAAATAATGATTTCATGACACTAAAGGTTAAGATGTCTGAAGTGGGCATTCCCTGATGGAGATGAAGGAGGTAAAACAGTCGTGTTCTTGTAAAGGAGAGATCTGGGGAAGAGAAGAAAGAAAAGATAGAACTGAGCAGGCTTTGGTCTCTTCTCAAGTGAAATTTGGAGCAGTTTGGGCTGATTAAAAAGTGTTCCTGACCCAGATGACTCCTCTTTGTCTTAATAATTGTGCTGTGACGTGAGCTTGGAGGTGCAGGAGTTACCCGTGCTGGCCGTGCAGTGTCGTGGGCAGGACAGGCTGTGACACGGGCAGAGGCAGCCTCCCGTGTGTGTTGCCCACTGCACACCCTGGGTTTTCTAGGGAGCAGTTTTGGTTTAGCACTTTGTTACTGAACTGCTTCTTGTTGCAGGGAGTGTTGTGCAGAGCGTGGTGCAAAGCTGGAGTCCCCATCGCACTCGGGATGCCCAGTTTGTGCTTGTAACTGGCTGAAAGGGATGGAGGTGGGATTTTCACTGGAAAACAGGCACCACGTGCAGACTGGGACTGATGCCTGGGATCTGCCCTGAGAATCCTCTTGAGGTAAAAGTGTCTGGGCCTGTGCATCAGCACTTTTCTCTCCAGAGATGCAACTAGTCCCACAGTAGCTGTGAAAGGAAAGCTGGGAATTATGTTTTAGCCCATGAGCGAGGCCCATCCCTGTGGAGGTGGGTTCTTCCGTGTTGATGGTCCATCAGCAGCCCAGAGCCCACGCTCACCCTACCACTCTCTGTGAAAGGCAACAGGAAATTATTGCCACTCCCAGGTTCCTGAATTGTTCCACCTGAAGTTGACTGTCCCAGGTTGATGCCATCTGTTTGTTTGGACATCTTGTTTTCTTAGGGCAGCACAAGCACAGCATGCAATTTGATGAGGTAAAGGCAGGGCTCAGTTCCTGAAGAGCTGCTTTCTGTAGTGACTTTGCATCTGGGTGAAAAAGGCAAAGAATCCGAGCCCCCTTCTGAAGAGAGAGAGGAAAAGCTCTTCCCCAGTGTGGCCTTTGAAGGCAGTTAACCTACCAGGCTGCAGAAGGACAGGCGCTGCTCTCTGCATCTGCTGCAAAGGTAAAAATCTCTGTAAGCAATCCTGCCTGTCCGTGAGAGCAGAAACCAGACCCTTCCACCCTGAGAGCTGTGAGGGAATCTGAGTGCTTGTCAGGGGAAGACTGAAGCAGTTGAGTGCTGGAGATGGTGGGTTCTGGTTTGGAAGCTTTAACCTGCAGGGCTTGATCCCTGGAGTTGCTCAGAACCGGCAGTGCCCGCGCTGCTCTGGTCATTTCTCTGCAGTGAGCTGGAGCTGCTGCACCAGGGATTAGAGTCCCGAGGGGCTCTGTGTGACACCAGTTACTCCGTGTACCTCTTGCTGTGTCTTTCTCTAAAATAGAACCTTCCCTTCGCCTGTTCCTGCTGTCACCTTTTGGCCACCCAGTTCTCTGGTTCAAGTGACCAGAGATGGATGAGTCAGAGATCAGGCAATACCTGTGGCTTTCACAATCTAAACTGGGTTCTCCTTAGCTTTTCTGCCTCGTTCTATCTGTAGCATGGAAACTGTTTCCCCGGAGGTGATCCCCCTGTGTTCAGTGTGCAGTTGGGTGCTGATGCTGGCCCAGCAGTGGTCACCTGCATGGCAGGAGCCCCGGCAACAGTCCCTGGTACCCTGGCAATGATGGTTGGAGCAGGGGCAGCACCTGTTAGACAGGGGAGAGCTGAGCCAGGAAAGGATGGTCTGAAGGGGAGGGTGAGCATGGAGGGATGGAGGCTGCGTCCTCTCTGCTGCTGAGGAAGGGACAGCCTCTACCTCTCCATGACCACCTCCCCTTCAGCTTTGGATGTGCTTCTTTGAGCTTCAGACAATCTGGAGCAGCCTCCCCCTGTGCCTCCAGTGCCCCCTGGCCCAGGCTGCTGAGCAGAACCTGCTGCCCCCCGATGGCCTCACTCACCGTGTACAGAGCGGTCCCATTGACAGTTGTGCTGATGACCCTAAACCCACACGAGGTGGTGCTTGGAGGGAGGTGAGGGCTCTGCAAGATTTGAGTAAACTGAATTCACGTCACCAGTGTAGCACACCTGGAATGCGATGTCCTCTGTCTGTTTGTATCCCATGTTTGGTCTCCACACGTGGTGCATCTGGATCCATCATCTCAGAAGTGCCCCAGCACGATGCTGGCATCCGCCGCTGTTCTTGTTCCTTCAGTGCCTGTTCAGTTTGCCTGGAGCAGCCCCACATCCAGCAGGGTTTGAATTCTGTTTACAGTGGACTGTCACTTTTGTTTTTATCTTGCTCTATGTGGAGGTAACGTGTCTGATATTACTGTGAATATCAAGAGTCTCCTGTATATAATTAACCAATAAACTAGATTGCATTTTACTGTGGTGGATATGTGCTTTGGAAACACTCCTCAGTGCAGAGGCTGCAGCTGAAGTGGGGGCTGGCGGCTCTCGCCACAGCAATCAGAGAGTGATTGGCCGTCACAGAATCCCAGCCTGGTTTGGGTTGGAAGGGAGCTTAAAGCTCCTCCAGCTCCAACCCCTGCCACGGGCAGGGACCCCTTCCACTGGAGCAGCTTGCTCCAAGCCCCTGTGTCCAACCTGGCCTTGAACACTGCCAGGGATGGGGCAGCCACAGCTTCTCTGGGCACCCTGGGACAGCGCCTCAGCACCCTCACAGGGAAGAGCTTCTGCCTAAGAGCTCATCTCAGTCTCCCCCTGGCAGGTTCAAGCCATTCCCCTTGTCCTGTCCCTACAGGCCCTTGTCCAAAGCCCCTCTCCAGGTTTCCTGCAGCCCCTTTAGGCACTGGAGCTGCTCTCAGGTCTCCCCTTCAGGAGCCTTCTCTTCTCCAGGCTGCCCCAGCCCAGCTCTCTCAGCCTGGCTCCAGAGCAGAGCTGCTCCAGCCCTCGCAGCATCTCCATGGCCTCCTCTGGCCTCGCTCCAGCAGCTCCACGTCCCTCTTGTGCTGCTGCCCCAGAGCTGGATCAGGGTTGCAGGGGGGGTCTCCCCAGAGCACAGCAGAGGGGCAGGATCCCCTCCCTGAGCTGCTGCTCACGCTCTGGGGGTGCAGCCCAGCACACGGGGGGGTTCCGGGCTCAAGCGCACACTGAAGCTGGGTCATGGGGAGCTTCTCATTGATCAACACCCCCAAGTCCTTCTCCTCAGGGCTGCTCCATTCCTCCATCTCCCAGCCTGTGTCTGTGCTTGGAATTGCCCCAATCCGTGTGAAGGTTTGTAACACCCAGGTACCTTCTCCTTAGCTGGGTCACCAGCTCACAGGGTGAAGGTTTAAACAAGCTCCCTTCACTGTTCCATTTTTAAGGCCACTAAACCAAAAGGTCCCCCGCAGACCCTTCTCCAGCGGTTGTGTTTCACCCCTGGACTGCATCACACACGGGCACACACAGTGAACGACACACCGGTGTTTCCCTCCCGGCCCCCTCGGCCATTTACAGCAGCTCGTGTGGTTATTATTTAACAATAATAATAAAAAAGGACATATTTATTTAAACACGACACTTGCCAAGGGGCCCTCACGGGAGCGTTCACCACAGACCGGGGAGCGCGGGTGCTGCGGGCCCGGCCCCGCCGTTAGAACTCGAAGGTGCCGAAGTGCGCGGCGCGGCCGCCGGCCTTGGGCTGCGGCTTGTACCCGATGCGGTCATTGATCATCTGCTCCCGGCTCTTGTGGTCGGTGCCCAGCGCCGCCGCCGCCGCCTCCTCACCAGCCCCCGCCGCGTCCGCGTCCTCCCGCTGCTTCCTGCGGCCCTGCGGGGCAGAGGGGTCGCGTTAGGGCGATCCCGAGCGGGCTGGGGGGGAGTGTCCCGCCGCGGGAGGCCCCGCTCGCACCTCCAGGTCCTTCCGGATGCTCTCGAACTCCTCGATGTCATCCAGCTTCAGCTCCAGCCGCGTCGGCTTCCGCCGCAGCATCGCAACCGGGACCGGTACCCCCAGCCGCCACCGCGGGCTGAGCCCGCCACGGCCACACCTCCCGGCGTGCTTTGCGTGCCCCAGGTCACACCTACCGGTGTTCATTGCCCCCCGGACTACACCTCCCAGCGTACCTTGCGTGGCCGCAGACCATCCCTCCCGGCGTGCCCTGCGAGCCCCGCCGCTAGCAGCTACTGCGCTTCCCGGCGTGCCCCGCGTCCCCCGGAAGTGATCGTGAGGCGCCGGAGCCTGAGCGCCGTGCTGCTGCCGTTCCCGGTTCCCGTTGCCGCCGCCATGGCCTCCGCTCGGGCCCCGGCAGCGCGAGGTGGCGCCCGCCCGCTCGTGCGAGCCCCCGCGCCAGCAGAGGTGGGTCTGGTTGAGGCGGGGAGAGCGGCGGCGGCGGCGGGGCCGGCCGGGAGGCTCGTGTGTGCTGTTGCTGCCTGCGAGGTTCGCGGCGGCCGGAGCTGCCCCCAGCCGCGTTTGTGGGCGATTTCACGGGATCCTCTGATTCTTTCCGGGATGTTTGTTCGAGGCCCCCCTCCCTCCGTGTGCGGAGCGCCACCGAGCGCGGACGGCGGCATCGCCCCCTTCCTGAGCGGGATGCGGAAAAGCTCCGAGCTATAACGTTGTTGTTCTTCATTGTAATCCAGAAAACAGCCTTAAAAGTGAGGTCTGAGCAGGCCACAGTGACCCAGAACACGAGTTCAATTGCAGCAAAGTATTTAATGGGGCATTTTACTTCTGCCCTTTGCACTTGGGCCAAAGCTGCTGCCTCAAACAGAGTGTCTGAGCCTCATCACAACGTCCCCACTGTCCTCCCCTGCACCCGGAGCCTTTTGCTGGCTCCTTGTCAACTAAAACACACTTGAAGTTCTGCCTTTACCTTCCAGGCCACCAAGACCAAGGCTGCAGAAGAGAGCGATGCTCCCCCAGCCAAGAGAGCCCCCATCTTCTATGGCAGCCTTGAAGAGAAAGAGAGAGAGCGTCTGGCAAAGGGAGAGTCAGGACTGCTGGGGAAAGAGGGGATGAAAGCAGCGATCGAAGCTGGCAACATCAACATTAGCAGTGGTGAGAATATTGACCCATGTTCTGCAGCATGACACTTTCAAAAGGCTGTGATCAACTTTTAGGATAACTTAAAGTCAAACCCATGAGGCTCTTGCCTGGACCAATGGCTCTTTGTTTGGCTTTTCCTTTTTGAGAGGGATCTGGTCCTGCCTCTGGGTCAAGGCAACTCCCAGCACAAACACAGGGCTGGAGCAGCTCTGCTCTGGAGCCAGGCTGAGAGAGCTGGGCTCGGGCAGCCTGGAGAAGAGAAGGCTCCTGAAGGGGAGACCTGAGAGCAGCTCCAGTGCCTGAAGGGGCTGCAGGAAACCTGGAGAGGGGCTTGGGACAAGGGGCTTGGGACGGGCCAAGGGGAATGGCTTGAACCTGCCCGAGGGGAGACTGAGATGAGCTCTTAGGCAGAAGCTCTTCCCTGTGAGGGTGCTGAGGCGCTGTCCCAGGGTGCCCAGAGAAGCTGTGGCTGCCCCATCCCTGGCAGTGTTCAAGGCCAGGTTGGACACAGGGGCTTGGAGCAAGCTGCTCCAGTGGAAGGGGTCCCTGCCCGTGGCAGGGGTTGGAGCTGGGTGAGCTCTAAGGTCCCTTCCAACCCAAACCAGTCTGGGATTCTGCGATGGTCTCTCAGCCAGCACTGCTGTGAGCTGACAGCTCTGTTTGTTGCTCAGGTGAGGTCTTTGACCTCGAAGACCACATGAGTGAGCGTCAGGCTGAGGTGCTGGCAGAGTTCGAGCGCAGGAAGCGAGCCCGGCAGATCAACGTGTCCACTGATGACTCTGAAGTCAAAGCCTGTTTGCGGGCGCTTGGGGAGCCCATTACCCTCTTTGGAGAAGGTCCTGCAGAAAGGAGGGAGAGGTGCTGTGTCTGCCTGAGTTGAGGGAACTTGGGGTTTATCTTACTCTTGATGGATGTTTTTCATGTAGTTGGGGTGCAGTGAGTGCCACTGCTCTGTAACACTTCCTTACAGTGCTGCAAGAACACTGAGGAAGAAAGAGCATTTGGCAGGAGCTCATTGTCAGCTTAGCTGAGAATTCACAGCCTGAATGCAACTTGCTGTGTTTCTTTCCAGGTTAAGAAATATCCTTTCAGTGGTTGGCACAGACGCGTTAAAAAAGACCAGGAAAGATGATGACAGGTCTAAAAAGTCCAGAGAAGAGGTAATGATCTCCCTGTTCCCTCAGTGCTGAGGGATGCTTGTGTGATACCTGGCTTTGATGGGCTCTGCTCTGCTCTGCCCAGGACTCTTGGTGTTGGTCAGTCTGTGGGTTCTCATGTTATCCCTTCATGCTTATTCTGTGTTGCCTGTCTTAGCAACTCTAAATTGGGAGCATTAAGTTAGCCTGTGCTTGCAGGACAAATCCTGTGCTGCATGTAAAAGAGGAGAGCAGGTGTTTGAACTGTTCCTTAGTCTAGCAGGGAATTTATTGCTGTCTTTGTAGTTGGGAAAAAAAGAAAACATGTTCCTGCTGCTGCATCTGTTTCTGCCTGTGATTCTTCTTTCTTTCTGCTTCTCTTGTCTCTTTTCTGAGTCCATTTCTCCCTTCTTATTTTGGGGGGTTGCTGTAAGAAACAAGGACAATTTCTGCAGCTCTGGGCTTTCATTTTCCAGGGGTGTGTGTAGAGAAGGAGGGAGCTGTAATTCAGAAGGTAAAAGCGAGTCAGATCTGGAATATTCTCGAGTGAAATGGCTGCACATCAGGATTTTATCTGCAGGGCAGAGTTTGACTTGTCTCTTGAATCACTTTTTCTAGGGCTGATATTTATGTAAAATACCTTTAAAAAGAGGCCTTAACACAGTGAGATTTAAGAGCAGACACTGTGATGGCACTTATCTGCTAAGAGGAGGTCACTGAGTGGAACAGCAGCATTGCATCAGCTGTGTTCTTTCCCTTGCAGTATCAGCAAACCTGGTACCACGAAGGACCACGCAGCCTGAAAACAGCACGGCTCTGGCTTGCAAACTACTCACTCCCCAGGTGAGACCCAGCAGCACAAAGGAAGGAGGAGGCACAACTTGGTGTAAAGTCTGGCTGCTCATCCCACTGTGGGTAGTGGTGGAAATCTGAGGCCAAAGGAATGGGGAACATGCACAGGTAGACAAGTCCAGTGAGTGTAGAACTTGAGTGCTCCATGACTGACTCTTAACATCAGCCCAGCTCAGGGGAGGATGAGGGCACGGCCAGTTTCCAGCAGCAGGGCAGGACAATGTAGGGTTTTGTTACTCCACCGTTGCTCTCTGCAGGGCAGCAAAGCGGTTGGAAGAAGCCCGCCTGCTCAAAGAGATCCCAGAGGCAACCAGGACGTCACAGAGGCAGGAGCTACACAAATCCCTGCGGGTAGGTTTGGCTGTTGCTTTTACAGCTTCTTGCTACTCCTCCAAAGACTCCAGGAAAGGGTCAGTGCCCAGAGGTGCTATGCAGATGTGTGCAGTTTTCTGCACTCTCAGCTGTTGGGAAGCTCTGCTTATTCTCCCTTGCGCTGTGGTGTGCAAAAAGCATGTTCTAATTCCTTCAGGGATTCAGAGAGAGGTACTGTAGTTGCCCCTTTGTGGGGCAGAGGGATGAGCAGACATCCCTGCACTGCCTTGCCACTTGCCTGTGAAGCTAAAGTTCCTGGCTCTGTCACAGGTTTAGTTGGTGAGGAAGGGACTGCTCACTTTCCTTTCCTGTACAGCAGTCACCAGCGCATAAACCCAAGGGAAAATATAAGCAACACCATAATAACCATCTTTTAGATGACTCTGAGACAGCCTTGTGAGCGTGTTAAGTTAGATTCCCAGCTTAACCCAACAGAGAGGCTTGAGCTGCTCAAATCCAGTTTACACCCAGAGGCATTAACTGCCAGAGGGTTTGCTTCTCCCCTCAGCACACCACAATGCCTGCCCTCCTCTGTCTGGATGCATTCATTGGATGAGGTGTAGAAAGAAACCAAAGCTACAGGATGTTCTTTATCAAAGCCACAGTTGCAAAGCAGGCCTGAGGGTTTCCCGGTGGCCAGTACCATGAGTGGCACTGGAGAGCTGCGCTGTGCCCCAGGCCTACATCAGTCCAGCTTGGCCTGCTTTGGAGCTGAAGTGTCTCTGGGGCAGCTCCTCCCTTTGAAAGTGACTTTCCAAAGGCCTCTGCCTTCTCCTTCACCCCACTCTTTGCCTGGGGCTTTCTCCAGGTTTTACTTTGCTCAGTTATTGTTTTCTTTGTCTTTGGTTTCAGTCCTTGAATAACTTCTGCAGCCAGATTGGAGATGATCGCCCGCTGTCCTACTGCCACTTCAGCCCCAATTCCAAACTCCTCGCGACTGCCTGCTGGTGAGTTTCCTTCCACAGAGTTTGCTTTAGGGGCTGGAGAGCACAGCAGGAGTGAAGGAGAGGGGTGCTACTGCAGGCCAGTGAATCAGGAGAGTTCAGAAATGCTGCTTCTTTCTACTCTGAACTCTCTTCCCTTCATTTTAGAGCCTAGGAGATATTTCAGTCCAAGTCCATTAGTTGTCATGGCTGGTTGCCCCATGTGCATTGGTATTTCAGCCATTGCAGCCCCCCGTACCCAGGTGGTTTGGCAGCTCTGGGTTTGATCTGCTCTCTGACATTCCTGCCTACATTGACACCTATTTCTTGTCATCAACAGGAGTGGGTTGTGCAAGCTCTGGTCCGTGCCTGACTGCAACCTTGTCCACACCTTACGAGGTGAGAGCGACTTTGCTGAGTTCTTTTGTTCCTCTCTGGGCTGAGTTCCCGTTTCTCAATTACTTTGTGGCTCCAAATGTAGTGATCTTTGGGCAGGTTTTGTTCTCATGGGAGCACTGGGGAGCTGGGGCACTGTCAGGTAATGAGGAGGAAGTCCTGGCCTTTCTCTTAGAGCTGAGATCAGAGTCTGCTGTTCCCGATTCTAAATGGGTTTTGTTTTGTTTCAAAACCTGGTTTGAATTATTTAGAGGCAAACAGCAGCATTTTTGGCCAGTCACCAGCGGTGAAGTTCTTTGAACAGTGGTCACAACTTTGACTGGGTACAAAGGTGAGGACAAATCTCTGGATTCATATGTTGGATTTTCACTACATTTTGAGTGTTACAAACCCATGTGTTGGACACTCTGAAGTGGGTGCTACTGGAAGTGCAGTGTAGCTGTTGGCAGCTGTGGCTGGTGGTTACAATGCACCTTCACCCAATGTTAGAGGACACAGCGACAGTGTTCACTGGTACCCAGCTAATGAGCAACAAAAAAACGCTGCTTCTCTGAAGAACTGGCCAAGATCATGTGGCAGATGGTGATTTTTGGTCTTCCTTTCTCTGAAGGACACAGCACCAATGTAGGAGCAGTAGTTTTCCATCCCAAAGCCACTGTCTCCCTGGACAAGAAGGATGTTAACCTGGCCTCCTGTGCAGCTGATGGTTCTGTCAAACTCTGGAGCCTTGAAAGGTCAGAATGATACCAGACAAGCACACTGCAGCATGGTTGGTTTGGGGTTTATTTCATGCTGCTAAACACTGGACATTTACCATCCTCCTGCAAATGCAACCTTTTCTTGTAGTTATACCAGTGCAATTCCTGGCCTCAGTATGTGCCACCTTCAGCAGGAAAAGAGATCACTCTGATAGGGAAATCCAGGTGAGGGGAAGTCATCTGAAGAGAATCGAGTCTGGGTTGCTGCTGGGCTCTGGTGAATGCTTTGGGTGATGGATGGAAGATTTGGAGATTGTTTCATTCTAACCTTTGATTCAGGAGAAAATTTCCCCTCTTGGACTGGATTTGATGATCTTAAAGGTCTTTTCCAACCTAGTTGATTCTATGGATATTAAAAAATGAACTTAAGAGTTATTAGAAAGCACCAGTATCTGGAGAGGGACTAAAAGGAGGATGCACAAAAGCTTCAGCCACAGTAGCTCTGTCATTGCATTGTAGTTTTGGAAGATGTGCAGCATCTATCTCAAGGCTGTGAAGAAGAGAAGGTGTAGATACTGAGCCCTGGCATTGGCTGTGTTTGAAAGTGGAGCCCTGCAGTGCACCTCATGCAGTGGAAGTCCTCAGGGGCTTATCTAGCTGGAAGTCAGTGTTTCCAGTCACAGCAGCACAGCTCTGCACTGGCACAGGCTGCTTATTAGTCTCAAATGACCACATCCCTTTAGTTATCCTGTTGGAAAGAAACTAAATGCTGCTCAAGTCTCCTGCTGAAGATTGCTGACCTGATGCTTGTAATTCTGGGAGAATATTCCCTCTATCCTGCCTCCCTGCAGCTCTGCACAAGAGCAGGATTTGCTCTAGTTCTGTGAAGTCGCAGTAAATCTCCTGCTGTTGCAGTAGTCTGTGTTTTGGTTCTGCACTTTAAAGTGCTAATGACAAAGGCCTTTTCAGGAATAATGATAATAATTATCCTAGGAGAACTTTATAACCAACATGAGTGTGGATCAAGGGGTTCCACTTCCAGCTGCACCTGTGTGAGCAAAGCCAGAATTCAGAGCCATTAGTTAAAGCTCT
Organism: Psittacula echo; assembly: GCF_963264785.1. NCBI lineage: Eukaryota > Metazoa > Chordata > Aves > Psittaciformes > Psittacidae > Psittacula > Psittacula echo. Next base: position 11,980,003 of record NC_137752.1, on the reverse strand, counting down.
GATGTTCTGGCTGGGTGGCATTTAATGAGCAGATCTTGTGCTGTGAGCAGAATGTTTGCAAAGGCCTCCAGGAGCCCCCACCTCTGACCAGTGCCTGATTTTTGTTTGTCTTTCAGTGATGAACCGGTGGCGGATATTGAAGGACACAGCATGAGAGTGGCACGTGTGATGTGGCACCCGTCAGGCCGGTTCCTGGGTACCACCTGGTAGGGAGGTTTGGTTATTTCCTTCAGATGTTACCATTAGCTCTCCTCTGGTAGCCCAGTGGGTGCTGTTGCTTGTTTGGAGGAGCTGAGTGTGGGCAAAGGTTGGCCATTGACAGCAGCTGGGCTGCTGCAGTGGAAGGGAGCATCAAGGCATTGGGATTCCTTGCTCAGCCCCTCATGGGAGACCCTGTTGGTCTCCAGCTGGAAATAAACACCCACCCACCCCCCCCCAAGTTAGTGAAATACCCTCTGCTTCTCCTTGGAGATCCATTGGGTTGGACACATGCTTTGTTTTTACAGCTACGATCACTCGTGGCGCTTGTGGGACCTGGAAGCTCAGGAGGAGATTCTCCATCAGGAGGGGCACAGCAAAGGGGTCTACGACATTGCCTTTCACACGGATGGGTCCCTCGCGGGCACTGGGTGAGTGTGCATTGCACTGGGACCAGACATGAAATGGTATCGAGGTTTGGTTGCGGACTGATGCCAGGTGCCCCAGTGATGCTGCTGGTGAGGCTGAGCACTTGTGGAAGGCTCTGATGGGTAACACTCGTGTTCTCCCTTCCTAGAGGACTGGATGCTTTTGGCCGGGTGTGGGACTTGCGCACGGGACGCTGCATCATGTTCCTGGAAGGCCACCTGAAGGAGATCTATGGGATTAACTTCTCCCCTAATGGGTAAGAAGAGAGTTTGGGTGGTGTAATTGGGAGTTCTGAGTACAAAGCTCCCAACAACGCCTTCCCCCACCCTTTGGCAGATACCACGTTGCGACTGGCAGTGGTGACAACACATGCAAGGTGTGGGACCTGCGCCAGAGGAAGTGCATCTACACCATTCCTGCCCACCAGAACCTGGTGACTGGGGTGAAGTTTGAACGTAAGTACCTCCTGAGCTGAGGTGGCAGGGGATGAAACACCTTCAGGTTGAGAAGGTCAGGATTTGGGATGGTTTTATCTGCAAATCTCACCTCTCCCTTGTTCTCATCCTCTGCTGCAGCCAACCACGGGAATTTCCTGCTTACGGGTGCCTACGACAACACAGCCAAAATCTGGACTCACCCCGGCTGGTCCCCACTGAAGACACTGGCTGGTCATGAGGGAAAGGTGATGGGACTGGACATCTCCCTCGATGGCCAGCTGATAGCAACCTGCTCCTATGACAGAACCTTCAAGCTGTGGACAGCGGAGTAGCTCAGAGCTGCTGCTCATGAACTGAAGGAGACGTTCATGGCAGTCAACTAGGACAAGCTTTTTTATATTAAAGAAAGGAATGGGCTATTGCAGCATTTGGTAGGGCAGCTGGGCACTGGCTGGGCTTGGGTTGAAGTGGTTGTGAAGTACCTGTGTTTGCTGGAGGCAAATCTTGGGCCATGTTTTTCTACCCTTTAGGATGCTGGTTTCATACTGCAGATACTTTCTGCTCTTGTTTGGAGATGATCCATCTGCTTCCACCCTCCCTTCCCCGTTAGCCTCACAGGTTTCCTCCAGTCCATTTTACGCATCTGTGGCTCACCACACACCCCTCAGGTGTGCTGAGTTGTTCAGCCTCTGCTCATTCCCTTCTTACCTTCCATTTCCAGGAGCCTTTGGAAGGAATCTGTGGCTGCAAACTTGATTTGCATTTAAAGAAGGGAAAACTTGGTGTCAGTGTTAAGAGGAACACAGTACCCCGAGTGTGGAGGTCTGTGTGCCCTTTGTGTTCACCCACAGGAGGTGTTAAAGGCCAGGGAAGTTTCCTTTCCATGTACCACCTCATGTCCTTGATGAGCTGGGTGCTTCAAATGCATGTAGGCATCTCCTTTGTAAGTTTTTGCTGCGTCTCACCTGAGGTGATGTGAGAAGGGCTGTTTCAGTGTAGGACTGTCTTGTTCTAACATACACACTGCAGGGAGCTTTCTTGATGTTTATTCTTTAGATTGAGGCTTTGCAAATGTTGTGTTCTGGAAAATCAAAGCATGTTCTGAATGTGCCTCTGGGCCTGAGTGAGGAACGGAGAAATTACAGGAACTTCACAGCACAGTTTGCTTTCTGTCTGCCACCATAAAAACCCCTCAGGAGGCAAGAGGAGACTGGTTCATGTCCCCACTGTGTTCCTTGGCAGCATGAACATGGTTCTGTTCTCAGCACCTGCAGTGGAGATGGTGTTTTAAGAAAAAACCCACTCACAAGTTACTGTTCTTCTGTAAAGCACCTTGTGGGCTTTCTCCTCCCTTCTGAGCGGTGGGGTGCCAGCTCTTATTTACTCCCAGGGAAAATACTATGGGATGAGAGGTCAGAACACCAACCTTGTCCTGCATCAACAGGACCATAGCCAGCGGGTCGATGGAGCTGAGCTGTTCTCAGAGCTGCATTGGGCACAGTCATACAGGTTGTGCAGGCAACCACCTCTCATGGTGAGTTACCCCCTTCCAAGAGCAGCTGAGCTCAGGCTGACCTGGCACCCCTCAGTGCTGCCCCTTGGCTCCTCGGGGGAGCTGCCTGTGGGGGGGTTTGTCAGTAGCACACGAGGCTCACTCGGGAACAAGACCTTGGCCTGGACGCATCCATGATGTGGCTGTTCCAGGCAGCTCCAGTGCCTTTCCCACCCACAAACTGAAACCAGTGAGTCCTGTTCCGGCTGACCGCGCGTCGCTGCTCTGCAGGCACAAAGTGGTGCTGGGGGAGCCGCCTGCCCTCTGCTGAAAGGCTGTGGTCAGAACACCCCCACCTCCTCCAGCACCGGCTCCGCGCCCTCACGCAGCCGGAGGACGTGGATCCCCGAGCTGGAAGTGGCACAGAGCAGCGTGGAGCTGTCGCAGGCAGCCAGCGAGGACAATGATCCTGCTCCATCCAGGTACAGCGTGGCCAGGCAGGCTGAGGAGGGAACACAGAAGTCGCTGAGGTGAGACACAACCACACCAACCTCCCACCTCCTCTGCTCTGCCTCTGCCCCTCTCCTGCATCCCCACATTGGGATGTGCCCTTTGGACGTGGGACTCTCCGTCCCTGTAAGCCCCACTGTGGGTCTGTGTTGCCCCGTCAGGCAGTGGCCAGCGAACAGGAATACCCAGGCTGAGGTCAGGCTCTGCCCCTTCCCTGGAGAGGAGGCAGGGATGGACTGGATGGACAGACCCCACTGGGCAGAGCTGCAGGGCTGTGTGGACACATTCCCAACATCCCTTTTTCTCCCAAATTGCTTATGCTCCAGAAAAATCTTTCCTACGTGCTGTGCAACACAACGTGCAGTTGTGATAAGCCTCCAAACGGGAAAAAGTCGTTTCCCATTTCCTTGGCTGGGGGGAAGCAGAAGCCCCTGGGTCTGCTCTGGGGCAGCTCCACCCTGCCCTGCAGCTGGATTAGGGAAAAACCCGGAGATCTCAGGCTTCACTGTGCCCATCAGCACCGGGAGACAGGAACCAAGCAGCAGCTCTGTTACCCGGAGTGGGGCAGTGAGCGGGCAGGGCCCTGCCCTACCTGCAGTGTCTCGGTCCCAGACCTTCACGGTGCTGTCAAGTGAGGCTGTGGCGATGCTGGGGGCGAGCGCGGGGCCCCACGGGAGGAAAACACCTGAGGTCGTGGTCTGGAAGTGCCCTTTGTACTCACACACATGGGTCCTTGTCTGCCGCAGGTCCCACAGCTGCAGGGCACAGGCAGAGGTCAGAGCTGGATGCCCACAGGCATCGTTTCAAGGACATGGTGACTCGGTAGCAGACTTTGGACTCTAATTGGGGTGGATAATGAGGATGGAACATTTGACATTTGTTACTCAAGGATATCCTGGAAAGGTTGCACTCAAGCATGCACAGTCACGATGTTTCAGATACTTTGCCAACTTGGCAAGAAGGTCCTGAGCTGCCTTCATTGTAATAGTGAGACTCACACCCACAGGTCTCACCCTCCCGATGCTCACACACAGGGCTGAGAACCTGCATGGTTTGGAAATGCCTCCAGCACGAGGGCTCCTGGCGGGCTTTCTGTGCGAGCCTCGTGCTCCTCAACGCCATGGAACAAAATCCCAGGGCTTTAATCACGAGCAGCTGCTCAGGTACCCCCTGAGCACCAGACTTGCCAAAGGGACAGGCAGGGAGATCCGAAGCAGAGGAGCAAGCAGGTGCTCGGAGCGGCAGCCCGCTGCCCTCTGCTGTGTGCCATGGACACGGGAACGCAAAGCCGGTGGCAGGCAGCTGCCTGCGGCGCTGTCCCGCTCACACCTTGCGGCTGGCCCTCACTCACCGTGGCCTCGCAGCCCTCGCCCGCGGTGCCGCTGCTGGTGCTCAGGCAGAGCCGCCCGTCGGGGCTCACGTCGCAGCAGGTCTGGATGTGCTGCTTGGCGGGGAAGCAGTGAGCCACCTCCAGCTGCCGCAGGTCCCACAGCCTGGGAGGAACAGGGAAGGGGGACTCTGATGCATCATTGCTATGATGGGCGTCCCTCCATGCCCCCTGCACTACCCTTGCTGCTGTCCCTCTCCTGCCCCCAGCAAGCGAAGCCCCCAAAGCTCTCCCTGCACCCTTTCATTCATCCATTCAGGATCCAGCTCCAGCCACTGGAGCTGTGCTGAGATTTCTTCTTTATGAATTCTCCTTTTTTACCCAGTCACCACCAGTGCTGCTTACAGCCACCAGTGCTGCCTGTCCTGGCCTCCCCTGGCCATGCTCCGAGACCCAGGTGAGCTGGAAGGTGGCTTCTGTCCACCCCAGCAGGGTACAGGAGGCTGGGGGGTCAGGACAAACCACAACAGAAACAGCCCTTTGTGCTCTGGGATTTTCCATAATCCCAGGTGCCCCAGGCTGTGTGGCCACGTGTAGAATTCCATATCACATAGAATTCCATATGAACACAGAATCCCAGCTTGGTTTGTGTTGAAGGGACCTTAAAGCTCACCCAGCTCCAACCCCCTGCACGGACCCCTTCCACTGGAGCAGCTTGCTCCAAGCCCCTGTGTCCAACCTGGCCTTGAACACTGCCAGGGATGGGGCAGCCACAGCTTCTCTGGGCACCCTGGGCCAGCGCCTCAGCACCCTCACAGGGAAGAGCTTCTGCCTAAGAGCTCAGCTCAGTCTCCCCTCTGGCAGGTTCAAGCCATTCCCCTTGGCCTGTCCCTACAGGCCCTTGTCCAAAGCCCCTCTCCAGGTCTCTTGTCCCCCCTTGAGGCACTGGGGGACTCTCATTTACCTGACTGTTTTATCCTCTGAGGTCTGGATGACATAGGGCTCCCCAGGCACCCAGCACATATGTGTTACCTGCAGGAAGGGAAGGGTGAGCAGAAGCCAGCCCTGTGCAGCCCAGGCTGGTGTCCTGCAGACACTGAGCCACCGAGGCCACATCCTCTCCTCCTCATGCTGGGCTCTGAGCAGAAAACAGGGGAAGTTTTTTCTTGCTTCCCACCAACTCCTCCCCTCACGTGCTCCAAACAGCTCCCACTTAGAGCATTCATCAGTTGTTGTGTGGCTCTCGGCATCTTCGTGCTTTGCTGTTACCTGGAGAATGCAGTGACCAGCCTGCAGCTCTGCCCTCCCCACGTGCAACCTGAGCAGCGCCTCTGGGCTTTCCTGAAGCACCAAGCTCAGAGCAAATGCACCTCACACGGCTTCACGTGGGAAACTGGCACCCAGGTGCTGTGATGGGATGCAAGGAACCAGCGGCTCCTACCAGGTTCCTGCGGGTGATGGCTCTGCGCAGACACTGCCCGGTCTCCGTGTCCCACTTGCACACGGTGTTGTCCCGTGAGCCCGTGCACAGCTGGGAGGCATCTGCAACCACACGTTCTCATTGACAGCGACAGCCAGGAAAGGTTGTCAAGGAATCCCTAGGGAACGGGAGCCTGGTGTCCCTCACCCGGGCTCGCAGCCAGGCCTGTCACAACCAGCTCATGTGCTGCAAAGCGCTGGCTGGGTCCTGGTGTCCCCTGGAGCTCCCACATCATCACTGTCCTATCCCGGGATGCGCTGAAGACTCTGCTGGAGTCAGGGGCTGAGGTGACCTGGGGGGGAACAAGATGGGAGAAGCCGCGTGGCCTCGCCACCAGCCCAGCACGGACAGCACCACCCCTCTGCAGCCGTGTCAGAGCCCGAGATGTGCAGAAACACAACTGGGGAGAGCCCGACCTTCAAACCCTGCTCTGTCCGTGCTGACGTGCATGTGCCCGACTGCCCGATGCTCACACTGAGACTCCTGCTCCCCTCTGCTCTGCTGGATCCCAGCACAGGCAAATCCCGACACAGCAGGACCCGGGGAACTGCTCAGTCCCAGTGCAGCCCCTGCTGTGACCATGCAGGTTGTGGCGGGGAGCATCGGGCAGCGTCCTCCCAGGACCCCCATCCTCCCAGCTTGCTCCAAGCCCCTGTGTCCAACCTGGCCTTGAACACTGCCAGGGATGGGGCAGCCACAGCTTCTCTGGGCACCCTGGGCCAGCGCCTCAGCACCCCCACAGGGAAGAGCTTCTGCCTAAGAGCTCAGCTCAGTCTCCCCTCTGGCAGGTTAAAGCCATTCCCCTTGGCCTGTCCCTACAGGCCCTTGGCCAAAGCCCCTCTCCATTAAGAATAAAACCCAAGAACAATGATGAGTCTCACGGAATGAGGCCTGACACAAGTGAACAGCATCTCTGGATCAAAAACTTGACCTAGTAATTCATCCTGAGCTGCTGCTAAGTAGTCTCTTGGCAGGGAGAGCAGGTCCAAGCCTCCTGGAGCCCTGTTTAGCCCAGATGCAACCATTCTGTGCCACTTCCCTGGATAGCAAAGTATCAGTTGGGAGCTTGGGAAAGACCTAGCACATCCTGCTACCCCAGTCCCTCTCTCTGAGGGAGCACCACAAGCCCTCTGCGGGTGACAAACCACTGCTCCATCACTCCTGGCTCCGTGTTTCTGACTGGTAGGAGCAGAGGAGACCCCCCCCTCAGCCCACTGTCACTCACCTTGGTGACCTCCCGCTGGTGGCCTGTGAACCGCTGCAGCACAGCCCCGGACCTCCAGCTGCAGACAGCCACGCTCTGCGGAGCAGGACAGCAGAGCAGCCTGTGAGCACGGACACACACCTCCCTGGTCCTGCTACTGTGAGCCCTGCGCTTGGAGAGGGAAGGGGTTCTTCTGGTTTGAGCTCCTACAGCGTATGCAGCTGTCTTTAGAGCCCATCCACTGCCAGGTACTGTAAGGGCCAGTCCAGTGATTCCAAGCCTGGGTGAGAGCATTTGATGTGACTTGAGCTCTGCAGAGCTTCTAAAACTTGGCTCAGTGTTTGCCCTCACTCTAAGCTCATCTCATGTTCCTAAATTCAGGAGCTAACAAAGCTGGAACCACTCATGGGAATGGCTAAAGCTCACACAGAAAACCCGTTTTCCCAACCTGTCAATACACTTCCCCACCTGTGATCGTGCTGTGCCCTGTGGGAGGGGGAGCCTCACCTTGTCCCTTGCTCCAGACACGCACAGGTCTGGTTTGAGAGCAGCCACCGCGGTGACGGCATCGCTGTGTGCGGGGCTGTGCTGCAGAGCAGCTCGAGCAGGTCCCACCTCTCCCGTGGAGCCATCAGCCCTGCACAGGCAGAGACAGCGACGGAAGCTGCTGGTGCTCTGGGCACAGGCAGGGTGCTCTGGGCACAGTCAGGATGTTCTGGGCACAGTCAGGGTGCTCTCGGTACAGTCAGGGTGCTCTGAGGCATGGTCAGGATACTCTGGGTACAGTCAGGGTGCTCTGGGTACAGTCAGGGTGCTCTGAGCACGGTCAGGATGCTCTGAGGCATGGTCAGGATGCTCTGGGTACAGTCAGGGTGCTCTGGGCACAGTCAGGATGCTCTGGGCACAGTCAGGGTGCTCTGAGTACAGTCAGGGTGCTCTGGGCACAATCAGGATGCTCTGGGCACAGTCAGGATGCTCTGGGCACAGTCAGGATGCTCTGGGCACAGTCTGGGTGCTCTTGGCACAGTGAGGGTGCTCTGGGCACAGTCAGGGTGCTCTGGGCACAGTCAGGGTGCTCTGGGCATAGTCGGGGTGCTCTGGGCATAGTCGGGGTGCTCTTGGCACAGTCAGGGTGCTCTGGGTACAGTCAGGATGCTCTGGGCACAGTCAGGGTGCTCTGGGTACAGTCAGGGTGCTCTGGGCACAGTCAGGGTGCTCTGAGTACAGTCAGGGTGCTCTGGGCACAGTCAGGGTGCTCTGGGTACAGCCAGGATGCTCTGGGTACAGTCAGAATGCTCTGGGCACAGTCAGGGTGCTCTGGGTACAGTCAGGGTGCTCTGGGCACAGTCAGGGTGCTCTGGGTACAGTCAGGGTGCTCTGGGCACAGTCAGGGTGCTCTGGGTACAGTCAGGATGCTCTGGGTACAGTCAGAATGCTCTGGGCACAGTGAGGGTGCTCTGGGTACAGTCAGGGTGCTCTGGGCACAGTCAGGGTGCTCTGGGTACAGTCAGGATGCTCTGGGTACAGTCAGGATGCTCTGGGCACAGTCAGGGTGCTCTGGGTACAGTCAGGGTGCTCTGGGCACAGTCAGGGTGCTCTGGGTACAGTCAGGGTGCTCTGGGCACAGTCAGGGTGCTCTGGGTACAGTCAGGGTGCTCTGGGCACAGTCACGGTGCTCTGGGCACAGTCAAGGAGCTCTGGGCACAGGCAGGGTTTTCCAGGAATGGTCCAGGTGCCCTGCCCCAGTGAGACTGAGGTGGCATCTGTGGCTGGGCTGCAGAGGAACAACATCTGCCTTTAGAGAGCAAAAGAGAAGCTGTGAATGGACAAATGCATCTCCTGGACTGGGTGTGATGGAATAGACCTGTTCCACCTCCAGAGCTGCCAAATATTAAGGTGTTCACTCTGTCTGTGCTGGTCGAAGAAGGAATTCCTATCTCCCTAGCCTCCTCTTCCACCGACACCAGCCCAGCTCTGAGCTCTGCTGTGCTCCGACACCCAACACCCTCCTTGCCAAGCACATTGAGTCCCCCATGTTGCCACCCTGGGCTTTCAGCTGCTTCCAAGGCAGAGATCGCACACTCTGCTGCCAGATATGGGATTATTTCATAGAATCCCAGCCCAGTTTGGGTTGGAAGGGACCTTAAAGTTCATCCAGTTCCAATCCCCTGGCACAATCATCTGGCATTCCTTTACCTGTATTTGGTGGTGTGGATGCTGAATTTGCTCTGTAGTTTCCCCATAGCCCTGCCGATGAGCACAGCTCCTGCTCCAGCCAGCAGTGACGAGCATCACATCAGCATCTTGGGTACGTGCTGCTGGGACATGACCTGGGGGTGAGGGGACACATTAGTGGGAACCCAGAGAGGTTTCTGCTTGTTACATAGACAGGAGAAGCTGCTGATAATCACAGAATCCCAGCCTGGTTTGGGTTAAAGCTCATCCAGCTCCAACCCCTGCCACGGGCAGGGACCCCTTCCACTGGAGCAGCTTGCTCCAAGCCCCTGTGTCCAACCTGGCCTTGAACACTGCCAGGGATGGGGCAGCCACAGCTTCTCTGGGCACCCTGGGCCAGCGCCTCAGCACCCTCACAGGGAAGAGCTTCTGCCTAAGAGCTCATCTCAGTCTCCCCTCTGGCAGGTTAAAGCCATTCCCCTTGGCCTGTCCCTACAGGCCCTTGTCCAAAGCCCCTCTCCAGGTTTCCTGTAGCCCCTTTAGGCACTGGAGCTGCTCTAAGGTCTCTAGAAGGGGGGGTGGGACTGGATAATCTTTAAGGTCTCTTCAATCCAAACCATTCTATGTTTCTATGATAACTTCATGTGAAGCTTGGAGTGGTTTCCCACCTCCAAACTCCAGCCTCAGGTCCAGGCTAGGCAAGACCATCTTGATAACCTAAATGCATTCAATACATAACCCCTTGCTTTCCAGGCTGAGGCCAGGCTGCCCCATCCCAACCAGCATCACAGCAGCCAGGCCCCATGAGCTGCAGGAGCCTTGGTTAGAGCAGAGCCTGAGGCAGCACCTTCCCTCTACTCCTCCCGGGTCACAGCCCGAGCACAAGCCAGTTTCAATGGCAGTGAATCGCCATGGACAGTAATTGGCTTCTCCTAAGCTCCAGACACACTAATGGGATGTAGCCTGCAGCCGGTGCACACCAGTGCTCCCGTCTGCCGGGGCAGTGGGGTTCTGCTCAGAAAAACCAGAAGAGAAATCACAGCCGCTTGTTCCAGCAAAGAAATCACTGCTTCAGGCTCTGCCAACAGCACAGCCTGGGAGCACCGGGCAAGAGGGGTCGGGTGCCTGCAAACCATTCCCTGTCTAATTTTACCCTGGCAGCTTTTGTGATTAGCAGTCAGTAACACCCCGCTAATCCCCACCTGCTCTGCCCCTGCGTTTGCTTGTTCTGAAGATGCAGAGAAGGAGCAGGGATAGTTCAGCAATTCACTGCTTCCAGTCAGACCAAGCACCGAACTCCTTTCAGTACATTGGAATCACAGAATCCCAGCCCGGTCTGAGCTGGAGGGGACCTTGAGCTTGAAGCAATTTTTGGAAGTCGTTTTTGCTGCACATCAAGGTTCCAGGTTAAAACCTAAATTCTGATGTTTTAATCGCGGCCATTGCTGTGTCCCAGCCCGCCCTCAGCGTCCTGCTCCTGGTCAATGCAATCGTCCCTGCCTGCAGGACAGCCCAGAGCAGTGCCCCAGGGCACAGAGCTGCCAGCGGCCACTGAGCGGGCTCTGCCTGTGCCCAACTGCCTGCCCCTGCCCCCTGCCCCCTGCAGGTTTTGCTGAGCCCCACCTGCAGGATGCTCACCTGGGGCTTCCCTGCACGTCTCCCATGAGCCTGATCCATCACAAAGCTCTCTGATAACACAGGGACCCTGCAGCACCTGATCCGTACACAGCTGCCCCTCTGGAAGGCTGATTTTCCCGCTGGAGGACTTCCCGTCCTCCCTTCCCCCCGTGCACTGCTTAACAGAGACCAAAACCACGTTTTACTACAGTGTATTTAAAGCATAACCAGCGCTGCTGCCTCAGCCTGAGGCGCTGCAGTGGATCCGAACCATAGAATAGGGAAACAACCGTATCCACAACAGTGGGCACAGGAGTCATGGCAGCTTCCTAAGGGTGCTAAATATCCCTTAGGAGACAGGGGTGGATGCAGGGGCAGTCCCAAGGCCCTATAGCCAGGGGTAACCCCATGGTGATGATGGGAGACCCTATACCTGGGTTGACCCCACACTAATGACCTGGGTCCCTATAGCCGGGAGGGACCCATGGCAACAACGCAGGTCTCTGTAGCTGGGGGTAACCAGACGGTGCTGACCTGGGGCTCTACAGCGGGGGTGCCCCCGTGGATGCTAACGGGGCCGTCCCGTGCCCCTGCAGATGGGGAGCCCCCCAGCCGGACGAGGGGCAGCCTGGTGGCTGCGGTGTGGGCGCAGACCAGGTCTCTGCAGCCGGGGCAGCCCCTGGGAAGGGCACGGGGACCGTGCGGGTCCCTGCAGCCGGGCCGGCCCCACGGCGAGGCCTTGGGGCAGCGAGCGCGGGAACCCGCTGTGTGAGGCCGCTCCCGCCGCGCACTCACCGGGAGCGGGCGGGGCCCCGACGTCCGTCCCGAACTGTCCCGTCCCGTCCGCGCCGCCCGGCTCCTCGGCAGCCGTCCCGTGCAGTACCGTACCGGGGCAGCGCCGGTACCGTGTCCGTACCGTACCGGGGCCGTGCCGTGCCGGGGCGGGGCGGTGCGCAAGGCTCGGGCGGGGCCGCCGCCGCCCAGCGGCAGGTGCCGGGCCGCAGGATGGCCCAGCGGGGCCGGGAGTCGCGGTCGCTGGCGGAGCGGGCGGCGGAGCTGAGGGTGAGCGGCAGCGGGGACCGGGACCGAAACCCGGACTCTGCCCCTGCCCCTGGGGTCCCTCAGCCTCGGGCAGGGCCCTTTCCCCGGTGCCCGCCGGGGCCGAGGGGAGCGCGGGGAGTGTGCGGGGCTACCTGAGGTGGGGCGGGTCTGAGGGGAGAGAGAGGCCGCGCCTGGGTCCGGGGCCGTCCGGGGGGGTCTTGGTGGGGTGCGGGAGCGTGCGAGGGGTTCCTGCGGGGATGGGGGCTTCCTATGGGTGCCTCCTGGCAGGCTGTGGGCTCGGGGGGTCCCTGTTGAGGTGTGGGGCTGTGAGGAGGGATGGGGGCTGCCTGTGGGGAGCCTGCCAGGGTGGGGTCCGTGTGGCACTATGGGATGGTTCACCCGTGGGGAAGGAAGGGGTCTCTCTATGTCTCTGTATGTGGTGTCCGACGACCCCCATGTTGTGTTCCAGAACAAGATCGTGGAGCGGTGCGAGCGGCTCCAGCTGCAGAGCGCTGCCATCGCCCGGCACGTGGACGAGGTGCTGCCGGCCAAGGACCAGGGTGTCCAGGTGAGTCCCGACGGTGCCCGGGGCCGGGGCTCGGTGCGGGGTGGTTCAGCCGCTGACATTGCCGGCAGGGGCGGTCGGTGCGGTCGGTGGGGCTGAGCAAGGCGGCTGCCCTCGTGTCCCCTCGCCCGGCAGAGCGCGGCCAGCGTGGCGCGGGAGCGGGTGATCCAGAGGCTGATCTTCGTGGGGAACGCATGTGAGAACGAGGAGCAGCGGCTGCTGGAGAGGGTGCACGCGGAGGAGGAGCGGGCGCAGCAGAGCATCCTGACCCAGCGGCTGCACTGGAGTGAGGCCCTGCAGAAGCTGGCTGCCCTCCGAACCTACCTGGTGGACGTGATCACCAGCCTGGATGACCAGGGCCTGGTGGTGAGTACTGCTGCTTGTAGCCAGGGACAGCGCAGTCAGCCCAGTGGTGACCTGAGCTTTTAATGATGGGTCTTAAATACAGTGTTCAGCAGCTTGCTGCACTGATAGCATGGAGGCAGAGCTGGACAGGACCTACATTTGCAGATCTAGCTCAAGGAACCTCCTTCACCTGGTTCCTTGAGCCGGGAACTGGTGGCTCCTCCAGCTGGCTCAAGCCTCTAACAAGCCCCTATGGTCCTAGAGCGTCTGCTCTGCCCACTGCTGCTTCTGCTTGCAGGGAGGTTCAGAAGTACCTAGGCTCAGGTCTCCCAGCCTGAAGCTGCCAGCCCTCAGATACCCTTTGGCTGGACAGCTCTGGGCTGGGAGCTGCTCTTACAGCAGTTAATGGAGCCACCAGTTTTCTAGAGCTCTGTCCAGTTTTAACCACAACATGACCCTCGGGAGCACCTGCAGCTCGTCCTGAGAGCCTGCCCTGTTGTCTGGCCCATCTCTGCAGGGGATATTTACTGTGCAGAGCACCCAGTGCTTCCCTTTGCTCAGTTCCCCCCCTCTGGCTATTAAATCATCTCAGTTTACTGAGGCGAGTCCTTGGACTCCACGCACCTCCTGCCTTGCTCTCAGCCTCTGCTTGTCAGGTGTAACTTGTGAAGTGAGAGCAGCAGCTCTGCTGGATCCCATGGGCAGAAGGCAGATGCTGCTCCTGTGGTGGGAAATGCAGCTCCAGTCCTGCTGCAGCCCCTTTGGCTGGCTGGGCTGCGGCCTCGCTGGGGAGAGCAGGGGGTGAAAAGCAAGATCCATCCCATGCCTGTGGCAGAAAACAGGGAGACCCTCAGATTCTCCTTTTGTCACATAGTGGGGGGGAAGTGGGGCTCACACATTCCCCACCTTGGGATGTTGGTGTTGGTGCTTGCATCTGTCGGGAATCAATACATGTCATGCTGCAGGACAGTGAAAGGCATGCAGGGCACCCTGCAGCTCATATTTGAGCAGGGATCAATTGTTCTCCTACCACTTTGGTAATGGAGCTGTGCCCTGAGAACACATCACTGCCAGCGGGTGCAGAAACAGGTGGGACTGACCAGGAGGTTGTTTGACTCTTGCCTTGGGTCCTCCACAGCTTCACCCGTCACTGACAGCTTTGGGGGGTGTTTGCTGCAAGCACAGGGTGTTCCTGCAGCGTGCCCTGATGGGAGAAGGGACAGGGGGACCTCAGGGCTGGGGTTCTCATTCTCTGGGCAAGGCAGGGTGCGGTGTGAGGGCTCCCAGATGCAGACAGGCTGGTGCCTACCAGAGGGTGTGGAACTAGAGCTGGCTGAGTCCTGAGTCAGGGAGTGGAAAGTGCTGCAGCTGGAGAAAATGGGTGCTGGTTCCCCCTGCTCCCCATGGCGAGCGCTGGGGTGAGGAGTGGTTTCTGTGGGTCAGGAAGGAGAACAGTGCTGCCTGGGTTTGCAGTGCCCAGCCTGGGTTTGGGGTTTTATCTGTGGGCATTGCTGCTGTGATGATCCTTTCTCTCCTTGTCCCCAGCGTGCGGAACAAGAGATCTTCGAGAGGTTAGTACCTGGCTGCTCCCGGTCCTTTTCCCTGCTCCAGACTTGCCTGCACCCCTTGGCTCCCGCTGTGAGCAGCATGCCCTTGCTCAGGCAGCTGGTGACACCCCTCTTTCCTCCCTCATGCTGCTCTTGTGGGGTTCAAGGACACACAATAGAGATCCTTCTTGTCTCTGCTTCACATGCTGCTAGAGACAGAGGTGTCTGGCACCTAGAAGTGCTGTATGTGCAATGTCTTTTTGGATGCACTGGCTCTTGCTTATGGGGGACCTTCTCCAGCTCCTCAGAAAACTCCATGGGGTTCACAGGGAGATCGAGCATGCCTGACCCTGGCCTGATGGCAGGAGATGGGATGGTCAATCCCCAAAGCTGGAGTGGTCCGTGCCTGGGGAGGCTGCTAGCACCACATTGCCCAGAGCAGCAGCGTGCCCAGACTTGTGCTGCCTCCTCCCCTGAGAGGCAGGATGCACTGAGGGGTGAACCAAGGGCTGAGATCAGCATTCCAAGGCCAGGCTGGATGGGGCTTGGAGCAAGCTGCTCTAGTGGAAGGTGTCCCTGCTTGTGGCAGGGGTTGGAGCTGGAGGAGCTTTAAGGTCCCTTCCAACCCAAACCAGGCTGGGGTTCTGTGATTTCTAACTGTCACCACCAGTAACACGGGGCTGCCCTTGCCTGAGAAGGCAGTGTGGTGACTACATTTTACAGGCGTTGATTTCTGGGGCTGCTACAAGGCTGCTGCCTGGCACTGGCTGAACTCTGCTGCCCAGAGGACTTTCAGGGGTATTTTTGCCTGGACCCTACCTATGGAGAGCAGGAAATGTGCCCTAGCATGTCACAGCAGCCTGTGCCAGAGCCTTTACTTACAGCCATGAGTTGTGTGTGCTGCAGGCCATGGGAGCCCAGCAGATCCCCCATCTCCTGGCTACGCTCTGTGAAATCTGGAGTTGCTCTCTTGTTGCCTCCCCCCTGCTCTGAGCCAGCCTTTGTTGGTGCAGGGGGAATTCTGACTCTCTCCCAGCGGCCTCTTCATCGTGCCCCCCTCTTGTACCTGAATGCCTGCTCTCAGATGCTTGTGCTCTGTGTCAGGTGAGTGACGAGGCTGTTGGCTCAGGCTGCTGGGATTGTACTTAAAACACTGAAGTCCTTTCAGAAGGGGCTGTAATTGAAGCCAACCGAAACTATCACTTATGATAAGAGCTTGTCTAGGAATTCCTGCTGTAGTTGCTCTGTGCTCCTCTTGCAACTGCTCCAGCTCGCATTTCTGCCATACCTCCTGGTGATCTTTATAAACACCTCCCAGCTCTGGTCAATAAATCATTGTATTTCAAAATACCTCTTGTTTTCCCTTGCTAGGACAGAGGTGGCAGAGGGAATCTTAGAGCCACAGGAGTCCCTGAAGTTAAACTTTAACCAGACGTGTGTTCAGAGTCCACTGCTGCAACGACTGTGGGCCTCTGCTGTTCTCTGCTGCATCACAGGTCAGTGTCTCCTGCAGGTCCCACACTCCCTGGGCATTCCTGTACACCCATTCACGTTGTGCCCAAAGAAACACCCTGACGCTGTGTCCTGCCCAGCCCCTGCCAGTTGCTTGGAGCCTCCAGCCAGGGGGGCAGCGGCAGTGGTTCGGGAGGGGGGATAGGGGCTGCAAGCAGCTGGTTTTGGCTAGGAGGAGAGCTGGGGTTTGGGAGGATTGTGCCTTGTATCAGCTCTGTTGCTTAGCCCCATTTGGTTTCTTTTGCTGTTCCCTGGGTCACTGTCAGCACTGAAGCTGATGCTGCTGTAGGAATCTCTGTCACAGAAATTCTTCACTGGGTCCAGCATTGGCCTGCTGGTGATTTTAAAAGAGGGTGAAGTCACCCATGTGGTGTCTGTGAGACACTGACCTGCTGGAGTGAGAAGGGAGGGAATGCAGTAGCTTTCTGACCCGAAGGTGAGGCTGTGGCTCTGCACCCCCAGTGGTTTGTTCAGCTCTTGCTGTACAGCTGAGGTTCCAGGGGAGGTGTTTGTGCTCCGGGCAGGTTTTACCAGGCTGGTGTTGGCTGTGTTGAGCAGGGATGAGGGTTTGCTTCCGGCTGTGCTCTGCTCCAGTGGCTGGTTGGGAAATGTTTGCTTTTACTCCTGCTTTCAGGCCATCCTTAGAGCATTTCAATTACATCCTTTGTTCCTCAAAGGTGGCACCATCCTTCACAACCAGAGAACATTTGTCCTGTTTGCTGCCTGGTGAGCAGGCCCTGGGGTGACCTTTCAAAGCTTCTGCATTAACTTTGGAGTTTGGCTCATCTCACTTTTGATGCTGATGAGCAGTTTCCAGTGTTCCCTGTTTCCAGTGTTCCCTGTTTCCAGGTCCTTCTCAAAGCTGTGCACTTCTGGGTTTTATTGCTCTTGTGGTTTTGAGTGTTAGCTTCAGGACCAAACGCCATCATCATTCATTTCTTCTACTGCAAACTCTGGTCTAGCTCTTCCTTTGGGATTAATTTCCCTCTCGGTGTCTGAGTGCTGGCAGTTAGTTGTGCAAACTCTTGTACTTGGAACATCTCAATGGTTCAGAGCTATCGAGTCAAGCAGGAAACCTTCCATGATTCTCTTTGTTTTCACATGTTGTTGTTTTTGCTGGATTCCTCTCCCCATGGCCTCCCTATGAAACGGAATGGCTCTCAGGCATTCAGCTCTTGTAGTGGTGCACTTCACACACAGTTCATTCTGTTTGGCTTTAGTTGGGTGGGTTTTTGTCTGTTGTTCCATTTGACGTGCCATTACTGCATGCCAAGGATGCCTGCCATACCCTTGCATACCTCATTAGTCCATAGTGCACCCAGGACCTAGCCTCAGAGATTGAGTATTAACTGTGGTGGTCCTAGCTTTCTTGCAGAGACAGTAATGTTGTGTTTCACATGGTGGTCCCTCCTTCCAGAGACAGTGGAACAGGTGCCAGTCTTGTTTGTTTGCTTGGAAACAGTAAATTCCTGGCCTTGAGGGTTTGTGCTGTAGCCTCTCAAAAACCTGCAGGCCAGCAGGAAACAGAACCTTCCCTTCACACTAAGAAATAAACACGATTCCTTTGATGTCTTCACTTGGCATCCATCCAGTTGCTTAGGTTTGGGGTTTACAAAGGCCTGCAGAGACAGGCCAAGGAATGGCTTGAACCTGCCAGAGGGGAGACTGAGATGAGCTCTTAGGCAGAAGCTCTTCCCTGTGAGGGTGCTGAGGCGCTGGCCCAGGGTGCCCAGAGAAGCTGTGGCTGCCCCATCCCTGGCAGTGTTCAAGGCCAGGTTGGACACAGGGGCTTGGAGCAAGCTGCTCCAGTGGAAGGGGTCCCTGCCCGTGGCAGGGGTTGGAGCTGGGTGAGCTTTAAGCTCCCTTCCAACCCAAACCAGGCTGGGATTCTATGATATGGTAGAGCTCTTGCTGGCAAATGACTCACCTGCTCCAGCCTTATTTCCTTGGCAGTTTAAGACCTAAAATGGGTGCAGTGAGGGCAGAGGAAGGCAGGGCAAGGAGGGGCACCCACAGATAGAAACTCTGTCCCCTGGGAGCAGGTGAGTCAGTTGGGCATCAGCCTCATCTCTTGAATTTACAGAGGTGGGAGACACTCGTGTAGTTATTTAGGACTCACACATGGTCTGCTGAGGGGTTTCACGCAGGGTGAGCAGTGCTGGGTGCTATCACCCATGGGTTTGCAGTGGTGCAGAGCCCTGGTGGGTGCCAGTGTCCTGCAGCCAGCCTGGCTCTCACCTGGGCTGCAGCTCACTGAGTTTGTGCTGTGGTGCAAGGGCAGCCCCTTCATTCACAGCAAAACCAAATCATGGCTGTGCTCATCTCTAATGCCTGGTGCTTCCTCCCTCCACTGTTCCCAGCATGCTCAGTTGATAAATAACTTGGGCTTTATAGGAGGAAAGGGATTTCCCTGCCCAGCCCTCTCCATTCCTCCTCATTCCTGTATTTCCAGCTCTGCAGGATTTATGCAAAGAGCCCTCCCTCCTTGTGCAGGCTCCTGACTCACACGGGCTAGGGGAGGAGAACTCAGGTCCTGCTTACCCACAGCAGGGGTGGGAAGGGACATGGGAGCTGAGGTTTGGGTCGCTCCCAAAACTGAGGTGAGCCAAACCTGTGGAGTTCTGAGTTGTGGGGATCTGGGCATGGGACAGAGTAAGATGAGCAGCATCTTGTTCAGCCTGGAGAAGAGAAAGCTCCTTAAGGGGACACCTTAGAGCAGCTCCAGTGCCTAAAGGGGCTGCAGGAAACCTGGGGAGGGGCTTGGGACAAGGGCAAGTAGTGATAAGACAATGCGGGATTTAAACTGAAAGAAGGTTGATTTAGATCAGACATTAGGCAGAATCACTTACTGTAAGGGTGCTGAGGCGCTGGCACAGGGTGCTCAGAGAAGCCGTGGCTGCCCCATCCCTGGCAGTGTTCAAGGCCAGGTTGGACACAGGGGCTTGGAGCAAGCTGCTCCAGTGGAAGGGGTCCCTGCCTGTGGCAGGGGTTGGAGCTGGATGAGCTTTCAGGTCCCTTCAACCCAAACCAGGCTGGGATTCTATGATCTCTGACTCGGTAACACTTGAAGGGCAAGGGGGAAGAGGTGCCAGGTAAAGTCTGGGCTTTGTTGAGTCTGGTTCGAGAGGGGAAGCTGTTGGGAGCTGCTGTGCTGGCCCCAGCCCGTGTCACCCCAGGGGGCAGATGGGTTCCTCAGGAATGATGTGCAAGGGGAGGTTGGTTGTGATTGTGTTTCTGATGGCCAGGACTTCTTCAGGTGGTTCAGGTGGTGGCCACCGAGTCGGTGCTCACTGTGTGGCTCCTCTTGCAGGCTCACAGGAGATTCACATCGATGAGAAAACGCTCAGCCCCCACCTCAGCCTGTCGGAGGACAAGAAAACCCTGACCTTCAGTGCCAAGAAAGCAAAGGTGGACTTGGACGGCCCTGAGCGGTTTGACCACTGGCCCAACGCTTTGGCTACTGCAGGTTTCCAGTCCGGAGTCTGTGCGTGGAGGATCAGCGTGGACAAGAGCTGTGCCTACAAGCTGGGGGTTTGCTACAGCTCCCTGCCACGGAAGGGCTCTGCCAACGAAGCCCGCCTGGGCTTCAACGCTGCCTCCTGGGTCTTCTCACGCTATGACAGGGAGTTCAGGTTCCTGCACGCCGGGCGCCTGCAGGCTGTGGAGCTGCTCAAGGCTCCGGCAGAGATCGGGATCCTGCTTGACTTGGCAGCAGGGGAGGTGTTCTTTTACGACCCTGATTCCTGCACCATCCTCTTCTCCCATAGGGAGACCTTCACAGAGCCCCTGTACCCTGTCTTTGCTGTGGCACATGAGAGCATCTCGCTTGTCCAGTGAGCAAAGCATTGTGCTCACTGAGGGGGTGAATCTACAATTGTATGTACAGTGACTATAGACACTATACAGTACTTTTGTGGGGGAAAGGAGACCACTCAGGACCTGCCTTCAGACTACATCCGTTCTCCATGTGCTTGACAGCAGGTTTCCCCTCCTCCGGGAGGATCACCCACTCTATCTGCCAGGGCGAGGGGTCAGGGTGATGCCTGGCTCTACCATTTGATCTGTTATTTAATTCCTCTCTGACCAAGGGCAGCTCCCAGCCTGATGGTGGGCTTCATAAGGCAGGAGAAATAGGGAATGTTTCCTGCTTGACAGCTCTGGACATGTGTTTGGAGGAACAGAAGGGAGGAGGCACATGGAAAGGGACATCACTGGCACACAACTGGTAACATGCTTTGGGAGGAGCAGGGACAGTGCAGGGGGCTGTCACTCGTGGGGACCTATGCCAAGGCAGGGGTACCCCGAGGGGCTGTGGTCCATGGAGGAGCCCATGTGAGAGCAGAGGAGGAAGCAGCAAGGAGCAGCACAAACCCCATCTGAGCTGCTCCTTACCTTGCCAGCAGTTCAAGGGTTCAGTGTAATGTGGCAAAACCCCAGGGAGCTGCTGTTAGGCCCAGAGGAAGGAGAAGTGTTGGACTGAAGTTGAGCCAATGGAGAAGGGTAGGAAAGGTGCTTCCCTGTTTGAAATTTGTGATCTTTATTACTCAGTGCCCAAATTGGTACAGTTTCATTGGCAATACATTAAATGAAGTGAAATTGCCCAACTTCTGTTTTGCAGTCAGCAGGAGCTCCACAGCCACTGATGGGAAGAGGGTGGTGGGGGTGGTGAGGTGGTCAGTCTGGGGTATACTGAGGTGATCAGGACTGTGTGTGGGTGGCCTGCATGGACAGACCAAACTGGGACAGACCAACCCGGGGCTGCTGGAACCTCTCTCCAGCGTGACTGCGAAGGCATAAACTTCAAAGGCTGCCTCCATCCCTCCTGCCAGAAGGAGCCTGTGGAACACAGCTTGACCCAGGCCCCAGTTGTTAGGGACAGACACCACCGCTCACCTTGCCCAGTGTTTGAGAGCTATGAAAGCAGCAGCAATACTGAGTGTCAGGTACACTTTATTGCAGCACCCCCCTCTCCTGCTCCACAGGCAGCACTGCTCGCTGCCCCTGCAAACGCTTGTTTCTTTTCCCTGCCCAACCAGCAGCAAGAAATCCCACGCTGGGACCAGTTCATGGCTCATCAGCACCGGTTCACAATGCACACAGCTACTCCTTCTCAATAAGAGCCAGGAGGTGGCTCAGCGTGGGCAGGACGTGGTCGGCAGGCACCTGCGGCTCCTCGCCCTGCCCCGCAGCCCGGAGCAGGAAGCTGTGCATGCCCACGGCCCGCGCTGCCTTGTAGTCCCGGCTGTAGTCATCTCCGACGTGAGCTGCCTGCCGGGGCAGGACCCCGCCGAGCCGCAGCGCCTGCTCGAAGATCCTCCCGTCCGGCTTGGCGCAGCCCGCGGCCTCGGAGGTGAGCACGAAGTCGAAGTGGTGCCGCAGCTCGCACTGGCAGAGGATGCTTTCCAGCCGGTTGTCGAAGTTGGACACGACTCCCATGCGGAAGCCGCGCCGGCGGCACTGGCTCAGGGTCTCTCTGGCCCCCGGCAGCGGCTCCCAGTTGTGGGCGCTGCAGTAGTCGTCGTAGAGCTTCTCTGCCATGGCCGTGAGGACGCTCTCGTCCTGCACGCCCGAGAGCCTGAAGGTCTGTTTGACAACATCGACCCACCACTGCCGGGAGCTCAGCCCCCGGCCCTGCCCGTAGTTGGGGAACAGCCGGCTCTGGGCCCCGTACGCCTCCCCGAAGGAGCGGCTGAGCGCCTCCGGCTGCACCCGGACGCCGTGAGCCTGGGCCTCAGCCGCGTAGCTGTGCCCCACGGGCTGCCGCAGCCGCAGCAGCGTGTCCTTCACGTCCCACGTCAGCAAGCAGAGCCTCAGCATGGCCTCAGCGGAGCTCGGTGCCGCGGGAGCCCCGGTACAAGGGGGAGGGCAGAGCCGGGGGCGCTGCAGGCTCACGCCGGTCACTGCCGCAAGGGTGCGGGAACCGGCCCCTGGCCCGCATCACACCCGCGGGTGCCCGCGTCCCTCGGGGGGCCTCAGGGTCACGGACACGGCCGGGGGGTCCACCCCGATCGCAGGCCCGCGGTGCAAAGTGTCCCGTGGGTGCCGCAGCGGGGAGCGGGGCAGGGTGCGAGGGCTCCGCGGGGCTGTACCGGGGTCGGCGGGAGAACAGGGGAGGAGCGGGGCGGCCGCGGGAGCTCTCACGGCCTCGGGCTCAGGCGCGATCGGGACTCAGACGCAGCCCCGTCCCGCACCCACCTTTGCCGCGGAAGCGCCGCTGCCCGCCCCGGAAGCTCCGCCCGCCTCAGGCCCGCCCCGCAGCCGCCTCCTCCCGCAGCCACCGCAGCAGCTGCGGCGTGAAGTAGGTGATGATGGCGTCGGCTCCTGCGGAGAGAGCGGGCGGGTGGAGCGGCCCCGCGGCGGCAGCGGGCCGGGGCCAGGGCAGGCCCGGGGCGGGGGCTCTGTCTCACCTGCGCGCCTGAAGGCCGTGACCGCCTCCCTGACCGCGGCCTCCAGGGTGAAGGCGCCGGCCTGGGCCCCGTGCCACAGCATGGCGAACTCCCCCGAGACGTGGTACACGGCCAGCGGGTGCGTGGGGTGCTGCGGGGAGCGGCGGGGTCAGGCCTGGTATCCGCTGCCCCCCCTCACACAGCAGCAGCAGCCCCACCATGAGGCCTGCAGTGAGAGCCCCGCGGCTGGGGTGTCCAAACCGGCCCTCCCCACCGCACACCTTCACTCCCTGGGGACACCCAGAGCCCTCCCCGACTGCAGGAGCTTACTCGAGCCTTGACGTCCCTCACAAGGTCCAGGTAGGGCATCCCCGGCTTCACCATCAGCATGTCGGCTCCCTCCCGCACGTCCCGGTCCTGTGAGGGGAACGCGCAACCCCAGCAGCTCGGGTACAAGAACGTGCCAGCAAGTCCATGCTTTTGCCCACAGGAGCCCGCAGAGGGGCTGTGATGGGGGAGGCAAAACTCCCCCCCCCCAAAACCCCACCAGACACCCAGTGCTGGGGGAGGCAGCGCCTCTGTGTCTCTGTTCCATCCCTGGCAGTGCTCAAGGCCGGGTTGGACACAGGGGCTTGGAGCAAGCTGCTCCAGTGGAAGGGGTCCCTGCCTGTGGCAGGGGTTGGAACTGGGTGAGCTCTAAGGTCCCTTCCAAGCCAAACCAGGCTGGGACCCATGACCCAGCACCCCAAGCCACAGCAGGGTATGGGATCACCAACTCCACAGCTCCCAGCACAGTCCTTGGGCAGGCACTGGGCACCAGCTCTGCAGGCTGATGGGCCTCTTGTTTCTCTTGCTTGTTGAGGGGGAAGACCCTTGGCCATTTTGCTGCCTCCTGCTCCCTTTTGATTCCAAGAGCCCTGACCTTGCTCTCCCCAAGCCCTGCTGAGGAATTGTCACCACACGTGAGGGTGTTCTGGTCCCCACAGCCCCAGCCCCGCTCTCACACCCTCACTCACCACAGCACGCATGGCCAGGCCCCTGGCGCCCGGCGGCAGCTGGTAGCATCGCCTGTCTCCGAAGGCAGGTTTGGATAGAGCAGCATCCCTGGTGAGAGGCGAGGCAGGGCAGGGGATGAGGAGCAGCCCCGCTCCCCGTGCCTCCCACCTCATACAGCTTCAGAAACATGAGCACAGACCAGGAGAAGCACCTGAGGGGGGTCTCCTGACCCACCTCTGTGCCCCAGGATCACCTGGGGAGGTACAACAGGCCAGGCTGAGCTGTGCTTCAGCATCCACTGCCCTCCCCATGCCCAGAGTATGGGGTGAAATTGTGTCAGATGTTTTCCTTTTGCTCTTTTCCAAGGCAGGTGCCCCAGGGATGCACCATCAGGGTCAGGCTGTTCTTCTGGGACATGGTCCACCAGCTGACCAAGCTGAGCTTGTCCGTGAAGCCACCCTTTGGGGCAACACCAGCTCCTGTAACTCCCCTCCTCACTGCTTCTGGCAGCTCCCTATGTACCTGCTTTGCCACCAATGCCCAGGACAAGCAGGTGACCAGGGTGGTCTCTGTCCCACCCCTGATCTTCCCCCCAGCCTGCCTCTCCTGGGCAAGGTACATTTATCTCCCTTTCCCATTGGGAAGCAGGAGGAGTGTGCTCCAAAGTGACCAGAATGGTCCCAGGCTCTGACCAAGCCCTCTTCCCAAATAACTGCCTGGGAATGCTGCTCCCAGCTGAGGGACAGACCCACCTGAAGGGACCGTAGAAGCATGAAGCAAACTTGGCGCTGTAGCTCATCACCGAGACCTGCAGAGGAGAGCGGAGCTGTGAGGGCCAGAAGGTGGGCGCCGCATCCCAGCAGCAGGGCACAAGTGATTCCCTCCCATGGTTGATCTATAACACATCCACCTTTGCCTGCCAGAGCCCTGGCACCTCAGCATCCCCACATCCACGCAAGGACGTTCCCTTCCTGTGTGCACCAGGACAGGGAAATGCCTATGGCACGTGGAATAACAGTGGTATGTGTTGGAAGGGAGCTTAAAGCTCCTCCAGCTCCAACCCCTGCCACGGGCAGGGACCCCTTCCACTGGAGCAGCTTGCTCCAAGCCCCTGTGTCCAACCTGGCCTTGAACACTGCCAGGGATGGGGCAGCCACAGCTTCTCTGGGCACCCTGGGCCAGCGCCTCAGCACCCTCACAGGGAAGAGCTTCTGCCTAAGAGCTCAGCTCAGTCTCCCCTCTGGCAGGTTAAAGCCATTCCCCCTGTGCTGTCCCTGCACCCTGGGCAAGGCAGGGGTTTGCTTCCCCCACTGCTCTCCCAGCTCCCGTGGTGGCACAGCCTCCCCCTGATCATCACTCCTGCCTCTGTCTCACCTTGTTGCCCAGGTCATTGGAGATCAGCGCTACCTTCATGGCCGCGATGCGCCCATCCATCATATCTGAGGGGGCAACGATGTGACAACCTGCAGGGAAACAACAGACACTGAGGAGCGCCTGAGGCTTTGGCTTTGCCTGTACAAGGAGCAGGAGACCCCAGTGTCGAGGGGGTCCCCGCTGCCTGCAGCTCCCCATCTGTGGGGGACCCTCACCTGCTTTGGCATAGGCCAGCGCCACTTGTGCCAGGCGCTGGCAGCTCAGCTCGTTCTGGATGGTGCCGTCCTCACGCAGGATGCCTGCGAGACAAAGCCAGGTTACACAGGGGCTGGACAGGCCCTGCCTCCATCTCTAGGGTAGGAGATGGCTCTGGAGACAAGCTATGAGGATATTCAGAGCAACAGCGGGGAGCGTGTCAGGGGAGATGGATAAGGACCAGGAGACCAACAACCACATGGGTGCTCCGGGGAAGGGAAGATGGAGATGGGAGACACAGATGGGTGCTCAGACAGACTCAGATGGCCAGAGTGGGTGCCTCAAGCACCCATGCCTCCCACCCTGCTGTCAAAACCTAGGAGATGTCTCCCAGGCTCCACTGCACCAGTACTGGGGAGCCAAGTCCTGGTGCAGGGGCTGGTCAGACCCCACCAGCACACGGAGCTCCTCAGCAATGACCTCTAGAGATTCCCAGTGCCAGGAAAATGCCCGAGGAGCAGCGCAGGACCCAGGCTGTGCGCTCACCACAGTGCCCATGGGAGGTGTAAGGGCACAAGCAGACATCGCAGGCAATCAGCAGCTCTGGGAAGGTGGAGCGGATCTTCTTGATGGCCTGGATGGCAGGAGTGTCCTCTGCATCAGCAGCAGAGCCCTCCTCATCCTGTGAGGAGAGAAA
The DNA here is from genome assembly GCF_963264785.1 of Psittacula echo. Classification (NCBI taxonomy): domain Eukaryota; kingdom Metazoa; phylum Chordata; class Aves; order Psittaciformes; family Psittacidae; genus Psittacula; species Psittacula echo. Next base: position 11,954,476 of record NC_137752.1, on the reverse strand, counting down.
CGCCTCAGCACACACAGCCCAGGGCTTCCCTCCCGCTCCTCCATGGCAGAGGCTCTGCCCAGGGATCCATTTCTGAACCCTGAGACCCTGTCACACTGGGCAGTGTGAGCACCAGCCATGGAAAAGGGTGATAGAGGTGGACCTCTGAGCAGCCAGTGCAGATCTCAAGCCCACCTGCAAGAGCTTTCACTACAGTCTCCCATCCCCATCCAGCTCCACTGATGTGAGCTGCTCCTGTTTGATCAGCAGAACCTCCCTGGCCCCACTCTGCCCTCCCACACCCCTGTGGTTACCTCCTGCCACCACCCTGCACACTGACCTTGTGGACCTTGCTGGGCACCCCGAAGATAAGCACACACTTCAGACCGTCCTCAACGAGGGGACGCAGCATCCCCTCCAGCTTGTTGACTCCATACCTGAGAAGAGCAAAGGGAAGGGGCTGCCAGGCACCCGCTCCGTGGGTGAGCTGGTCTGTGCCTTGGGTGCTGGTCTGGAAGCAACCCAGCATCCATAAGCACCCACAGCAAGCAGCAGCTGGAGATACAGGGGACACGTTGCCTGAACATTGTGAGGAACAATCCAGGACCTTATCTGGGAGTACAGGAACATTATCTACCCGGCATGGACACTCTGCTGTGAAAGGCCAAGCATGCCCTGTACTTGGACCCCTTATCGTGGTGTCCCTCTGGCAGATCCAGCCCACCTCCCCATAGGAACACCTCCTGGGGCCTGTGTGACCACAACGCTGCTGAAGCAGCAGCAGATGAAGACAGGAGCTGCCAGTCCAGCAGGATCTTGTGCAGGACCAGAGCCCATGTCCTTGCACAGGTTTTCCAGCTGCTGCTGGAAACCTCATTTCCAATTTCCCTGCCTGCTGATCCCACACAATGTAAGAGTGCTCTGGGACATTGTGAGAGCCTGGCGCTATCCCTGCCAGTACTGGTACTTTCCTGGCATTCCAATAGGATTCCCTCCACTCCTTTAGTGGATGAGTGCTCCTGCCCTGCCTGATGCTGAGGGATCCCCACGGCAGGGACCAAAGAGAGTTGGAAGCGTTGCTCCTGGCTCATGCTCATCTCAGGCCATGCGTCAGCCCTGCTCAGGCACTGGGGCACGGCAGTGACTGTCATGCAGCTCAGCAGGGCGGGACTCTTACCTGGCTTGTCCAGGGAGGCTGGGGATCGGCTCCACTGCATCAGGGCTGTCCCTGCAGGAGGTGGATGGGACAGAGACGTGAGGACTCGGTGCGAGGACTTGACCCCCATCCCAGGCTCATCCACTCCATGGGGAATCTGAACTTATCTAAGAGCTCAGGGAGCACCTAAACCAGTCACCCTGAGCATGGTCCATCCCTAACCCAGAGAGCCAGGGCTCACTCACGTGACAAAAATGGGGTAGATGAGGTTGGAGGCATCGAAGGTGGTGGTTGTACACTGCCAGGAGCGCAGCACAGGGTGGAAGTAGCCGCTGTGGAGAAGGGAGTCCGCCTGCATCGTGGAGGCTGTGGAAGGAGGCTCTGAAACACCAGAAGCCAGCAGGTTGGTGAGCGGTGGTGCCCTGGTAAGCTGCTGCTGTTGGTGCATGTGAGGAGGGGGCTGAGATCCAGGCAGCCACGGCAGGACCATCCCTGTCCCTCACCGGGCACACACAGAGAGCACAAGCTGCATCCCAGCCAGCTCCATGCCAGCCCTGCTGGTGGGTGCTGCAGGACCCGCAGCAGCAGTCACATACACAGGGATGATGCTGACTCTTCCCCACGAAACCCCCCAGCTCTGTGTATGAAACCGCCAGTTCACAACCACCAGTGTCCCCCCACAGCAGAACCCTCCTCAGGCTCCCTCTGGTTTGGCTGGCACAGCTGTAACAGAGTTTTCTATCAGTGAGATGGTCTTTGCTGAATTCATTTCACTTTTGCTTAACGCTGTGTAAGTTGTTTGATACAGATTTGTATACAGTGAAGAGCTGCTCTATGTAGCACAATGTATTTATGGCTGCAGTGTAAACGTGCAGTTACACAACAGTACAGGCACTGGATGGGAGAGCTGCATGGGATCATCCTGAAGACTCCAGGGCTTTAAACCCCACAGCTCCAGTGGCCACTTGCTGCAGCGAGGGTGAGGAACACCAGGGAGTTGGGCAAGCTGATTGCAAAGGCTGCAAAGAAGAATTACTCAATGTACAGAAATGAAGTGTTAGCTGTGTTAATGCTGGAACGTTTCCTGTAGCAATGCTTTCTTCTTCTGTAACAGATCTGGTGACAACTCTGCGATGAGCCCACTAAGATTTAAATTCCCTCTAGAGCTAAATTCTCACCACCATGTGGTGGATGAGCGTGATGGAAGGGATGTTTGGCTGCAGCACAGCAGAGAGCAGCTGTTTGTGCCCTGGGAACCCCAACCTGGACCGCAGCCTGTTTGCACAAGCAGCTTCAAGGACTCATGCTGGCTGCTCTCACAGGGCTGCATCCCACAGGCGCCTGCGCAGGGTGTCCCGGGAGACAAGAGCCAAGTCCCTGCTGGAGACCAGATTGTTCTGAGAGCTGGAGACTTCTGAAGGAGCGAGCAGATTCCTCCCCTAGTGCCCCATGGCAGAGGGGGCTGCCCTGAGAGGGGACACGAGGACAGGAGCTGGCTTGGAGCAGCCCTGGGGTCCCCACTCCCACTCCTGGAGGGATTCCCCAAGCAATAAACCTCATGGACCCACTGCTGGGGAACAAATACAGCCCAGGGAGAATGCTTTACACCAGCACCCACGGCCCCAGGGAGCCAGGAGATGGCTCCATCCTGCAGGAAAACCTTTAATCTGAGGCATTCACACACTCAAGATACTGCAATGCTGAGCCAGGTTCTCAATCTGTACCAGAGCACCCCAGTGCAGAGGGCACTGGTAATACAGGGCATCGTGTCAAGTCAGAGCTTGAACTGAGTCTCTTGCTTCTGCTTGGGGATGGGCAAAAGGCACCTCTCGGTTACCTACAGGCTCACACCTACATAAACACTGTATGAAGAAGTTGGATGGTGCTCAGGGGGCTTGCAGACCAGCTGGCAGAGTCACAGCATCGCTTGGCAAGTCATTTTTAGCCCTTGGAAAGCTGCTGCTCTGCCCTTACTCACAGGGAAGGGGCCAGCCCTGGGCTGAACTGGAGTTGGCAGTTCCAGTGCAGTGGCCGGGCTCCAGGCTGGGAGCAGTGGAGAACAAAGGGCTCAGTGAGCAGAACCCACCTCGAGAATCCAAAAAATGCTTTTAACAGTTAATCCCCAATAGGAAGGGGCAGGGTGGAACCCGAGGCACCTGATTCTGTGCAGGGCAGATAGAGGCCCCAGCTCAGAGGCTGCCCTCGCTGGGCAAGGAGGGGATGGGGACAGGGCTGAATTGCAGAGCACAGATAACAACCGGGGGGGAGGGCCCAGCACAGCCCTGTCTGCTGCGAGCTGGGGGCAACGGGGGCTCCTCCCCAGCCCCATGTGGAGCTGCAGAGTCCCCCTGCCCAGCCAGAGCACTCACCTGGATCCACCAGGGTCTTACAGCCTCAGTGTGCCGCGCAGGGGAGGCCAGGGGAGATGCAGAGTAAGGGCTGCAATAGTGCTGCGATAAGGGCACACTGCATCAGAGTCACAGCATGGTTTGGGTTGGAAGGGAGCTTAAAGCTCCTCCAGCTCCAACCCCTGCCACGGGCAGGGACCCCTTCCACTGGAGCAGCTTGCTCCAAGCCCCTGTGTCCAACCTGGCCTTGAACACTGCCAGGGATGGGGCAGCCACAGCTTCTCTGGGCACCCTGGGCCAGCGCCTCAGCACCCTCACAGGGAAGAGCTTCTGCCTAAGAGCTCATCTCAGTCTCCCCTCTGGCAGGTTAAAGCTATTTCCCTTGGCCTGTCCCTACAGGCCCTTGTCCCAAGCCCCTCTCCAGGTTTCCTGCAGCCCCTTTAGGCACTGGAGCTGCTCTCAGGTCTCCCCTTCAGGAGCCTTCTCTTCTCCAGGCTGCCCCAGCCCAGCTCTCTCAGCCTGGCTCCAGAGCAGAGCTGCTCCGGCCCTCATCCTTCCCTGCACAACCATTTACCTCAAGTCCTGCAGATCCGCAATGCTCAGGGGATCTGCATTACACCGCAGCACCGCACGCTGCTCGGTGCTTTACCAAGCAGAACCCGTTCTGCCCTTACTGCACTACCGAGAGCTGCCCTTGCCCCCTGCACCCAAGCGGTGTCTCCTTGCCCGGCCAGGCCCTACCCCTCGAGTTATCCCGATCTCCAGCCTCAAGGAAGGGCCTATAAGAGGACGGGGTCGGGGACCGGGGGCACCGGAGTCGGGGCATACGCCCCGACTCCGGTGCCCCCGGTCCCCGTCCCCGTCGATGGCACTCACCGGCCGCCGCGTCCTGCTCTAGTCCGTATGAGTCTCCCCGCGCCCTCTCTAGATTTGCATAACCCCGCCCCTGATTAGCATAGACACGCCCCCTCAGCGCGCCGTCGTGGCGGGAAGTCTCGCGCGAAGCGGCTTGGAGGCGGTGCGGAGATGGGGTGTGCGATGGGGGAGGAGGGAGCGGGGGTTTGGGGGGTTCAGGAGGGATTTGGGGTAAGGGGGCAGATTTTGGGGTTCGGAGCCGGATGGAACAGGGCTTTGGGTGCTGGGGGGAGGAGGGGCAGGTTTTGGGGTGCTGTGCGGGAATCTGGAGCCAGGTTTTGGGCTGCTGAAGGGGTTGGAGCAGGGCTTTGTGGTACTGGGGCAGTAAGGAGGCAGGTTTTGGGGTGCTGCAGCGGAACTTTGAGGCCTGATTCTGGGGTTCTGGTTGAGCTGGAGCAGGTTTTGGAGTTCTGGGGGTGCTGTTTCAGGACTTTGACCCGAGTTTGGGGTTCTGGGTGAGCTGGAGCAGGTTTTGGAGTTCTGGGGGTGGTAAGGAAGCAGGTTTTGGGGTGCTGCGGGGGGATTTAGACTGGTTCTAGACCCAGATTTTGGGGTTCTGGGGGCCTGGAGCAGGGCTTTGTGGTGCTGGGGGTGTAAGGAGCCAGGTTTCAGAATGCTGGAGCAGGGCTTCAGGATGCTGGGGGCATGAGCCAGGTTTTAGGTGCCTTTTTGGGATATTCTTTGCTAACTGGAAGGCTCCAGGAAAGTTTTTCCAAGCCTCCACACTCCCCTGACTCCAGGTCTGGGCTGCAGCAGCCTCCAGCCTCACTTCACTGTGAGGCACTCCATCAACAGCAGTTTGGTTCTGCCCTCTCCACAGCCTCACTACTGACAGGAACAAGAGACTCCACTTGTGTAAAAAACCTGGCTTTTATTTGGATATTGTTCCCTTCCAGAATACGCACCGGGTGTGAAAAGAGAGGAAAAAAGGACAAAGAGCTAGCAGAAAGGCCTTTTGTCACTGGGGATCTTGGGAAGAGGGTGTCAGCTCCGTCTGTGCCAGAGCGTCAGGAGGAGCCAGACAGCACAGAGGTGGGAAGCTCTTGTGGGTGGTTCTGCATCCACTTCATGGTGAAAAGGACATTCTGTTCTTCACAAGTGCTGTTTTAAAACTGCAGATCAGTGAAACTCATGGGTTTCACTTCAACATACCTAAAACTTCCCCCAGGTTTCCCTAGTTAAGTTCAAACATTGGGTTTATCAGTCTTCAAAGAACCTCAACTAATAAAGCACTTTTCCCCAAAGGGCCCTTATTCTAATGGATATTTTCTGAGAGAGAAAGGCATCAAAACTAACAAGTATAAAAGCACAAACCTACACGAGTACGAGGAACACACACAGCTTGTTTCAGTCCATCTGTCACAAAGGAGCTTTGGAAAGCCCCAGGCCTGAGCTGCAGCCTAAGTGCCCAGCTGGAGGCAAGGCTGTGCCTCTGGGATGGTTGTTGAAGGCTATGGAAGGACCCGTGAGGCAATCAGCCCATTCCAATCAGGTAAAGAGAAAAACCTACTCAAGCCAAGAAGATCCACCTCTGTTCTACCCCATTTTAACCTCTGCAGCTCTGCAGGGGAGGGAGGTGAGACTGTGAGCTCCACCATACACTCCGACAGAGAGCTCCACTGTTCATTTTGATTCAGATCCTAAATAGAATTCCTCTGGGTCTCCCAGGGCTTCAAAGACACAAACCAGCACTTTCAGTATTCAGTTTACATCATAAAGTGCTATGAAGTTCATTGGTTTGGGTGAGTGAGGTGAATGGGCCACTGCCTCTTGTGCAGTCAAACCTCACTGCTGCATATGACCGGTGTGGTTGAAAGACAGAGCAGCTCTGACAGAGATACAGCAGGAGGAAAAGGCACAGCCAGAATGCAACAAAACGAAGGAAAATAAAGCAAGTCACGGGGATAAAAGCTTCAGTGTTCAGCTTCCAAGCCCCCTGACATCATCAGGGAGATTCTAAACCCCCAAAGGGTTAATGACCTATTTGTTTCAGCCCCAACATGCTTTAATGAGCTTATTCAGGTCTCTCAAGTTCTTGCTCCAAGTATTTCTTCTGTCCTCTATTTCAGAGCCAAGCCAGTGTGAAAAGCTCAGTCCTGTCACTATTCAGCTCTCCGAGCACAGGGAGGAGGGGTCCTTCCACCAGAAAACCTTTAGCAGGAGTCCCTCATGTCCAAGCAAAGCTTTAGCCAAAGTCCTTTATGTACAAGTTAAAGCCAAAAGGGAGAGGCTGCAGAGGAGCAGAGCAAAGCTCTACTGGAAGCAAAAGGGGACACAGCAGAGCTGCTTTACAGCGTTTACAGCCCTCTGACCAAAACCCAGCCCCTGAACACATCAGCAAGCTCAGTTGTCCACTTCTTCCTCATCATTCTGCTCTTCTTCATCCATCCTTTCATCGTCATCATCATTCTCATCTTCTCGGCTCTTATCTTGCTCCTCTGAATCTGCCTTCTTGTCTTTGTCTTTCCTTGCTTCTTTCTTCCCTTTCTGTTCACGCCTGTAAACTAACAGAGAGAAAGAGAACACTGAAAGATGACGTGTTGGTGTCCCCATGGCTCGAACCACACAGCAGCTGGAGTCCCACGGCCGCTTCAAAGGAGCAGTGACCCCACAGCAGCCACTCACCCTATTGTCTGAGCTGTGCTGACCAGGAAATCAGGCTAAGTTTCAGCAGAAACCTGCTGAAAAGGATGCAGGAGCTCACATTTAGGCAGCACTTAAGGCTTCCCTTAGATAAACATAATAGGGGGGTGACAGCAGATGAGACTTTCTCAATCCTCATCAGTTGTGACATACAATGTTATCCCAGTCCTGTTAGGGCGCACATTAGTTATCCCCAGGCAGTGTAGGATGCTGGGCAAAGAGAAGAGAAACAAGACAGGCAAGTAAGTGTTGCTTGTCCAGTGCTCGAGGAAAACAGGGCTCAGTGCTACAGAGTCCCCCCACGTAAACGAGGCCGGTACCTTCCAGTGATTCCTTCAGAGGGGCTACAAATCGCTGGAACTCCATCTCCTCCATGGCAGAGAGAACATCACCAGCATTCAGGGTTTTCCTCTTCCCCTTCATGGCAAAGTTATTTGCACTAGTCAAAAATGAGAAGTAGAAGAGAGGGAACTGGTAACTGGCTCCAGTTTAAGTCACAAGCAACTTAAGAAAAAAACCCCATCTCTCAAACATCCAGGGTTTCTGAATCTCCTACTGGCAGCTGAAGGTACCTCTCTGTCTACATTGGCTGTTTGTTGGCTGGGCCTTTTCTACAACCAGGGGGAAGGAGCAAGTCAGAACATTGGCTGCAGGGTGACAATTCCACAAAGCCATTCCATACCCAACACCAGGGGAGCCACTGCCTGCACCACATCTGAGCTGCCCAAGGAACACTGCTGTGTCCTCTGGGCTAAGGCAGGCTCCCACTTGCCCTAAGGCTGCTGTGTGGGGAGCAGCCTGAAGAGGGAATCAAACGCTCCTCCCTTTCCTGGGAAAGGCCACGCAGCTGTGTCTAAGGGAATGGCAGCCTGGGACCCCTCCTGTTCCTGGCAGCGAGGGATCTCCATTGTCCAGAGCCCAAAGCTGCTTTCCCTGGGGTGAGTGAAGAGCAGCCTGAACCCCACTGCTGTGATCTGGTAAACTGGGCTGCACTAAAGATTGTTTTGTTGATATAAACAGACAATCCCAGCCTGGTTTGTGTTGGAAGGGACCTTAAAGCTCATCCAGTTCAACCCCTGCCACAGGCAGGGACACCTTCCACTACATCACCAGCACTGGCTATGTAGCACAACAAATTCTTACCATGACGTTGCATAAAGCACAAACACACTCGCTGCTCGAGATATCGCACTCCGAGCTTCCTTGGAAATGTTGACTCCATCAGGAAGCTGAAAAACAAATTCAACTTTTATCAGCAGCTGCTAGAAATGACTTAAACTTACATAATTCATGTGTCAGCCCCATTAAGGCATTTAGAGGACTCAGCACAACTGGAAGTGGAAGGTTGATCTCGGTCACTATCACAGCAAACTCAATGCCAGTTGGAAACCAACCTCAGTTTGACTGTGCTCTTCTAAATGCAGTGGGCTACACAGGAGCAAAGACACTTGTGGATCAGGGATGGGTTCAACCATCGTCTCCAGGGCAATTTGTCTGATGGCTCCCAGGTTCCCAACACACACTGATCTGGATCCATCTGGCCACAGCTGAATGCTCAGGACCAAACAGACCTCTAGTGACTGGGGTTAGAATCCCAGCCTGGTTTGTGTTGGAAGGGACCTTAAAGCTCCTCCAGCTCCAACCCCTGCCACAGGCAGGGACCCCTTCCACTGGAGCAGCTTGCTCCAAGCCCCTGTGTCCAACCTGGCCTTGAACACTGCCAGGGATGGAGCAGCCACAGCTCCTCTGGGCACCCTGGGCCAGCGCCTCAGCACCCCTCATGGGGGATTATTCCCCGCTCTCACCAGGACCCGGTTCATTCACTGCCCAGACACAGCCCCAGCGCCCCGGGACTGCGCTGCCGCCGCGGAGCGGGACCGCGGGGCTCGGCGGGGGGTCACAGCCCGGGTCTGTCCCTCCCGCACCCCTCCTCGGGCCTGGGCCTGGGCCCGTTCGGAGCAGCCAAACCGCAGCTCAGCGGAGCCCCTTCGACTGCAGCCCGGGGAGAACTCGCTCCTTCACCCCGGTGCCCCCCGGGCCCGGCACCCACCGCCTCCTTGATGATGCGGGTGATGACGGCGTTGGGCAGGTTCAGGTCCTCCGGTCTCTCCGCCATGCTGGGGCTCCTGCGGGGAGCGCGGGGTGTGGCCGGGCCGCGGCGGAGGGACCCGAGGGGTCACGGTGTACGCAGGCCCGGCCGTACCCAGCCCACGCTAAAGCCCGCGCTCAGCCGCTGCCCTCTGACCCTTCCCGGCGTTCCCAGACATTCCCGGCGTGCAGCGCGGCCGCCGTCGCCTGGTAACGGGCGGGCGGAAGCGGCGGCGGGGCGGGCCGGGCCGGGCCGGGCCGAGCCGAGCCGGGGGCGGGACAGGAACGGCCATGGGGAAGGGGCGGGATGTGCCCAGGTCACCGGTTGCTTGTCGGGAAGCTCTTCCCTGTGAGGGTGCTGAGGCGCTGGCCCAGGGTGCCCAGGGAAGCTGTGGCTGCCCCATCCCTGGCAGTGTTCAAGGCCAGGTTGGACACAGGGGCTTGGAGCAAGCTGCTCTAGTGGAAGGGGTCCCTGCCTGTGGCAGGGGTTGGAGCTGGAGGAGCTTTAAGGTCCCTTCCAACACAAACCAGTCTATTTCTGTGATTAATTTTTACCTGTACTGGGTGATAGTTGCAATTGTGAGCAGTGATGGGCAGTGTAGCTTTCTTCCACAGCAAGTGTATGTTTCCCAGTACGAAGAGCACTGTTACTACAATGGGGATAATTTAGAGACATTTATGAGGCTCGTTTCTAGGTGAAGGCAGCAATTTGTATTAGACGTGACAGTGTGCTGGGGATAGCACACAGCATTCGGAGGGCACAAAGGGCAAACCTGACAAAAGGCTTGTGAGGTCTTGATGCCCTTCCCAGTTATAGCGATTGGATTAATAAAGACCATCCCTGTGTGTACAGGTCCTGCCTCCTGAGTCTCATTTTTAGCTCCTTTTAATGCATTCTGTTGTTAACACACGTGGTTCATGGCTCTTGGAGGGGGTGAGGTGGTGCAGTGGGTGATGGGGCTCGTTGGTGTCAGCTCCTGGGCGCTGTGAGCCCTCAGCAGTGCTGCTGCTCTGGCTCCTTCTGCTTTGTTCTGCCAGGGGTTGAGCTGGTTTGGTCTGAGAACCAAGTGAATGGTGCTGGGTCTGGTGAAGGGGTGCAGCAGGAGCAGGGGTGATGCCAGCCCAGAGCAAGGGGCATGGCTCAAAGCTCCCCTGCTCCCTGGCAAAGGCTGGGCTCTTCCTAGCAAGTTGTGTGTACAGAGGGTTCTGTTCTTCCTTGGAGCCTTTGGTCACTGCTGTGTGATTGAGAGCTCATCTCAGTCTCCCCTCTGGCAGGTTAAAGCCATTGCCCTTGGCCTGTCCCTACAGGCCCTTGTCCCAAGCCCCTCTCCAGGTTTCCTGCAGCCCCTTTAGGCACTGGAGCTGCTCTCAGGTCTCCCCTTCAGGAGCCTTCTCTTCTCCAGGCTGCCCCAGCCCAGCTCTCTCAGCCTGGCTCCAGAGCTGCTCCGGCCCTCGCAGCATCTTTGTAGCCCTCCAAGTGCATCTGTCCCCAGACTCAACTCTGATGTCTGGAACCATTCCGTCTTTCCTTTTCCTGAACACAAAATAGGTGCTGCAATAGCTCCCAGTGCAGTGAGCTACCTTGTATATACCACTTGCAGGCTTCTCTTCCTGCCCTGGGTTTTCTCAGGTTAGATCATCTCTGATGAAGGCCTCCAAATAAAGCAGTTTCATCCTTGAAATATCTTCCTGGGATCCTTTTTTACCATAAACTAATTCATCAGTTTTCATTATCAAAACATTGCCAACCTAAAATTCTTCTGACTGAGTGCACTTTCCTCTCTGACCTAAGAAAGATACTTGGGCAAATTGAGTGTACTAGTGAAAGAGCTATTTTCAGCTGCATGGACCAACTATTACGTTAATGCTGGCTTTGTTAATTCATTTTGGAAGGTGCTTTGCAAAGGAAACCTGTAGGCTAAGCTCTGAGCTGCCTTTCTGACTGTTCATTTGAATAGGTTTCACCATGAATCTTGCTTTTCTTTGTATTGTGCTTCAGGAAGACCTGTTTTTTCAGGCCTGAACTCTGCAGCAGGGTCAGACGTTATCTCACCTGGACAGAGGAACCTCATGCTCTTCAATAGCACTGTGGAAGTGAGTGCTTTGTGCTTGGAGGGAGGGCAGTGCCTTTCTGACTGCAGAGAACATGATCATCATTATGCAGTAACCAGGCCGTGCTCTGCCAAATGAGCCGGAATACAAATTAATTCACAGGGTGGCTTAAAGTGGCCACAGTGAGGCTGAACTCTTTGTGTGCTGCCACCCCAATGGGATCCAACTCCTATGGCTGCAAAATGTAAACTCAGGGTGACCCTATTACAGTGGAAAGTTGTAGAATCATAGACTCACAGAATAGTTAGGGTTGGGAAGGACCTTAAGATCATCCAGTTCCAACCCCCCTGCCATGGGCAGGGACACCTCACACTAAACCATGGCACCCAAGGCCTCATCCAACCTGGCCCTGAACACTGCCAGGGATGGAGCATTCACAACTTCCCTGGGCAACCCATTCCAGTGCCTCATCACCCTTACAGTAAAGAACTTCCTCCTTATATCCAATCTAAACTTCCCCTGTTTAAGTTTTAACCCGTTACCCCTTGTCCTAGGGGCTGGACAACTACTGCAGTTTATGCTCTGCTTCCACTGTATTTATTATTTCATGTATGCTTCTGCTTGACCTAGGTCAACTTCTTTGTCAGATGTAACGTGCCCCAGAGCTGCTGCAGAAAGGGAACTGGGTGTTCATAGAGTCATAGAGTAGTTTAGGTTGGAAGGCACCTTAAAGCTCATCCAGTTCCAGCCCATGGGCAGGGACACCTTCCACTAGAGCAGCTTGCTCCAAGCCCCATCCAGCCTCTAGGAGACCTGGAATATCTCACTGCTACTCTTCACTAATGTAATCAGGGGTACAGAGCACGTGGAACAGATGGTGCTGTGAGTCTGGGTAGTGCTGTGGAAGCTGTGCTTTTATTCAGGTTAAAGCCTGTTGGACAGGTATGTGTTAACAACCCTGCCTGTGGAAATCCCACTGCCTTAAAAGAAATGCAAAGCCAGGGACAAAGCCTTTTCATGGTAAGGTTGTGAGGTGTTTGGGTGATGTTCCTAAGTCAGGGGTGTGCTCAGCCTACTGTTACTCTGCAGGCTACAATGGCAAAAGGGAAAAAGGGGGGTAAAAAGGTGAAAACTATAGTTCATTGTGACCCACTGGTGCTATGGGGTCAGGATCTGCTCTCAGCCCTCTGAGAATTGGACTGTGCTGTGGTGCTGAGGCTAACCCAGGGGTTGCTCCTACTGCCACTATCCTGTGTGGCTGCTGTTTCCTCACTATAAAGGGTGACAGTGGGAGGCTCTGCCTGGCCCCGCAGGAGATGTTTTGTGCAGGATGTTTCTGGAGTCATCAGGAAGCGTTGCTGTGCTTCAAAGGGATCCCTTTGGAATTAAGCAGCCCCAGGGCAGGCAGGGGAAGCAGCCAGGCAGTTACTGCAGCCTTGGAGTGCTCACCACGGGTGAAAACCCTCAAGAACTGGAGATAAAAGAAGAGGTTCTTGCTCTCCCATCTGTTTCTCTGCTGTGACTGTCGCACGGAGAGGAGCTGGTTGATGGAGTAGCTCTAATACAAACCCAGCCTAGTTGTGGCTGCCTTAGTGGGCAGTTTTGGCCCCAGTTTAGCAGTACAAAGGGGTGAGGGACAAGATGAACTGCTTTGAGTTCAGCAAGCTTGGCCCTGCTGAAAGATGGGCATGGGAACAAGAAGTTGTGCAGGCAGACTGCTCTGTGCTCTGCGTTCCTGGTTTGTAACACCTCCTGCCCATGTGGACTTTGTTACAGACCCTTTGCCTGCCCTAGATGTACTTGGCCATGCTTTAAGCCTGAGCTCTAACAGCAACAGCTCCCCAGTGCAGAGAATCACTGTGGGTGAGTCCCGTGTGTTCAGAGTGTTCATTTTGGGGATAAGGGGCAGGGAGAGATCTAGAGAAGGGATCAGCCAAAGAAGTTTGTAACCCAAAGCTATGGGTGAAAGATGCCAAACCCAGCAAGTCCTATAAAGGTGCAAAGAGAAGGTTCTTGTAAAACTCTGGACACCACACAGGGACTCTGAGATCTCAGCAGGGTGCTGAGAGATGGACAGGCTGGAGAGGGTGCAGAGAAGGGCCACAAAGATGATCCCAGGATTGGGCAGTGTTTGAGGACAGGCTGAGAGAGCTGGGACTGTTCAGCCTGGAGAAGAGAAGGCTCGGGGACACCTTATCACCATGTTCCGGTATTTAAAGGGTGGTTACGAAGAAGATGGAGACTCCCTTTTTCCAAGGGGTCCCATGGAAAAGACAAGGGTGATGGGCACAAGTTATTCCTGAGGAGATTCTGGTTGGACACAAGAGGAAGATTTTTCCCAGTGAGAACAATCACCCACTGGAATTATCTCCCCAGGGAAGTGGAGGGTTCTCCAACACTGAACCCTGGGTCCAGAGTGCTGGGACATCTAGACTAGGTCATGCTTTGCCTAGAAAGGTTGGACCAGAGGTCCCTTCAACCTGGGATTTGATGACTTAGTGACCTGGGTTAGTGGTGGACTTGGCAGTGCTGGGGTAAAGGTTGGATTTGATGACCTTAAAGGTCTTTTCCAACCAATTTGATCCTATGATTCTTCATTGGCATTTGTTGGAACAACCCAGCTGTGCTGGCTGCAGCAGTGGTGTCAGGAACAGGAGCAGCCCAGCAGTGCCCTGGACTCGGTGTTGTTCTAGACCCTGGGGCAGAGGGGGCTGCAGCAGTCCCACCACTGGGACAGTGCTGAGGTCCTGTGGGACTGTGCTAGTGCCAGGGATCTGCCCTCAGGGTTCCCCAGAAATAGCCCAGGCCCTTTCTGTGCCGATGCTCTCACCACGCGCGAAGCCAAGCGAGTTTCCCCAGTCTGATTTCATCTCTTTAGTTTCAAAGCCAGCTTCAGCCTTGTGGGTTCTGTGTGTGTGTACGTTACCCTTTTGCCTGGACTGTCAGGGCACGTGTCTGGGTTTGAATTTCCAGCCAAAGGCAGCTCCCGGTGCTGGGAAACTGAAATCTGTGACTGAGAACGTGTTAAATTTTAAAAGAAAGCCATTAACTCCCGGGCCAAGCAGCTGAATGTGCAGATTGCTGCAGACTCCAATGGGAATGCAGGTTAAGGTCAGTCCCCAGGGGCTTGGATGTGAGGGGGGAAGGCAGAAGGAGTTGCTTCGTCCCTGTTGGGAGCCAGGAAAGGGGCTGTTGCAGGCGCCTGCAGCACCCTCTCTTCCCAGCATACCGTTTAACTGGTGACTGCCTAGGACTGGAGCTCTGATCCCTTGGGACATTTAAGTAGTGGGGGTTTTACCTGTAAGGTCAAAGGCTTGTGGCAGCCAAACCACAGCCTGGGCACAGGACGCTGGTGCCTGGAGGTGGCTGGAGACAGCGATCGTCCTGCGTGCAGCCATGGAGCAGTTGGGAGAGCCGGGGATCCCACCGGAGTGCTCAGGTGATTCCACTGCTTAGATTGCAGTGCTGCTGTCTGTGGGGTGGGGGGACCACGGCTGTGCAGGTGCTTGGTTGTCACCACTGCATCCTGGTGTTTGGAGATGAGGGACTGTAGCTCCCGCATGCTCTGTGGGGTGCTGGAGGTGCCCTGCTCGTTGCAGGATCCCATTTGGTCTCAGGGCTCTCTGCTCGTGCCTCATGCTGCGGGAAGGAGCAGACTGGAATCCGCCGGGTTTGAGAGTCAGGAGTGATTTCTGCAGTGAGCAGCAAACCCTCTGGGAGGGCTGCGTGGGGACTCCCATGGCCTTGGAGTCCCAGAGTCCCACAGAGACTCTTCCTTTACTAATACTGTTTGATTACTCTTTTTCAACCTCCTGTCTCATGGGGTTCCTTTACCCAGACCTGGTAGAGACAGCGCATGTTACTGACCTGTTTGTCTTTCCTTTTGCCCCTTAGAAGCATTTTGCCATGGAGAGGGGAGGCTTTGTGTGAGCCTGGCAGCTCCTAGGAGACGGGGCCATGTCAAATGCCTCTCGCCGCTTGCTGTGTGTGCCATAGGGAATAACACAAGCCATAGCCTTGATGCTGTTGTGAGGATTGTGGTGAAGGAGATAGGGACATGGCAGGGCTGGGCCGGTGCACATCCTGCTTGCACTAACAGAGGTTCAGGATACCTGGGACTGCAGAGAGGATGGTTTGCTTGTTCCCCCATAGGACTGCTTGGTGGTGTGTGTGCTGTGGGTTGAGATATGCTGGTCACTGATGGCTGGGGATGCTGTGTGCTGAAACATGCAATCCCAGACTACTTTTTGGGGTAAACAAATTTGCTGGGATAAAGTGTTAATTTTGATGGGTGGCACATGGAGATCGCTGGGAATGTCAGCAAATGGATTCAGCTCAACAAAGAGCTTTTGATAAGCCTGAAGGGAGGAACATTTTGAAGCACCCTGTACCCCTGAGCAGTGCCCATCCCACCTGTGCGCTGGCTCCTTGTTGTCCAGGACAACTTTGACGTCATTTACCTGTGTCTGTGGTGCTCAGGGCTTCTGGGGGATGTGGTGAGGGATGGATGGATGCTGGGGACAGTGGCAGGGTCCTTCTTCAACCCTCCTGTCAGGAGGTGACAGCAGCACTGACAGTGACCCCAGCCAGGCCGGGGCCTCTCCTCTGGGAACCTCCATGTGTGATCTTGCTGCTAGATGCAGCTGTAAGAGAAGGGGGTTGAGCCTCTGGGAGGTTCCTCTGCACACCCAGGGCTGGGGCGCTGAGGGGTCCCCAGACCCTCCCCGCCCGGAGGAAGGGAGAGCTCCCATAATATTCTGTAATAGAAGTACTTGTGGCTTGGTTCCTCTCCCAGGGTTGTTGCCAGTGCTGCCTGTGAGGACAGAGGAGGAAGGTGAGGATGGGTTGGGGGGGTTCATTCCCTCCCTGGCTCTGTGTCCAGGGCCCTCTTGCATGTCAGAAGATGTGGTAAAGGATGTGACACCTCTGGTTTCAGCTCGTTATGGTTTGGATGAGCTCTGATGTTGGTGAGCTGTGCTGGAGCTGAAGCTTCACTGGCTGTACCTGGGTCTACAGGGAGAGCAGGAGCAGCCGTGGGGCTGTGTTTCTGAATGCCGGGGTGCAAAGATCTCCCTGGGCAGCTGGGACGGGAACTGCAGGATGTGATGGCCCATGGGAGACTGAGATGAGCTCTTAGGCAGAAGCTCTTCCCTGTGAGGGTGCTGAGGCGCTGGCCCAGGGTGCCCAGAGAAGCTGTGGCTGCCCCATCCCTGGCAGTGTTCAAGGCCAGGTTGGACACAGGGGCTTGGAGCAAGCTGCTCCAGTGGAAGGGGTCCCTGCCCGTGGCAGTGGATTGAGACTGGGTGAGCTTTAAGCTCCCTTCAGCCCAAAGCAGTCTGGGATTCTGCTTGCCTCCCACACCTCTGACATCGTCGGCCTTGCTGGGAAATGGGGATCCATCTCCGCCTGTACTCAAATCCAGAATCGTTATTAGAAAAGTGTGTTGGGGCTGCTGAGAAACCCAGGGTTGTGGGGCTGCTGGTGCTCTGGCTCTGCCTGTGCCGCAGGGCTTGTGTATCCCCTGCATCTTGATTAGGGCAGCAAAGCCACTGCTGCGCTGAGTGAGCAGCAATTACAGACTGAATCACTCCTTTGCTTGGGTTCCTTCTTCACCCCACTCTGAGCTCTGGGTCCCTGTGGTGGGGGCAGCTGGAGCCCCTTGGGCATCGCTGCTGAGAAGCTGAGCAGCAGGAGAGCAGCTCCATGGTGCTGACAGCTCTTACCCATGACTGTGCCTGGTGCCCCTTCCCCTGCGTGCAGGAGGCTGCAGCAGCACCGCATCCGTGGGGATGGATGTGGGTGCTTCCCTGAGCAGGACGGTGATTCTGGCAGCCCAGGCGGATTCAGCTCTGGGCCTGTTCTGCTCCACTGATCTCTGAGCTGCACATCATAGACTCATAGAATAGTCAGGGTTGGAAAGGACCTTAAGATCATCCAGTTCCAACCCCCCTGCCATGGGCAGGGACACCTCACACTAAACCATGGCACCCAAGCCTCTGTCCAACCTGGCCTTGAACACCGCCAGGGATGGAGCATTCACAACCTCCCTGGGCAACCCATTCCAGTGCCTCACCACCCTCACAGTAAAGAATTTCTTCCTTAGATCCAAGCTAAACTTCCCCTGTTTCAGTTTGAACCCGTTACCCCTTGTCCTGTCACTACAGTCCCTGATGAAGAGTCCATCCCCAGCATCCTTGTAGCCCCCCTTCAGACACTGGAAGCTGCTCTGAGGTCTCCACGCAGCTTCTCTTCTCCAGGCTGAACAGCCCCAACTTTCTCAGCCTGTCTCCATACAGGAGGTGCTCCAGCCCCTGATCATCCTTGTGGCCTCCTCCGGACTTGTTCCAACAGTTCCATGTCCTTTTGATGTTGAGGACACCAGAACTGCACACAATGCTCCAAGTGAGGTCTCAGGAGAGCAGAGCAGAGGGGCAGGATCACCTCCTTGGACCTGCTGGTCACACTCCTCTTGATGCAGCCCAGGATACGGTTGCTTTCTGGGCTGCGAGCGCACACTGCAGCCGGCTCATGTTCATTTTCTCATCGACCAACACTCCCAAGTCCTTCTCTGCAGGGCTGCTCTGAATCTCTTCTCTGCCCAACCTGTACCTGTGCCTGGGATTGCTCCGACCCAGGTGTAGGACCTTGCACTTGGCATGGTTAAACTTCATCAGGTTGGCATCAGCCCACCTCACAAGTGTGTCGAGGTCCCTCTGGATGGCATCCCTTCCCATCCACCTCACATCCTGCTGTGCTGTGTGAAGGAGGGAGCAGGGGGCACCTGGCTCCTTTCCACCATGGGGCAGGAGCTTTGCATGGGAGCTGCCAGCAGAGAGTCCTGCAAGGCCTCCACAGGCTCTGTGTACCTTAAGAGTCAAGTATAACTGTGATGGCATTAGCTGGCTGCCTGCGGGTTGTCAAGGTTAGGGCTGAGCACTGTGCGGGGCATTCAGCACAGAGCCATGCTTTTTGTCTGGAGGCCTTTGGAGACTTCCAGATCGTTATCTGTGTCTTCTCTGACACCCTGTGATTTATGGCAGAGGCACAAGAGGTGTCTGTTGGCAGGGATGGATTGGACTTTCCAGAGAGCATCCCTCTGTTGCTCACTCTGTCCCTTCTGTTGCTGCAGTTTCAGGCAGTTTTGCTGGTGTAAATTCAGCTGAACCAAACCTGTGCCCCTGCCAGAGAATGAGCCAAGCTCTGGGGGAAAAGGCAGCTTTTCTAGGAGCAAACAGCCTGTCCAAGCTGCTGCCTCTGCGCCAGGCCCCTTGGGCTAAGGGCTGTGTTGATGGAGCTGGGGGATGTTCTGGGGTACCTGGAGGCACTGAGCTCGGTGCTGTGTGTGCTGGCACACCCTCCCACAGTGACACATCCTGGCTTCAGAGGGCTCCATCTTGCACCAGAATCACAGGTCAGGCTCTCCTGCTTGCATGGATAGAGTGTGTTGGCACTCTATCCAACTCGCATCCAATCCTCACTCTATCCAGCTTACATCCATGGGCACACCATGGATGAGGGACACTGTTCTGCCCTCGCAGGGAGGATTCACCTGACACTCCACATCTCGGGCTGTGTTTGCACTGGGTCTGCATAAGGGCAATGTAAGACATTTGTGCTGCACTAACCCTGCTCTGCTCACTTCTGTGGGAGAAGCCCAGGCAGAAGTTTCTCGTCCTGAAGAGCTGCTGGGCCATGCTGGTTCCCCTGCTCTGCTCTGAAGGCCCCGTCTCTGGGTCTGTGCACTTCCCTCTCTATCACATGGGATCCCGTGGTGGTTTGATGGCTGTGGGCAAGGAGGGGCAGACTGGGGCCACTGTACCTGCGGTATCTGCAGGGTGCTGGCCCCAAGGGAGCCATCCAGATCCTCCTGGTGCGAGGCCTCCCTGCTGCCCTGGGTCCCAGCACATCAGCACAGTGTGGGCTGGAGCTGGAGCCTTGCAAGACTGTCCTGAGCACCCAGCAGTGGCAGGGCAGCATCTCCAGTGTCCTGGAAAGCTGCTTATGGACTAATGAAGCCCTGATGGGGCTGGTTGTCTATTTTAAATGCAATGAGGGTGCTGAGCAGAGCTTCTGAGGTGCACGCTCTGTGCGCCAAAGGGCCATGGCTGCAGCTCAGGTGTGTGCCAGGGGGACCGCCTGTGAGCATGGGTCTGTTCTGCTGTGACACTGGAGCTAGGGGATCTCCATCCCTCCTCTCCTGTCTGCACACAGGCAGGGCTGAGCAGTGGGGTGATGGTGGGGGGCAGATGTGCCCCGTTTGTGCAGAGCTGGCCAGGGAAGGCTCAGTGCAGGGGCCATGGCAGCAGGGCATGCAGGGCAAGGCTGGGGCAAGGTGCAGACCCTTCTGCAGAGCCTGTGATGTCCCCTGTGCACAGCTCCCCCTCCTGCTGTGTCTCATCGCCTCTTTCCTCTGGCAGGAACAGGGCACAGTCCCCAGTTGCTGGAGCTGGAGCATCTGCCCCTGGCGAAGGGGCGATGTGGGGCTGCACGATCCTCCCCACGGCAGCAGAGGGGAGGCGCGGGGAGCAGGAGGAAGATCAGCCACGCACGGGTGAAGGGGAAAGGTGAGTGATGGGGTGTGAGGGGGGCTCAGCCATGGCCAGGAGCGTGTGGAGGGGCAGCCATGGGGAGGATGGCAGGGGTGTGCATCCAGCACCCTGGATCTACAGGAGATTGTGTCCTTTTCCATCCCAGAGAGGTCAGTGTATTTAGTATTGCTCCAGCTGGATGCAGGCTGGGGAATGAAGCTGCCCTCACAGCGCTGACAGCAGCATCCACTGTCATGTCTGCTCAGTCTGTGCTGGGCTGCACCCCTGTCCCTCCAACCTTCACATGTCGGGGCTGAGCTCTCCCATTGCCCACCTCTGCCCAGGCCCATGGCAGTGGAGCTGTGAATCAGCCACTCCCACCCTGAAAGCCCCTGTGGGGCTGGTCCAGGCTCACCACAGCCCCCATGCTGCTGGGGACCCTGCAGCCTCACACCAGTGCCACAGGGATCCAGACTCATTGAGTGTGGTGCTTCCTACGGCATGAGGTGGTGCGGGAGCAGGTCCACCCTGCTGGGGACTGACGGAGATCAGCCCTGGGGGGTCCTGACGCTGTGGGGAGCAGCACTGCTTGGATTCGAGGGTGGGAAGCAGAGTGGGACAGCCCGGCCTTTGGGGAGGTCTCTATGATTCCCCCACCCTCCCGAGAGCTGGAGTTAGCTCCGGGTGCCTCCCAGTGAGCTGTGGTGCAGCACCTGGAGCTGGTGGGTGCATTGCCAGCTCCCAGGTGATGGAAGGAGCAGCTCTGGAGCCCTGCAGAGTGATCCCAAGAGCCTGGGGGCTGCGTGTCTTTGCCTGTTCAGATGGAGCCAGGAGGGAGCTGGGCTCTGCTCTCAAGGAACAAGGGATGGGACAAGAGGAACCGGCCTCAAGCTGCACCAGGGCAGGTTTAGATGGAGCTGAGGAACAATTCCTGCCCCAAAGGGTGCTCAGGCATTGGAACAGGCTGCCCAGGGCAGGGCTGCAGTCACCGTCCCTGCAAGGGTTCACACCCCGTGGAGACGAGGCCTCAGTGCCATGGGGCAGTGGTGGCCTTGGCAGGGCTGGGGAATGGTTGGACTGGATGAGCTTAAAGGGCTTTTCCAGCCTGGTTGATTCTGTGTCTCTGAGAGCCCAGCAGGCAGCCCATGCCCTGCCGTCTCTTTCTTAGCTCACCCCCTTTCCTTGCCTGCAGTAACCTCCACAGCGCTGTGAGTTCTGCTGTGGGACATGTGCTAGCATCCTCACGGCACCGACAGCCGCCGGGTTACTTCCATCCCGGCACGCCGCAGAGCGGGAGAAACGTGTCAAGGCTTCCCCTTTCCCGGAGCTCATTCCCGGGGCCTGGCCGTGGGCCGGTGCTGCCGTGGGGTGCTCGGGGAGCACAGGATGCTGCCCGCATCCCCACGCGCGCCTGTGGCTGGGGCTCGGCTCTGTTTGCTCAGGCAGGTGCGGTCCCTGTTCAAACCCGCGGGGCCAATGGGAGCGGCGCTGTCCCAACGGGCGGCGGTTGGACGCGTCCCATGGGATCCCGCTGCCGGTCCCTGCCTGCGGAGCGGCCGCCGGGCTCTCCGGGCTGGGCAGGGGCAGCTCCGGGTGCTGCCGGGTTAAAGGGGTCCCGCCATGGAGCCCGGGAGCATCCGCAGGGTCTCGCTCTGCACCCGCCGCGCTGCCCCCCTCGGAGCTTCTTTCTGCCTCAGCACGTTCGGTAAGGGACGAGCCTGCAGCCCGGAGCGGGGCTGCGAGCACGGGGGGAGCTGCAGCGGGTCATGGCCCAAGCTGTGTGTGAGGGATGGGCTGCAGCGCTGCTCCCTGCACGCACTGGCGCTGAGCTGGAGCGTGGCTCTGAGCGCGCAAAGCGGGGAGCGCCCTGAAGCCAAGCTGCGGGCGCTGAGGTGCGCGGCAGCAGCCGGAGGCCGGGCACCCAGCTCCTTCTGCCGCTCGGATGGGCAGGAGCTGCGGTTGCTCCGGGGCGGCTGCAGCTGCGGCCCTCACTAGGGCAGAGCCCCCGTTTCCTTTTGTGCTCCCTGTGGGTGTTTCTGTGGTTGCCTCAGTTTTGCTGCATGGGCCTGAAGAAGTGACTTGGCTCTGCAGGCTGGAGCTGGCTCGGCAGCAGTGGCCTGGCTGTTGCCTGTGGTGCGTGATGGCTCTTCAGAAGGTGGGTGCCCTTCCCAGTGCCACTGTTTAAGCAGCAGTTTTCTTTCAAAGCTTCTGCTTGTGCTAGTGAGCAGGGCAGGTGGCTGTGCAGTGTGTGCTGTCAGAGGGGGAGCCAGGGGGGTTACCTGAGCAGAGCGGGGTGTCCCTTCCCAGGGCAGCCAGGGATGCTGCTCCTTCCCCCTTTTGGCTTGGGAGCATCCATCTGCTGAAGACAGCCCAGCCTGGGAGCTGAAACCCTCCTGTCTTTGTCTGTAGGACTTCGTCATGCCAAATAATGTGAGTTTTGTGGTGCCTCTTGGTTCTGTAACAAAGTCCAGGCCAAGCATCATCTCTGCAGCTGCAGTTCCCTTCGTGGGCTGACCATCCCAGGGAGGTGTGGTGGTGTGTCCCTGGAGCAGGAGAGCAGTGGCGGGGCAAGGCCAACGCTGCCCTCTCCATGTGTGTGACCAAAGAGGGGGCCTTCAAAAGGGCCAGTGCCAGGGCCCGAGGCTGTTGATGGTGATCTGGGGATGCTCTGCTTTGTGCCCATGGGGACCTTCAGTCCCAGCAGTTCTCTGACAGTGCTTTGTGTGGACACTGATGGTTCTTGGCTGTGCCAGCCAGAGCAACACCTGTACTTTTCCTATAATACACCAAAAAAGCATTTCAGGAGCAGAACCCCAAATTCTCTGTTTGTCAGAGATCATCAGTAAGGAGCAGCTTTTCCTGCCTGTCAGGGCTGCTCCCAAAGGAGAACATTCACGTGTTCCCTCCCTGAGCCTTGCCAACTTCTCTCGTGGGTGGGAATGTTTGATTACCATCTTGTGCTTGTTCATATTGTGCTGGTTTCCCCCTGTTCTTGTGCCAGCTTTGTTCATCAGCTTGAATTGCCTCTCCCAGCCCTGTGGGGCCCAGATGGATGGTGGCCTGGGCACCCTCTCTCTGTGATGGGGTGTGCAGCCCGGAGCTGTGTGTGAGTCCTGTTGTGAGGCAAGCTGTCTGCTCTGCTGTCTCCCTCTGGCCTTTCCCTGCACCTATTTCCAGTTATATGAATCTTTACCGAACACTGGTGGCCTGGACAAGCTGTGTCAGGGCCTCTCTGCTGAAGCTCTTTCCCTTAGTTCATGTTAGGGATGTATCCAAAGAGATAAACCCAGAGGATAATGTTTCTCTGAGCCTCTGGTCTTGAAGCAAGGTGGAGATGCAGCCCAAGAGCTTGCCTTCATTTGGTTTGTGTTGCTGCCCAGCCAGGTCTGGAGGAAGGTCACTGCTCTGTGCATCTGAGAACATGCAACTGCTCTGTCCAAGCGCAGGCACTGGTGCAGCGGATCCCTTCTGCCGGCTCAGGCTGGGTCAGCTCTTTCCATCAGCAGCTTCCGGCTCTGATCCCAGCCCCATCCAAGCACTGGAAGTTTTACAAAGCCAGTGGGTGCTTCCCTGGCATGAGCAGGCTGGGACCTCTTTGGGGCAGAAGGGCTGGCTGGGGTGTTCTGGGATGTGTGATTTGTCCCTTCATGTGCTTTGGAGACATTTGGGAGCAAATGCATTAAGAGAGAAATGTCATCTGTTCCTCCACATCCCTTCTGCTAGGGGACAATTTGTGGAGAAGGCAAAACTGCCTGTTTTCTCCCAGCTCTGTGGTGCTGGTGTAGCCTGCAAGACAGGGGTCATGGGCGCTGTCACAGAATCCCAGCCTGGTTTGGGCTGGAAGGGACCTTAAAGCTCCTCCAGCTCCAACCCCTGCCACGGGCAGGGACCCCTTCCACTGGAGCAGCTTGCTCCAAGCCCCTGTGTCCAACCTGGCCTTGAACACTGCCAGGGATGGGGCAGCCACAGCTTCTCTGGGCACCCTGGGCCAGCGCCTCAGCACCCTCACAGGGAAGAGCTTCTGCCTAAGAGCTCATCTCAGTCTCCCCTCGGGCAGGTTCAAGCCATTCCCCTTGGCCTGTCCCTGCACCAGAAGCAGCAGTCCTGCACACGGTGCACGAGGCCGTGGTTCTGTGTGACCTGATCCCTCGCTGTGCCTCATGAGCTAACCCAGGAGCTGAGCACCCCCAGCCCTCCCCAGGCCAGTGCTGGGTTCAGAGCCTCCTGCCCTGAAGAACCAGCACAAAAGCTTCCTTTCTCCTCCCTGGGGCCCATTACCCTGGGCAGACTCCTCGTCATGCTTGGTTGGTCGGGGGCATTTTGCTCCCATGTTGTAATGGTTGTTCCATGCTAATAGTGGAGCAGCGAGAGGGTTCCCACAGAGCCAGAGATCCAGAGATAGCAGAGGGGTTACGGTCACGGTCCAGGAGGCTGGGGTGGCAGTGAAACAGGGGTCAGTGTTCTCACCGCTCCACATCGGTGTTAGCTGCAGTAGAGCTCTCCTGACCTACCCTGCCTGATGCTTGTCCTTTCTCACCTTGCTGTCACTCGTATATAACTGCACATGAGGATGTGCATTTCCACATGTGCACACACACGGACACAAAGGTGAGCTGAGAGAGATTTAAAATGTTCATTTTTTTTTGAGTGAAAAAGGAGTTTTTTGGTTGTTTCAGGTTGAACAATCCCAGGAGTTATATCCCCCCCCCCCCGGCAAGCCAGGTCCTTGGGCATTTGTTTTGCAAACTGGGGTTTAATTTGCAAGCTGCTTAGATGTCTGTAAATGATGTTTCCTTGTTTGTTGTGTTGTGTAAGCTGGAAAACAAGTGAAAAGGGGATATCTTGCTTTGGGCTAAATGAAACGTTGCGCTGACAATGCTTTTGATGTTTTAATCCTCCAGCAGCGTTGGGAATGATTTAGTTTGGGGTTGGTTGAGAGCAGTTATGCAGATTTCGTGGTGGCCTTGGCAGAGCTGGTGTAAAGGTTGGACTTGATGATCTTAAAGGTGTTTTCCAACCTGGTTGATCCTATGATTCCAGACCCTGCATCACCCTTAACATCTGCACATCCCATCCAGGCTGCAGGCGGCAACTCCCAGGGATCCTCTTGGGAATTCAAAGCCCTCTGTGCCATGGAGTCTCACCCAGACCCTGGCAATGCCATCAGCTGAGTCTTTGTGCCAGTCCGAGCATTGCGGATGGAGTTTAGGGCTGATGCAGGGTTGCTGGAGCATGGGAAGGCCGATGTGTTCCTGTTGGGAAGCTGGCAGAGCAGAGCAGAGCTGCTGCCCTGGGCCTGTGCCCATGCTCAGTGGGGGTTACACGTGGGGCTCTCCCAGAGCTGGCACAGGGCTAGGACTGCTCTGGTTTTCAATGCTGGGAATCAGTTGCTGGCAAACAGGTCCAGGCAGTGCTGGAAAAGCACAAACTGCAGCTCCAGATGAGAGGTGGGAGCTCAGGGTCCTGGCAGGGGCATTTCAACAGGCAGTGGGAGCTGCAGGTGGGATTTGGAGCTGTGCAAAGCCTGGGCTTTATTCTTGGCTCTGCTGTGAGCAGTTGTGGATGCTGCATAGGCTGTGCTGTCACTGCGTCCTTTCTGCTTGATAGTGCCAGTGGAAAGGAACTGTTGCTGGATGTGACAGGCGGGAAGGGATTCTTAAGGCTTTCCCATTTCCCAAAGCCATCCTGGACAGATGGGGGAAGCAGCAGGGCAAGCAGGGGGCAGGTCCTGCAGCAGTGGATGGACAAAACCAGGTTAGTGCCATGGCGCAGGCTGCCCCGGCAGGCCCTGTGCTGGTGTGCTCCTGCCACCAAAGGCACCACTTGTCCTTGTCCTTTGTCCAGGCTGTCTGCAGCTTGGCCCGCCGTCACCTTCTGCAGGGTTGGCAGCCTCTTGCCCACCAGCAGCTCACGGGAGGGGCAAAGGGGAAGTTGAATCTGGGCTGGGGGCAGGATTTGAGCATCTGCACCTCTCTGTTCAGGGCTAATCCACCCCATGGCGACTGTTTCATCCCGGTGCTCCCACTTCCCTGCTGCCATGGGCTCTTGTCTCCTGCCATCAGTTTGCTGTGTGTTGAGAAAACCCTGTCCTCTCCTCTCCTTTCCTCTAGGCCAGCTGAAGCTGTCCATCGAGGTGCAGAACCGCGTCCTGGTGCTGCACAGTGAGTATGAACATGGGGCGCATGGCAAGGTGGCCCCAGAGCCAGGGTGGGCAAGTGATGGGGGCAGCACTGCCATGCCCTTGCTTCAAGCTCTTTGGAGCTTCATGGCAGCTATGGGGAACAGCTGTGGCAGAGTGGCAGGACTGGGAGCTCTCTGATGTAGAGGCCAATGTGAAATTTCTGGAGACCATTTCTGGGTGTGTTTTGCATCTGCTCACATAAATTGTTTTTCTTGAGCTCCATGTGAAGAGAAAAAAGTCAAACATCATTTGGAAAAGAAAATCTGAAATGCTTTATCTCCACTAAAATGTCTTTTACATTGGCCAAAACCATTTTCCAGGGTTTTCAATTCATTCCGTCACCTCCAAATGGTGCTTTTTTAACACCACCAATATTTCTTCAACAAGAGTATTTCCCTTGGTCCAGGTTGGAGTTGCTGTCTCTCATCTCCCAGTGGGAACAAGAGATGCTTCTCTCTCCCTGGGGACTCAGGCCTGGCCACCACTGCTGGGTACCGGTGCAGGTGAGCGATGCAGCTCTTGGGACACCGACTCCATCACAGCCATGAGACAGGTCCCAGGGAACTGCATCGCTGCAGCTTTCATGGTGTTCAGTAGAAAGGCCAACAAGTGTGTCAGGACTAGCTCTGTTCTGTAAGAAAACCCTTTCTGGAGACCCTTGGAGAGCCCCTTGGGGTTGCTCCTGCAGTGAAGGATGTGCATGTCCCGGTCTCCTGGCACAGAGCTCTTTCTACCAGGGGCTCATCAGGGCTTTGTGGTAAGTAAATGGTTAAAGAATCAAGGAAGAAGCCTTGAAAAGGCTGTAAAAAACTCTTCAAAAAGAGTTTAAAGTGCTCAGAGTGAAAATTCCCTCCCTGAGCAGAGAGCAGGCTTGTGCTGCCCTGGGCTTGGACTCTGGAGGGTGAACCGGGAAAGCAGGGCCCTGGGGCTCCCAGTGCTCTTAGGGGTGGCCGTGCTTTGCGGGGGAAGCACCCCCATGCCAGAGACCTTCACAGCAGGGCAGGAGGGGATGGAAAAGGCGTTCTCTTGATCAACATCCCACCTTACAGCCCAGCCTCACCCTGCCTGGCTGTGGTGGAATGGGGGCAGAGGATGGCCCGAGCCTGGTGGGGCTGTAGGACTGGGTGAGCCACAGGAGCTTGCTGCCCTGTTCTGGCTGTGCAGGCAGGCTTTGGGAGGAACCACCAGCAGGATAATGTGCTGTGTGGTTTGTTTGGGGTTTTTCTCCACACTCTGTGTGGTTCTGAGGGTCTGGCACAGGCTTTACCCCAAATCCTTCCATCTGGAGCAGCCCCAGTGTGAGCTGAGTGCGAGGCACTTGTTCTGATGCTGTCTGCAAAAGAGGGTCTGGGAAAAGGGAAATGGTCCTGCAAAGAGGCCAAGGAGGCTCAAGGAGTGGGACCTGACACCCTGTACCTGCTGGCTGCTCAGGGTACTCAGGGTTTGCAGGAGGAGGCTGGTGATGTGGGGGGATGTCTTTTTCGTTCTCCATCACAACATCCTTAAACCCAAAGGAGGAAGCTCTCGGTGCAGCCTGTCTGGAACCTTACAAACTGCTTCATGAAGCACCGGGGGTCTTGCAGAACCTCTTTGCCCCTGTGCACTGGGGTTTCTGTTGGGCTGAGCATGTTTATGAGGAGCACTTATCTGTCTCTGACAGAGGCAAAGTCACTGCTGCCTTGCTGGGCTTTTTAGGAGAGAGCTTTGTGTTATTCCAGCACCCCATCCTGGGCAATCCAGACTCTGCTGCACACCCATTGCCTCCAGCCATGTGGCTGGAAGCACAGGGCTCTTGACCTGCTGAGGCTGCCCTCAGGATGTGCCTGTTGGTATGAACTTGCTGGTGCACTTGGCTCTGGGGCAGGGGGCCCAGGGCTGTGTGAGGTCAGGCAAGCGAGATGCAATTTGCCATTCAGACACTGAGCTGCATCTGCCACCGACCTCCCCCACAGGCACTTGTCTTTGCAGCAGGGGTATGGTAAAGAAAACCCAAACCCTTCACGTGTCCGTGGGTGCCCAGTGAGAGCAGGCTGCTGCGGAGGTGTGTGCAGCATCCTGGGGGGTAGGAGCTGGGTTCAGCCCCGCATGAAGGGAGCACCCCGTGGTGCTTCGCTGCGGCTTTGGGCCATGACCATTCTGTTTCCTTTCCAGTCATGGAAGCAAAAGGTCTGATGGGAAAGGAGCACCAGCCGTGCGACTCCTACGTGAAGGTGGGTTCTGCTCAGGCTTTGCTCTGCGAGCTTCATGCTTTCTTGGGATCTTGTGGTTGGCTTCTCCAAGCATGCTCTGGCCGGCCTCTCCCTTCCCTTTCCCATGCTGTCCTGCCCTGGCCAAGCACCCACAGCATGCATGGAGGTGGCTGGTCTCTTGCCCAGTGCTGGAGGGCTCATGGCTTTTGTTGGCACGGTGTCTGCATGGAGCCAGAAAAGCAGAGGGCAGGACCCTGCTGAGGGCTCTGTCAGTCGTTGTAGGAGCATCCCACTGGTGGGGATAGGAGTGTGGCCAGCACAGGGTGGCTCTGGGCTCTCCTGGAGGTCCCCTTGGCAGGCTGCCCCAGGGCTGTGCACAGTGCAGCAAGCATCTGCCCTGCGAGGGGGCTGCAAGGCAGAGACCAGCCAGCACCACTCGTGTGCACCAGTCCTTGCTTCTTCTGCTCTTTTCCTGCCCTCCGCTGCCCCGAGGAGCTCTGTAATGCAAGTGCTGGACACCAGAGAGTGATCTAATCCACTGTTAGCACAGGCTCAGCTGGAGCTTTGAGGCTCAGCTGCCCATGGCTGTGGCTGTGCTGTGCCAGGGCTGGCTTTAGGAGCACTGACACGCTGCTTGTTTCCCTCACCAAAGATGTCCATCGTGCCAGATGCTGGCTGGAGGAGCAGGCAGAAGACAAAGACTGTGCCAGAGAGCAAGAACCCTGTCTTCCATGAGCACTTTCTCTTGTGAGTATGAGAGGGCAGAGGCAGCTCTGGTCCGTCCATTACTGTGTTCATGTGGAGGACCACGTGGCTGTTGTCCTGGGGCACCCTCTTGAAGCTAAACCCCATGTTTGTTGTGCATTAAGAGCCATAACAAACACGGGTCATGCATGAGCAGATCTGCTGCTGAGATGAGCAGTGACAGACATTGTTCTGCTGGGTTTTTATAGCTGAAACGCCTTGAACTTTTGGGCAGAGCTTGGTGAAGGCTCACAGAGCTGTCAGCACCCAGCATGGCAGCAGTGCTCTGCACGCTTGGACTCTCTTGCTGGGCAGGAGCTGAGCAAACACACTCCATTTCCTACACCTTGCACCTGCAGTACCATGAGCATTGGGAAGAATGAAGAAGGTAAAAGGATTTCCTATAGCTACAGCATGTCTCTGCATGGGGATGGAGCTGTTTTGGTAGAGCTTGGCATTGCTCAGTAACCAGTCTTTGTCAGACCGCTGTCACCACGCAGCATCGTGAACTGTGGCTGGTTCCTTGCATTTACCCTTTGGTGTTGGATGTGCGTCTTTCTGCAATGTTGTTTTTCCCCTTAAACAACCTGAAGGGTGTCCCCAGCGCCTGCCCCGGAGGGGTCACATCCCTTTGCAGTTGGCTGTCAGGAATGAGAAAATTGGTGGAACAGTGGCTTGTTTGAGGAGGTTGACGTTTGGGGTGATGCTGCAATGGGAGTGCAGGGAATGGAGAAGACCCGGCTGAGGAGGGTGAGGGGACCCTGGCTGCGAGGGGAAGATCATGCAGTGTCATCAGCTCATGGGCTGTCCCCTTTGCTTGTTACAGCCCAGTGCAAGAGGAGGATGAGCAGAAACGTCTCCTTGTCACAGTCTGGAACAGAGAGAGAAACTCCAGGTAAGGGGCTGCCAGCCTGCCGCAAAACCTCTTTCAAATGGGGCTGGCACGGCAGTGAACCTGCCCACCCCCGTGTGAGCTCCTCCAGTGCCATGGGCCTCGAGGGCTGGCCCTGACATCAGGGCTGCCCACAGGAAGGCTGCAGGATGGTGAGGCAGGGGCCTGAGCAGTGGGGCTGGGACTGCTGGTGGAACACCCAGCCAGGGTCATCCTCATGGGCAGCCTGTGCTGGTGAGCACCTCAACACTGCAGGCTGGTGGAGAGGAAACCCTGCCCTTGTGCTCTGTTGGCTTTGCTGCTGTGTGGTAGCCGTCAGCTGCAC
This sequence comes from Psittacula echo, assembly GCF_963264785.1. Lineage (NCBI taxonomy): Eukaryota > Metazoa > Chordata > Aves > Psittaciformes > Psittacidae > Psittacula > Psittacula echo. The sequence goes on along the minus strand of NC_137752.1, from coordinate 11,924,436 downwards.
CAGCGATTAGAGCTCCTGCAGCCACTTGTGCCTACACTGCAGGCTAAAGTCAAGTGGCTGGAGCCTGGCTGTGTGCTGAGGACCTTCCCTACCTCTGAGGGCAATGCAGTGAGGAGGAGATCCCAGCAGCAAAGGGTCTGGCACTTTGCAGGCCATGCTGCCTGCTCAGCCGAGCTCCTGCCAGCATTGGGTAGGCTGGAGGGGACCAGGATGCTGAGCCCAGCTCCTGCTGCAGCTCAGCCATGTGGTTACACTGTGCTTGCTCAAAGCATGGGCAGGGAGGCACATCCCGGTCACTGCCCGGCTCCTGGACTGGGCAGTTTGGGATGGGTATGGGCTCCCTGCAAAGGGATGCTCTGGGGAGCTGGTGCCTGGGGAGTTCTCACAAGTGCGTGCTGATGGTCTGTGCCTCTCCTGCAGGCAGAGCGAACTCATCGGCTGCATGAGCTTTGGTGTGAAGTCCCTCCTGAGCATGGACAAGGTACCCCAGTGCCAGAGCGCAGCGTGTGGGTCTGGGGTCTGACTCTCTCAGGTTGGTGGGTGGATGTGGTGCGTCCTTGGGGCAGGAGCAGGCTGCTCCCACTTTGGACAAAAAGGTGCCCACTGAGCTCCCTGGTCCCGTTCCCAGGTCGTGCCACTGTGAGCCTGATGCTGGTGTGACTGCTGGAGGCAGGGGCAGGGAGGCTGTGAGAGGGGGGATCCTAGGGCAGGGCACTGTCACTTCCACCTGTAGGGACACGCAGAGTAGCAGCAATTGGGGGTGCAGAGCAGTGGCCCCAGTGAGTGCTGCCTGCTGGGGGGACAGGAGATGGGGTCAGCCTCGCTCAGTCTGGCACGTGTCACATCAGGCATATCCTGAGCGGTGGCCAAGTGGGTGCAATGGTGGGGACATGCTCCTCTGAGGAGGATTGTGCCTGATTCCCTGCACCAGCAGCCAAGGCTTCACCAGTGGAGGAGGTGGTGGTGGGCAGGGGGCAGATGCAGAGGTCTCGGGCTGTTCCTGGAGGCAGTGGTGCTGCCAGGATGTCTCCATGCCAGGATCCATGTCCCCAGTGCTGCGGGTTTAGTCACAGTGCTGCTGCCCCAGCCTGGCTGCTGCTTGGTAATACAGCTTTCACATCAGCTGGCTTTGCTCTCGGGGAGAGCCCCGCGGGGCTGCTGCTGGGAATGACTCTGCTGATCCACTCAGACACGGAAATGTATCATCCTGGCTGCCACCGGGCAGAGATTCCATCCCTGGTCATGTCCTCTGCACATCAGAGTTCTGGGCAGCCCGAAGGGTTTCGTGCAGGTGTTAATACATCCCCTGAAGTGTGGAAATTCACTCCCTAGCAAGAGGTTAAAAAGAAGCAATTTGTGGCAATGACCTGAGAAAAGGGTAAGAGGCAGCTTGAGCATGGCCTCCTCTGAACGGTGGACTAGTGAGATGCAGCTTTCTTATAACAGTGAAGATAATGAGGCTCTGAGCTGCAGCTCTCCTATGGAGGGGCCTCTGGTCGTATTTGACCTCCCCAGAGATGTCCCTTCCTCCTCAGATTGTGGCAGCGAGTTCCACAGTGTCAGTGTGCAGAGAGGACAGAGTGTTTGTGTGCATAGCACCCGTGCACAGCACCCTGCTCTCATGGGTGGGAGGAGGATGCTGGGGCATGTGGTCCTTCTGAGACCTCCGCAGGGGCTGAGATGAGCTGGCCCTGACTCCTGGGTGCTGCATAATGCTGCTGGGTACCTCCCCTTTCCTCAGTTTCATAGAATCATCATAGAATCCCAGCCTGGTTTGTGTTGGAAGGGACCTTAAAGCTCATCCAGCTCCAACCCCTGCCACGGGCAGGGACCCCTTCCACTGGAGCAGCTTGCTCCAAGCCCCTGTGTCCAACCTGGCCTTGAACACTGCCAGGGATGGGGCAGCCACAGCTTCTCTGGGCACCCTGGGCCAGCGCCTCAGCACCCTCACAGGGAAGAGCTTCTGCCTAAGAGCTCAGCTCAGTCTCCCCTCTGGCAGGTTAAAGCCATTCCCCTTGGCCTGTCCCTACAGGCCCTTGTCCAAAGCCCCTCTCCAGGTCTCTTGTAGCACCTTTAGGTATCAGAAGACTGTTACAAGGTCTCCCTGGAGCCTCCTCTTCTCCAAGGCAAGAAAAGAATAGGGGTGAGTATCTGCCCTTTCATCAGCAGCTTCTTTCCTCCCCCCAGCAGATCAGTGGCTGGTACCATCTCCTCGGGGAGGAGCTGGGCAGGACCAAGCACCTGAAGGTGGCCATGCGGTGGCTGAAGCAGAGCAGAGGTGCGTTCCCCCAGCTGGGATGTCCCATGTTGTTCTGGCATGGTTTGGAAGAGGACTCAATCCTCATGGCATGGAGCAGCCCCCAGCCCCAGAGCACCCTCTCCCCCATGGGCAGCCCTGTGAGGCTCAGTGGGCCCTGGGACCCCAAAAGACTGGCATGGGCAGATCCTGGCTGGTTCAGCAGGCTCTGCACAGGCACTGAGCTTTCCCCTTCAGCCCTTGCTCCTGCTCACTGGGGCTCTGTGGGGACCCCAGCACTGCAGCCACTTTTCTTCTTGCTTGGCCTTCCATCGTGCTGATCCTGCCTCTCAGACTTGGGGCTGAGGCCCATGGCCAGACTATTTGGCTTCTGGGGTCTGTGCAGGATGGTGGGGAGCCTGTTCTCCTGCTTTGGTCTTGCTGCACTGCCAGGGTGTGTGGAGGAGGCCAGGCTGGCACAGAGCAGAGGCAGGAGTGCCTGTCCTACATGTACAGCCACACCACAGCTGCTACCATGCAGGGCTACCCCAGCCTGGAGATGTGCCCATGACGTGTAAAGATCTTGTGTAGAGTGTGTAGATGCAGTGTGGAATTGTCAGATGTGTGCTGTTGGGCTGAAATGGCTGTTCCCTGGTTTTTTTTTAAGAGCCCATGCTGGGAAGTCAAAGTGCAGCACAGGAAAGCCAGGACGATGTGACCATGGAGCAGCTGAAGGTAGGTATGACAGGGCTGTGACCCACCAGGGCTGTGAAGGCATGGGGTAGGGAGCTTGCTGGCAGCAAAGCCTGCATGGATGGGTGGCAAATGAGCCAAGAGCCAGAGCGTTAGTGAGGGTGATGCTGAGGTGGGAGCTGTGGGAGTCTCCCTGTAGACACTGGCTTTTATAAGGAGTTAGTTATCCCAGTGGAGGTGGAAGCGGGTGATGTGGGTAGTTACCCTACACTCACTCTCATTCCCATACAGGGACCTCCTGTTTTTTCACTCTGTTGCCATAAAGACAAAGCAGCAGCCATTGACTGGGAGCGATGGGAACTGGGAGCAGTGGGGACAGGGCTGGCCGGCTGCCTGTCACCTGGCCGGCTCTGTGTCTCCGTGGACGGGTGTATCTGCTCCTCTTCTCCTTTCAGGCCTGCTTGCTCTGGGAAGGGAAAGGCCCATGGTGGGGCCTTGGTGATTTATAGGAAGGCAAGGATAGGAAATGGGAACACAAACACATGGCTTGCATCGGAAACTGGGCTCGGCCGGCCCCGTGATTTATCTGTGCCGAATTCCGCTTTGCTGCCTCCCTCAGCTGCATTTTCAGTTACTTGCTTTAAAGCGTAGGATTGAGCAAGACAAACAAAGCCAGCGCCCCTCTCCTCCCTTCCTCCCCGGCAGCGCCACGGCTTGGGAGATGGTGGCTGGGAAGGAAGAATGATCCCATCCAGCTCCAGCCTGGCGGTGCGGCCGCTGGGACAATGCACCCGGAGCAGCCCCGGGCAGCACCCCCTGGGAGTGCTGGGGCTCCTTGTGCTCCCTCCCCAGCCCCTGGCCCTGCCAGCCCAGGGAGCCCAGGGTCTGCTTTCCCTTGAGCCTTTCCTCTCATTCCCATCCCCATGTCTGGGTGGGGAAGCTGCTTTCATCTCCACTGCAAACCCACCTCCGTGGGGCTGTGCTGCAAGGCCGGCGGTCAGGGCTGTGCAGTGCAGACTCACCAAGTCCTGCTTTGTGCCCTGCTGCTGCCTGTGTGAAGAGTTCATCTTTAACTCCGATATTACACCATGGGTGCAAGTCAACTGACCTCTCTGCTTCCCCCTCCGTGACTCGGTGAGCACAAAGCATCAGGATGTGCCTGTCCTCTGGGTCTGTGCTTTCAAAACAAACTCTGCTTTTGCTTTTCCCCTTTAAACCTTCTCTTATCCTGACGCCTGTAAACGAGCACAGCTCCTCTCTTTAGTGCAGCAAAGCTCACAGAGCCTGTGAAACGCTGCTCAAACATCCTCCAAGTGTTTGTGAGAGCGTTGCAATAACAAAGTGCTCCGTGCGGCTGAAGAATGCTGTGGAAACAAAAGCCCCATCAACAGAGCAGGGACTAGGGAATACTCAATAGTTGACAGGAATCTTAATATAAAACTCTCTCTCTTCCTTGTCAGTTAGGGTTTTCAGGAAGCCCTCTGGCTTATCGTCAAGCGGCATACAGCACAGACAGGGGCTGGGGAGGTGAAAGGTGGCTTCCTGCCATTCTTCTCTGGAGCTGGGTTCCCATGGGCGGTCATGCCAGTTTGACTGTGGTTTGTTCCACACTCGTGCGATACGAGGAGCTCGGGATCACGCCTGCTCCAGGGGACTGGATTTTCATGGGCTAACGGCGAGTTGAGGGTTTCCAGCCATGAACCGCTTCAATGGACTCTGCAAGGTGTGCTCAGAGCGGAGATACAGGCAGGTCTGTGTCTCCCATGGGAAGAAATCCGTATGCCAGCATGAGCGTGTGTGCAAGGCTTGGCAAAGTTTAGGAGTGTCTGTGGGCTTTCTGTGGGAATAGTAATTCCTGGGCTGCGTGTGCTGATTCCAGTGTTGGTTTGCTGCTGTTATAGTTTGTAAGTTATAATATCGGGAACACATGGAACACATCCTCAGGTGGGTGTCTCTGCTGATGCTGCAGTGTGTAAATGGGGACAGATGGGGAGCATTTACTGTGTAATGTGAGGGTAACGGGGGATTGGAACTAGATGATCTTAAGGTCCTTTCCAACCCTAACTACTCTATGATTCTATGATGGTGGAAGCGTTGAGCTGCGAGGTGTTGTCTCAATTCACCAGTCATAGAGGCAAGGCAGGCACGGCTGCAGCCAGGTCTCTGCCAGGCTGCTACTATAGCTCTTCAAACTTGTCTTAGTGTGGATGTATTTGGGAATCGAGTGTTGCTTGAAGCTGGACTTGCTTTAGGAGGAGCAGATTGCTGTGAATGCTGGTGGAAGCTGTCCTAGACCTGCACAGTGGGCAATGCCTGGTGCTGGTTTTCTTGCACAGGTCCCAGTCTCCTGCACTTGAGAACACAGTTTTTCCTCCATGGTCTGGACTGGCGCTCCTAGCTGATGGTCACCTTTTCTCTGCATTGCTGTGCTGATCTTTCATGCTGTGCTAAAGCTGCTGTGGGGACAGTGTATCCTGGGCATTGCACAAAGAACCAGCTGCACTAAGAATGCCCACTTCTTGTTGGGGCCGTAGTGACCATCTGATGCCGAAGGGCTGCTCTGCTTTGTATTAATGCCAACAGACTGTGATTTGTGTTGTAAACCTCCCCAGTTCTCTCTTTTGGCAATTTCTTCTGCATTTAGTGACAAAGTTATGGCTACAGAGACCCCCGTGGTGTTGGAGTCTCTCTCCACCTTTCCCCTTACCTTCCAGCTTATGTCAGATGTTCATGTTATTTCTGTGCACAGCAGCAAAAATGGGCATTCAGTTCCTTGTAATGGCCATGGTGCTGGGAGCTGAGGAAAGGGAACCATCAGCAGTGAGGAGCTCCTATTCAGCCCCACAGGGAAGTGTCCACTGGTGGTGGACAAGAGGCAGCAGCTCAGGGAGAAGGAGCAGGAGCCCTCTTGTTGTGGGGAAGCTTTGGGCTGGGAGGTGCCTGTGGAGTCTCCATGGTGGGAGAGAGGCTGAGCTGGCTCCTGAGGTGGTAACGCAGCACTCACCTCCCTGTGCCTCGTGTTTGGGATGTGAGGTTGGTTTGAAGGTGCAGAGCCACAAGCAGCCTCCTCCCTGTTTGAGAATCCAGCAAACTCCAGAGAAGAGCACTCAGTGTGGGGAGCCTGGACCCATTTTATATCCTGCCGGGGAAAGAGTTTTACCTTCTGAAGGTAAAACAAGCAATCAAGCAGGGACGAGGTGCAGGGAAATGGAAGCTCCTTGCATTTGCCCTCCTGTGGTAAAGGAGCGAGGAGCCAGCTCCCTTCGTGGAGCTTCTCCTGAATTCTTCATCTTCTCTCTGGCTGTTTGTTCGCAAAATAATAGAGGTCAGATGTTGGCGTTTTCTTTTCCCTGTCGGTAAAACAAGGATCCTGACAAATGTCTTGGGGGATAATCAGGCATTTACAGGAACCGTCCTGCTGAGCTGCTGCTGGGAGCCAGCATCACAAAATAAATATCATTGTAGTAATGAGCTCAATGGCTCTTGAATCAGGAGGAGAAGCGAACTGAAATCAACAGCATCCATCCTCTCCAGGCTCAGTGAGAGAAAACATCCACAGCCCATGGGGTGCTGGGCACAGAGCCTATTCCAGCACGGACGCCGGTGCCCATCCGTGGGGCAGAGGAGTGCTGCTATTTCTGGAAATGGAATGTTTCAGTGTCTTGTGTAGAGAAGCCGTGTTGGAAACCAGCGTCAGAGCCAGGCTGCCAGGTTCCCCTTCTGAATGGCTTGTCAGACCTTTCCTTACCCTCGCAGGAGTCTGGAGCGGAGACTTGTGTACGCTCCATCAGCACGTATTGTGCACCGTTCTGTTGCTCCCCAGCTCCATTCTGCATTGCTTTTAGCACCCTTCCCACCCTGTTGGGTGCAGCAGGGAAGACCCACTGTCTGTGGGGCTCACGGGGTGACGTGGTCACTGTGGCAGCCCCTCGGGCAGGGTGCGGGTGAGGAGGGTGCTCACTGACTGCACACAGTGGCTATCTCAGACCTGACGGTGACTCCGGTGTCTCTTTCAGATCACGATCCCTCGAGGGAGCGATGGGTTTGGCTTCACCATCTGCTGTGACTCCCCTGTCCGTGTGCAGGCAGTGGACTCGGGTAAGAGAGCAGGTCACTTTGTCCCTCTTGATGTGAAGGATGACTGCTGCTGTTTCGCTTCCTGGAGCTGTGATTCAGAAGCTCCAGTGCCTTGCAGGACCCCAGTTACCCCCAAGAAACTTCACTTTGTGAATTCTCTGGTGCCTCTGATGTGGTCAGAGGCCACTGGGTTAGTGCTGGGTCACTGTTTTGGCAGTGTTTGCAGTCATTTGCAGAGATTTTGCTCCCTCTCCAACCTGAGAATTGTCTGGTTGGGAAACCTATGGAAAGCATCTATGGGGGGGGTGTCAGATGGAGGCACAGAGGGGAGCAGGGTCGTGGGAGCCTCCCCTTGGTGTGGATCTGCAGGATGCACTTGGTGTCTCTGTTGTGCCCTGGTGCTCCCACTGCACACCAGGAAACATGGGAAGTTCATGCAATAGCTCTGAGAGAGCGTTTATGACTTTGTCCCAGGCACTGAGTGTGTTTGCCCATTGGAAGGTGAAGCTCCAGGCTGGCTGACCCCACTTCAAATGTGGGTGTTTAAGGAAACAGTGGGTGACTGGCATTTGTCTCTTCTCTCTGTAGGTGGCCCAGCAGAAAAGGCAGGTCTGCAGCAGCTTGACACGGTGCTGCAGCTGAATGAGCAGCCTGTGGAGCACTGGAAGTGTGTAGAGCTGGCACACGAAATCCGGTGAGTATTCCCCCAAAGCATCGCTGCAGGGCTGTGGGAGAGGTGGTTTGAGAGTAGTGCGCTGCCACTCAGAGCTCCAGGGCAGGCAGCAGGAGCTTTGAGTGGGAAGGAGCTCGGAGGGATGCAGGAGACTGGGAAAGGATTCTTGTAGTAGAAGAAGGGGCACAGGGGCTGGGAAGGGCAGGACAGGGGCCAGAGGCATTAGGGGGAGGAAGGACTGCAGGGCTCGTGGTTGAGTGATGCGGAGGCGTCGCTCCCTACGACTCCATCCCTGACTTGCCCTGTGCCATCCCTTCCAGGAACTGTCCCACTGAGATCATCCTGCTGGTGTGGCGGCTGGTGCCCCAGGTGAGGTCGGGACATGAGGGCATGATCCGCAGATCATCCTGCAAGTCTGCCTACGACCTCCAGTCACCACCCAACAAGCGGGAGAAGAACAGCACCGTGCCCCCGCGGCCCGAGCAGCGCCGGAGCTGCCACATCCTGTACGATGGCAGCGATGGGCTGGTGCTGAACAGCTGGGAGAGGTACACGGAGCTCGGCAAGCGGGGCCAGAGCACCCTGCCAGCCCTGTCCAGGGTGCCCTCTGCTGCAGACCAGAACTACATCATCTTAGCCCCTGTGAACCCTGGGAGCCAGGTAGGGCTGCTCTCCAGCCCCGTGCTCAAGCTAGTGCATGTGGCTGTTGGCTGTGCTTGCTGCATCCTCTCCTGCTTTAGTCTTATTGAGCATCATCTCTAGATGTTTCTAGAGCACGTGTTATTTTTACAAGCCAGACCTGTGTCCCTCAGTGGAGCTTTCCCTATGTTCCTAAACCACTTACACCACAACTGCAGAATGGTGAATGACCTGCAGCCTCCTCTCAGGACTCACACAGGGGATGAGGATATGGGAAGTGTTTCCACTGCATAGACCACAGTGCAAGCCAGTGCTCTCCTGTCCTGCTGGCAACAGGACAAACGTGATTTTCACCTCTCTGGAGTGCTTTGGCATTGCTGGGTTTGTCATGCTGACATTTGCAATTGATTGTTGTCAAGTCTACCTCAAGCCTACTTCAGGTGACTGTGTCCTTCCTGGGTTGTGTCTTACAGCTGCTGAGACCTGTCTATCAAGAGAACAATGAGACTGTGGGTAAGTTGCTGATGTGCTGAAAACACTGCTTAGAGCACCCAGCAGAGCTAAACTTGGTCTTTCTAGTGCTACTGAAGCCTTGCCTGGGGCTTTTGGGTAGGATCATCTTCCCACTCTGGGTTAGAGAGAAAAGCAAGAGCCCTGCCCCAGGCCCAGAGCTGAGCACGGTGTCACAGCCTTGTGTGTGGTGAGAAGCTCTCTTTCCATCAGGGGTATGACGGAAGCAATGAAGCGTGGCAGTGTTCAGTGTTGCTGTTGTGGCTGTTCCCCAGCTGTGTCCCTGGGCCCATCCATGATGCGTTTCCCTTCTCATGCATGATGCCTTGCTGGGGATGCCAATACTGTGGCCTCTGCTTTGATGTTCACTTTATTGCTAAGGCAGCGAGGATGGCGGTGACTCAGATTTGTACAAACAATAGGGCAGGTTGATGTGCCAGGTCTGGGGAATGCTCATTTCCTGCCTGCTGCAGGTCTCTGCAGTCTCTGGATCAGCTCTTTTCGAAACCCCTTTGAAACATAAACTCATTTCCTGCAACACGTTTGCTGGGTCTTGCTGGAGAACCAGGTATGGTTGGGCTTGAGGGATGAGGAGTGTGGCAGGGCTGGGGACTGCAGGAATCCTGCTCCATGCAGAACCACTTGTTTCCTGCTCAAACCTGGGAGCTTTGGAAGGCTGTGCTTGCACCCTGGTGTGTTGGGATGAGCTGCATGTCTGCAGAAGAGCTGAGTTCCTAGGCTTGATCTTCCAGGGATGTCTTTACCTCAGCTAGAAAACTCTGTACTGCCTGTAAAGATGGGACAGTGTCCACTGAAGGCAAAGTGTGGGGCTGGTAAAGGCATGATGGGGATGTTGGGGAGTAGGAGGGAGCAGTGAGTCCAAGCCCACTTTGGGTGCTCCAAGCCTTGGAGCTCTGTGGCAGGAGTATTCCCATAGCTCAGCTGCAGGGAACGTTCTGTACTATGGATAATTGCAGCTCCCTCCTGCTCTTGGTGGATGCTGCGAAAAGATGAGCTGGACCATGGGGACTTGTTCTTACAGCAGGGTGGAATTTGAGAAACTCGGCTGCTTCCCATAACACATTTTAGTGATGGTTTTCAGTGTATTTAATGTTAAGTCTTCAGAGGGAGGGATGCATTAGTTACCCTGAGCAGTGATTACGAGCTGGCCACCAGTCCCACAGTGACAGGAGCTGACACTTGGCGCAGGCTGGATCTGTGTTTGCCAGTGTGCAGAAAACAGGACTTCTGCAGGTGAATTCCTCTGATAAAATGAGGTGATTTGGGGCTAAGAGGAAAAGTCGATCCTGCATTCCCAGCCAGATTGTGTCTGTCCTGGGTTGAGCTCTCTTTCATGCTTTGATTTCACCTGCCAGTGCAATCAGGACAAAGGGAAAAGAGAAAATGTCAGGGTTGTTGCACTTAGAGGTGGAAACAACCTTTTAGGTCACCAGGGCCACCCCGCTGCCGAGGCAGGCTCTTAGAGCAAGCAGTAAACAGCAGGTTTGTGTTGCCAGCAGAGCACGGGCTGGCTCTGCTGGTGCTTATCTGAAAGTAAATGTGCTATTTCCTAATACTTAATGGAATATGTAATGTTGGGTAGGTTCGTTTATTTGCTTTGGACGAGACCTTATCTGCTCTGAGCCATGGTCAGAAGTGTTTTGGCTCGTTTCTGCCTGGGAAGGTTGTGGGTATCTGCTCAGTGCAGAGGCAGGAGCTACTGTGCAGAAAGCTGCTGTGCAGGGAGCAGAGCCCTCCGGGGCTGGGGGGCTGGGGGGGGGATGTAGGGCTCAGGGGTCTCTGCTGGGCACCCCTCTAGCAGGGGCTGCAGGAGGGTTTGCTGGGCTGCACCCCCACAGCGTGAGCAGCAGCTCAGGGAGGGGATCCTGCCCCTCTGCTGTGCTCTGGGGAGACCCCCCCTGCAGCCCTGATCCAGCTCTGGGGCAGCAGCACAAGAGGGACGTGGAGCTGCTGGAGCGAGTGCAGAGAAGGCCATGGAGATGCTGCGAGGGCTGGAGCAGCTCTGCTCTGGAGCCAGGCTGAGAGAGCTGGGCTGGGGCAGCCTGGAGAAGAGAAGGCTCCTGAAGGGGAGACCTGAGAGCAGCTCCAGTGCCTAAAGGGGCTGCAGGAAAGCTGGAGAGGGGCTTGGGACAAGGGCCTGTAGGGACAGGCCAAGGGGAATGGCTTTAACCTGCCAGAGGGGAGCCTGAGATGAGCTCTTAGGCAGAAGCTCTTCCCTGTGAGGGTGCTGAGGCGCTGGCACAGGGTGCCCAGAGAAGCTGTGGCTGCCCCATCCCTGGCAGTGTTCAAGGCCAGGTTGGACACAGGGGCTTGGAGCAAGCTGCTCCAGTGGAAGGTGTCCCTGCCCGTGGCAGGGGTTGGAGCTGGAGGAGCTTTCAGGTCCCTTCCAGCACAAACCAGGCTGGGATTCTGTGTCTTCCTTGGGGTTTCATTTGCACACAAACAGAGGTGTGTGTGCTGCTGGTGTGATGCAGTTAAGTCCTTGGTCCAACAGGCGAGTAGCTCTGGAGCAGAAATGTCCAGGGAGATGTCCGTTTGCATTAGGAGAAGTGAGGTCAGTGCTGTTATTTCATGGATCCCTGGGAAACTTTGACAGCAGTATGATGGATGTCCCTGCAGCTCTGGGCTCCAGCTCTTCCCCTCAGGCTCTGCGTGCCCTCCTGCAGCCTGTGGGAGCAGGCAGCGAGCTGGCAGCGTGCAGCAGCTCTGCAGGAGCAATCCCCTGAGCCTGGGTTTCTCTGCGCTTCCTCTGTCGCTCCAGGAAATGCATGTAAAGGGAAATCACACCCGGGCTCCGGCAGAAAATCCAGGCTCATGAAGACTGTGCAGACGATGAAGAGCTACGGGAACTACCAGAACTGCACCATAGTGAGGCCACACATCCCGCACTCCAGCTACGGCACCTACGTGACGCTGGCTCCCAAAGTGCTGGTGTTCCCCATCTTTGTGCAGGTAAGGGCAGCTGAAGTGTGGTGGTATGGATCTGATGCACGTGGTTCTTGCTGCTGGAGGTGGGTGCAGGCTGCCATGCAAAGTGGATTTGTTTCCTAGCAGTGTATCCCATGAAAGCATGGATCCCCTCTGGTGCTGGCTCTACTTAGCACCTGGGTACATTCTCAAAGGGAATTGTGTCCTGCGATTCTCTGTTGGAGATTTTTCCCTTTTCAGCTTTCAGATCTGGTCCTTGGGTGCTTGCTTGAGTCAGGAGAAGGTATTTGAGCTTCTGGGCTTCAGCCACCAATTTCACATTGTTCCATGGGTTCTATGTTCTGTTCATAACTGTGTGCAGACAAAGGTTCTCTTGGTTTAGCTGGTGGCCAGCGCTAAAATCCCAGACAAGGATCCAGAGCAAAATGGCTTGACAGAGGATGTTCTCACTCCCCAGTTCATGCATGCTTTTCGTCAGACTTGGCCCTGAATTTGGTGGAAGCAGCTCTAACTCCATCTGTGTCTTACACTTTGTCCCCCATATGGCCAGAACCCCAGAGAACCTCATCCAATCTGGTATGTTTAAGTATGTTACTGCTGAGTCCCTGTGGAGAACCATTAGTCCTCCCCTGCAAGAGGCAGTAGCAGCGTCATGTCAGCTCATGGTGGTGATTAACTGAAACCCATGATCCGTGTTGTCCATCACTCCAGCCTGAGCCAGACCCGGGGGTAAACGTGGGGCTGGGCTGGTGCTGGGGGGTAGCCTTATGCTCATCTCCATCCTCCCCAACAGCACCTGCGTGGCTGTTCACATTAGCACCAGTGTGTCCACCAGCCCTGGCTGTGTGCACAGTTTGCCTTGTGGAAGGTCACAACCAGCACTTCTGCCTGTTTAGTCCCCAGACTTGTGTCTTGGGTTGAGTGTGGGCTGTTTCTGCAACTGAGGAACTGGTTTTATGTTCTCACATACTGCAAGGTCCCTGTGCAGGTCCCCTCATGTGCCTGCTGGTCGTGCAGCTCAGGATGATTGTCCTGGGCTGGTTTGTCAGGGACTGTTCTGCAGCTGGAACAACTGAGCCTGTCCTGTTCTTCTCCACCATTAAACAGGGAAGGCACGAACCAGGGAGCTGAGCACTCAGCGTGGCAGCCTTCTTGAAGTCACTTTAACTCACTGAGAGAGTAATGGCTCGAACCTGCCAGAGGGGAGACTGAGATGAGCTCTTAGGCAGAAGCTCTTCCCTGTGAGGGTGCTGAGGCGCTGGCCCAGGGTGCCCAGAGAAGCCGTGGCTGCCCCATCCCTGGCAGTGTTGGACAGCACTTGGAGCAACCTGATCTAGTGTCGCTTCCAACCCAAACCTCTCTGTGACTCTAATCCATAAAATCATATAGCAAATATTCTTGTCTGAGGGGTGTGAGAACCCAACGTGCCACTGTTGTGGTTGTGTTTCCTACTAAGAAGCACCCATCCCCAAGCCCACGCTGCGCAGCAGTTAACGTGCAGAGGCAGGAGGCTGATGGTCTTTTTATAGCTGGGTCTGACGTAGGTGTTAAGTGTTCAGCCTTCTCTTTATCGTGTGGCTGGACTGCAGGCCTGCTGTCCTTCTGAGCACACTGTGGGGTGGCTTCTTCCTGTATGACTTACAGCTCAGAGTGCAGACAAAGTGGGTTTGGGGGTGGAAAGTTGCTCTGGCAAACCACGTTTCCAGTGGAAGGTTTGACTGATTCGGTCTCTTTTTTTTCCTGTTTCCTTTCAAATGTAGCCCCTAGATCTTTGTAACCCAGCCCGGACTCTGCTGCTGTCAGAGGAGCTGCTGCTTCATGAGAGCAGGACCAGGACCATACAGGTAAGACTCTGAGCTTTCTGAATATGCTCTCTGTAGTCTCATACAGCAGATTGCAAAGGGAAATGTTTTATTGTGTAGTGCTGACATCGATACGATATTTGGAAAGCTTGTAGTCAGTTTATCATGGGATAAACTCAATATCAAAGCTTTCCTCTGCTAGAAATCAACTTTATTTTCTTGTCTTCCTTCATGCTCACAAAGAAACTGCACATGACAAATGCCTGCTGGTCACAGTCTGATAGATGAGGCTGCTCAGACCCAGAAAGAGGGAGTTTAAGAGTATTTTGGACCAGGTTGGAGAAGTAGACAGAGAACAGGAGCTTCCAGAAATTCAGCTCCTGAAACAGGTCACATGCCTTGTCCAAATTCCCCTTTCTTTCCCTTCCTCCTGCTGCTTCTCTGCAATGTTATCAGAGGGCTGTTAAAAACCTGGGGAAGCCTTGGCTACACGCTGAGCCTGTGTAAGGGTCAGCTTTCAGCATCCCAACTGGCAGACTTTGGATGTGTTGATTACATTTGCTGCTGGCTTCACTCACATCCAACTGCAAAGTCTGCAAAGCCCCGGGATTTGGGGTAGAGGAAGCAGCAGCTGGGAGAGCCCACCCAGCACTGCCAGTGCTGAGGGAAAGTGCTGCTTCTTTGGGGCATTTTCAGAGACTCTCACCACTGCACAGCATGATTTTGGTTTGAACTGGGAGGAAGCAATGTGCCATAAGGAATTTTAACTTGGCTAATCTTGGTTTCGTAGAATCACTGAATCCCAGCCTGGTTTGCATTGGAAGAGACCTTAAAGCTCCTCCAGCTCCAACCTGTGCCACGGGCAGGGACCCCTTCCACTGGAGCAGCTTGCTCCAAGCCCCTGTGTCCAACCTGGCCTTGAACACTGCCAGGGATGGGGCAGCCACAGCTTCTCTGGGTTTTCTGGTAACACCTTCTGGGTGGCCAACAGCAGAATCCCAGAGACACTTCACATCACCAGCCTCTACAAAACCGTACAACATTGTGTTACTTCAAGTGTCTCTCTCTTTCTGGTTTTCAAAGTGTGATTAATCCCTTGCTTTGGCTTGAATCACTTTTTTCTTTCTGCACAAGTACATGAGAAATTGCCTGATCGACAGGAAACTTGGCACTGATCTGTAAAAAAACCTCTTTCCCTGTCTGTGCTGCTGTTCTTTGCTGCTCAGGGTCTTCTGCACACCCTCATGAATGAAACTTGGGTAAACCCATGGCTGAGTAGCAGCTGTGCTGTGATGGTTTGGAAATGTGGAGGCCAGCCTGAAGTCAGGATGCTTCTCCTGGCTTGTTTGGAGTTGCTTTCAGACCAGACTCAGAGATCTGTAGTAGCAGCCAAATGTAGACTAACTGTGAATAACTAATGCTGTTGGAGCCTGAGTGGAGCATGTGTGTGTATGGGGGTTCATATTTTGATGATGGAGAGCCTCAGGACAAGCATGTCCAGAGGAGATGTGCTGCTCTGTCTCCAAATGGCCACTCCAGAGACCCAGCTTGGGCAGGATCAGGAGGAGGACATCTCAGGGAAAGGGCTCTGTTTGCTTATGATACCCTGAAGAGGATTCCCCCATTGGAGCTGCTGCCAGGGAAGGGCAGGATGCTGCATGCTGCCCCGGAGTGTGAGACTGTTTGGGAATGGTGGTGCCCTGAGGCTGTGATGCCTGTGCAAGCCTGGCAGAGGGGCAAGGCAAGAGGTTGTGACTAAGCAGAGTGGAAAACCAGCAGCAGTGAATGGGAAGAAGCACGTGGCAGTGTCTGCTTTGGAAGGCAGGGATCTTTCCCTTGGTGTGAACCCAAGTGGGGTGCATGGCTCCCTGTTGCTGGGAGCTGACAGCTGAGGGTAGCAACACTGGACATCAGCCATGTCCCCATGGAAGGGCTGGCTCATGCCTGCAGTGTGTCACAGGGTCAGGGCAGGCTTTGCAGAGCTTTGAGGGGTCGCTGCAGGTCTTTCTGGAAAGCCAGAGACTTCCCTTCTCCAGTGGAGCAATGAGCTCTGCTTTGGTGCTGATGGGCTGCGAGAAGAGAACCTAAACTTCTGAAGCCAGCAAGACCGAAACTGGCCTGGACACGCAGTGGAGCTTCCCCTGGTGCAGAAGGGCTCTGACTTCTCCTTTTGCTGGACTTGAGCTCTCTCTCTCTCCAGCCTTCTCTGCTGCCTGAACAGAGGCTGTCCTGTTTCCAATCGGTCCTTTCTTCCTTGCTCCACGGGGTTTTCCACTTTCCCACTGCTCTTCCCACCCCGTCTGTCTCAAACTGGACCCATGCTCCTGTGATTTGCAGGGGCTTTTTCTGGATGTTGCTCTGTTTTAGCTCAAGAGGGGAGGGCCCTGGTGCAGGGACCGGAGATCCTGGTTAATTCTGCCCTTTTCAGCCTCAAAAAACCCAAACCCACCCAGAATCTTTCCCCATTGGCAGCTCTGCCATCAGGCCCCGCATCCTCATCACTGAGCAAACTCTCCCATCTCCTGAAGGAGTGAACCTATCTCTCTGGAGGCCTGCCAGGATCTGTCCTTTCCCTGACCTTACCTCTGGGGCAAATCCTTATTCAGGCGTTAATCACATCCTGTCTAGACTTTGTTGCAATTCCCCTTTTATGCTCTTCTGAAATCCCTCCAGCCTGTGGAGTGCCAGAGGAACCTGCGTGATGCTGCGGTTGCGCACGAGGCGTCAAACATGGGCTTTGTCCTTGTGGGTCCATCTCTAATGTACCTGGAGGCAACTTGCCAAAGCCCTGAGGCACCTTCCCAGCATGAATCATGCTCATCCCTTTCCCAGCTCTCTTTTTTGCAGATCAGGTCCTCCCTTGAGCTCTGAAAGCCCCCAGCTCTGCCAGCAGCCTGGAGGTCATGGACCAGAGTGTCCAGAGCACAGCAAGAGGCTTTGTTTGCTCTCTCATCCCAAGTGTTGCACTGCAAGTTCCTGGCACTGCTGGCCTGGGACAGGGCTCCCAGCTCCATGTTCCAGTGGGTGGCTGAGTTTGGCCAATGCAATGGGTTGACCAAAACCCTTCTCTCTGGCATAGACATTTCAAGATCTTGTTTTCAGCCTTTTTCAGACAGTTTTGGGTGAGAACACCAGAAACCTGCACTTACCTATTCCCTCCACCACATTGGTCCCTCTTACTCTGTCCCTTCTTCACTGCCTCTGAATATCCTTCTCTTCCTTGTTTTTCACCATTTCCCCATCTGCACAGCTACTGTTTATGCTGGTGTTTGAGCAGAAGAGATTGGGCTTAGGAACAGTTCCTAAGGTTGAATGTGAAGGTGCTGTGGCTGCAAGGCTTTGTTTCTGGGCACTTTTCAGAATGCTTTTGTTACCCTGCTTTGCTTTACAATGTGTGGTTATTGCGTCCTGTGGCCAGGCTCTGCCAGGCATTGAGCTCCTGTTCTCCTGGGGAAGCATCGTGAGGAATGGACTGGATGATCTCCAGAGGTCCCTTCCAACCCCAGTGATTCTGTGAAGCGCACTAAGCCGCTGCTTTCCCTCCTGGCTTCCGTGTTGTTTTTTCTTGTGGGAAGCACTTTAAACATGGCCCTTCCTTGTGCAGCAATGCCTTGCTGGTTATATTCTGTAGTTAGTCACATCTATCAGCAGCTGAGGCTTTGCTTCTTGCTGTGTGCTGTGTCCCACACATCAGTGTCAGCCTCTGTGAACATTTTTCCCCCCTGTAAAACCTATTCCCATCCCCCTATGGTCTGTGTGACATCTGCCATGTGGCTTCATCACTAATAACACAGATGAGCCTGTATCTGTCTTCAGAGTCCTGTCATCGCATCACTTGTTTTATTTCTGATTTTGGGGCAGGAAATTAACTCTGGGAAATCCACAAAGACACTGACAGGCCAAGAGGCAGCTCTTGTGGGTTCTGTGTCTTGCCTGGATGAGTTCAGGTGCTGTGGTTCTTTTTTGTTTGCTCTTTTTCTTTTACGGGCCCTGTGATTTTTCATGGTAGATACCAGGTCTGTTTGCAAAGGGCTGTTTGAGACACGTTGCAGCCTGTCAGCAGCGTGATGGCAACTCCAGGCAGAGCTCCAGGTTACTCCCTGCAGCCCTCCCCTCTGCTGGCTGCTGCCTTAGGGTCATCCATGCTTCGAGTTTCCAGTGCTCAGCTATGCTGATCCTGCTCCCACTGCTGTGAACAGGGTCTGCTGGAGCCCAGGCCGGTGCTGGGGTGCTCTTGGCAGGCTCTGGCTTTGGGGGTAGAAGGGACACCCTCTTTTTCCTCCCCCAGCAATGTGGAAGAGCAGCACGACCTCTGTAAACTGGTCAGTGTGGAGCTGATCTAAAATCCAGTGTCTTCCTGGAAGCAGCATCTAATAGAGATGCTCTTATGTGACCCAAACTGGCTGTGCTTTTATCTTCTCTACATCCTGAATTCAATCAGGTCCTCTCCAATCCAGATCACTCTGGTTCTATCTTCTCATAAAAACACAATGTTACCTATAAATACTTTTTGTGTATTTCTGTTTCCATGCTGCCCTGTGTAAACCTGCTCGGTTTTGAAGTGATATTTTTATTCCTGCTGATCCTTCTAATCTTTCTTCTACCCTTTAAACTTCCATGTGTCTTCATTTTCTTTCCTCCATTTCCAGCATGACCGCTTTCTGATTCTGCTTTCATCTCACAGAATCCCAGCCTGGTTTGTGTTGGAAGGGACCTTAAAGCTCCTCCAGCTCCAACCCCTGCCACGGGCAGGGACCCCTTCCACTGGAGCAGCTTGCTCCAAGCCCCTGTGTCCAACCTGGCCTTGAACACTGCCAGGGATGGGGCAGGATGCTGACCCCTTCACTTCAAGTTGCTATGCTCAGAATCCCTGGACATCTCTTCTTTGAGGCTGAGGGACCTGGGATGGCACCAGACATGTCCCAGAAGTTATCTTTGACATGAGACGGGCATGGGAGAAAGTTTATAGTGCAGTTTGTACTTTGTTATTCCTGGTATTAATAATAAGGTAGTAGTAGAGGTAGTGAAGAGGGTGAATGTGGGCATGAGGCCAACAGCGTCTTGAGAGCAGAGGAAGGGATTTTCCCAGTAATACAGAGAAAAGCAGACCCTATCTGGTCTCATTGTCAGTTAAAGCTGTGCCAGTAGCTTTGTGCTTATTAAGAATCCCACAGAAATGAACTGGCACAGCAAGGAGAAATCCTGTGGCAAGGGCTTGGTTTTGGTTTCACAGCCACATGCTGCTGCCCTGGCATGAGCTCACCGCCCTGTGATGAACTGGTACCCAGCTTGTCCTCCCCCTGACGTGTGTCCATCAGCCACCGGGCATGGAGACAGACTGTACTGGGACAGTGACTCAGAGCAGAGTCACCTTTTGAAGGTGACTTGGTGGTGGCAGTGGTGCTATAGCTCCCAGTGAGCCCCTGGATCATAGAATCCCAGCCTGGTTTGTATTGGAAGGGACCTTAAAGTTCATCCAGTTCCAACCCCTGCCACGGGCAGGGACACCTTCCACTAGAGCAGCTTGCTCCAAGCCCTGTCCAGCCTGGCCCTGGGATGCTGGATTGTTTTCTGCTTTTGCAAAAGGGTTGCTTAAAAGGCCACAAAACCTTCGTTGCTTTGTTCAGTCTTGCAAAGCAGCTCTCCTTTTGCTGGGGGAGGTTTTTGGGAGCATCCCAAGGAGCAGTTAGAATCAGCCGTGTGCTCACATGCTGCATCCTGGGCCGAGAGCAGCGTGTGGCTTGGCAGCATGCAGAAGCTCTGGTATCCAGAATGCCCCCTGGTGCATTGCAGCTGCTTCCTGGCATCTTCTGCATTTCGCTGCATGTCCCCGACTGCAGCTGGAGAGTGAGACAGGCTCCAACCTTGGCTACTGGCACAGTGATTGCACTGAGCTACTCGCCCCCAGTAGGCTCTTGGGTCAGGGATCTCCAGTATAGAAGCTCCATCCCTGCCCCATCCCTGGCAGTGTTCAAGGCCAGGTTGGACACAGGGGCTTGGAGCAAGCTGCTCCAGTGGAAGGGGTCCCTGCCCGTGGCAGGGGTTGGAGCTGGATGAGCTTTAAGGTCCCTTCCAGCCCAAACCACTTTATGGTTCTTAACTTAAAGATCACACTGATCTGTGCTGATTGAAGTAGGGACCTCAGGCAAAAGCTAGAAGCAGAACAAAATCTTCCTTCTGAAGCATTTACCACTGCTCAGGAGTAGCTCCCAGGCTCTAGGACACTGCTCAAGCACGGAGCTGGGGGTTCAGTGTTTGCTTTCCACCCGTCAGTGTGGTTTAAAGGTGTCAAGTTTGTTTCCTGTAACTGCTCTTTTAAAAGCCAAACTGTTATTTTCCCAGAGAGAGCCCTGGGAACAGTGAGAAGTGTCCCGGGAGATCACGTTTGCTTTTAGGCTGCAACTTCTGCAACGTGCTGGGATTAGTCGGCAGCTTATTCCCTCCTCCTGCTCCTCTGATTTATTACTCATGAAAATGGGAAGTGACACGAGCGAGCAGAGGGTGTGTTTGTGTGGAGTTAAACTGTCGGGCAGGTCTGTCCCTCTTGTCATGGGACTCCGCAAGGTTCAGTGGGTGGCTGCTGAGTGGGGGGGACTCTGGTCTGGGAGCACCCCGAGGGGTGTAGCAGGGACCAGCCCTTAGGGAAGGGTGCCTGGGCTGCCTGCCATGGCTGGTGCGTCTCCCCAGGGCAGAGAACCTGCCCAGGACCTTCCCTTGTCCCAGTGCCAATGAATGTCTCATAGCTTCTGCTTTTGTGCTTCCAGGTGACTCTCTTTGTCTACTCTGACCTGCTGCTCTTCACCAAGGAGGACGAGCCTGGGCGCTGCAACGTGCTGAGGAACCCTCTCTACCTGCAGAGTGTCAAGCTCCAGGAGGGTGAGTGTCTGCAGGCAGCAGTTTGGTGCATTTCCATGCCACTAGCTATAACTGTTTCTAGCCAGCAGCAGGATAGCACCCTGTTACTCCACTCTAACCGGTGCTGCCCCATCATCCTGCAGTGGGGTGCAGGGTCAGCATCACCCTCCCTGTGCCTGCATTAACCCAGTCCCCAGGAGCTCCATCTCCTGGGACACCTCGGGGGCAGGTGGGTACCACCCCTTGCTTTCCAGGGCTTTGTGGTGCATCTCTTGGGGGTTTGGGGCTGGCATTCCCCGGGCTCTGGCTGTGCTGGGCTGTTCCCTCGCTGGCGTTACCCTGCCTGCAGCCGGGGCTTGCCGAGGCGGAGAAGGGGAAGTCTGAGGTTACCCTCAAGGGAGTTCAGAGGTTGTCTCTTGGGGAGCCTGGCTGAGCCCTGCTGACCTTTGCTACTTCTTCCTTCAACCACCCACAGTTTCCCCCTGCACCGGCATCCTCCCCCATGCAGGAGGAAAGAGCAAACCTTGAGCAAACCCTGGCCTCGGCGGCAGGCTGTGAACCATGCCCTTCTGTTGGCTAGGCTTTCCCATCAAGCTGAGGGCTCAGAGAGGGCTTCTAGGGCAGGGGCTGATCCGAAATCAGTTATCTCGAGTTGAAATGAGGCTGTACAAAAGATGGCCTTCAGCTACTCAGGGTCAAAAGGAGAACAAATGAATTGCTTTACCACATTCTATCTGCTACTGTGGAACCACTTGGCCCCAAGCCCAATCCCGCCTTGTTCCTTCTTTGGTGCAGTCACCTTTGGGTACAGGTTTGTTTTGTGTGCAGTCCCCTGACTGTGTCAGCGTGGGGCTGATGTCTTTATGCAGTCCCATGGCCCTGACCGAAAGGAGTTCACCTAGATCCGGGCTGCTCCTCCAAAGGGATCATTTTCTGGTTGGATTTTGCCCCTTGCCATGACTCTGTGGATGGGCCGCGTTTTCCATGTGCCCCGTGTTGTTGTGAGCCTCAGTGCTGGTGATCCGCAGTGCTGAGCAGGGCACCGCAGGCTGCCTCTCAGTTGTTATTTCCCATTTCCATAATTTCTGCTCCCGGATTCACTCACGGACCTCTTTGTTGGGGGCAGAAACACAGCGAGAGTGATGGGGCACCACGGCACGAGCCGTTTAGAAAAGCCCCTGAGGCTTCCCTGGGGTTTGTGGGGTTTGTTCTTGGTGCTGCTTATTTCTAAGAAACAGCCAAAGGAAACTGTTCCTGGATGGAGTGCTCAGCTGTTGGTCAGTGTCTGCTCCCGGAGCACGTGTGTGCTGCCGGCTGCTCTCCGAGCCTCTGGAATAACTCCGCTCTTCTTCACCTCCTTGAAGGAATCAGCTTCCCCGGTGATTCTGGTCCTGGCTCTGTGCACCCAGATCTGTTCACAGCTCAGCACAGGAATGTGCCTCCTAACCTCAGGCAGAGCACTTGGATTTCGTGAGTGCTTTTCTGCCACTTACTTCCTTGTTGCCGTAATAACTGGGCTGGATCACATCTGGAAGAGCTTTAACAAGCCTCTGAAGGGGGTGCTTGTCTCTGCAGCACTGAACCACCCCCGTGCACCAGGAATCCGGCACAGTCGGTTCCGAGGCAGCTCACCCTCCTGCTTTGGGCAGGGCCGCTTCAAAGGCAGGTGGAGCGAGCGAAAAGGTGTCCATCCCTTTTGGCAGGGCTTTTCTGTTGGTCTCCTGAAGGACTGAACGGCGCATGAATAGGAACAGGCGTATTGCTGAGTACAACAATCGGGACATCTCCGGTGCACTGCAGACCATTGTGGTGTTTCCTGTTGCTGCCGCTCGCTGCACTGTGCGAAAGCAAATCAGTGTGATCTGCTGTACAATGTGCTGTCTTCCTGCTTTAGAAGCCGAGCAGGGCTGATGAGCACCCCACCAGCCAACGTTTCCAGTGTGACAGGGCTGGCTTCCCCAGCAGAGACTGTGGGAATTTCCACGTGAAGGTCACCGCATTGCTGGGATCCTGCCCCCACCCCGGGGGGGTGCACTCGGCTTTGGGACAGGGAAGAGCGCTCCTGTTCTGCAGCTGGAATGAGGAACCTCAGGACTGAGCTGGGATCCTGCAAACAAGGACTTCTCGTGCTGCTTTGCTGTCCTTGACATCCCACCCCGCTGTATCTTGCAGCAAACAGCTCCAAGATGAAGGCCAGGAGTGTGATTTGTGAGTCTTCTGTCCTGCCACAGCTTCTCCCTGCTGCCCAGTGATGCTGGAAAGAAACAAACCTGGAGAGGGGCTTGGGACAAGGGCCTGTAGGGCCAGGACAAGGGGAATGGCTTTAACCTGCCCGAGGGGAGACTGAGATGAGCTCTTAGGCAGAAGCTCTTCCCTGTGAGGGTGCTGAGGCGCTGGCCCAGGGTGCCCAGAGAAGCTGTGGCTGCCCCATCCCTGGCAGTGTTCAAGGCCAGGTTGGACACTGGGGCTTGGAGCAAGCTGCTCCAGTGGAAGGTGTCCCTGCCCGTGGCAGGGGTTGGAGCTGGGTGAGCTTTAAGGTCCCTTCCAGCTCAAACCATTCCATGATTCCTTGATAGCATCCAGGGCTTGCATCCTGCCACACCTCCCCAGGGGCATGTGCCACAGAGGGTGACAAGCTTGTCCCCTCTTGGTAGCCAGGTTTGGGTGTGCAGAAGAACCTTCCTCTCTCCTGATGTACCCAGGGCCCTGCAGCACCCTCCCTGAGACCCATCTTTGTGGAGCAGACATGGGGTGGTCAGGAGGGGTCCTGCCTTTGCCATGGACATTGCCATGGTCCCCTGGGCCACACGAGGAGCTGTGAAAAGGAGCCAGGACCATCTTCCCTCTTTTCCCATCTTTTTGGCCCGGTTCCTGGCACACAGCACCCAGACCCTGCAGCCAGTGGGTGTTTTCCTTGGGCTTGCACAGGAGGTGTGGGGCGGTGCTGAAGGCTGCTGCTGTGCTGGGTGAGTCCTGCCCCACAGCCAGCGTGGGCCGGGGCTGAGCTGCAGAGCGGGACGTGTCCCCACGAAACTCACAGCTCCTCTTGTCTCTGCCGAGCACTCGCAGCAGCCCAGCCCTGGGGCAGGCACGGCTTCAGTGAACACAAGCCAGCCCCTGCCACTACCCAGCAGGAAGGAGCTGAAATAGCCTCAAGTGAGTTTGGTTTCTTCTCCTGCTTATTTCCTTCAGCTTCCCCCGGAATCTGCCTGAGCCTGAGCGCTGTCCGGCTGTCAGAAAGGTGGGGATGTGGCGCTCCATAGGGAATGCAGCCCCACGTGAGCCTGAGCTGCCACGTCCCCGGCACAAGGTTGTGCCTCTCCCCTTGTCTTTGGTGGCCTCTGTGGTCTGGGGTGCAGGAGATGAGCGGAGCGCAGGGCACAGCAGCCTCCAGTGCCCCAGCCTCACCCTCCAGACACTGGGAGAACCTTCATGGGAGAGAGCCCGGTTTGTGCTGAAATCTGCGCTCGGATCTGCCCTTCCCAGCTCTGCCCTCGCTGGGGACGGGCGCTGGCTCGAGCCCAGCTGCTGCGCTGGGGCCAGTCTCTCACCTCCCATTTATTGTCTCTCTAAAGGCAATTCCTGGTAGAAAATGGGATTCGAGCAGCTCCTTAGCCTAGGCTGGCTCCCTGCTTTGTGTCCTATAGGCACTGGGCTGCTTGGCCACGCATAGCAGTGAGTGCTGGCAGGACAGGGGATAGAAGCTGCTGGCTATGGAGGTTGCTAATGCCAAGATTGAAAGCTCAATGGAGAGGAATTTGAAAAGGAGCTGAATTCTGATGGTTTCGGGCTTTGTTGGGGTCACTTGTTA
Organism: Psittacula echo; assembly: GCF_963264785.1. Lineage (NCBI taxonomy): Eukaryota > Metazoa > Chordata > Aves > Psittaciformes > Psittacidae > Psittacula > Psittacula echo. Next base: position 11,900,191 of record NC_137752.1, on the reverse strand, counting down.
CTGCAGGAGGAATAGAGAGGCCCAAGGGAAGCAGGGTCATTCCCAGGGCTGTTACACTCCAGCACCATCTGAGGGTGCTTGTCTCCAGAAGGTGACTTGTTCCTCACATCAGCCTGGTTAAAGCTCCTGAGGGGCAGTGGCTCATGTTGGAAAGGGCCATGTTGTTCTGCAGTCTGCCTCGCAGGGCAGCCTGGCGAGCTTTGGTCGTGCTGCAGGGAGGAGCAGGGACCCCGGTGGAGAAGAGGGGTGGGTTTTGTACTGGTGACCACTGGGGAAGCAGAAGCTGCAGAAGGGGATGGTGGACTCGTGGTGTGCCAGCAGCAGGCTCAGGTCCTGCCTCCAAACCCTCCCTCGAGGGGAGAAGCAGTGGCTGAGGAGCTCCCATCAGAGGCTTTGGCTTTGCAAGGAAAATGCTCCCTGATGGTGCAGCTGGGATTTAGGGAAGTGGGTGCTGGGAGAGCTTGGACACTGCTGTTGGAGAGCAGGGAAGGGTTTTCCTGTGGTGCAGGGGGGGAGGCACGGCAGCATCATTCTCCTTCTGGAAGTGAAGCTTTGAGGGGCGGTGCTGGGCCCTGCGCTGGCAGCCGTGGCGCCAGGCTGCTTCCCTGACCCTCACACTGCCCAGGGTGGAGCAGGGTGAAGCTCATTCAAACCCACAGGGGCTCCTCATCCAAGTGGTCCACAGCAGCTCTCTGGGTGGCTCTGGCTCCAGTGCTGCTGTGGCAGTGTCCTGCTGTCCCCATGGTGGTGTCCAGCCCGTATCCTGCAATGTGCATTGAAAGTGGAGCTGGCAGAGGCAGGTCTATGTTCCCAGGGGGAAGAGACACCCAGCAAATGGCTCCAGGCCATTGCACTTCTTCATGGGTTTCACATTGTCCGTGGGGTGACTCAAGACGCATCAGTGAGTCCCTCAATGGGTCACAAGCTCTTCTCTTGACACTTGAGCTGCTGCTTGCAGCAGGATTGCTTTCCTTTGGGGAACAGGATGTTTCCAGCCCTGCACAGAGCCTGGTCCCATCATCAGTGCAGCCCAGGCTGTTGAAATGAAGCAGAGCTTGTGCTGACACTGCTCTGAATGGGATGTGCAGCGTGCCCAGGCTGCGGCTCTGACCTCATGGCATCATTAAAAGGGTGATGAAAGCTGCAGCCCAGCTACCAAGAGGAAAGCTGGTGCAGGGCACGGTGGTGAGAAGGAGAGAGCAGGCTGCAGGGGATGGCATGTCCTGCTTCAGAGCTGGGGTGGCCCTGTCCTGTGGCAGCTTCATGTCCTCCTGTGCGGCTGATGTATGCCAGGAGCTGGCTTCTCTTGGCGCTGGGGACACTCACATCTCATCAACAGGGATCAAAAACCAGGGCAAATCTTCAGGAATGCCTTCTTGTTGGGTACAGAGAAGGCCAGGCCTGCAGAAACCAGCCTGGTGGAGCAGCTGGGGCATGATACATCCCCTGGGATAGCTGGCAGCAAGATGAGGAGCTGTGCTGGGCTTCCGCATGGTCCAGTGAGATGTGGATTGCAGTGCTGGTCACTGCATTGCCTCCAACATCATGTCCTTTCCCAAAGCCCTGGAAGTGCAAGTCTCTTGGTCTCTTGGCCAGGTCTCCTGAGCTCCACACTGGTGGGAGCTTGGGGAGTTTGCCCTCAGCCTGATGGAGCAGGATGGGCTCTGCCCCACATCAATCACTTCCCATTGCCCTGGAATTTGGCTCCCTTTCCTTGGAGAGGTGCTGACCCCAGCCACTGGCACTGGTGGAGGCTGGGCCGGACAGTGCTGGCCAGAGCTGCCACCAGCCTTACCAAGGGCCTGGGGCTGGAAGCCGGGAATGAGCAGGGATGTAGGAACAGGAGCTGCTCTGGTCAGTGTTCCTGGGAGCAAAGCATCCACAGAGGGATGAGACCCGATGGTGCCCAGGATGGCTCCATGTGCACTGGGGGCCTCTGCAGCGCCGAGGAGGAATCAGGCTGCATGTGCCATGGCAGGAGGGCAGAAGAGCCTGGACGTGGCCTCTGAATGAAACAAACCTTTATCCCAATGGACAATCCCAAAGGAGAATCCATGTTAGCACAGTGAGTCCATGCAAGCGCCATGCAACGCAGCCTGCCCGGCGCATGGCCCTGCAGATGCAGCGTACATCACTCCACATCACAGCCTGGTACTGTGGGGTGACAACAATAAATATTCATTAAAGGCTGTCTCCTCGCCAGCTCCTCTGCCCGTGGCTCTGCGTGTACAAATGCGCTTGTAGCTGAATTCTGATCCTGGTTTTTCCTTCTTTATAGGTTCAGAAGATCGGAAGTTCTGCATCCTTTACCTTGCAGAGGTGAGTGCTGCTATTCTCCAATTGAACTTCGTAGTGGGAGCTGAACACAGACCAACAACTCTGACCCTTTCTGCTGGCGCAGGAGCACCGGGCAGGCTGGTTTTTACCTCCTTCTTGATATGCCAGAGGTCTGGAAATGGCTGCAGCCACAATGTCTTAGTGAGAAGCTGCTAAAAGGAATCTGTGCTGGGGGAGGCTGGGCAGCACTGAGGCAGGTTTGCTTGTCCCCTGCCCCTGTGCACAGCATCTCACTTTGTCTTACCCTGGGATTCTTTTGCCTGGGGGCAGATTTCCTTGCCAACTTTTTTGTCTTTATCTTTTAGGCATCTTGCTTTTCTTGTCTTCAAGCACTGGGTGTGAAGCCCTCAAATAAAATAAGGAAGCTCAGTCTAAAGGGCATATAATGATAGCTCTAAAGTCATGTGTGGCTGGTACATGGCTAAATGCTCTAAACACGTTTGGAATCACTCAGACATTGGCACAGTTACGTTTGTGCTGTGAAGCAGCCAAGGAGGCTGCAGAATTGGCTCATAGTGACTGGACCCATCTGATCGTTGGATGCTGGGGCTTTTTGTCCTTTTCCAGTGACTTTACTGTGTTCCTGCTTTCAAGGCTTTGTATTTCCAGAGATGGAAACGCGGGTCTGGGGAAGATCCCCAGGGCACAGAGGAGGAAGGGCAGACTCTGCTCAGCAGCACTGTGAAAGAACAAGTTATTGTGAAAGCTGGGTGAAAATGTCCAGACTGACAGTTGCTCACCTTGAGTGGCTGGGACCTGGGCCAGGGCATGACTTGCTGGGTAACTGTCTCTTATGTTTTCCTCCTGTTCCTCCCTTGTCTCCTCTGTTTCTTCCTGGGGCGGTCGGGCAGGAGCTGCCTCCTCAGGGGTTTGCTCAGTGCGTGTCCCTATGGAACACCAGGCATGTTGATGTCTCCATACCCTAATCCTGTGCTGTGACTCAGAAGGGCTGTGATGGGTGTTCCTCAGCGATATCCCAACAGTGGGATATGAGGCACCCAACGTTTCTCATGCATTTGGAAAGATGCATTCAGAGCCTGACATGTAATTCAGTGCTTTGGGCCCCTTAAGTAAAGTGACTGAAAGAGAGAGGGATGTTTCATGAGATCCTGAGAGGTGAAAACTTGTCTTTGTTAAGGCTTAATGAAGTGCATAAGCTTTTGAGGGGCTTAAATGGCTCTAATTGCTCTGGTCATTGAGATCAGAGAATGGCTTTAAGATGAAAACAGGGAGACTGAGCTGAGCTCTTAGGCAGAAGCTCTTCCCTGTGAGGGTGCTGAGGCGCTGGCCCAGGGTGCCCAGAGAAGCTGTGGCTGCCCCATCCCTGGCAGTGTTCAAGGCCAGGTTGGACACAGGGGCTTGGAGCAAGCTGCTCCAGTGGAAGGGGTCCCTGCCCGTGGCAGGGGTTGGAGCTGGATGAGTTTTAATGCAAACCAGGCTGGGATCCTGTGATTCTCTGTCAGTGACATCTGTTGCAGTCAGAGTGTTGTAGTTGTATGTAAAATGTGAAACATTTGCTTTCCTACACGCATGCTCTTCCAGAGGACAGTAGATGTGAACCGGTCACTGCTGTGGGATTATCCAGTTCCTCCTGCAGGTATTTTGGAGCAGGTTGCAAGTGGAGCAGGAGTTTCCTGACCTGCAGTGACCAGCAGGTTTGCTGCGTGCCCATACCCCGGAGCGGCTGCTCACACCCTGCGCTAGCCCAGGGCTTTCAGGTGACACTGGGGCATCTTCTGGCTCAAAGACAGCACCTTGCTGTGCAGGACATCCCCTGTGCTACCCCTTCCCTCCCAGACCCCACGGGCTGCTCTGAGGCTGCTGGTCTGCACTGAGATCAGGCTGGTGTGAGGAGGTGATTCTCCAGTGTTGTGGTTTGGCTGGGTCTTTGCTGCAAGGGGGGGAAGAAGGTGGCTTCTGTGTGTGTAGAAAGCACAGATAGAAAGACCAGTCTTCATGCTTCGGGGGCCAGTGGAGCAGTTCTAGCTGTGGGTCTCATCAGACTCTCCAGCAATGGGTAATTGTGGCTCAAAGGGGAAGCTGAGGTGCAGGAGGGACGTGCCTGCGAGTCAGCAGTGACCCAGGGCAGGACGGTGCCCTCCTGACTCCCCCGTGGCTGCTCTTCTGGGAACAGTGACCTGCAGTGCTGCAGGGACGGGGCTGGTGAAGTATGAGAGCAGAAACCTCACCCTTGTGCTGTGTGTAGGTTGTGTGGCTCAATGAACTGTCCTCAAGCAAAGGGAGACTCTTAACTGACGGCATGGTGCTGTGGGAGCCAGCCTGCGAGCATCCGAGCATCGTTTTCCTGCAGGGAAGCTAAGAAGAGAATCACCTTCAGGTCATCTCTTTTCTTCTTTGTATTCACTTTTCAGAAGCAAAGCTTTAGTTACAGGGTTGTTGGTGTGGGGTGTTACCAGGAGGTTTTAAGTCTTGGTGGGAGGGAGAGCATGGCCCCCCTCAAAGGCATTCCTGCAGGCTGGCTGCACCCAGCGGGGTTGCAGGGGCTGGTGGGATCATCAGTTTGTGGTGTTCAGGTTATTTTTGCAGTGGGGTGGGTTCAAGGCATGGCCTGCTGTCAAATGAAAGCTGGGGTTTGGGTCCAGTGAAGTATCACTCACTTGCTGCAGTGGTTCATGAGGGTCTTTGGGGCCAGCTCTCCCCATTGTCTGATGGATGTGGTGTCTGTGGGGTACTGTGGGACCTCTTTTTGCTCTGATGCAAGGCTCAGCCTCCTTCCTGACAGTGGCACTGGGACAGTTTCCCTCTGTAGGGATGGCTTCCCATGGAGAGGGCCTGGCTCCGCTCTGGGGATGCGCTCAGGCTGTCTGGGTTCATGGTGCTGGGAGGAGGCTCAGCAGGACGCCCTGGCAGGGTGCTGGTGCTGGCACACTCCTGGCACCCTCAGCATCCCAGTGATGTGGTGCAGCAGGGCCCTGTGGCTGGGTGCTGCTGGCAGACGTGGCTGTCCCACTGCCACTGCTTGTGGCAACTGGAAAGCTTTGTGTAAGAATGCAGGAGGGGATGATGCTTGTGTGGACACAGCTTTTCTGGTCCCATGCACCCTGAGAGTTTCTCCCCCTCCTCATCTGCTCTTTACAGAGGCTCTTTGCAGCCACTGCTCCATCCCTGGACTTGCCAGCACCTCCTTACCCTGCCAGGAGCCTTTCCCTGTCTCAGCTCTGCCGGCCGGCCCTCTCCAGGGTGGATGTGATGGGTCTGGGGGGGTTTGGTGCTCGTCACTGAGCTCTTCTGTCACTGTGATCTGGGCAGACACATCCATTGTGCTGCCGTGACAGGGCCTGGACATTGCTGGACGCTCTCATGCTGCTGTTTCTAACCCACAAATCATCTGCAATGAGCTGTAATGTGTTTAGTGCTGCTGAGAGTCGAGAGGGAGCCCATGGGGCTGGGCTGATTTCATGTTTGCTGCAGGAAGAGCTCTTTGCTGAGGCCTCGAGCTGTTCTCTCCGGCTCCTTCTCATCTGGAAGGTTTGTGATAAAGTTCTAACCCATAAGGTTGTGGTTTTGCATTCAGATCTGGTGTGACCCAAAAGAAAAGTAAGTTTCAATGTCTGTGAGATGCTTCGTTGATTTTAAACGTGAAAATTCCAGCTTTCAGGAGAAACTGGAGTGCCATAAAACAGCCTCTGCTGCTCATCCTGCCTAATCACGTGTCAATAAATCACTCCACGGAGCTTAGGTCCTGTGCATCCTGTTATCTACAGTGATCTTTACAGCCTGGTGCGGGTTACAGCAGAGGGGGATTTGTTTTACAGCTCCCCAGGGTGTGAGTTGCAGTGCTCAGAGGTCCCGAGTACGAGTGGCCCGATCCTGGTGGGACACGTGTGGCCTCCTGGAAGGGCTAAATAGAGGCTGGTGTTGGAAAGAATGCAGAAAGAGAGGAAGGTTCTCCCCTGAGCTGTCTGCTCTTGGGGCTTTTGCTCCTCCTGTGGTCATGGGGTAGCTGCAGTAGTCCCAGCACAGAAGCAAGCCAGGGTTTGGGAGGGGAAGTGGTACCGGTTGATCTGGGGAATGCTGTGTACACGGGGAAGCTTGTCTGATTTTTCTACTTGCCAACTGGCACGTGAAGAAGTGCTCCCAGTGCATGTGAACCTGGTCCAGCGTGCGTTTCATTTTAGTGTTTTAAATCTAAATGAAACAGTTCAAAGTCAGTTGAACAGATTCTGCCCGTGGAAGCTCTGGGCTGGTTCAGTGTGGACCCGTGTGTCTGCATCCCATAGAATTTGGAGTGTGTGAGTTGGGTTCCGTTTCCCCCCTGCCCAAATTCCATTCCCTGTGGGACATGGACACCTCCTGTCATGACATGTGTAAAACCTGTCAGAGAAAGCATTGCCTGTGGTGGGAATCAGCAGCCCCACAGGGAGCCAGTGCAGAGATGTGAATGTGGTCCAGGGCTGCCTTCACACCCTTCCCTGCTCCGGAAATATCCCACTGATAGGAAACTGCAGATCAGTGTTTTATTGCATTGTTGGAAGGCTTTGATTCAAACCCAACATATTCAGACTGAATTGACTTAAAGTCAAACAGCTCAGTAAGTTTTTCATCTGAAAAGCACGAGCAAATGGATCTTTTCCTCTGGAAGTTTTCATCTGCAGACACGTTCCTCTTGGGAAGCTGCTCCGACACAAAATCTTTCCAATAGCAACTTCTTGGCCTGCTGGGATGAGCACACCCACAGAGCCGAGCCCAGTGATGCTGTGAATCTGTGGTTGATCTTGTTTTGCCTTGGAGATGCACATCCTAACTCTGCATGGGGAATCACAGCCTGGTTTGTGTCGGAAGGAACCTTAAACTCTGGTCTGTAACCCCAGCATCATCTTCCGTGAGGATTGCTCTGCCAGGGAGGGCTTGGGAAGCCTGGCTCTTGCTTAACTGCAGGCAGTCAGCATTGGCATGGTAGGAAACAGCAAATCATGCTTGCTAAAGTGTGCATCTGACTTGAACTGTGGGGAAGCAGTGGATAATGAGAACGGTTGAGTGATAGAGCATTGGGGGTTGGTTAAGTTGGATGTAAGCTGATGGTGTGTTTCCATGTGATCACAGGGAGAGCAGGACTGTACACACAGGTCCATGAGGGTCAGAAGGGACTGAGAAAGGCTTGTGGGGGAAGGATGATCAGCAGCCATGAGCTCCTGCATTGGGAGGATGGCATTAGTAATGATAAGTTTGGGATTCAGTCAACTTTGCAATCTGTTCTCTAACCCCAAAGCGATGGCCCAAAGACCTGCATTTTGTATTGAATTTGCTTTTGACCAAAATGTGATGGTTTTGGCAAGGGCCAAAGCAAAGGAAGTTGTTCCCTTTTCCCTGTTTCCCAGCATTAAGGGGGATCTGGTGCCCTGGGGTGGGCTCTGCTCTTGTGGTTTCCACCCCATCCCAGTTAGTCGTCTTCTTGGTGAGGCCTGAGCAGTCTGTGAGGTGTCTTGATCCTTCCTTTTTAAGTGCTTCCTCTATGCTTTTAGTGCTTAAATGCAAGAAAATACCCACAAAAAGCAATGACAGAAAGGTCAGGTTAGAGCCATGAGCTCAGGAAACCTCGAGGCTGTGAATGAGACGTGGAGCTGTGCCCAGCGCTGACCCCAGAGCAGCACTGGCCAGAGGGGTTTAACCTCAGCCCCTTGACAGGGCAGAGCAGTGATTTAGCACTCCCTCAGCCTCACTGGAACAGAAAACCCTGAATTCGGTGCTGTGACAGTCACCCGGATGCCAGGGTGTGATTATAGGCGGGATTTACATTCCTGATGAGAGGAAGTCGAGTATTGGCTGGCATTGGGTGCCGTGCACAGGATGAAAGAAGGTACAAGAGATGTGTGCTTGTCTGTGGAGTGAACTGTGAGCTCTGTTGAAATGGCATCTCAATTTCCTTTAAGTCATAGTAGGAAAAGTGATGACGCTTGTCAGATTTGGGGGCTGTTACTTGTCAGATGGGCTTGTACTGCAGTGAGGTGCCATCCTCTGCCTGGGGTGGAGCGGGCACTGCAGGCAGGGCTGGAAGTGCTGGGAGAGCAGGAAACGTTTGTGTCCCAGCTGGAGAAAGGGCTAACCAGGGGCACTCTGCTTCCCTGGTGTGGGGATCTGTACACACTTCAACCCCAAGCTGATACGGTGCAGTGTCACTATTGGAGAGATGTTTAAAAGCCCCAGGCACCTGTGAGTGATTTTAGGGTGGAACTGCTGCTCCCTGGGGCTGGCTGCATGGGCTGGAGCGCTTTGGTGCTGAAATGGGGGAAGAGGGACGGATGTCTCTGGGGCTGTGTTTGCAGCGGGGAAGCTTGGTGTTCTTGGCACTGGGGCCGCTCAGCCCTGAGCCCTCTTGCCTGAGAGTTTGCAGAATGGGAGGGCCGTGGACCTGCTCTCTGTTTGCCTGTGATGTTTGCACTGGGAGCTCCATGCCTGCATAGTCTCAAGGCTGGAGTTTCCTGTGAAGGCTGTTATCTGATGATCCACTTAAGGACAACGTGCTGGTCTGTGAAGTCCATGCCCTGTGTCCTTGCTGCCTGCTCCAAAGTGGGTGGACAAGGTTCTTCAGGCTGGCTTTTCCTCCTGGAGGCTGAGCATCCTCCAAGCTGTGCCATGATGCTGTGTTCCCAAGGCATCACTCCATTCACTCTCTCCTTAGCAGCAGCATCTGAGTGCAACAGGGTCTGACCAGCCTGGGGTGAGCTAGAGACACTGGTTGGCTCTGCACCATGAAGTAACAGGTCCACTTTGCCATCTTAGTGCCTCTCAGAGCACCCATGTGCATCTGTAGGACAATCAAAACCCATTTCCTAGGAGCTAGCCCTTGGTGTCACAAGGAAGCATGGGCACATCTGTCCTTTGCCTTCATCTATAGAGCCTCCCTGTCTTGAAAACAAGACACACAGCAATGAGCCACACATCTCTGGAGAGGCTGCTGTGCCCTGCAAGCAGCATCTCCATGCACATCATCTGCTGAAGCACTCAGGAGACCCTGTCACCTTTCGGTCATCCCGGCTTTCAGTAGGGCCCCTGTTTTTATTGCCAGTGTTTGTTCTCTGGGCACCACCAGCGTGCCCAGCAGTCCAAAACCCACAGGAAGAGACGTGGCCCCCTTCACCCCCCTGCACAGCTCAGCACAGAAGCAAATTGAGCTTTCTCGTCAGGCCTGGCTCTGGGTTATGAAATACCAGGCATCTGCTGCCCGTGTTTTGTGCACAGGATATTCCCAGGGCTGCAGTTCTGCCGGTGGGAGGTTTGCTCTGAGATTTAAAGCTATTGTAGTCTGGAGCCCGTTTCCGAGGTACTTCCCCTCTGGGATCTCTGTGGGGTTTGGCTGAGGACCAATGCTCTGAATGCTCGAGGCCAGGAGCTGGGCAGAGAGGAGCTGGGCTGGGAGCCCTGACCCTGACCCATAAACCCTGCAGAGGAGAGGAGCCTGCGGAAAGGAGAAGTGCATCCTCCTGGTCTGTGGGGCTGGAACACCCACCCAAGGACCTGAGCACCCCTGGGAGCGTGTCTGCTGGCACAGTGAGGGAGGTGGTGATGGGATGAGAACAGCCCCTGGCCAGGCTGGTCACTGAGAGGTGTCAGGCTGAGTCTGCCTCGTTGCTGTTGTTTCATCTTAGTGTTGTAGTGTCGTGTACAGCCACACTTGTGTACCTGATGCTCTTGTGCTGGGTCCTGCCAAAGGGGCACGTCTGCAGCGTGGGGTCTTGGTGGGTAGGGTCTGGAGGTCCCTCCTGTGATGTGCTGCTGTACTCTGGCTGCTCCTCAGCTGCTCTATGGGCTACAGAGCCAGCAGTCCCTCTTTGGTTGGTGGCTGCTGGGGCAGCCAGGAGCTCTGCTTGGCCAGACCCCTTGCCTCTCCTTTCCCTGGGTGCAGCGGGGCTGGGTCTCAGCCTGCGGGAGCACCCACAGGGGTGAGCTTTTCCCATGGAGCAGAAGGAACCTTTTCCTGGCTGTAACAGGGCCCATCTGGGGCTTGTGTTGGCTCGTGTGGGTCCTCTGTGATACACACCCGTGTTTTCCTCCTGCTCTCCCCACTGGCGCGGGGTCTTGGCACAGGATCTGGTGCTGCCGTGGGCTCCCTGAGCTCCCGTGTGTTTGGGCACACAGCACCTGCAATAACATGTTTGTCCCAAAGGCCGGGTGAAGGCAGGCAGAAAGCAACTGGCAGCCACTTCACTTGCTGGCTTTATCTGGTCGCAAACACCCCCTTCACGCCATCTGCATCCTCCTTTCCCAGCACGGGGAGATTAAACCCTGTTTTCTCTGTGTAAATATTGGCAGGCACAGCAGCAGCCTCCCTGAATGAAAACAATAGCGAGGAGGCCAGTTCCCAGAGCCCTGTCAGCCCAATTCCCTGCTCCAGCCTCCCCTGTGCACAGGAGCACTGAGCTGGGCAGGGGCTGGGCTCCAGGGACACATGCCACCTGTAGAGCTTTGTCCCATGTCTCCATCAGTCCGTCACGTCTCTGTCATCTCTGGCTGCACCCCAAAGGTCTGCAGGATCCTGTGCTTTAGAGATAGCTGTGGGTGCTCAGCTCATGTGGGTTGGGCTGCCTCTTTCACCAGCACAGGTGAATATTACTGGGGGAAGCAGGTTGATGGAAGAGGGAGAAACAGAGCTCTTCCCTTGGGAATCAGAATCATATAGAATGGTTTGGGTTGGAAGGGACCTTAGAGCTCACCCAGCTCCAACCCCTGCCACAGGCAGGGACCCCTTCCACTGGAGCAGCTTTCTCCAAGCCCCTGTGTCCAACCTGGCCTTGAACACTGCCAGGGATGGGGCAGCCACAGCTTCTCTGGGCACCCTGTGCCAGCGCCTCAGCACCCTCACAGGGAAGAGCTTCTGCCTAAGAGCTCATCTCAGTCTCCCCTCGGGCAGGTTAAAGCCATTCCCCTTGGCCTGTCCCTACAGGCCCTTGTCCCAAGCCCCTCTCCAGCTTTCCTGCAGCCCCTTTAGGCACTGGAGCTGCTCTCAGGTCTCCCCTTCAGGAGCCTTCTCTTCTCCAGGCTGCCCCAGCCCAGCTCTCTCAGCCTGGCTCCAGAGCAGAGCTGCTCCAGCCCTCGCAGCATCTTCGTGAACCAGAGGAAAATCTCCTCTCCTGGCTTTAATATTCCCAGGCAGCTGAGGCTGGGAAGCCTCCCAGCTCACTGTGGCTGAGCAGGAGGGAGAGGGGCACTTTGCTCTCAGCAGCCAGTGCGAGCTGAGCATCACTTTATGCTAAATTCAATCGAAGAGATGGGGACTGTAATTGAATCAGTGAGGGGCTGCAGAGCAGGGGTAGGTGAGTGTGCATCCATCATGAGGAGAGGGATGTGAAGTGTCCTTGGAATTGCTTTAAGTTTCATGCTGGGTGAATTGCAGAAGCTCAGTAGGGATGGAGTGTGCAGTGGTTACAGCATCAGTGTGGGCACTGGACTCCTTGTAGCTGAACTGATGTCTTTTAGGCTCTGCTGAGTCCTTGCTGTCATTCATTTCTGGTCCCAAGTACAGGGTGGGGGAATGCCAGCCTGGATTTCCAGCCCATCAGATTGGTACCCATCCTCTCCTCTAAAGACGGGAATGATTGGGTACCTCTCTAGGATGAGGGGATATCACAGTGGTGATCTGCTGGTTTAGGACTGAGAGAGACTGAGGCATCAGTGAAGAGAAAGAGCACTGTGAGGCTCTGGGGGATGCTCAGAGCACCACTGCCACTCGAGATCTGCAGGGCAAGGGGGAGCCCCACCACCTTGTGTCCCTGAATCACAACCCCCTGTTCCATTTGATAGTGCTTAGCAAGCCTGAGCATGCATTTTCTGTTTAAGCCTGTTCCTGCTGTAGGAATAGATGTGGTGGTGTCAGACATCAGAAAGGTTAAATCTTCTCTTTCCTGGAAGTCTCCTTGGAGAGGCAAAGGGCTGAACGGGAGATCTCTTTTTCCAGAGGTGACGTGGGAGGGTGGTTTATTTCCCACTTTAGCAGGGATTTTGGATTAAAAGTGAATGAATTAGCATCCAATGAAAACAGTGGTTTAAATGGTGTGACTAAAGAGCATTTCCCCTTTGGTTGTGTTGTGTCTCCGGAGTCACAAAGCTGTGAGTTCCTCAGTTCTCTTTGGCCTTTCTGGGAAAAACAGGCTATTGGAGACCTGCCCTTCTGGAAGGAAATCCTAGGGGGAAATGAAAAGTGTTTTTCATGCCCTTTAGTGGGAGACTCTGTTTTTTTCTCTGCCAAATCTGACCTAAAATCCTGCCTTTTTTTCCTTTATTTTTTCTTTTCATATTTGGCCTCAGAAGGGGATGATCCAACCAGGGGCATTTCTGGACCCTTTTTAGAGTGAAACCTGAAAAATCCCAATGGGCAGCAAATGTTACTAATGCCTAATTTGAGATGAGCTCTTTAACAGCTTGGAGACATTTGCCAAGGGATCTTGGTCAGAAGGTTTCTTAAATGAGTGGGATTTGGCTTAAAGTAAAGGTGGTCAATGTCCCAGCAAGAAACCTGGAGAGGGGCTTTGGGCAAGGGCCTATAGGGACAGGCCAAGGGGAATGGCTTGAACCTGCCAGAGGGGAGACTGAGATGAGCTCTTAGGCAGAAGCTCTTCCCTGTGAGGGTGCTGAGGCGCTGGCCCAGGGTGCCCAGAGAAGCTGTGGCTGCCCCATCCCTGGCAGTGTTCAAGGCCAGGTTGGACACAGGGGCTTGGAGCAACCTGCTCCAGTGGAAGGGGTCCCTGCCCGTGGCAGGGGTTGGAGCTGGGTGAGCTTTGAGGTCCCTTCCAACACAAACCAGGCTGGGATTCCATGATTCCCCAGAGTTCTGCCTCCCCCCAGCCGCACCCAGCTCAGAGGCACTCGTGTCCATCAGCTCACGCTGCGGCACCTCGCTAATGTTTGCATTCAGCACAGAGCAATTTCCAGCCTCTAAATTAGCTTTAATAGGCACGTTTCCACCGATGGCACAGGGTGCAGAACTGCTGGTGCTCTGCCCGTGCCCCCGCTCTGCTCTGCGCCGCAGCAGCCTCTCACCCTCTCTCCAGAGGAGATGACACTATGGAGTTGATTTCCCATCTATTTTCCTTTCTTGTTCCCAAAGCACAGGGCACTGGTGTGAGCTCTCCCGATGTACTCACATTTGTCTGCTACAGTGTATTGGAAGCGAGTAGTTTGCAAACCAAGCCAGGGTCTGAGACACACAGCTAATGACCTTCTCTCTGCCTGTGTTTCCTTTACGTCAGAAGTCGGAGTGCTTATTAAGTTTGGAGGCTTACTCCCAGGAGCAGAAGAAGAGGATCTGCTGGTGTCTGGCTGAGAACATCACCAAGCAGCAACATCCGGCATCAGCTCCTACGGAGAACAAGGTAAGAGATCCATGCGGGAGCTTGAGAACGCTGCTTGGAGCATCACAGGGCTCTGTCTGTGGTGGGGGCTTTGCTCCAGTGATCCTCCTGCCAGGGGAGCTGCTCTGGAGGCTGGTTTTCTGCTAGGAGAGAAGGGAGATTGTAGTCAGGCACTGCTGTGTCTGCAGCTTCCTGCCCTGGCTGGGAAGCAGTGACTGCATTTGCATCCACTGACCTGAGGAGAGCAGGCTCCAGTGAGCAGGCGGCTTCTGACACCTCCCAGCATCTGTATTTGGACAGCTGAGGCCATGCAACCCAGTCTATGGCCTTCTCCGAGAGCTTGGCTCTAGGGCACGGCTGAATGCAGAGGGAGAGGCTCAGGCCAGGGTCTCTGGATCCTGATTAAAAGCCAAGGCCATGGGAGTTGTGGTGCAGAGATTTGGCCCTTTGCACACTCAGGTGGGCTCAAGCCTTTGATCTGGACCCCACAGATGGCCTCAGAGCTCAGAAGGGTCATTTGATGAGTGCTGCTTTTCATACCAGCAAGGCAGCACCAGCCCTTTTCCCGCACTGAAGAGCTTCAGCCTGGCCCCGGAGCTCTGTCTCAGCAGCCCTGGCAACAGATGTGTGTGTGGAGGGGGTTTGAAGCACTGTAGTTAACACCTCTCCATCTGCCTGGCTTTGGGGCTGGTGCTGCCACCACAGAGTTGTCTGAGACAGCAGCAATCTGCTGGAGTCATCCCATCCCCTGGGGACTGGGTTTGGACCCTTGGTGGGTGGAAAAGAGAAACCCACTGTGCTGAGTGTTTAAAGAGCGAAGCAGATGGAGAGCTTGGGGGTAAAACCACCCGGATACCTCCCCTTGGCTGCTGTGTGGTGGTGGAGCAGCTCCTGCCCCATGTTGCTGTGTGGATACAGCCTCACTGTATGGTCCTGTCTGGCTCAAGGGCAGGGACTCGCTCGCAAAGCAGGAGCAGGAGTGGTGCCACCGGAGGCAATGATGTGGCTTTTGCTCCGCAGCTCCCAAACTGGGTCAGTGCAAACATCTCCGCAGGAGACAGCGCCTCTGGATTCCTTTTCCTGCGCGTTTCAGATGTACTAAAATAGCAGCAACATACAGAGCCTGAGAAAACAGTTACCAGCCATACCTCAGCAATGCAAATACCCCCGCAGCTAACGCAGTGAGGTGACAACATGTCTCTTGTTTTCCTGCCATGCGTCTGGCTGGCACCACACAGTGCCCAGGCAGGGGTCCCTGGCAGCTCCATGGGGGATGCATGAGATGGGAATGCTGCTGGGGGCTTGGCTTGGCTCTGGTCTGGGCTGGGGGGTGCTCTGGGCTGGTGCTGTGCAGGGACATACTCAAATCGGAGCATCTCGAGTAGCTCCCCAAAGGGGGGATCTTGGCAGGTCTCTGTCATGACACATCCTCGGGGACTTTGGGTTTTCGGATGCTGTTTGCCCTCCTTGCTCCAGACTTCATGGCAGCGGGTGGGATTTTGGCTTTTTGGTAGATGTACAAGCCCTGTGGCTCAGAGCAAAGCCCTGAGAGCGTCTGCTGCCCACGTTCTGGAGGGAGCCAGGCTGCTGCATGGGTGAACAAATACTCAGCACAAACCTTTCTAAGGCTTTTCAGTGCCTCAGCAGCTGAGAGGGTGATCCCTGGGTGCAGCAGAGAGCCAGTGTGGGCCCTCCAAGGTTGTGACAAGGGGGTTTTGTCTTGGCTTGCTAAAGCTGATGGAAATCCCACTGGGGCCGGGAGGGAGAAAAAGAGCAAGAGAGGCTTAACCAGGCACATAATTGAGTTCGTATCCCCATTTCCCATCCCAGCAAGGTGTGAACTGCTCAGGATGCAGTTTGAAAGCAAACCTGATCCTGAAATAGTGTGGGGAAGAAAGAGCAGCCCTGTGAGAGGCTGCAGCGCCCAAGGAAGAGGCGAGGTACTCAGTGGGGTGCTGGGGCCAGGGCAGGATGGGTGCCTGTGCTGGGGACAGGCTGTGGGCAGGAGCCCAGCACGGGTGAGCTGCAGTTGGAGCTGCTGTGACCAGGCTGCTCCACAGCTGGTTTGCCGGGGCAGAGTCTCCAGGGATGCCAGTGTGCAGGAGCTGGGAAAGTCAGTCGCTTTTTGCAAGGGAGAAGTGATCCATTAGCATTGCTTGTTGCTTACAAGTCATTCGATGCCAGGGCTATTTAGGGAAACAGAACAGTGTCTGTGCCCTGTGAACAGGCAAATTAAGCTGGAAGTATCGGCCTCGGCACGGCTGATTTCTGCTCCAAGCGGGAATCTCATTTGCAAAGCCCTCAAAAACTGCTCCAGCTTGGCCAGAAGCAGCTCCTGGGTCTGGGGCTCTGCCATGCGATGGGAGCAAAGGGCTGGGGCAGCCTCAGTGCCAGGCAGAGATGTGCCATGTGCCAGCTGAGTGCTGGAGAAAGGGACATTGTCTGGGCAAAGAGGGCTCCTCAGCAGTGAGAGAGCTGGGAACATCTCTCCTTCAACACGTTAACCCTGCTGTTAGTGCTGTCCATCAACCACAGGATCCCAGCCTGCTTTGTATTGGAAGGGAGCTTAAAGCTCCTCCAGCTCCAACCCCTGCCACAGGCAGGGACCCCTTCCACTGGAGCAGCTTGCTCCAAGCCCCTGTGTCCAACCTGGCCTTGAACACTGCCAGGGATGGGGCAGCCACAGCTTCTCTGGGCACCCTGGGCCAGCGCCTCAGCACCCTCACAGGGAAGAGCTTCTTTCCTTCCTGAACAGAGAGTTGTACTGGGGCAGAGCATCCCCAGCGGCATGGGTACATCTGGAGAGGAGGGGCTGAGGTGGCTGAACTGGTGGAGGAAAAGTTGCACGGTGCCAACTTCTTGGGGTGGAGGGAAATCAGAAGGATTTTGGGCTTGGGATGGTACCTCTTGTTTTAAAGGGCTCCCTGAGCCGTGCCTGCACAGGGCACCAGTAAGGGAAGGTCTTTCTGGCTCAGGGTCCTGGTTCTGCAGAGCTGTCACTGCCTCTGGGAATGTCTGCTGGAGGATGCTGTCAAGCCTGGAGAATGCAGCCTGTGTGGAGCCCACGCTGCCTCCTGCTTTCAGAGCAGGTGGGTTTAGAGCAAAGCTGCTGGTTTCTGGGAGACACAAGCATACGGTGCATGCAGCATCCACTTCTGGAGACATAGGGAGAGAAAGCCATGAGGGATACAGCTGTGATGTATCCCATGCTCCCAACGGGCTTTTCCTGCCAGTCAGCGCAGGAGGAGCTCCAGGGATAACCGCTGCTGTTGGTGTGGTCCATGGTGGAGACGTGGGCTCCAGTGGCTTCTCTGCTGCCACTGTAAGACTTGGCTGAACTCATGGCATCCTGCACCCATCCTGCCAGCTGCCGCAGGTCACAGGGCTGATTCTGTGGGGCTTTTCTCCCTCCGCAGAGCCTTCCCCACTCTCATCCTGGGGTCCAGATCTCACTGGAGG
Source organism: Psittacula echo (assembly GCF_963264785.1). Lineage (NCBI taxonomy): Eukaryota > Metazoa > Chordata > Aves > Psittaciformes > Psittacidae > Psittacula > Psittacula echo. Next base: position 11,883,089 of record NC_137752.1, on the reverse strand, counting down.
CAGCTCCCTGCCTCTTGGCTGTGCTGAGCAAGGAGCTGTTAAACCCATCTGCAAGGTGACCCAGCTTGGTGACAAACGTCCCCAGGCAGGGAAGTGTGGAGCCTGAGGCTGGGCTGGGCTGCTGAGGACCCACAGCGCGGCAATGTGATTATAATTATGCCTTAACTGAGTTAGTGAGGCTGCCTCCTTGGGCCCAATCATGACCATCTGTACAGAGCACTGGGCTTTCAATAACCCTGCATCTCTGCACCGGTCCTGTTCCTGGCGCAGCCCCATGAGGAATTGCATTAGCACGATTGAAGAGATGGGAAACAGCAGAGCAAGGGCAAGGACAGGGCGCCAGGAGCTGGAGCTGCTCCAGCTGCTTGGGCTGCCAGGGAGATTAGTGGCACAGCACCCTGCTTATAACCAACCTGCCTCGAGCTCTGATTCTCACTGCTTGTTTCTTTGTGTCTTCCACACTCAGAACGGCTGATTACTCTTCCTTCTGCCTCCGTGACCTGAGATTACCTCCGAGATGCTGCCTGGCTGTAGCTGAAAGATGTAGATTATCCTTAAACTAACTAATTCCGGACACTCGGTGGTGCGGACTCTGGGCCGTGGCAGTCCAGGATGGGTGCTCCCCTTGTCTCCCGAGGGAGCTGGTGGATCCTCAGCACTTTCCAAAGCCTGGTGGCCAGTGTCTCTCCCACGGCTGCTGATGGTGCGAGCAGGCGTGGACCGATCCTGCGCCCGGCCCTTCCTGGCAGCGCTGGCTCCGGTGCTGGGAATGAGCCGCCGGTGGGTGCGTGGCCGGGAGGGACCGTCCGGCCCCTTCCTGGCTGTTCCTGTGCTCAGGAAGGGCAGGGCTGTTTCTGTCACTATTTACAGCGTGCTTGACAAGTGCAAGTAAATGTGCTGTCAACAAAAGCAACCGGTGTGTAATCGAGGGATGATTGAAACCAGGGCCGGTGGTGCGGGGAGGGCTCGGCGCTGGGCAGGGGTGCAGGGGTGGCCCTGCTGCCCTGGGTGCTCCCCTGGGTGCTCCCCCAGGAGCCTGCAGCATGGGGAAGGTTGAATGTGGGTGACCCCTCTCCTGTCCCATACCCGGCCACCCCTGGTGTGCACCCAAGTCCCTCTGCAGTCTCTGTTCCCCAGCAGCTCACTGCCCTCAGCAACACCGGTTCTTTATACACTGGGTCACCTCCCAGACCTGCCTTTGGGGGCTGGCCATGTACACACCTGAGCTGGCACAGCCGAGGGGCACCGGGCACTGGGGTGGCTGTGATAAACGCCTGGGGACAAGGTGCTTGTGACAAGGTTGGGGACAAGTGGGGTGAATCCGTCTCTCTCTGGGAGCTTCACTCAGCAGCAGTGTTATCAGAGTGTGTTTGGCTGTTTGATGGGGAAGAGAGGGAGGAACTCTTCCCTGTGAGGGTGCTGAGGCACTGGCACAGGGTGCCCAGAGAAGCTGTGGCTGCCCCATCCCTGGCAGTGTTCAAGGCCAGGTTGGACACAGGGGCTTGGAGCAAGCTGCTCCAGTGGAAGGGGTCCCTGCCCGTGGCAGGGGTTGGAGCTGGGTGAGCTTTAAGGTCCCTTCCAACACAAACCAGGCTGGGATTCTATGAACTTGCACCTTCTCACTTTGTTTTTAGCTCAAAGTCCTTCCCTTTTGGGGTGGGAACGTGCTGGCCCATCCATGGCAGCTCTGCTCCAGAGATCCCTGCTCACCAGTCGCTGTGGAACAGATGGGGCAGGGCACAGCAAAGGGTGCAGGAAACCTGGAGCCTCATCAGTGCCTGCTTTTCTTCCACGATGTCGACGTGGGGAGCTGGGCAGGGCTAAGCGCATCCCACCTGCATCGCAGGGCCCAGCCTGACCCCAGCCACACGCACCTCATGCTGCTGTCAGTGTGCTCACTCAAATGGGGAGGCAACACTGAGGTTTATTCTGCCCCAATAAGGAAGGGTTCCAGCATCAGCTGCCAGAACGTAGGAGCCAGGACACAAAAGTAAAGCAAATAATTCCATGACAGTGAGCAGAGCCTGGCTCTCACCCTGGGCTAGAAAATGTGTTACTGGGGGCAGCCAAAGGCTGTGGATTTGGGAGGCGGTGGGATGGGGGGTGCTGTCCCTTGTGGATCAGGCTCCAGCTCAGCTCTCTCCACTTGAGTGTCTGGAGGAAAGCCCCTGCCAGAGGTCTCCATTCCATTGGAGCGAATGGGACCCTTGAATCCATGTTGGTGATCTCAGTACATGGTGGCATGTGAGTCTCACCCTTGGCACCCAGGGGGAGGACAATGTGTTGATGTTAATTCAGCTGGGAGAGGAGTTGAAGAGAGAGCAGTAGATGTGAATCAGGCTGCAAATATAAAGGAAGTAGATGCAGTTTGAGCTGCCCTGGTTTGACCCATCCTGAACCATATTCTTCTGACTTTCAAGCCCTCTTTCATGGAACAAGCCCCAGATGCAACCAGGGCATTGAGGGCTGTGGGGAGATTTTACAGCTCCCTATGAGGCTTCAAAGCATGTCTCAAATGTCCCTTTATGAATCTAAGCACCCTCTTTATGCAGTACCGTGACTCAATTCCCTGCAGTGCAACTGAGCCTGGGTGAGTGTTGAGGGGTCCTGGGGCTCATCTTCCACCTCGTCATTCCCTTCCTGCGCATCAGTTGGCTTCCAGCCCTAAGCACAGGGGCACACAAAGCCTGGGCATGTGAGGGTTCTCCTGACTGCTCACTGGGGATAGATGGGATGCAGGGTTGGGCTTTGTGGCACCTCCTTCAGCACCAAGCCCAGGCTCCATCAGGCTCTTGGTGCTGGTGTTGGTGGCATGGAGGTGCTGAGGCTGCCAGCCCAGGACTGCCACCGCTGGCTCTGGGGCTCCCGAGGGATGGTGGAGCAGATGGAGCCACACCAGCTTTATCTGTTCATGTGCTCAGCTGCATCCAGAGCCATGAGGAAAGCAGAGCTCTGCCCTCCGGCAAGCACCAGCTCCTGTTTCTCTGATGCTCTGTGATGTTCTCCTGGCCACATCCAGTGGCATGAGTGACCCTTCCCACATCCCTCCAGGCATGGTTCTTTAGTGGTGGCTGGAGCAGCTGCCACCACTTCCATAGTGGCCAGAGGTGGTGTTAAACCCTGCAGGTTTGTTCCTCATGGAGTCCCAACAGAGCTGGTAAGAGCGAGTGTTGGGATCAGGGCTGGTCAAAGCACAGACTCAGTGGTTTAAGGCAGTGCTGCTGTCAATGAAGGCGCTGGAAGCGATGCAGTGCTGCCTGTGAAGGGGAACACTGCCTGTGCCAGGCAGGGCTGGCACTGCCTGCTCCACTGGAGCATTCCTGTGCCCGAGGGACTCCTGTTCTGATCAGAGCTGCTGATGCTCTTCCCTTCTACTGTGGTGGGGGGCTGCGAGTGTGTGCTTGGGCAGACTGGAGCCAAGTTCAAGCAACTCCTTGCGAAAGTTACTCAAACCCTGATATCTTTGTAAAGCCAGAGTGTGCTTGAAATGCTGGGGGGTCTCTGGGTGGTGATGCCCAGGGCTGTGTGTGATTGGCAGACATGGCTCCATCCTGTCCCATGGGATTCTCTGGCCCTTTGTGAGGCTTGGCGTCCTGCCCTGTAACAAGCACCTTCCTGATGGAGGGGCAGGAGCAGCAAGGGGATTACACTGCAGAGCATCTCCCACTGCAGAGCATCTCCCACCTCAGAGCTTTCGCTTTTTCCATAGAAAGTAGTTTGGGAAAAAATCCCAACTGTGATCCTGCAGCAGTTTCATCAGGAGGAAGCATCAGAACCAGCCTGCAGTGTGGTGTCACGCGGGGGCAGGACGGGGCAGGAGAAGGGGAGCTGCACAAGTGAATGTGCCAGGTCTCAGGGTGATGCTCAGCTCTTCTTTGAGGCCGAGCGATCCTCCACTTTCACCAGCAGGTAACAGCACCTCGGGGCTTGGAGCAGAGCCATGAATAGCACAATGGGCACAAGGGAGCCAGGGTGGGGAGAGGCTGGAGCAGCTTCAGCTGTTGCTCTGCACAGACATCAGTAAGTGCAGCAGAGCCAAGCGCTGCGGCCACATGTGCCAGAGGGAGATGCTGCTCCTTGGCCCCTGCAGCCGGGATGCACCCAGAGCGCAGGCTTGGTAGGTTTTGCTTTCAGAGATTGCAGCCCGGGGCTGTACCTTTTGCTGGGCAGGATCTGGGCACAGGCTGAGGAAGCAGCACAACGGGGATGTCCTTTTGGATCAAAGGTGTCTGCTCTGCTCCCTGCGCTGGTCCCCATGTGCTGGGCTGGTCCCTGCTGTCTCCGGGGGAACCTGTGGCTCCTGCCAGGCTTCATTTGAGCTTGAAGGGTTCGTGATGGGCAGCACCTGGGGGAGTGAAGGGGCATTTAGTGGTGGGGACTTCCTGAGGTTCCCTGTGCCATGTGCGTCGGCTGGCTCTCGCTGGGGGAGCGGCACTGCAGCGCTCTGACAACACGGGCTTTGTGCCCCAGGGGCTTTTCCAGCCTTTTGGATACTCTCTGTTCAGTGGCACTGGGGAACACCAGCAAATTCAGCCTTTACCACTGAGATCAGAGCTGTGTGCATGGGATGAAGGGCACTGGGCAGGGGACAGGTTGGGGTCTGGAGCTGGGACTGCGTTACCTCAGCTGCTCAGCCAAAGTACGTGGTGTGGGGAGGTTCTGCCTGTGCCAGGGGCAAGGCTCATGCCCTCGGTTAAGCCCTGGCTCCAGTTCAGGGCTGTGCTGCAGGGAGCAGGGGCACAGAGCAGTGCTGCAGCGGCAGGGCTGGGCGATACCCGGCTCAGGCACCCTTTGCAGAGCTATCAATTGGGAATGACAATAATGGGAAATGGGATTAGTGCAGGCTGCTGCCAGGGGATCGTTTCCTCCCATGGAGGAGGATTTCTCCTTCCAGGGCTCTGAGACACTTCATGGCCAGGGATTTTGGGTGGTGTGAATGTTCCTGCTGGTTGGGTTTCTACACCCGTGCTTGCTTTTGCTGTTACACTAATTGCTCTGGATCAATTATTCATGGATTCAGTAATGAAGCAGGGAATGAGCACAAAGCTGCTGTGCTCCATCACGGCTTGAGGAGTGCAGGAGTGGAGCTGCTCAGAGGATTCTCCTTCTGAGGACTTTCAGATGACTCCCGTGAGGATTTTCTCAAGTCCCAATAGTTCTGCTTTGTGTTTCTGGCTTCTTTTCCTTCCTCTCAGCCCCGTGCTGTGTATTAGATGCCTCTTCCTCTAGCCATGTTCTTTGTGTTCCTTGTGGTCACTTCTGAGGTCTCGAGGTGCTCATCACCAATGGTTTTGGTAGCGTGTCACAGGGCCTATTAGAGGTTTCTGATCTGATGGCTCAGTTTATCCATGTTAAGAACTGAAATGGTAATATTTTTCTTCCGCTTTAGCAAAACACTCTTTAGAAACACTGATGTTCCCCTGGGTGCTGGAGGTGCTGTTTTCCCCACATCCCATCATTCCTGGGGAGGGATGTTACCTGTGCACAGGGAACTCACTGCCAGCAGTGAAGCTGGCTGCGTCCTTCCCAAAATCCGCCTGAGAGGAACTTGGTCTCATTCCAATGGAGTTCAATGCTTTTGGGGACAGGTGAGGCACCTTTGAGCAAGGATAGATTGAAGGGCAGCAGGAGCCAGAGAGGTTCCTCCATGGGACACACAGAGGATGGGACTGCCAAGGGATGGGGACAGCCCATGAGAGCAGCTCTGCCAGCAGGATCTCAGGAGGTCCATTGGCTTCTCCTGGGGGAGAGCACAGTCAGAGCAGCGCAGCCTTTGCTCTCCTGTTCACCTCGATGTCCAACAGTCTGTTACCTGCAGGGACTTCCCTGCTTTTCCTGATCCCTGATTGCCCCATCCCTGGCAGTGTTCAAGGCCAGGTTGGACACAGGGGCTTGGAGCAAGCTGCTCCAGTGGAAGGGGTCCCTGCCCGTGGCAGGGGTTGGAGCTGGATGAGCTTTAAGGTCCCTTCCAACACAAACCAGGCTGGGATTCTCTGAGGCTGAGGGGCTGCCTGGGTGCAGGGCAGTGCTCCAAGGCTTGTTTAGCCTCCTCTTCCTCACTATTACTGCAAGAGGATGTGCATTGCAAACCCTGAGCGTCTGCATCAGCAGCCAGGAAAGGCTGAATTCCATTTTCTTGTACCCGGGTGTTACTTGAGCCCCGTGGCTCCATGACTGCGAGGAGCAGAGGTCTTGAAATATGAAGCTGAAGCCTCAGAAACATCCCTGCCCTCGCCAAGCTGGGGGTTTAAGGGAATGCCGCACATCCCAGCACCTCCGGCAGCAGCAGGGGAAGTCAGCGCAGGCCGCAGCTCACAGCTGGGCTGGCTCTGGGGCTGGTGTTTTCCCCGCTGGAAGTCCCGGCTGCGGGACACCAGAAAGGGAACGTTACTCAGGGAAATGGTGGCGAAGCTGAGAGCCCACTGACAGACCCGCTTCTGCTCACCGACCTTTGACCAGTTCTGGGAAACCCTGAGCAAATGACAGCCTGAGAGCACAGCGTTTGCAGTTCTTCTCTCCAGTCTTGCTTTCAAGAAAGCTTTTGAGTCAGTCAGTGATGCCCAAAGTCAGTGTCTGGGCAGAGGGTTACATGTGCAGAGACTGAGGATGCTGGAACAGGCAGGGCAATGTTTGGCATTTTGGGGGTGTCTTGAGGCTTGTTTAATATTAGGGACTCTGTTGCTCTTGCTCTGATCTCATACTTATCATCCTCCTTCCCTAAAATCACCCTGAATGCCATCCTGGGCTTGGAGGCAGCTCGTTCTCACTCTTCTGCTTTCCCTTCCCCTTCTTGGGACATGCTGCCTTGGCCGCTTAGAAACTGAGAAACTGAAACAGTGAAGTGTGAGGTCCTCCAGAGAGGATGTAGTAAAGCCCCCAGGCCTTCCCCTTCAGGACAGGGAAGCTCAGATGTTGAGGATGGGAAGACCAACACGTTGAGGACAGAGGGACCCAGATGCTGAAGATGGGAAGATGCAGATGCTGAGAACATGGAAACCTGTATATTGAGGATATAGACAGATGCTGAGAACAGTGAGATCAATATGCTGAGGATGGAGACATCCAGATATTGGCCTCCTGAGCTAGTGCTGCTGGCCAAGGACCCATGCTGCAGTGAGACCATGGGGTGTTTTGGATGAGTCCTCGAAGTGGAAGGACAGCTCCTCCCTGCTCAGACAGCATCAGCTGTGCCTCATTCTGCTGCCTCCTCCTGCAGCCCCCTGGCTGCAGTGATGGTGAGAAGGAAACCTGGTCACATCCCTGTCCCTGCTGGCCCAAATCAACTTGATGCAGCAAGGTGACCCTTGCCTCTGTGGTGATGAAGTCCCTGGTGCCTCCAGCCATGATCAGGCTCGTTGGCTGGCCGTGATGGCATTGCTGCTGCTTGCCACCCCTGTCTTTCACCCATCACTGTCAGGTTTAGCAGAGCTCAGGCACAGCCCTTCCTGCAAGGACAGGATTTCACCCCCCCAGTGATGCTGCCAACCCAGGATGGAAACCTTGCTCGTGGTGAGGCTGCCGCTCATACCTTCCGTGCCACTGAAGAGCAGCAGAGCTTCTGATTGAATTAGTGCAGGGGTTTAATTTAATCCCTGAATCTCTCTCATTTTAAGGGAGCCTGTTCATTTCCTTCTAGGGCCTTATCTGATGCCGGCAACCAGCAATATTAAGCAGAAGGACTGGGCAGATAGGGAGCTGTTTGGGAGGGGAAGGGCTTTGGGGGTATGAGCTGAGGCTGTGTGGGTTTTTCCTCTAATTATTTCGTGAAATGCTGATGACAGTGATTACAATACAAATAGGACACAAACAGCATCAGTAAAACATGCGCTGGTGCAAACAGCATCCTTGCATGGCAGGTCTGGGAGCGTTCCCTTTTTACAAGAGGTTACCATGGGGGGAGTGAAACAGACCCATCCCTGGGGTAAACTGAGCATTTGCTTTGTGCCTCCCACCAAATCCAGCTGTTTTGGGGGTGGGGGAGATGTTGCAGATGGGGCTGAGGACATGATAGTCTGAATTCTAGTCTCCAGACCCACTGGGGCAGTTTAAGTGATGCTGGATCGCTGCCTGTGGTGAGTCAGGCTGGAGGGGGACAGAGCAGCTCCTCTCCATGCTCATAGGTGTAAAGGGGGACCTTTGGCATCATAAAAAGGGGAAGGCCACAAAGGCTGGAGCAGCTCTGCTCTGGAGCCAGGCTGAGAAAGCTGGGCTGGGGCAGCCTGGAGAAGAGAAGGCTCCTGAAGGGGAGACCTGAGAGCAGCTCCAGTGCCTAAAGGGGCTGCAGGAAACCTGGAGAGGGGCTTGGGACAAGGGCCTGTAGGGACAGGCCAAGGGGAATGGCTTTAACCTGCCAGAGGGGAGACTGAGATGAGCTCTTAGGCAGAAGCTCTTCCCTGTGAGGGTGCTGAGGCGCTGGCCCAGGGTGCACAGAGAAGCTGTGGCTGCCCCATCCCTGGCAGTGTTCAAGGCCAGGTTGGACACAGGGGCTTGGAGCAAGCTGCTCCAGTGGAAGGGGTCCCTGCCCGTGGCAGGGGCTGGAGCTGAAGGAGCTTTCAGGTCCCTTCCAATCCAAACCATTCCATGGCTTTATGATGTTACTGGCTCTGCTTCTGTGGTTGGAGCTGAGCCCAGCTGTGCCGTGCTGAGCTGCCTGCCACCGGCCCCCACTTTCCTCCAACCCACCCATGCTGCCGGGTGCTGGAGGTGGGAGCCGGGAGGCCGATCCCACTCCTGCCCCATAACCACAGGCTTGCTGCTGGTAGGGGAACCCAGAGCTCCAGTGATCAGGACCAGGACTGGGCGCTGTGGGAGTGTTGGGTGATCTGCCACCACCTGGGGACATGGGGATGATGCCATCTCACCCGGCCGGAGCACCGTTAGGGCTGTCGAAATTGGTGCCAGCCTTGTGGTTGGGGTGTTAGGAGCAGAAAGGCTCCCCAGGAAGGTGCAAGTGAGAGATTTGGAGTGCTTCTGCCCTCATCCTTCTTTATCTTCTCTTCTGGGCAGATGCTGGAGACGGACGCTGAGAAGCCAGGGCAGATGCACTCGGAGGACAGGAAGGCGGCAGCGGGTGATGCTCCTCCATGCACAGAGCCCGCTCTGGGAGCCACGCAGGATCCTCCCCTGCTGGAAAAGCAGCCGGTGGCTGCCAAGAGGGGAGAGGAGCAGCCCTGCACCCTGCCAGCCTTTGTCATCCCCGAGCTGCGCCTCGACAGCACCTTCAGCCAGAGTGCAGCGGGCATGGCGGGCAGCACCACGGATGGTGAGGAAGAGGAGGAGGATGAAGAGGAGGATGAGGAGGACGAGGATGAGGAGGAGGACGGGGATGAGCAGTACTTGGAGAGGAACGAGGCGAAGCGCAGCAGCATGATCGAGACATCGGGCTGTCAGCCCGTCTACACGCTGAGCGTGCAGAGCTCCCTGCGGCGCCGCACCCACAGCGAGGGCAGCCTGCTGCAGGAGGCCAAGAGCCACTGCTTCACCTCCGACACCACCCTCAACTGCTTGGACAGCCAGGGCACCACGGGCCACTGGGCCCTGCCCTCCCCCAGGACCCTCAAGAAAGAGCTCACCAAGAACGGCGGCTCCATCCACCAGCTCACGCTGCTGTTCTCGGGCCACAGGAAGGTACGTGACCTGCTGGGTCCTGCTTGGTTGTGTGATGGGGGAGCTCCTGGGGTGGAGGTGTGCAAGCACAGAGCCATGGAATGGTTTGGATTGGAAGGGACCTGAAAGCTCCTTCAGCTCCAGCCCCTGCCACGGGCAGGGACCCCTTCCACTGGAGCAGCTTGCTCCAAGCCCCTGTGTCCAACCTGGCCTTGAACACTGCCAGGGATGGGGCAGCCACAGCTTCTCTGGGCACCCTGGGCCAGCGCCTCAGCACCCTCACAAGAAAGAGCTTCTGCCTCAGATCCAACCTGAACTTCCCCTGTTTCAGTTTGAACCCTTCACCCCTTGTCCTATCACTGCAGTCCCTGATGAAGACCCCTTCTCCAGCATCCTTGTAGCCCCCTTCAGACACTGGAAGCTGCTCTGAGGTCTCCACGCAGCCTTCTCTTCTCCAGGCTGAACAGCCCCAACTTTCTCAGCCTGTCTCCATACGGGAGGTGCTCCAGTCCCTGATCATCCTTGTGGCCTTCTCTGGACTTGCTCCAATAGCTCCATTTCCTTCTTATGGTGAGGGTTAACTGCACACATGGAGCCCCTTTCTCCATGGCCACAGCAAATCTGGCATCTGAGGGGCCAGGAATGTCCCTGCCCCAGGCAGTCAGCTCTGGGTGATGCTTGGCCGTGTGCTGATGCTCTGGGTGGGCATCTCCTACCAGTGTGTCCAGATCCTTCAGGTCCCATGTCCTGGAGAGCTGCTCTCTGCTGTGACCGGTGGAGGGAAAGCACTTGCAAAGTGTCTGCACTTGCAAAGAGCTGCCTGCAGTGGCAGGGACAGGAAAAAGCCAGGCTCCAGTTAGCCTTTGGTGACAAAGAGTGCCCAGTGTGCTCGGGGATGCAGCAGCAGTGCCTTTCTGCCCCAGCCACCCTCCTCCAGGGCTTTGACCATTGTGGAGGGCCCGTCTCAGAAGGTTGAGCTCAGCAGTGATTCCTGACCCTGTAGAACAGGAGCAGTGGAGGGCCATGCAGCAGGAGCTCTGCTCACAAACCCATGGAGCAGAGCTCATCTTGGCTGTGCTTTTGCAGGAGCCAATGTGCCATTGCAGAGGTTGTGCCTGGGAAGTGCTGCTTGTCCAGGTGAAGACTGACTGGGTGCTGAGAGCCCAGCACCCCTCTCTGCCCAACCAAGCTCACCCCAGCTCCATCTCCGCCAGTGGCTCTGTGTGCTGCTCTGATCAGGGCTGTATTACTTGGCTCAGGACCATGCTGCATTGCCCAGGGTCATGCTACACAGCTCAGGACCATGTCACGCTGCTCAGGACCACCTTGCAAAGTGCAAGACCACATTGCATGGTGCTCTATGGTGCTGCCTCCTTGGCAGGAGGGGCTGGTACAGAGCCCTGTGTGCCACCCAGCACGCAGCATGGTGGGGTTAAATCTGTGATGGGGTTAACCCTCTTCCTGCCAGTCTCATGCTGCTTGGAGAGCCACCTCTGCTGCTGTTCCCTGGAGCACTTTTTGGGCTGATGAGAGCCCTTAGCAAGTCTGATCCAGGCAGGTCAGACGGGGCTGCGATGCAGTAGGGTAGCCCAGACCCTCTGATGCCAGCAGCTGTGGGCTGCGGGGTTCAGAAACCTTCCCAGATCCTATCAAGAAAGGACCTTTCTGGCAGGGACACAGAGCAAGGCAGGCGTTGGCAGCATCCGTGCCTGGTGAGTGTGTCCCGGCAGCGCTGCCAGTGCTGGTTTCACAGTGCCGCTGTGCGTGCAGCCGGGAGCGTGCAGCCCTGCAGGCAGCGGAGTGCAGCGCTGCTGGGGCCCCGGGGGCTGTGCTCGCTGCGGGGGGATACCCAGGGAACGTGTCCCGGTCCTGCCCCGGAGACCTCCCAGTGCCCGTCCTGCGCTGACCCGGGTGGGTGTTTTCCAGCAGGGCTCCTCCTGGGTTACACTGCTCTGGTGCGGGTTGCTTTGGAGCCCGTGCAGTGGGGCTGCTGGACTTCCTGCTCCTGCCAGCTCTGGAGCAGCTCTGTCTGCATGGCCAGTGCCTAAACCCCCTGCCGATATGCCCTCCTGGGGCACCCCTGCCTGCTCCCATTGCTGTGTCTCTCCAGCTACGTGCTGATGTACATAGGATGCCTGGGGGCTGCAGCGCGCAGGGTGCCTGGCCACCACATGCATCGGGTTTTGTGCTGCTGCCATCTCCCTGGATAAACTTTGGAGGGATTTCTGTTGGGCTGTGCCTTTGGGCTAGTTTGATAAAGCCCGCTGTGGTTTCTGGAGTGAGACACTGAGACACAATTCCCCTCTAGATCCCCTCCAGTTTGGCAAGCACTGGTGATACCTGCACCCAGTGGCCTCAGTGGCAGGGCCACAGCATCCATGGAGGTGCTTGGTTGTTTCTCCCCCTCTGGGAGCATTTCAGAGGGGCTCACTTTGTTGGCCCTTTTAACACCATCGTGCCCAGCATCCCTTCCCGCTCCCCCCCACCCCGCAGTGGGGCTGGGAGGGGGCTGTTTTCAGAGCATGCTGTGGTTGGCAGCGCTGGGACCCCTCGGGCGAGCTCCGTTGCTGCCTTTTGTCCCGGAGCACGGCGGAGCCTCTCTGCACAATGGCAGGAAGCGCGCTCCGGCTGCGTGTCGCCGCGGCCAGCCCGCCTGCCGGGGCCCTATCTGCCTGGGGAAGGTGCTTTGCAAGGGCTGCATTGTTTGGGGCCGATAAACTCCGGAAACCCGGGCGCAGAATGGAAGGAAGTGTCCAAAGCCTTGAGCTCCGGGCTGCGGCGCTGTGCGGCCAGTTCCCACGGGGAGGCGATCCTGGGAAGTGCCCTGCAGCCCCCGGCAGCGCAGGGATGAGCTGGATACGGGGCTGGCTGCGAGCATCTTCCAGTCTCATTCAGCAATGGGAAGCTACAGTGGTCCCAGAGGTCCGCATGCCTGACCCCAGGCTCAGAAGCTACACTGATGCTGCCCCGAGCTCGCAGTGCATCCAATGTCCCCTTGGTTTGCCCAGGCTGCCTTGGGGTGCTGGGCAAGGAGTGGAGCCCTCTGGGTGCTCCTTGAACTTGAAAGCTCCCGTGATATGATTCAGTTATGGGTGAATTGTTCTGGTTTTTCCTGCCTGGGGACTGCTGGGGAACCCCTCACTGGTTCTGGGGGCCCAGCCTGGTTCTGGGGGGGACAAGGTGCTCTGCAGGCTGTGCAGGGATTACTTTGCCCACTCAGGACAGCAGGAATTGGAGTGTCAGGAATGGATGCAAGTGTTCTCCCCACTGTCAGCATCTCAAACCCAGAGGGGTTCCTGGGCCACCAGCCATGGTGTCTCCTCAGATGCTCCAGGAACACCATAGACTGAAGAGGGCATGGGATGGGTGAGGGGGAGGTAGGTCCTCACGGCAGGGTGGAGAGGAGCTTGTCCCATTGCATTGCTGCAGGCAGCTGTGGTTGTGGGGAGGGAGCCCTGCGGATGCTGTGGCTCTGGGCTGTGTAGGTGTGGGGACCACGGGGAATGCTGGCAATGCTGGTGGGTGACCTCGGGGTGCCACTGGGGCCATGCGCTGGCACAATGATGCAGACACTGTTTTTGTTTTCCCCCCTAGCTGAGCAGAGCCGACCCTGAATGCAGCTGTGACGAAGGGGATGAGACCTCCCTCAAGAAACGGAGCAGGAACCTGTAAGTGTCACATTGTGGTGACATCAGAGTGTTCCAGGGCTGTTTGTGGCACTCAAACACTTCAGCTGAGTGCTGCTGGTCCGGGCAGCCCTTAGAGTCACCTCTGTCTTGTTCTCCCAAACTTTTCTGGGAAGAAAGCAGCAAAGACACGTGTGAATTGAGGTCTCGCTTCACACAGGGAGTTGTGATTTTCAGGGAGGAGGTGGGAGATGTAATGGGGCATCACACACCTGGCTGGGAGCAGCCTCTCTTGGCCTTGCTTTGGCAGACAGAAGCCTGCTCCTGCTGGTGCCATGGGGAAAGCAGCTTCCCAGAGCTGGCAGAGCTCTGCCTTGGTGGTGCCGGGTTCAGGGAGAGGCCATGCAAGTGCAGAAACATGAGCTGGGGGCCTACTTCCCAATGGCCCCATGCTGGGAGGAGGAATCAGGAGGTTTCCCACTGTGGGACAGGCTCCACCACCACAGCACACGGACGGCGTGGTGGAAGCACTGGGTGCTGAGGGATGCTCACAGCCCCTCTGCGGTAAGGCTTTGGGGGTGCCAAGAACTGGGTCCAGGCAGGGACGAGGCAGCCATGGCCTTTGCTTCCCATGAGCACAGCTGCAAGCGCAGTGGTGGGGACGAGCGAGGATGTTTTAGGAACAACCTCTGGGTTTGCAGCGCAGGGTCCATCCGGGTGTCACAGCCACGGGGATTCCTGGAGCTGGGTCCTTCATGTGGGCTCAGAGCAGGTGGAGAAGCCGCACGTGGTTTGAGCAGCTCAGGGGGTGTGAGGGGGCCGAGTGTGCTGGATGTGCACCAGGATGCACAGCTCCACACATGTGCCTCCTGCCAGCGAGCGGCACTGTTGTCCCGTGTCCTGGCTGCAGGTGCCTATTTTTAGCGCTTTTCATTATTTCCCTCCCAATTGAAATTAAAATGAACCCCTCACGGGGACATCCCCCCCTCCTCCCGTGTCCTGCTGCAGCGCTGAGCCAGGCGAATGGTGCTGGTGGGGGGGGCTCCGTCCCGCAGGGTCAGGGACGGTTGCGGGGGGGGGTTTGTCCTCACCTTGAGCTGGCTGCGGATGCGCTGGGAGCCTCCTGCATCGCACCGGCCGGCTATTGGCTGCGCAGCCGGGTTGCCAACCATCTGCAGGGACTATTTATGGTGCACGAGGCTGGGGTTTGGCGCTCACCGCGGCTCGGCCGGCACCCCCCGATGTGCCACACGATGGTGGACTTCTCCGAAAGATACCTGGAGAGGTAGGGCTCAGCATCCTGAGAGGAAGGGTGATGTGCTTTGCAGGGGATGCTTTGGAAGCAGCGTGGGGTGATGGTGTTGGATGTGGCCTCATGGCCGTGCTGGGAGCTGATCACTTTATAGGGGCAACTCCAGGCAGAAACCAGCAACTCTTTAATGGAACATTATTTTTGCTGCGGCATTTTATACTGCAGGTTATACAGCTGGGGCTCTGTGTGTCTGTGGTCTGGTTTTGTGCTGCTTGCTGTTTATTTGCAAGCATGTGCAAGGGGAACAGTGGGGTTTAAGTTGGGGAACTTCCTTAGGTGGTGCTTCCTGGTGTATTACAGCTGGGAAACACCCCCAGCCTGGTGTGCGCAGGGCTCGGGCTGTGATGGGAACACACACAAGCGCTGTTCAGTGCTTTGAAAGCCGTGCCGAGCTGCGGCGGCTGCCTGGAGCTGTTGCTGAGGGCTGTGTGGGGTGGCCCGTCCTGTATGGTGGCTGGTGCTCAGCTCTCAGCATCGCTGAGATCTCAGCATCTGGGAGGCAGATGGTGTTTGGAGTGTGAGGCTCTCTGTTTGGAGTCACTTTTCCCATGTTAGTGCTGGCAGCAGCGGGATACGTGTCCTGCTGGGACTATAGCCCAGATGATGTGAAGGCAGAGAAACCCCCCGTGCCCCCCATGAGGGCATGGATGTGCTGGGGACTAGGAGGGGATATTGCCCTCTAAATCCTTCCATGGCTCAGGGTGCTCAGCACCTTGTGGGACTGAGCCCTGGGGTGGTTGCATTTATTCCCAGTGAACTGCTGTGTTTTACCATCCTGGGATGGGAGAGAGCTGTAGGTCTGGAGAGCATAACTAGGGATAGGGGTACAGCCTTGCCTTGAACCCCTCTTATGTCCTCAGCCAGCCCTGGGCATGGCTCGGCCAGGCAGAAGGGGCTACTCTGAGCATCCTGGCATAGACCCCCCGGTGTGGGAGGCTGCAGGGGGTGGCCTGGCCAAGCTACCCTGGGTCCCATCCACCAGCCTCGGTGCAGGATGAGCATTCCGGGCCACGCAGTGTCCCTGGTGTCATGCAGGGAACGTGCCACGAGGGGACAGCATCGTCTGCTCCCGCCACCTCTCCCACCTCCTGCTCCCCGCTTCTGGCAGGGCCAGGCTGGGGCTGGGCTCTGGGCTCTCATTTTCACATGGCGCTTGCCAGAAATCTTGGTCCCGCTTTGTCCTGGTGGGAACAGGGAGCCCGGTGTCCGGGTGTCCATCACTGTGTCCGTCCAGGGACCCGTGCAGGGTGGCAGCGTGTGGTGTCCGTGCCCCTCAGTGCCACACACTGCCGATACCAGTCACCCCCTTATGGAGATGTCCCCATGGCTGTGCCCATCCTGTGCTGGCGCTGGAGCAGTGTGAGCACCAGCGGGTCACACGTGGGCTCCCAACCCCTTTGCCTTCCCCAGGATTCCTGCGCTCCATAAACAGCCTCGTAAATCCCCGCCGCCTCCCAAAGGCCCCGCTCTCCACCCTCGGCGTTGATTTTTCCACCTTTCCTCGAGTTTCCCCAGCAACGCCGGAGCCACCCGCAATAGCAGCGGGGCTGATACAGCCCTTACTCACACCTACCCCGTCCGCCCCACTGCGCATTTAAAGCTCCCCCGGCTGAGCCCTCCCACTTCCGCGCCGGCCGCATCGGGCGGGAGCGCGCACGGGGCTGGCGGCAGAGCTCCGGAGCGTGTGGCCGCGCCGGCAGCGCTGCGAGGCGCGTCCCAGCGAACATGCCCTTTTTCCGGGACCTTTCCAAGCCCCAGCCGCTGGAGTTCCACGCCGAGATGCTGCTGGGCGTGCAGAGACCCCACAACGGCAGCCTGCAGCGCCGGCACACCATGAAGGAGTAGGTGATGGGCACAGGGCTGAGGCTGATGGTGGCTCCCCTCGGTGCCCGGTGTCCCCCCAGCCCCTCGCCCGCTTGCTAAAGCTTCCTTTTCCCCCTAGAGCCAAGGACATGAAGAACCGACTGGGGATTTTTCGGCGGCGAAACGAGTCCCCCGGGGCCAACCCCTCCGGGAAGCTGGACAAAGTGCTCAAGTCACTCAAGTAAGTGCTGCGAGCGGGGGGCACGGGGACCGGGGGGGCTCGGGGACAAGCTGTGGTCGGGCTGAGCATCGCCTCCAGCGAGGCTGGGGCCACCGTGTTGGGGCAAGCTGTGGACAAACAGGTTTTGTTTCTGGAGGAGCGTTTGTTGGCAAAAACCTCTCCCGAGGCGGGGGAAGCTCTGTGCCGGGGAGGCGGCAGCTTGGGCTGGAAATTTACCTGATGGCTGCTTTCCCCAGTGCCTGTACGAGAAACTGTAACCGGCCGGAGCGTGGTTTGAAAAACCACTTTTCCCTGGAGATGCTCCAGCCGCTGGAGTCGAGCCCTCTCTGCTCACACTCAGCAGCTTATCCGGCTGCTGCAATCCTGCCGTGCCGCAGCCGGTCCTGGCTCAGACACCCCAGATCCCAGCGCACAGAGCTCTGTGGGTCGAGTTGTCCTCCTGCCACTCTAAAGGCAGAGTTTTCCTTCCTCTGCTGTGCTGCGCGGTGCGGGGCCCTCCCTCGGTCTCTGTGCAGTGCTGGAGCTGGGGCACACGCCGTGCTGTTACCGGCTGGACACGCTGTGGCTGTCACAGCCTCACCTTGCCAACGCTCTGTCCTCCTGCAGGCCCACTCCCGAGGAAGCTCTCAAGTGGGGGGACTCCCTGGAGAAGCTGCTGCTGCACAAATGTAAGTGTTTGACCGCCTCTGCTGCCGCTGTTTGCTGCGGGGGGAGTATCCGGACATGTGCGTGGCTAGAGCAGGGATTTCCTCTGTTAATCCCTTGCGGTGTTTGGGGTAGACAAAGGGAAATGAGGCTGCCCCTTGCCTGCACCCCTTCTGTTTCTGTCTGGTGCAGGGGCCGGGGGAGCCAGGGCTTGAGGCTGCAGCCTCTCTCGGGGAGGAAAAGCAGCAGTTGGTGTCTCTGCCTGATCTGTGAAGCAGGAGCTGCTTTAGACTATTCCCCATCTTGTGTGGGGCACCCAGCATCATGGTCACATCCTACACCCAGCCCCCACAGGGACAGCAAGGGAGTCCTCTCCCCATGCATGCAGCAGGGCTGGGGACCGGGGATTCAGCGCGTGGATGGATTGCATAGCAGAGCTTGCACTGGCAATGCCACCGCTGCCTGCTTTGCCTGGGGGCTCTTGAAGGGGGGGGTTAGGGGACAGTGCATGGAGGCAGCTTTGCAAGGTTGCTGGGCTGATGGTCTTGTGGGGCCATTCCCCATCTGTGAGCCAGGAGTAGAGATGTGCCTGTGTCCCCACAGACGGGCTCGCTGCCTTCAGGGCCTTCCTGCGCACCGAGTTCAGCGAGGAGAACCTGGAGTTCTGGCTGGCCTGTGAGGAGTTCAAGAAGATCAAGTCCCAGTCCAAGATGGTCTCCAAGGCCAAGAAGATCTTTGCTGAGTACATCGCCATCCAGTCCTGCAAGGAGGTGAGGGCTGGCTCCTGTGCTCGTGTGTGGCTCCACAGCACAGGGAGCTGCTCACCAACGCTGGTCTCTGTGCCCACAGGTCAACCTGGACTCCTACACGCGGGAGCACACCAAGGAGAACCTGCAGAACATCACCCGCAGCTGCTTCGACCTTGCGCAGAAGAGGATTTACGGGCTCATGGAGAAGGACTCGTACCCCCGCTTCCTGCGCTCCGACTTGTACTTGGACATAATTAACCAGAAGAAAGCCAGCTCCCCACTGTAGACCCAAGGACTCTCTCGGGGCAGGCTGGGAGCTGAGTGTTTACATGGAATCGGGCGGCAGAGGCTTTCCTGGGGGATAGCGGGAGCTGCCGTTGTGGCCCCAAACGTATTCCTGCAGTGGACGGGTGTGGGGCAACTGAAGGCACTGAGCATGGGGCCGAGGGGACCAACAAGCCCAGCAGTCTGGTACTGCTCCATCGCCCCGTCTCACCATTGCTGGTACGATGCCTTCGGGGTGACTCCGGCATGGATTTCAGCCAGGAGAGGAGCTCCCATCACTACTGTGAAGCAGGCGCCCGAGCTGCCAGCATGGCTGGAAGGTGACAAGTGATCCCAGCTTGAGGAGGAGGACTTCTGTGTAGGGCTCTGGCAGGGGACAACAGCACCACCTTATATCCCTGGATATGAGACTTGTGAACTGGACCAGCCCCAGGATGCTGCTGTGCTTCCCATGCCGGCGATGCCTCTCGGAGCAGTTATATCCCAGGAGCCCGGCGCTTCCTTTGCTCATGGTGGGTCCCCCTGGGAGCAGCGGAAGCCGGGTCCTTCCCCTGCACTGGAGGTGCGTGAAGCCAGCCACCTCCTGCTCCTATCCCTGGTTTATTTATTGACCTCCCGTAGCTGGACACGTTGCTGTGTCATAGGAAATCCTCGTGTCCTTTCCCGGTCTGAAATGACAAGTGCAATATTTGTGTGTGTCGCGGCGGGGTTCTCCGCTCGAGTGGATGCTTTTTTAGTTTCTGAGTGCGTACAACGTTGTCTGAGTTCGGTTTTATCCGACAAACGCGTTCCCTGGCAGCGGGCCGCTGAGGGAGCCTGGTGTATATATCACGCCCTGACGACGGAGGGTTTGGTGATGGAGAAAAGCAGCTCCGTGGACCAGATGCTCTCCTTACTCTGGATAACAATATATGTTTTGAGGAGCGGGGGTTACTGCTGACCCTGGTGGAGCTGGACGGACTGCCTGCCTCCAGGCACCCAGTTTTACAGTGTGAAGCATCTCTGCAGCTGGCAAAAATACATTGTCATGGTCATAGGTAAATAAAAGGAGAATATCATGTCTTGTAGCTGCCTTTTCTTCCTGACGTGTTTCTCGGCACTGGCAGAGCAGGCGTCCCCCTTCTTCACTGGGGAAATGTAAACTCCTGTTCCTGCATGGCTAAAGATGGGAAACTCTGGTTCCTTGGACTTCTGAGCTGGGTTTTGTGAGGCCATGCCCGGGTGTAGCCCTGCAGGAACACAGACAGCTTTGCCCAAAACAAGACTGTTCCCAGGGACAGGGTTCACTGTTCAAACAGAGCAGAGCACCAGCCTCTGAACGTGGAAGTGCCTGAAACGCAAGTGACTGAGTGTAGCTCCGGGTCCCTCTGGGGACACACCAAAACAAGCATCAGAAAACCCAGCAGTGCTATTTCAGGTCCTGGCTGGCAGGGCTGCTGCTCCCCTGGGAAAGGCAGCACTCCGACAGCTCTGGTTTAAGATGAGAATGTTTTGTAAGGGCTGTTCGTGGCGTGTTTGTTGGCTGAGATGTCTTGTGCCACCTGCTTGAGGTCTGCTTCACACGGCTTAGGATGACTTTATGGTGTCAGGGGACCGTGTGGGGCCATGGCGTGGTGTGGAGGTGATGCCCAGGGGTGGAGGTGTTGAGGCTGCCCCAGCAATCCCACCCAGGCACAGCTCTCCCTGGCAGATATGATCTCTGCTTGGGAGCTGTGTGTTTCCCTCTTCAAACTCACAGCATGTGATGGCCAGGTGGGGAAACTGAGGCAGAGCTGAAGACATCCCTCAGGGATTGGCTGGAGGCAGCAGGGTGGTGGGATGCCTGCATCCTAGAGCTGCTGGGACCCATCAGGTCAGTGCATTCTCCCTACGAGCACTGCCATGGTCACCCCAACTGACTCCTCTAAGCCAGGCCCTCCTCTTCCTCCTGCACTGTTGGGAGCCTTCATCTCCTCTCCTTCCCAGCCAGGAGCATTTCCCTTCATATCTGGCCTCAACACAGATTTTCTGCAGTTCCCTTCTCTCTCCATCACATACTCTTGGCCTCCTCTCACAGCCCCAACCCATCAGTGTCAGGACACTCTTACTGCAGGATCATGTTGTTGGTCCCCAATTCCCATGTCTCATGCAGGGGACTCGGATCAGAGGGCTTTGTGGGTACTTGGCAGCTCAGTACCTGCCGTTACCTCCTCTCTGGAGGCCAGGGCCTGCGGGCCCTCCTGAGGCTGTTGGTGATGCCCAGGAGCATCCAGCCTGCACATCCACACCTGGTTTTGAGCCTATAACATGCCTTCCTTATGTGAACTATCCGAGCTCATCCAGCAGGGCAGGCAGCAAGGCCTGGAGCTGCTGTGGGACATGTGGGAATCTGCTGCATGACTAAGTGCCACCGATGCCTGCAGGCAAAAGGTGAAGGAATGGGGACCTGGGATGACTCCCTGGAGAAAACGGAACTGGCCCCGTGTGAGTGACACCGGTTGGGTTATTGCTGTAGCGGAATTCACTGCCAGGTTGGCCTGAGTCACTCTGCAAACACCACAGCTCCAACCCTGCATGCCTGGGAGGCGCTGGATTGCAGGAGAGGCTGGGTTGGGGTGGGAGGTGGGGATGCCCCATGCTTGTGCCCTGTGTTGCTGTGCTGTCTGCGGGAGGACAGGTCTCATCATGGACCCTGCGGTGACACCGAAGCCACAGCTTTGTCCTCTCTGTGCTGCAGGAAAAGAGCTGTGCCATCTCCTGAACATTGTGCCTCAGAGTGAAGGGTTTGAGGAGCCCAGTTTATGAATGGGAACTGGGTCAGCCCATGGAGGGGGCTTGCTCTGGAGGGACATTCGTTGTGATGGAGATACAGCCCCACTGCCCTGAGCAGCTCTTTGTGGAGCTGAGATTAAGGTATGGAGGAGTAGTGGGACTGTTACAGGGGTATTGAGCTTAAAACACAGCCTGGTAGCCCAGAGAAGCTGTGGCTGCCCCATCCCTGGCAGTGTTCAAGGCCAGGTTGGACACAGGGGCTTGGAGCAAGCTGCTCTAGTGGAAGGTGTCCCTGCCTGTGGCAGGGGTTGGAGCTGGAGGAGCTTTAAGGTCTCTTCCAACCCAAACCAGTCTGGGATTCGGTGATTTCTGTCCTTATTTACCATAAAATAAGATGTCCAAGACAAAATCTAACCAGGCTGTAATGGATGTGAAAGGAAGAAGTTAGTGAGTTGTCAATGCCAATGCAAATGCAGAAACTCGTGCCTTCTGCAGTAGGGAGGATGCTGGTGTGGACCTTATCTGAGCAGATAACAAGGGTTTATCTCAGGGCTAAAAATGAGTGGTTGCTCAGTTGCAAGTTGTCACAACTCAGCCGTGGTTGTCATGTGCAAACAGGGTAAAGTCCACGGAGGCGCGGGTGATCTTGGTTCACGCACAGAACGAAGATCACCAAGCTGAAGGCAGCCATGAGGAAAAGCAGCCCAGGGAGAGCATTTGAACAGGAACATGGGAATAATCACCAGCAGGTGCCGAATGCTTTGTTAGGTTCAAAAAATGCTGTGACCCCATAGGTGGAAAAGAGTAAGACTGCTGGGAAAAACATCCTAAGGTCCTGGGTTTAACATCATGATTTAATAGGCTTGTAGAATGGTTTGTGTTGGAAGGGACCTTAAAGCTCATCCAGTCCAAAACCCCTGCCACGGGCAGGGACCCCTTCCACTGGAGCAGCTTGCTCCAAGCCCCTGTGTCCAACCTGGCCTTGAACACTGCCAGGAATGGGGCAGCCACAGCTTCTCTGGGCACCCTGGGCCAGCGCCTCAGCACCCTCACAGGGAAGAGCTTCTGCCTAAGAGCTCAGCTCAGTCATCACCCCTTGTCTACAGTCACTACAGTCCTTGATGAAGTTTCCTCACTTCCTCAGGGATGAGGAGGTTGGGATGAACCAGAGGGACTTGGGGAGGGTGATAAATCAGTCTTACCTATCCGAGATGATGGGCCTTGACCCTTCAGGTGTCCTTCAGCTCAGTATTCATCGGCTTCCCAGCGCAGCAGCCAGAGGTGGGTGCTGGGCTCATCTGTGTAACTGCAGCGCTCAGGTTGCAGGGGCCTCATTTCAGAGCTGGCTCGAAGCTGTGAGCCTGGAGCTATTTTCTTATTTCTGTAAAAAGAAGAAGTTTGCCTTTTTTACACGCGTGCCCCTGCCCCAGGACACTGCAGCAACCCCAGCCTTAACGGGGCCTTTCCAAGGCCCATCCTGGAGTATAAACTTAGCCAAATAAACAGAACTTTTTACTGAGCAAAATAATTCCTTGGACCCCCGATTAGACAAATATTCTCAGAATAGAAACAAGGCTGCTTGAGAGGCACAGACTAAACAGAGCTCCACAGCGAGATACGGAGGCTGCAGACACAGACATTCCCCTGCCCTGCTCACACTGCTGACATGCTGCACAAGCCACTTCACCCTGCTCAGAAAGCTGTTGGGGCTTATCAGGAGCAACCAAACTCTTTTTTGGGTAGCTGAGGTGCCCAGAAGCCGTCTGGAGCTCCGCCATGGAACAGCCAGTCTTTGTCTGCACGGCGGGGATGGAAGTTGGGGTTGGTTGGGTTTGGTTTGGGGACTTTTGCTTCCATCAGGTTCGATAAGGGCTGGGGTGCTGAGGTCTGTTTCAGGGCTCTCATCCTTCCAGATGGTGACCCTGGGGCTGGGCTCTGAAAAGCCATATGGGGAAGTCGAGGGGTGTCTCTGCAGTGTGATGGGGGGTCCCCAGCTCAGCACTGCTCTGTGTGCGCTGTCATCCTGCCTGGGGAGCTGCAAGCAGTGGTGTCCAGATGTGGTGGGACACTGGCACAGGGTGCCCAGAGAAGCTGTGGCTGCCCCATCCCTGGCAGTGTTCAAGGCCAGGTTGGACACAGGGGCTTGGAGCAAGCTGCTCCAGTGGAAGGGGTCCCTGCCCGTGGCAGGGGTTGGACCCGGATGAGCTCTAAGGTCCCTTCCAACCCAAACCAGTCTCATTCTGTGAATTGAGGCTGTAAGGACAAGTGCCACCAGCCTCTGTGGATGGCATCAGCAATGTCGCTCCTGAGCAGACCGTGGGGAAGGAGAAAATAAAACGCTTCTGCAGTAAAAATAAAAATAGGCTCAGATGCTGCCTGTCAAGGAAACAAAACGAGCTCGGCTGGGCTGCTGCCAGGGCAGGAAATCCAGCGGTGGGAAGAGTCCCCTGGGTGCTGCTCACTCATTCAGGAAGCATTGTTCTGACCCTCTCATTGCTCATTTTCTGAGTCTTCGCTGCATTAGGTCATTTTTACTCAGCTCATCCAACTCACACATTCCCTGTGCTGGGGAAGGAGGCAAATAATGCTGAGTCTCAGCCAGCCGTGAGGCACTGGGGAAGCCTGGAGAAAAGGATGGTGGAAAACACTTTCCTTTGTTGCTTGAGCAGACCCACAGAGCAGTGGCACAGGGGGAGGATGAGGAGGACCTTTAAGCAGAGTGACCCACTGCCAGCATCCCTCACCCCACTTTGGGTATTGCCAAGCAGGGGCAGAGATGGAGGTGATGAGCTGCATTCTCCCCTTGGAAAGATCCAGGACCCCCCCATCTTCCCTGCCTTCATCCCTTGAAGAGGAAGGTTCGAGAGATGGAGAAGAGCCAAGCAGGAGCAGGTAGTACCTGGGGACAAGGTGTTTGCATAGGAGCCATTTGCAAGTAATTTCTTGCCCCTTCCTGAACTAATGGGACAATTATTTCAGGACACACGTGTTCCTCATGGAAAGTTCACCCGGCCCGTGCGTCAGTTCGTCGGTGTAGCAACCCTGTTCTGCTGATCACAGTGTTCCTGCACAAAGACAAGGTGAAACCTCCTGCTCCTGGACCAGAGACAGCTGTGACAGGTCACCGAGTGCCAGACAAACCTCCTGGTCCAGGGCACATCAAAGCTCATGGGCTCACGTATTAAGAGCGATCTGCAGAGCCCAGCAAACACCGCTCTGCTCTGATGCAGCTCCTGTGCTTGACGCTCAATGCTTGGATGAATGCATCTGATTTTGTACCCTGTTCCCTCCAACCAGCTCAAGAGAGATGTGGAGAAATTGGAGGGGGTCTACAGCTTTGGGAAGGACAGCTACCAAAGTGATTGAGCCAAACTCTTTTGGTAGCACCAGGTGACAAAATAAGGGCCGACAGCCACAATGTGTGATGGCTTTCAGGCCTTCAGCTTGGACAACGGGGTCGGAACTGGATGATCTTTAAGGTCCCTTCCAACACAAACCATTCTGTGACTACACGATGCAGTAGAACAGGCCCCCAGAGAAGTAGGGAGTCTTCATCATTGGAAGTGGCTAAGATTTGGACAAAGCCATGGCTGACCTTGATTGGGTGCTGGTGATACTCGTGCTCTGAGGGAGGGTTGGACCAGAGATGGCTGCACAAGGAGTCTGCCCCTCACTTTCCTGGTGGATGTGAGCAACATCTTGGAGGACACAGGCACTGATCGCACAGGAGACATGGGACAGAGATGCAGCAGAGCAGAGTCCTGACAGGAGCGGTGGGGGTGAGCCCTGTGATTTTCTACACGAAAAATTCCTAATTTCCACGGCTTGGGGAAGGCCCCATCATGTCAATGTCTGAGTGAGGGAAATGCTCCTTCCTTCTGCCCTCTGACCAGCTCTGGAGCTGTTTGGTTCTGGGTAAAAGATGAGGGCTAAGCATCGAAAATCGGGCTGGGTTGGGCTGTGGTATGGTGACGTGGAGCTCAGGGTGACGGGTGTCCAGCTGCCCTGTCCCCGGGCCGGGTCAGCTCATCTCCTCAGCGGTATGGCTGCCGAGTTTCCATGTCCAGATTTCCACGTTTTCCAGAACTGATTTTAAAAATCCTCTTTTTGACCCCACAAACACATCAACGACCTAAGGAGCACCCGGATCGCTGCAAGGATCACACATGGGATGGGGGTACTGGCTGGCTCTTGCAGCTATTGCCCAACATATTTCATTTACTTTGCCATCTGAATGCAAATAATTAATTAACTGGATGATCTCTCAGGGAACCAAAGTGTTGTTATAGGCAGGAAATCTGATGAGTTCATATGGCCAACATTCCCCTTTCTGAAATAAATGGAGAGGAAGGAAGAAGGATGGGGAGTCCCTGCAAAGCACCTTTTAACGTGGTGTCAACCTTTATGGCTAAGCCATAAAACAATAGTTCCTGAACCGCTGCCACAGGGATTAATGAGATGAGAATTCTGGACACGCTCATCACTGCAGCTTCATCACAGCCCAGGAACTGACTCCGGCAGCGGGTGCTGCTGTCCCTGCCCTCGTCTGCTGCCGGTGTCCACATGTTGGGAAGCGGAACTTGCCACCACGCAGCGTGAACCTCCACCAGCCAAGGCTGCAGCCAGGCTCCTCGCAGCAGATGGGACAATGTTCTGGGTCCATGTGGGCAGCCTCGGGATGCACAACCTGCAGACCCAGCGTGGGGGCTCCGGGGCTGCTGCAGACTGATCGCACAGGAGGCAGCCGAATCCCTCCTCCACAGAATCATGGAATTAGCTGGGTTGGAGAAGATCTTTAAGCTCATCAAGTCCCCAGCACTGCCAAGGCCACCACTAACCCATGGCACTGAGGCCTCATCTCCACGGTGTGTGAACACTTGCAGGGACGGTGCCTGCAGCCCTGCCCTGGGCAGCCTGTTCCAATGCCTGAGCACCCTCTGGGGCAGGAACTGTTCCTCAGCTCCATCTAAACCTGCCCTGGTGCAGCTTGAGGCCGGTTCCTCTTGTCCCATCCCTTGTTCCCTGGGAGCAGAGCCCAGCCCCTCCTGGCTCCATCCTCCTGTCAGGCAGTTGTAGGGAGTGATCAGGTCCCCCCTGAGCCTTCTCTTCTCCAGACTGAACCCCCCAGGTCCCTCAGCCGTTCCCCATCACACTGTGCTCCAGGCCCTGCACCAGCTCCATTGCCCTTCTCTGGCCCTGCTCCAGCACCTCAATGTCTTTATCTCTTTATCTTTCTGTCCTATTTTGTTTCCTGCTCAGTGAGGAGCCCGGGGAGCAGGTTTAGGGCCAGAAGATCCAGAGGAGTCTCAGCTTGGAACTAGTGGTCCATCCTTGCAGCCAAAAGGCTTCAAGGGCACTGGTCCCTCTTCAAAGAAGTGTTTTAGAGGGATGAAATGCTGGGAAATGCAGCAGCCTTTGCTGGCTCCTTATTCAGACACACTCCTGTTGTCCAGAGTATGCAGGTCTCCATCTGAGCTGGTCAACCAGAGACCCCTGTGATCTACAGACAGACCCTACAAGAGAGTTACTGACACACAAGCACCTATGTAAGGCGACTAGTGTACTGATGTTCTGCACTGTCCCCACAGACCAGAACAAGAGCTTTAAGTGCTTCTGGATCTGGAGAGGCAAAGCCTTCTGTGGAAGGTGGGAATATACTTTTCTTCTTGTATTAATGGCCACGCAGGTTTGTGGAGGTGATCAGGTCAGGCAGCCTGAGCACTGAGGAGGGGGTCGGACACTGTTGGTGTTTCCAAGGCCAGGCTGGACACAGGGGCTTGGAGCAAGCTGCTCCAGTGGAAGGTGTCCCTGCCCGTGGCAGGGGTTGGAGCTGGAGGAGCTTTAAGGTCCCTTTCAACACAAACCAGTCTCATTCTATGATTCTATGCTTAATAAATGTCAGGCTCCTCCAACACGAGGAGACAGTGATGGAAACCCCCAGGCTGGAGGCAGCATCACGTGGATCCCGCTCAGCTTCCCCGCACTTGGTTATTTCCAGCTGTGGCTTTTGGAACCTTTGCTGCATCGGCCACTTTTAGCTCTGGCAGCTCCATCACTGCTCCTGGCAGGGCCGCAGCTCCTCGTCTTCTGGAAAAACCTTAAACCGCTCCAGAGTGTCAGAAGAACGGCCAGGGAGGAAAAACAAACCCCGTGAAACAAACCCAGCACAACAGAACCCAACAAAACAAACTCAGCCTTTTTCCAATCAACTGCAGCGTTGGTGTATTTTTATTGAAGAAAAACATCCCTACTTTTTTCCTGGACCAGACCCCTCCAAACGCATTCCCCATTGTGCCAAGCTCCTAAAATAACTGCAGTTGTTCATGGCAATGAAGCCCTGGGAGAATCGCTCGTTCCTGTCTCGCCATGCACCGCCTGATGTGCTGCAGGCCCGCGCACCCAGCGCTAATCTTCGCCGTGGGAGTTCCTGTGGGCTTCAAATCACAGCGTGGGTTTGCGAGGGGCCATCCAGAGATGTTTATTGCCAAAGGCTGGCATAAATCAAATGCAGCACCAGCACTGGAGGCTTGGTGGGTACCCCAGCAGTGTTTAACCTCTTCCCCTGTGGGGTGGGCAGCAGGACAGGACAGTGCCCGAGACTCAGCTGCGGTGTTCTGCATCCCAGGGCCTGCACTCGGGTGCGGGGTATTTGCTGATTTCCAACCCACGCCACCATGGAAATACAGCCCTTGGTTAAGCCATCGATACCCAGACTGATCTGTTTGGACATGGGAACGCTGTAGATGTGCATGTTCTATGTCAGGGAAACCACAGGCACAAGCTCATTCATCTGTCTGAGATCCCTCAAATAAGGGATTTTATTGAAATATTTATTTAAATAAATAATTTATTTATTTAAATAAATAAAAATTTTATTGAAATATTTATTTAAATAAATACATTTATTTATGGTTTTATTTAGAAATCACTTTCCACAAACCTTTTCCTAACCTCCTGCTTCTCCCCAGAGGTGACCCCAAGCCCTGGGGCTGCATTCCCCTTCCTCTGGGTGTTAGAACGGGCAGAGCCAAAGAGAGTGGGTCCAGAGGCCCGCCCTGCAGTGGAGGTACCAGGATTTGTGCTGAAATAGATACCTCCTTGAGAGAGGAGGGAACCACAGAATCACAGAATCAACCAGGCTGGAAAAGCCCTTTCAGCTCATCCAGTCCAATCATTCCCAGCACTGCCGAGGCCACCACTAACCCATCACACTGAGAGCTCCATCTCCACGGTGTGTGAACACTTGCAGGGACGGTGACTGCAGCCCTGCCCTGGGCAGCCTGTTCCAATGCCTGAGCACCCTCTGGGGAAGAATCTGTGGGAAAACACAGAAGTGCTGGGAGATGGTGCGGGGAGCCCCAGCTTTGTCCTCGCTGACCAAGGTGTGTGTGGATGTCATGCGTTGTCACGGTGGGTTTGTACTCCCAAGTGAGGTGAAAGCCAAGGACAGACCTGCCCACAGGCTGCACTGTGGCACTGCCACCATCCTGCCCCGTGGGCACCATCAGGGTTTCACTCCTCACCCTGGAGCAGTGGGGCTGGCCC
Organism: Psittacula echo; assembly: GCF_963264785.1. Classification (NCBI taxonomy): domain Eukaryota; kingdom Metazoa; phylum Chordata; class Aves; order Psittaciformes; family Psittacidae; genus Psittacula; species Psittacula echo. The sequence goes on along the minus strand of NC_137752.1, from coordinate 11,854,526 downwards.
TTTCCTGTGATGAGTTTGGCAGCCCTTGAGCCTGTGTCACTCAAACCCAGACGTCTCATCACAGCCAGTGCTGAAGCCTTGGACACGTGTCCTCCATAAGCAGGCTTTGCGCAGGCCACCCATGTCTTTCCTTGTCCTCCAGCCAAGAGCTTTGGGAGAAGAAGGAGCCTGGCCAAGGGCTGGAGCTGCTCCTGGGGTGTGTGTGGCCAAGGGCTGCAGGGCTCGCTGCGGACCTGTGGGAGCAGCTTCTGGTGCTTGCGCTTCTCTAACATAAGGGGTAGAAAAAGCAGCTCTGCAGAGAGCAGGGGGGGCTGTTTTCAGCCATCCCCCCCTTTTGATGGTGGCTGTGGGGAGGAAGAGCCCTGTGTGGCTCTGTCACCCACACAGACCCAGCCCAAGCCTCCATCCCTGACCCTTCGGCAGCAGCTGTGCTCCTCGCAGGAGCAGTTTCTGCTTTGGGACCGATCCAATCTGTTGCAGTGTGTTTCTTAGAAATCGCCCCAGCTCCTGTTTTAGTCATTTCCCTGTTTGGGTCCCTCCTGCCTCCAGCGCGTCTCCTCCTGTGCGGCTGCTTCAGTTTGCACACTGATTTCTGCAGTCTGGGATTGCTTCTGCTCCTGCAGTGGCCACACCATGGGATGGATGAAAACAGCAGCGATGAAGCATTAGACAGGAATCACTGAATCCCAGCCTGGTTTGTGTTGGAAGGGACCTTAAAGCTCCTCCAGTTCCAACCCCTGCCACGGGCAGGGACCCCTTCCACTGGAGCAGCTTGCTCCAAGCCCCTGTGTCCAACCTGGCCTTGAACACTGCCAGGGATGGGGCAGCCACAGCTTCTCTGGGCACCCTGGGCCAGCGCCTCAGCACCCTCACAGGGAAGAGCTTCTGCCTTAGATCTAACCTGAACTTCCCCTGGTTCAGTCTGAACCCGTTACCCCTTGTCCTATCACTGCAGTCCCTGATGAAGAGTCCCTCTCCAGCATCCTTGTAGCCCCCTTCAGACACTGGAAGCTGCTCTGAAGTCTCCACGCAGCTTCTCTTCTCCAGGCTGAACAGCCCCAATGTTCTCAGCCTGTCTCCATGCACACTGAGGCAGGGTCATGGGCAGGTTCTCCTCACCCAACAGCCCAAGTCCTTTTCCTCAGGGCTGTTCTCAATCACTTCTCTGGCCAACCTGTAGCTGTGTCTGGGACTGCACAAGGGTGAAGGGCTGAACCCGTGGCTGCCTCCTGTGCTCCTGTCCCCAAGTGACAAAGTTCCTCCTGGGCATCATCGAGGGTGACGCTGCTCTAAATCCCTTCCCACCCTCTGACTGTGCCCTTGGGGTGGCTGCCCTGCAGCAGCAATCCTCCAAAGGTGGAAATAGGCACAGGTCAATGCTGCTGTGAGGTGTAGGTGCTATCATCCAGTGCCAGGCGGGTATGGGAGCGGCAGTCCTATCGGGTCCTACGTGGTGACACTGTGGGGTGAGTCACAGTGGCATGGCATGCCCAGGTTCATGGGTTTGGTGATTCAGCTCCAGCAGCCTCTGTTGCTCTCCCTCCTGCCACATGGATGGGTGCTGGGACACACAAGTGGCCCTTCACCTGCAGAGGACCTTCAGCAAAACTACAGCCAGACCAACATAATGGTGCCTGCAGGATGGCACTGACCAGGGCTGAGGGCAAGGACTTGCACCAGGGTCCCATCGATGATGCTGATAACTCCCCAGTGAATGCTATTGGAGGCCATCTCATGACCATCCTTCAATGGAAAGCACCGCTTGGGTGCTGTTTCTCCCCAAAATGATGGGCTATAACTTGGGGTGATGCCTGGCAGCAAGATAATGCAGGGGATGAGGTCAAGGTCAGTGCTCCTGTGTGATTCCCAGCTCCCAACCTTGAACACACAATGTCCTGGTGGGTCCATCCTGAATGAGGGTTTGCTGTGCTGGTGCCAGCACCTCCTCCCAGGGCATGGCTGAGGGGAGCCTCTTCTGATCAGGACATGGGGGCATTGGTGGGGTTTGGGAGACCAGGTCCTCAGCTGATTGAGGCAGCTTTGATCACCATGCACAGAACAGCACCTTGGCTGGTAGGTTGGAAGCAAAGGGGATGGGGATTTCTCAGTCTGAGGCAGGAGGAGCAGCTGAACGGGACCACTGAACACGGGTGACTCTCAACCATCTGAGCCAGCGGTGCGGGCAGGAGTCAGTGCTGTGTCCTGCAAATGTTGGACCTCGTGTTGGTCCTGCCCTGGACTGATCTGGTAAGGCTGCTGAGAAATGCAGCTGACCTGGGATCCACATCTGGTGTAGCTCCAGAAGCCCCTGCTGACCTGCTCAGTTTCCTGGCTTTTTGTGAGCCAGGCTGGAGGCTTCTGCAGGGTGGAGACTTCATTGCATCGTTTCCTCATTGCGCTGATGGCAAGTCTCAAAGCCTTTGGAGGTGAGGTTTGTGTTTGAATGTTACCAAAGCAACCCCTGGCAGGCTGGGGAGCTTTGCCCGCCTGCGGCCACATCTGTCTGACATCTGTTTCCAGGCGGTCTGTACCTGCAGGCTTGGTGTGTGCCAAAGCACGGGGCTCTGCTCTGCGGGTCCCCTTCAGAGGGGTGATGCCTTGGTGGGAAGCCAGCAAAAGGCCCTTGCATTCGGTTCCCCATCTCCCTCAAGGACTGGACCAGACTCTGGAAAGTGAATTTACAGAAAAAGGCCGAACTCAACGTGACAAACTTAGGTAAAAAAGGGAGTGGGACGGGTTCAAACCCTCTCCACAGCATCCAGCTCAGTGACTTTAACCAGACTCCTGCGTTTCCTTGTCAGCCCTTTTCTGGGGCCCTGAAGCTCCCTTTGCAGCACTTTCCAAAAGCAATAACCTTGAGCTTTGCAGCTAAGCTCCAGCTAGGCACAAAATGAAAGTCACACTTGGGCAAGAGGCCAGCACAAGGCTCCAGAGCATCCTCTGATGCTAATGCAGCACATGCAGGGGAGATGACTGGGAAATAGCCCTGGGAGTTTGGGTCTGTTTGTGGCTGGGACCTTGTGGGAAAGTTCCCTGCAGTGCTTGACTCACAGCAGTTTTCCAAGGAGTTTGCAAGCAGCACATGCCATTGTGCACACGCAGGGACCACATAAAGCCTGGTCCTGTGTCTGCAGGGGAGGAATCAACCCCATTCCTCTCCCTGTTTCAGTTCCCAACAATATGGAAGTGATTTAAAGCACATGCCACCAGCTGATGAGGCTGACTGCAGTGGGAGCTGGGGCTCTCCTTGCTCCTGCACCCAGGCAGGGCTGTGTGTGCCTCGATGAGTGCCCGTGCAAGCTGGCAGGTAGAGCCTTGGTGTATGGGGCAAGGTGTCCCCCTTTGCCCCATGGCAGTGCCTGCAAGTGGGGTGCTGGGGTGGGACTGGCCTTGCCAAACTTTGCCTGTGTCATGCAAAAAGGGTCCTGTCCAGTGGTCCCACTGCTCTGGGCTGTCCCAGGAATGCAGTACAGTGCGTTCCACTCTGGGAGATGGAGCTGGTTCCTGGCTTGCCAGAGCAAACAGGGATGTGTAATCCCTGCTGGGCAGATGGGAAAGTTGCCCTGGGCTGGGTGTCTCTGTGCTCCATAACCCTATGGGGCTGCAGGCAGGAGGAGGAGGCCAAGCTGCCTGTCCTGCCCCATCCCACCTCGCTGGGGCTATACCAGAGAAACGCACTGCTTGGTTCCTGGGATATGGTCACCCTGGCTTGGGAAGAGCAACATTTCTGGTGCTGAGCAGGTCTTCAGCCATGTCTACGTGCTCTGGGCTGCAAATTGGATTTACTGTGAATGGTGCAGAGGAATGAACATGTTATTCACAGGCACTTTCAGATGAGGATGCCTCAGCTACTTCACAAGGGTACAAAGTTTCCAGTAGCTATGTTTCAGATTGATGCTTGTGTATGATGCAGGCTTGTGTTTGAACTGGAGCAGGAGAACCATTGCAAAGGGACAATTTTAACATCAGAAACTCAGGGAATGGAATAAAAAATACCCTCAATTCCTTTGGGCTTCATCCCAGCTCATGAAGCTTCACTGGATCCAGCCAGGACATTCTGCATTGCTCCAGAACACACTGGATGTTCCCTTCTTCCGCAGAGGCTTCAGGAGATAAAAGCCGTGACCTGGCACGGGCTCTGGGAGCTGAGGAATTTCCAGCCTCATTTTCTGATAAGAGCTCTGACAAAGCCTTTCTGGAATGGCTTGAAACAGTCGGTGTTCGCTGGTACCCTGCAAGGTCAAGTCATTTAGCAACCCCACACTTACATTAACCAGACCAAACTAACGATGGACACAGGGCTATGGCATTGCAGACCCTCCAACTCATGGCAGGGAATGGGCTCCCTCCTTGCAGTTGAAGCAATATGCAGGTCCTGCTCATCCAGAGCAGCAAAGGGAAGGGTGTTTGGAGGTGTAAAATTGCTGACTGAAACACGCACGTTGTCTTTCTGCAAGGGGAAGGGACTGCTACCCCACAGGTTGGTGTCAGCCACCCCTGCAACACAAACTGGCTCCCATGTGCCTGTGGCAGAGCAATATTTGCTGGCTTTAGGCTTGATTAGAACCTGAAAACTGCAGAGTATCAGTCCCTTCACGCAGGATTTTGTGAACAAATCCAACATTTACATCTTCCCTAGGGGAGCAAACCTGGTGCCCTGAGCAGGGTGAGGAATGGGGAGTTATCTGTGGCTGTGTGCCGTCTGCTGCAGATACATAACCCCATTTCCAGCTCCAACCTCCCATGCGTGCTGCATCAGCGCGAGCATGATGCAGCTCCATCCAGCACACTGACTTACCATTTATTCCTCTGAGCAGCATCTTCAAAGATGCCCTTTCTGCCCACAGAGCCAAGCTGACTGCTCTCTGCTCTCTCTGTTGGGTTTCTTGGGGCAGACGGCTCGTGCAGAGCAGTGCAATGTTAGGATGAGTCTGGTGCTCCAGGAGTGTGAGATTCCCAGAGATGCCTGGGCTGGGTGTCAGGGGAAAATCCTCCCTACTACAAGATGCAGAAGGGAAAAGCCGGAGCAGGCAGGAACAGCAGGAGACAGCAGTGCCATGCATTGACCCCTATGCTGTGGTACCATTGAAAGGTGTTGGAACCCCACTGTGTGATAACTGTCCAGCAGTGAGGCCTGTTGCACCTTGGGAAGTGTGGTTTCCACCCATTGGTACCTCCTTATCCAGCTGAAAAAGGTCTTTGCAACTCCAGGGGACTGGCCACTTGGTGGGAAGTTCTGCAGATGAGGACAGGGAGTGACCCTCCTTCCAAAGTGTGTTTGTTAAAGGGGCAATAGGAGAACGTGTGAGCCTTGACCTGCTAAACAAACAGGCACCCACATGAGAGTCTGCAAGGGCTGGGTCCCACCCTGCGATGTGCTGGCTGATGACAATGGCAAGGAGCAAAATGCAGCAGAAGGTCTGGTCCCCAGGAGCGGTCCTGGGAGGGTTGTGAAAGGGGCTTTGGCACTGGCAGTGCTTTCTGCTGCACACAGGCTGCTTGTTTAGGAGCTGATCCAGTGAAACACTTGAGCACAGAGGTGTCATTGAGTTCAGAGGGACTGCACCTCCCTAAAGGAGGTACTTGTGCGTTTGAGGCTATGGACCCATGTAAGTTTGCTGGATCAGGGGCTTAGGGTGTAACACAGGCGTCAGGATACTGGAATACTTTGGGGCTGAGATCACTCTTGGCCTCATAAAATGGCTGTGGAAGATTTATTGGCGTTTATCTTCATTGCTGCAGAAAAATGAGCGGTGTGTTTGGGCCAGAAAGCAAAAATCAGGCTCTTGGAAAAGCAACAGCAAGCGTTCCAAAGCTGCCGTGTACGTTAACAAAGAGTTTCTCCCACCCCAGCCCATGCAATGCTCCTGCAGTAAAGTCCCAGCTGCACAGCTGGACCATGGAGCTGTGTCTGGAGCCAGGGCTGCCCAGAGGAGCTGAGTCTGGCTCTGATGTGCCACTTCCACAGGGGCGGGTGTGAAGTGGGGACCTTGTGAGACCCTTCCATTGCGGAGAAAGGGTCAGGAGACCGCGTCAGAGGCTGCCCTGGAAAGGAGGAATCACACTTGGCTTTCATATTGCTATGGAGAGTTCATGTCTTACCCTTCTGAGGGATGGACCAGGACAGAGCGTCACCAGCATCATGTCCTGGGCAGCCTCTGCTCTCCAGTGCCAGGGTTCAGAGCAGCTCAGAAGCTTTTGCCCAGGTGAAGTGATGGGCTTCAATTAGAGACAGATAAATAGTGTAAGGAACTGCTGGGAAAAGGCAGGGGGAGAGGTTCACAGGGTTTTAGTTGCGTATTGTATGCACTATTTGTAGGATGCTCCCTGGACTTGGAGAGGGTGTGAAGGGCACCACTGAGACCTGCTTGAGCACGGCTGATGCTGACCTGGCTCCTTGTTCTCCCTCCTGCCAGGAGCATGGCTATGGAGCAGGGCTGGCACACCTGGGATCCCCACTGGTGCTGGGAGGGCTGAAGGTTGGTGGTGAGGTCAGGCTGGTGGGGAGGAAATGCTGGACATCGTGCAAGCAGGCTCCCTAGGGAGCAAAGAGGTCCCCAAGGCTGGGGTGCTGTAGAATCATAGAATCTCATCTCAATTTCCCCTCTTTTAGCTATGAAAAATGTATATTTCAGGATGGAGAAGGTGGTTACAAAGAGGGTGGCTCTGTGTATCCTACACGGCCACTTTGGCCTCCAAGGGTCAATTAACCCCTTGCACACCTCTGGGCTATTTGGGAGGCACAAATGTGTTGTCTGAGAGCACTGTAATAGCCAACAAACCAGAGTGGCTGCTTGGCTGGAGGATGTTCCTATCATGGGGCTTGGTTTCCACAGTGCAGGGAGCTGCAAACAGCACTCAGGACATGAGACCCCATTAAATACCAGGCTCTGAGAAGAGCCCGTGCTGATCCCAGCCCCTTTTGGTGGCTCCCAGCCCTGCAGTGCCTGTCAATGCCTGCCCTCTGCTCCATGCCATCGATGGCGTTTGCAAGGAAACACTGGGTGACCGCTCTCAGGGGAGCTGCAATGTGCTGCCCAAGTGGGGGGTCTGTCCCCCAGCGCCAAGGGGGCGAAGAGGCTTTGCTCCATAGATACCACGCTGTGTCTGACACGCTTCGCAAACATCTGGAGAGGCTTTTGAAGTGTGCTCTGTCGCTTCTGCATGTCTGAGTGCTTTGCTAATGCCCTTTGCTGCTCTTGTTGCTTCTTGCTCCAAGGCATATTTTTAGCACAGAGCTGCATCTGGTCTGGCTGTGGCTCTCCTTGTGAGTCCTCCAGCACAGATAAGGAAGCGGGGAGGAAACAATCGTCGCCTCAGTTATTTTTGGCGATGAGAAGCTCCTTATTAACAGCATGACTTTTTAATAAACAAAATGCCCCTTCATTCGGGGCGAAGGGGAAACAATTGGTCCATTTATCCCCTGCACTAATGAGGCTGCAGAAAGGAGCTAATGGGAGCTCACTTAACAAGGGGCTGCAGAGCAACAGAGCTATTCTGGGAAGGGCAGGAAAGGCTGCCGGGACAGGAGGTTGAGTTTCCTCTCCATCCCGAGGTCTGTTCCCATCTGCCGGTGCTGCCTCCCTGGCCAGCTGGGAGAGGGCAGAGCCATGGATGCCTGCGGGTTGGAGCCTGCATGTCCTGGTTTGTTGCTCTGAGTGGTTTGGGGGTCTCTTCCCCACCCTGGTACAGCATGGGCTGGAGGCTGGGGCTACCAGCACTGCTGTTGATGGCCATGTAGGTCTGCATGGATCTCACTGCACTGGATCATTCAGGCATGGAGCCTCCTGCCCCCAGTACATCCCACAGACCAGGCATGACTTGCCCATGGGGTAAACCAGAGCTTGCCTCTGGCCTCTGCAGCTCTGCAGTGGCAGGGCCAGACCTTGCTCTCTGGCCCTGTGTTTTGACACTAATGCTGAGGCAGAAATGAGGGGACAGTGCTGTTTTGGAGGCTGCTGAGCACAAACAGACCCTCTGTGGTCCCAGAGGTGCTGCAGGAGGTGCAGAGAAACTGGACCTGACCAGCGGGACCTGGCAGAGCTTTCTGGGACCCTCTAAAGCAAGGGTTTCACCACACAAGTCCAGAGGAGACCACAGAGATGCTGCGAGGGCTGGAACAGCTCTGCTCTGGAGCCAGGCTGAGAGAGCTGGGCTGGGGCAGCCTGGAGAAGAGAAGGCTCCTGAAGGGGAGACCTGAGAGCAGCTCCAGTGCCTAAAGGGGCTGCAGGAAACCTGGAGAGGGGCTTGGGACAAGGGCCTGCAGGGACAGGCCAAGGGGAATGGCTTGAACCTGCCAGAGGGGAGACTGAGATGAGCTCTTAGGCAGAAGCTCTTCCCTGTGAGGGTGCTGAGGCGCTGGCCCAGGGTGCCCAGAGAAGCTGTGGCTGCCCCATCCCTGGCAGTGTTCAAGGCCAGGTTGGACACAGGGGCTTGGAGCAAGCTGCTCCAGTGGAAGGTGTCCCTGCCCGTGGCAGGGGTTGGAGCTGGAGGAGCAGCACAGGAATGCTGGTCAGGAAAAGGCTGAGGACAAGACCTACACCACTGCCTCCCACAGGGAGCTGTTCAGATCCCTGCAATGATCCTGGCCTTAAACACTGGGGCAGCTGAAAATGATTTTCTGGCCCTTTTGTTGAAGCATGAGCGGATTCTGGAGTGCAAGGTTGCGGCCACACTCAGGGCAGGCAGAATCACTCTGTGCCTGTGCTTGCTTGCCTTGGTTATCTGGAGATTCTGAGATACCCTGCGGTTTCTTTCCTGTGCTCCTCAAGGAGGTTGGCTCACTGGGAAGGGCTCGTGAAGGAAACACATGATGAGATCATCTGATGAATGTTTTAATGGTGTGGAGCACCAGTTCTGGGACCAGGCTGCGTGGTCCTTGTTAAATCCCTCAGGGGATACCCTTTCTGTCAGTCCTGTGTTTGGCATCAAGATGTCAAGGGGCATTGGCTCTTTGCCTCAGGAGCCAGAGCAGCAGGAGTTGGGGTCCAAGCATCAAACTCAGGTCTCCGCTGAGTTGCTCAGTTCTTTCCTGTGCAGTTGGCCAGTGTTAAAAGAGGAATCAAGTCTCCTCTGGAGAGATGTGTCAGGCTTATTTATAAACATTTTCAAGTGCTCCGACCTCTGCAGATGAAAGGGGCTGTTAACGTGCAAAGCCGTCTTCTTGTAGGTGCAGGTTTGCCTCATATACAGCTCAGTTTACCTTGCTATCTGAAGCTTTCTAACTCATTGGATGGCTCTGACAGCTGATCATTGCAGTTGGAAGGCAAATATTTTGCAGCAATAACAACTCATGGCATCAACCAGCCTCTTTCGTCTGATCGCAGTTTAGTGACAGTGCCTGGAGATGGCTGTGTTTCCTGGGAAAGGGTGCACCTTGGAATAAGAAAGGGATGATAGAACCAGGTTTTACCTGTATTTACATGTCCAAAATGGGACACTGGGGGTTTTGAGCTGCAGGGAGTCACAGTCAGGTGTTCTGGCTTGATATAAGCTTGGCATCCTCCTTTCTGAAGGACCAGGCAGAAACCAGACTCATAGATGGGACCCCGGGCAGTGCAGGACCTGCTCTCAGGAGAATCCCCTCATGTGTCATCCAACTTCTCCAGGCATATCCCGTGTGCTGGTGAAGTTGCTCCTGCCATGGGCTGTTTGGGTGAGTGACAGCTCCTGCAGCAGTGACCTCCTTCCACGCGGTGTGTGTGTGACATCTCCAGTGAGCGCTGCCACAGCGGCTGGGGGAAGGAGAGAGAGCAGCAGAGAATTCAAGCAGGGCCTGACTTGTTATCTGCTCGCATCTGCTTGGATGTGCGCTATTCTGGGAGTCTCAGATGTGGTTAGGACTGAGGAGGAGGTGGAGGGAGCTGGCAGGCACGCAGCAATGACTGCAGCTCTGGGGATGTCATTTCCAATCAAGTGATCCCCCACAAGCTGCGTAAACATCCTTTGATTCGAGCGATGCTCCAGCAGACAAAGAGATCCTCTCATTGTGCTCCACCGGCTCAGCAGGTCCCAGCACCATCGCGCCGTTGTTCGTGTTCCAGCTCAACCCAAAGCCAACCCTCCCGGTACAATCCGCAGAAATGACCCTGCTGGACTCCAGGCTGCAGGGTTAGCTCTAGAGGAAGGGAGGTTTTCCTTGGTTTCCTCCCAAAGGGGCAATGGCTTTCAGAAACGTGGCCTGTGGTGTGAGGGGCTGAGCCCAAGGGGCTGCGAGACCCTCTGAAGGGCAGATGTTTCCCATCAGAGCTGGGATGGTGGCTCGGGCTCTCCTGTGCTTCTCCAGAGCAGTTTTTTCTCCAGTGTCCCCTCTCTGAAGCCTCTCATGGAGCCAGATGGGAGCTGGCAGACCCTGGCTTGCCCCCACTCTGGAGCTTTGATTTTGACGGGCTGAGCCCCTGCCTAGAGGTTCCTGTGTCAGTCCTGATGGCCAGGCTGTCCAGAGCTACCTCCTGGCTTTGGTAAGGTGACCCATGGCCATGCAGTTAAGGACATTACATTTCCTGCGTTTGGCCTTCAGCTGGGGATATTTTGCTTGAACATCCCCTTGTACCAGACTTTCCACCCTGTGGATGTTTCTGTCCCTTCTCTCTCCCAGTGATGGCTGAACCCTGGCTGAGGAGGAAGTTGTGCAGTGTAATACAAATACCAGGTGGGAAATGAGACAGGGATAGGAAAAACACCACTGCTCTGTTCCTGGGGGAGCTCAGTAGCACACTCCTTCCTCTGAGACCCTGGCAAGAGGCCACCTCTGCAGAATGTAGTGTACATCCATGTCTAGGGTGAGACCTGGGGCAATGCTACAGCTACAGGGGATCAAACAAACAATTAGGGCTAATAGCTCGGGCATCACTCCCCGTGTGTGAGATGAACACCCTTACAGGACAGGGTCTTGCCTGGGATTCAAATGACCCATCATCTGCTCCTCCTGCAGCTCCCAGGCTTGAGTATTTCTAGGCCAGGAAGGACCAGTGATGGCACACGGTGAGGCTTCAGTGACTCCTCCATTGCAGCAGCTAGAACATGCCTGTTACAAAGAGCTTGATGCCACAGCTCCACATGATCCCTCTACTTCTGATATAACCACTTAGGTACTGTCCTTGGTTATGCTCACCTGGGGAGCTGTATCCAGGCCAAGGCTCAACCTGTGGCTCTAATGCTGGGGCTTAGCACAGGGTTCATGCACTTAAACGTTGGCATCTAGTGCCTCCGAAGGTGACCCGGCTTGTCCTACCTGACGTCCATCTTCAGATCAGATCTGCAGGAGCCCTGGGCTGGATCATGGGTGCTTTAGCTACACTAATGTGTCTGAACCAGCACTGAGTCTCCATCTTCAAGCACCTGACTCCTACCCCAGGTTTCTGGTCTGGATGTTCTCAATGTAAGGAGTCTGTGGCTTGACAACAGGGAAAGCTGGAGAGGTTGTAATTAACATAGATCAAAATCTGTCTACGAGGTTGCTTGGTCCCTCCAGTTCATCCTACCTCAGACAGGAGAGGAAGGGCTCTCCTGGAATGAAAGGGCAATAAATCTAAAACAACGGAGAGGAAATATTTCTTCACTCAGCATGGTCACAGCCTGAGGAATTTACTGCAGAGGGGGACTGGTGACAGATGCTGTCTCTGGACTGGGAAGGAGGTTGGAGCCTTTGATGCTGCATTTCTGCTCCCACAGGCTCCCAGAGGATTCATCCATCTCCTGGCCAGGACTGGGGCAGAGGATGTCTCTGGCAGCCCATGGACACGATGAGCAGATGGGGAGTGAAGCATCCGTTCTCTGTGGAGTGGCGCATCACTTGATGTCACAGCATCCCTGCAAGGTCGGGTTAAGGGTCAGAGGCTCTCACCCCAGTGTCTCCTGAGAGCAGATGGTTGCTGTCACTGCTGGTTTCAGGACCTCTATAGGAGCCGTATGGATTGCTCCCCTTAACAGAAGTGCACAAAGAGCAGTCGCTTTGTTATGGCTTTTTATGACAGGTGGGGGCAAAGTGGGGAAGGGTCTGAGGTGCGGCATGGACATGGTCACTCAGGTGGAGAGTGACATTGCCAATGGCCTTGTTCATATGTCTAGTGGCACACAAGGGCAGTTGTACCAGATGTGTGGACACAGGGAGCAGTGCTAGAAACATCCAGTTATATGAGGAAACAAAGTATTCATCCAGACTCATTTCAGAGAAAGGAATTCTTATGAAGACAAGGGAGGTACCTTAACCCTGGGTCTGCTCAGTGTTTGTGATCTCAAGAGCAGACTTGGCCACTTATTCAGGCAGAGCATCGCCACTGGATAGTGGAGAATGAGAGAAGCCTTTGGATTCCCTCTGTGAAAGCCTTTTGGAAGCATTTTAGCTCAGGTGTGAGCCAGTGAGTGCCAGGGACAAGGCAGGTTGGGCTGGGACTGCCACAGCCATCCTGTTGCACAGAGCACATTGCTGCTTTGCTTACTCTGCCTGGCACCAGCAAGGTTTCCAGGGTAGCCCATAGGTGGGGGAATGAGAAATGAAGCCAAGCACTTCCCAGAGGATATGGAGGTCTTGGTGGCCATGGGGAAGCTGGTCACAACAGATCAGAGCAGAGTGAATGGCTATTGGGGTGCAGTGCTGTGGGATCCTAGGTGCAAAGGAGGGTGAGGATGGACAGGGGCAGCGCGTCCAGCACGGTCTGGCTCCTCGCTCCTGTGTTGCTGCTTCCACATGAGCACCTTGTGCAATGCAGAGGTGTGTGATGCTGGGTGACCTCCTCAGCCCTGGATGGCCTGGCGATGTGTCAGCGCAGCCATAGGACTGGTGGAAACAGCATCAGAGAGGAGGATGTGACAAATACCCAGCCAAATTCCCTCACCCCTATTTCCTGAAGTGTTGTCCCATCAGGGCTGGAAGCTGTGAGCCTGGGCTGGAATCCTGGGATACACACAATGCAAAAGCAGCCAGGCCTTGGCAGATGCTGTTTTTTTAAGGTGTTTTGTGCCACTCCAGCATGCGCATAAGGAAGGAGGTAAACTGCAACCTTTCCATTACTTTTGTACCAATCCATCACCTTTCTTTTATGAGCAAGGAGACAACTCGATCCATGATATGCTTCTGCCAGCTCATGTTTTCTTCAATGGAACCCATGTGTTACAAGGGCAAGTCTTTCCCTGCCATCAGAAAACAAATCACACCACCTCTGATGAGAGATCAGGCTGAGACTGCCTTCCAAGAACTTGTCCTCACGCTGGTGCTGCCTCCTACACTTCAAATAGAGACATAATGAAATGGTGTGAATGCCACCGATTCCCCCAGATACTTTAATATCCATAAAACATTAACACTTTTATCCTCAGAAAAGTGTGAATGTTGTAGATCATGAGGCACCAATTGTGAGCATCATGATGACAACCAGTGCTTGTTCATTTGGCTTTCTGGATGCAGTATGGCAGATAAAACCACCGCAGCAGCGATGCAGCAGGGATACAGAGCCAGCTTCACAAGGACTGAGGTCAAAGGAAGGGATTTCAGTGAGTCCATGCGTTGGGCTAGAGGTTTAGTATAGGGTTTGCAGTTAAAAAACTCTGAGTCTTTTGCCCTGCAGCAGCCGATCCAACTCAGCAATGCCACTTCTCATCCACTTGCTATATAATCTGTTAGTCTGTACAGCAGTCCCAGGCTTTAGGGCTATCTTTTAAACCTGTCTTCCTTGTCAGGGTAGTTTGGATCCAGGTTTGCTCTGCTCTGAATGTGTGGCTCCTCAACCATACCCAGAGCTGAGTTTTCAAGCATAAAACTTCTACATGGAGAAAGCCCCTTTCCTGTGTCTCCATTCGCTTACTGCTGTTCTGCCAATTAAAACTAAATGAAAACCATAATACCATAAAATCTGGGAAGCATCCAGAAGAGGCGTTATGAAATCACTTCCTGTTGATGTAAGCAATCCATCTCTCTCAGTGAAACTACTTGTAATTTTTGTACAATTACACTGCTTTTCATGATGCTAACTAATGATCCACAGCGTTATTTCCTACCATGACTCTGACTTATGTCTTCTGATGTGGGAATTGTTTCTGTTTCTTTTGAGAATGAATGAGCATAATTCTGTGGTTTGTTTGATACGCAGATTCTAAATGTTTGTGTTTCAACAGCAGTACTTTGTTTTTCCTGATCTTTATATCATTGCAAATCATGATTCCCCTCATAGACAGCCCCTGGCTCTGCTTTCTACTCAGAGACGGGGTCTTCTGCCTTATTTCTTCCCCAGTGGCTGGTCCAGAATCTGTGGCAGCTAGTGATAAAGCTGAAATAATAAACACCGAAATAGTTATTACATTATAACACCAAGGAAGGTTGCATAAGAGCAGCATTAACACACCAGGACTCCAGATTCAGTCCCTGGCTTCAGGAGGGATGGGTTATTTCCTCACAAATACTGGGCAGCAAGTTGTAGAGGAAAAGACAAGTGTCTTGGAGATGAGCATCTCCCGTGCCGAAGGTGTTCCTGCTTGTCCTGGGTTCAGTAGTAGCAGTCAGTTTTAGTCCTTCTTAGTAGCTGGTGCAGCGCTGTGTTTTTGACTTTTGGCCTGGGAACAAAGCTGATAACAGCGATGTTTAGACTGACCAAGGACTTTGTGAGTCTCATGCTCTGCCAGGGAGGAGGAGAAGCCGGGAGGTAGCAGGGACAGGACACCTGACCCAAACTAGCCAAAGAGGTATTCCATACCACAGCACGTCATGCCCAGGATGTAGAACTGAGGGTTCCCAGAAGGGCTGGATCATGGCAGGGTGGGGGTGAGGTACTGGTTGGTGAGCGGTTGTATTCTCTTGCATTGTTATTTCCTTTATCATTATTATTATTAGTGGTAGCAGCAGTGATTTGTGTTATACCTTAGTTATTAAACTGTTCTTATCTCAACCCGTGGGAGCTGCATTCTTTTGATTCTCCTCCCCGTCCCTCCAGAAGCGGAAGGAAGAAAGGTGTGGGGGGGGAAGTGGACTTCGTGGTTCTGATTTACGGCCTGGGCTTAAACCACGACACTGCTAATGCACTGAAAATGCAGGGTGGGAGCTACATGCTTTCTGCTTGGTGCTTATTAAGTTAAGAACTCAGTTCAAGAGCTAAGGTAGGGCACTGCATGGGACTTCACTCAGTGCTTTGTGCAGTATTTAGGGAGATGATGTCCCAGACTCCTGATAGCGTTTACTTCCACTCAATCCATGCAGATTTTTTGCTCCCTGGCATGTCTCTCACCCTGACTTCCTGGCTGTAAATTCTGTGTTTTTCCACAGCTTTACTTTCAGCCTCTTTCCCCTGCTGAGATGAAGGAGAAAGAGGGAGTTGGGGAGGGAGGGAAGATGGTAAATGGGTGCAATTGTAGGTTTTATCTCTAGAGCAGAGGCACAGGGGCAGCTCTGGGGTCTGGGAGTTGGGAAAAGAAGAAAGAAACCGAAACTAACCAGAAATTACAACTGTTGTTAAACAACAGGAGCCTAAAATAAGAGTTGATCTTTAAATTATTATTTTAATATTGTTATTATTATCATCATCATAATAATTATTATTATTTCAATCAAATTCTACCAGCCTTAGCTACAAGCACTCTGGGCCCACAGCTGTGATGGCATCCGAATCTCTACACGATGCCTTTGAATGGCCCTTGAGACCAGCCTTGGCCTGGCTTCCAGCCGTGGGGTGGTCCCTCTGCTCTGCCCAGCAACTTCAGCTCTGAGGCTGCATCTCAGCACCACAGGTCATCTCGCATGTGAGCCCTTAACCCTCTGTAGGAAACCTGTGAGCCAGGGGTCCCACTGGCATTTCTGCATCCACTTGTGGTATCGTCACCCTCTTCCATTGCAGCCAACCTCTGCTCTTCCTCCAAAGAACTCTGTCTTCATCTTTTTTGCAATTTATCCAGGATTCTGGTCTGTGGTTTGGGTTTCTTGTTGCCTTACACAAGACAAGCAGTTCAGAAAAGCTGTGCTGCTCCAAGCTGGGGAGAAGATGCTCATGTCCCCAGTCTCTATGTTTTTCAGAGCAAGATACGATTTTAACCCGTACTGATTTTTATAGAATCCCAGCCTGGTTTGGGTTGAAGGGAGCTTAAAGCTCACCCAGTTCCAACCCCTGCCACGGGCAGGGACCCCTTCCACTGGAGCAGCTTGCTCCAAGCCCCAGTGTCCAACCTGGCCTTGAACACTGCCAGGGATGGGGCAGCCACAGCTTCTCTGGGCACCCTGGGCCAGCGCCTCAGCACCCTCACAGGGAAGAGCTTCTGCCTAAGAGCTCAGCTCAGTCTCCCCTCTGGCAGGTTAAAGCCCTTGGCCTGTCCCTACGATGTTGGCATTTACCCCAGAACAGATATGATAACAGATTTCCATGCAGTAACACTGAATTGTTTCTTTCTGTTAACGTCGGAACATAAACATTAATGTAATCACGAGTCTATTTAGCACGTACCCAGAGCATCAAATTTAACATGCTGTATTATTGTTGAATTCGGCCATTATTATTAAACCTTTAACTTAAAAACCTGAAATGCATAACCTATAACTCAAAATGAAACTGCCCTGCCACAAGTGAGAAATCAGAAAGCAGTCATTCCATCTTGGCCTGCTCTTGAGAGCAGTGTGACCACACTCTCTGGTGGGAAATGTTCTCCCAGAACAGCTTGACTACTTTGTGGTGAGGTTTTGTCCTGAAACCCATTTTCCCACATGCTCCCTTTCCCACCCTGGCTCCTCCTGAACCTTAGGAGGGTCTCACGAGTGGGGCTTGTTCACTCTCTAGTCCTGCAGCTATTTCTAATAGTGCTGGTCAGAGTCCTCAACCCAGGTTGGCTTAGCTGGACTTGAAAGACTTTGTGCATCTCTTTAACACTTGGCTAAGCACACATCTCCTTTGCAGAGCTTGACATATCCTCAGGTTTGATCAATACTGTGGTCACCCTTTAATGTGCATTGCTTTTCTAGGGTACAACCTGAAAAAGGAAGTTTTTCCATGTGGCCATGATCTGTGGAGGAACAGCCTTTGCAGTAAAGATACGAAGCAGTTTGCCTGCCATTCCTGGATGACAACCAGCTTGGAGCCGTGCTTTATTTCTGTTCCTGTTGTAAGGAGCAGCCTTTTCTTCTGGCTGCAGGGGTCAGGACAATCTCCCCATGCTTCCATCGTCCATCCCACCAGCCTGGGGCCAAGATGTGGCAATTCAGCAGCATGGGCTGGCAGCAGGAGCCGTTGCCACTGTGTTCACCACAGAGCAGACCAAGCAAGTGTGGCCATTGTAGACCTGCCTCTTCTCTGCTCTGCAAAGGCAGGTTATGGTTGCGCCCCAGGCAAGACGGGGCTTGAAGAATCTGTTTTTGTAGTGGTTCTGGTCATGGGGAGAAAGACCCTGGCCTCAGCACTCGCCTTTGGCAGTGACATTCACCAGCTGCTTTGCCAAAGGGCTTGGCTGGTTTGCTGTAAATAACTGCTGGAGCCTGGCTGTTGTGTCCAAGCGTGTGACGGCAGAAGATGGTCATTGACCTCTAAGCACATGATCTCACTGGCTCCTGTCCATCGCAAAAATACCTCATGAAGGACCCATTGATACAGCTGGGTCACGGACAGTCTCTGAGAACATACGAGAGCAGCTGGGCATTGTCTGGCCACAAAACACTGCTGCTGAGGGGTGTTTGGGTCCAGTAGAATCCACATGACCAGGGAAACTGAGAAGTGAGGCTGGAAGCCTGGCTTCTGCTTCAGCCCCAACGAGCCTCCCAAAGACATGGCCCTCAGAGCCTCATGCCAGGCAGAGAGTACTGGCAAAGTGCTATCTTCCCTTGCTCTCTCTGCTTCAAGATCTTTCCTACTTTCTGTAGACCCTGCCCGGAGCCCCCTAATCCCTTCCTTCTTCTGCTCAGTGAGGAACGGTGCTTGAGGGAGGTTGCTCTGTTTTCTACTTGTGGTGCTTCTGCCCTCTATGATAATTTCCATTCCTCACTGTCCCATAGGTTGCTCTCTGGAAACGAACTGACTGGCTTGCCAACTACTGCCCTTACCAAGACACACGAGGCAGGCAGCCTCCTCTCCTGCTGTCTTCCAGGTAGCAGGGAAACATCAAAATACTCTTCCAAACCTGCCTTCAGTTCACTTCGTTGGGCTCAGTGGGAGGCCATCTGGGGTGTGCCCCTCTCCTAAGCAGAGGAATGACAAGGACGAGATGCGCACCCTTTCTTCTGAATCAACCGCATCTCATCTCCTCATGGATTAATGTGAGGTTCCTGACTCTGTATTTCATCAGTCTACAGGGAAGCAGTTCTTGAACGGGATCTTTAAGGGGTACCTGTGGGAGAAGCAACCAGATTTGGAGGACGAGGAGAACTGTCTTGTTCCCCGCCTCCTTTTGGGTGCTGAACTTCACCAGTGCTAGAAAAGTCCACTTGTCTGCAAAGGAGCTCTTGAAAAAGCCCCTGGGAGTCCTTCATAGGAGCTGACATGTCAGAGGTACATGGGGCAGGGGATGGAGGAAGACGACTGATGTGCACTAATGGAGAAGAGGCTACAGGTGAGGAAAGCAGGACAGAAATGGCAGATGGTGCCCAGGGAAGGGTTAAAAGATGCTGATGACCGAGGAAAGAGAAAGTCTCTGTGGTGCGGTCTCACACTGCACACTGCCTATACCCAGCCTGTGATGTCAATCACTCACTTTCTTCAACTTGAGAAAAGAAGAGATCCCTCCCCCATGATAAATGAATCAGAAAACCCGTCAGCTCCAGTTCAGGCAGAGCCAAAAACCTCATTCTGCAAATGCTGCTCCATTTTTCAAAGTCCTCGTGCCTTTGAAACCAGCTCTTGATTTCATTGGGATGACTCTCCCTTCCCAAAGAGCGCTGCAGCACAGCCGCTGCAGCCCTTCTCCCAAAGTGTATGAATCACTCTGGCCTCGGGGAACTGCCACAAGTCACTTGAGCAGCTAAAAATACCTCATAGGAAGCAGGGCAGAAATACACATATCCGCTGCTGTAATGCTCGGCTGGGAGGGCCCGCACCGAATTAAGACGTTCCCTTTTCTGTTCCATTCCCTGCAGGTTTATTCGCTAGTGAAAGCAGATCTGGGTGAGCACAGAGGTTTGTCTGAGACTTCTTGGGAAGTTGCTTTTTAGGGGAAGAGGGAAGGTGGAAAAACCACTTGTGTATTTCACACAGATCTGATTCCCAGTGTTTTCTGGCTCGGGTGTCTGTGGTATGGGGGTTTCTTCCAGAGTGACAAATAGAACCTTCCCAAGCAAGGGGAACTGAGTAACTTCTGAGGACTTGTCTTGATGGCTGATGGTACTGTTCATGATCTACCTTCTTCTTCAGAGCTGGGTGTTATGAACCATAGAATTATAGAATGGTTTGGATTCGAAAAGGCCTTAAAGCTCCTCCAGCTCCAACCCCTGCCACAGGCAGGGACACCTTCCACTGGAGCAGCTTGCTCCAAGCCCCTGTGTCCAACCTGGCCTTGAACACTGCCAGGGATGGGGCAGCCACAGCTTCTCTGGGCACCCTGGGCCAGCGCCTCAGCACCCTCACAGGGAAGAGCTTCTGCCTTATCTCCAACCTGAACTTCCCCTGTTTCAGTCTGAACCCATTACCCCTTGTCCTGTCACTACAGTCCCTGATGAAGAGTCCCTCCCCAGCATCCTTGTAGGCCCCCTTCAGACACTGGAAGCTGCTCTGAGGTCTCCACGCAGCTTCTCTTCTCCAGGCTGAACAGCCCCAACTTTCTCAGCCTGTCTCCATACAGGAGGTGCTGCAGCCCCTGATCATCCTCGTGGCCTCCTCTGGACTTGCTCCAATGGCTCCATGCTCCTTTTATGCTGAAATGGCAGCCGTGATTCACTTCCACTGAACGTGCCTTCCAGGGTCTGTGTGAGCCTGCTTGCCTGGAAGATTTTGTCCCAACAACTTTTAAGTGAGAAGCTCCTGGCAACAAGGGGATGGAAGGGGGATGCACAGCCATGCCTCTAGCATGTGTGTCATGAGCCACTTCATGCTTTTCTGGTACATGGGCCCTGCAATGAGCTTCTCTGTGTCTGGAGGCTGGTGGGGGGTCTGCACAATGGTGATCCCCCAGGCTGCCACATGCAGTGTGGCCAGGAAAGAAGGCCAATGTCCTGCGTATGTTTGCAGGCCAAACCATCCAGAAATCTATGAGTCTATTTGGGAAACTCCCTTTCCTTTTCCTGCAATATTAAATTCCCTTCCCCAGGCCCAGTCTTGAAGCAAGAGCACCTTCAGAGTCAATAATGTTGTAGGCACTTGTGGGTTTTCAAGAGCCATCACACTGAGGCACAGGGACGTTATCTGATGGAATGCCCCCAGACAGCCTCCAGCTGAAGGCAGATTTCTCCTGCAGTCACTCCTATTTCATCTTATACCTTCAATTTACAGCATAGTGCTGGTTTCTTCTCCACTGTCTTTAAAAGGTGACTGAAAGCACAGCTCAGACAGAGACATCTGCATGGGAGATGTTTACAGTCAGACTGATGAGTCTGTCCCTGCACATCCTCTGGGGAGTCTCTGCTGTCAAAAGACAATCTGCCATCACCCCCAACAATCCCACGTCAGCACTGGAAGGCTGCCAGCACAGTGTGAAACCAAGTCCATAGAATCCAAGTGTCCTACATGCTCTGAGAAACGTCACCTAAGTGATGAAAGGTCAACCAGACTCTGAAGTCTGATGCTGCATGTGTAAACACATTGAAGGAAGTGTTTGCAGCAGAGAATGGACGTGGATTGTTGTTGCAGTGGCTGTAATGCATGAGTACCTGTGCCAAAGATAACACATGCTCTCAGTGCTGGTTGCTGTATATAGAATACATACTCAGGCTTTAGGACAACTTGGAAGAATGTCATGTCCTAAATGGAAACTAGTTACAGTGAAGTGGATTGGCTGCTCCTCCACTTTGGAAGCAAGAGATGCTGACATGATAGGGAAAAGACAGAAAGGTTGGGAAAAGTATAAGAAAAAATTCGAGTTAGTCTGCAAACAAACCAGAGAATAAAAAAAAGGGTTGGAAACAGTCAAACAAACATCCTCCATGATGGTATTTCCAGACACTAGATCTGTGGTACGAAGCTGGCCTGCAGTTGTTTATGCTGGAAACAGTCATATCCGACTTGAGGATTATTGCATTCACTTCCAGAAATAGCCGGAGAATACAACCGCCAAACATCATCTCTTGTACAAAGGTTATATCTGCTGGACAAGGCATTCCAGAGATCCTCAGACAGCTGATGCCCGTGGACTGACATCATGAACATCAGTGTTTTGCTTGACATTGCAGGAATGTACCTTTGAGTACAGGATACCTAGGATCTACTTAACTTACAGGAATTTGAGCAAATGTTTAAAATAAAGCCCATTGCACTGTGATTTTTAGCTGTGATTCTGCACATCTTCCCTCTTAGTTGCTGAGGTTATTATTTCTTTTTCCCAGGTCTTTGCCATGAGGTGAGCTCTGAGGACACTGCAGCAGACTTCTCCGGGCTGCTACATCCTCATTTTATCTGAGAAAACATCACCAAAATAGAAAGGAAAGCGAAATATCCAATTTAAGCCCTTTTAACCCATTAGCATTTGCTTTATTTAGGTATTTCTTGATACCCCCTCCCCAGAGGGAGGCAGGACAGGGACCACACGTCCCACTGGTGAGCTCGGAGCCAGCTGATGCTCGCCGGCACGTGGCCAAGGAGCCCAGGCACCAGGCTGAGCTAAAGAAACAAGACGTGCAGGTCCAATCTGCTTGCCCCATGCTGGCCCTTGGGACAGAAGGGTACTTTTCCTCAGGAAGAACTCACTGGGATCAAGAAAGACATTAATAAGCCAAATGGAGCCTGTCTCGCTTCACCGTGCAGCCTGGCTCCCTTCCAGCCCAGGCTGTTATTAAATTACCCAGAAAACAGGAGGAAAGAGCCCTGCACGCCAGCTTTCCCAGCAGCCTTTGTCTCTGGTTTGTGCCAATCAGTCCTGGCACAAGAGCCAGGCAGCGGGACACCTCTGTTGAGCTGTAACGTCTTGTGCAGGGATCTCACTTCACAGCTCCCCATGGACCCTGCTCTGTAGCATGCTGCAAAACCAGATGGCAGCTGCAAATCTGGCTGCTGTCCGAGGCTCCACAGCGTCCTGCAGGCAATGGCACTGCCAGAGCCTTCACCCCACGGACACAAAGGGGACAGTTTGGAGCAGATTGGAGTGGAGCGGATCGGTCGTCTCATATTCAGGTTTATTTTCCATGGTGCAGCCAAGGGGGTCTTCAGCTCAGGCACCCAGTGTGCCCCGGCTGTCTGCTGCTGGCAGCTGCTCAGGTCAGGGACAGGGCATTGCAGTCCCTCTCATCCCACTTGGGTTACTGCTCCCTCTGAAAATGATCTGGGGTTTAAAAAGTAGTTTGGAAGTGATGGGTTTGTGTAATGAACAACTACAGTGGGCACATCATAGAGTCACAGCCTGGTTTGTGCTGGAAGGGACCTTAAAGCTCCTCCAGCTCCAACCCCTGCCACAGGCAGGGACACCTTCCACTAGAGCAGCTTGCTCCAAGCCCCTGTGTCCAACCTGGCCTTGAACACTGCCAGGGATGGGGCAGCCACAGCTTCTCTGGGCACCCTGTGCCAGCGCCTCAGCACCCTCACAGGGAAGAGCTTCTGCCTAAGAGCTCATCTCAGTCTCCCCTCTGGCAGGTTCAAGCCATTCCCCTTGGCCTGTCCCTACAGGCCCTTGTCCCAAGCCCCTCTCCAGGTTTCCTGCAGCCCCTTCAGGCACTGGAGCTGCTCTCAGGTCTCCCCTTCAGGAGCCTTCTCTTGTCCAGGCTGCCCCAGCCCAGCTCTCTCAGCCTGGCTCCAGAGCAGAGCTGCTCCAGCCCTCGCAGCATCTCCATGGCCTCCTCTGGCCTCGCTCCAACAGCTCCACGTCCCTCTTGTGCTGCTGCCCCAGAGCTGGATCAGGGCTGCAGGGGGGGTCTCCCCAGATTGCAGCAGAGGAGGGAGGTATCTGGAAGAATTCAGTGGTGACTTCAGGCATCTTGAGAGCCTTCTTGCCCCTCAATACTTTATTCAGAAGGTTCATGGGCAGGATCACAATGAGGCTTCCATTCACCTTTTATTTGCTTTTCTTTTTTTTTTATCAATCCATAAAATGTTTCACATGGACAAAAGATGTTAATTTGAGGCCTGTCCTCCAGCAGGATCAGTGTGTAGCAGGTTGTTGCAGTCTGTCCAGATCTGCTTACACATGGCACAGCCAGAGACACCCATAACAGCTCCAAGAGATCTCTGAGGTTTTGAGTAACAGAGAGAACTGGGATTCGGAGTTCCATTATTCGACCCCTCCGTACTTCAGGACTCCTTAAACATGTGCGTGCTCCCTCCTGATACACAGATGTTCCCAGCAAGCCTGCTCTAAAATTTCAACACTTCCATGACGTTTATGATTTCCAGAAATATCAGCATGAATTTCAGGGAAAATGATTGAATCAGGTTAAGTGAATTCCATTTGCTGCAATCACTGCGCAGTCAGGTGTCTGTAGCGTAATGCATACAGCCAAGCAAGATCCTTTTCTATGTATTCTGCTCCTCAGCGCTGTTGCTTTTTGTTTAGACAAGTCCAGCGTTTATGGCCAAGGAATTTATTGTCGGTCCTTGGCTCTAATTTACACTTCACTGAGTGCATGTTATAAATTCTGGCACGGAGAGATTGATGTAGTCTCATTTTAAAAGTATTGTTATTTCTTTTAAAACGAACATTGAAAACCTTCAGCACTTGCATACCAAGCGCTTTCCATCTCTCTTGCCATCTGTATTGTATTAAAGAATATAAAGACTTCGGCTATTTCTGCTGAACACACTGGGATGATTTTCTTAGGAAGAGAGGGACATTTTACAGTGGGTTGCCTCAACGTTTCTTTGTATTTAATATGAAAAAGATCCCAAATCCTCTGCAACTTTTAAGCTCTTTGCTAGGGGAAGGAGTTCATAAACTTCTGTTACTCAACATGGAAGATCACAAAACCAATTTACCCTGTATTTTCTGGTTTGCATGTGTGAGTTGAGCACTTAGAAGCAAATGTTCAGTCCTTCCCCCCCTTTAATTTCTGGACCAAATGGTGATTTTGAAAATTAAAATTTTGGTGACATTCAAACCATATGACTTTCAAATATTCCTAGTGCTGTTTCATCTTTCAGAATAATTAGACAACAGATTATTCCCCCCTTAGCTAAGCTGTGATGACCTATGTGAAATGCTTTGAAATCCTCATGGTTTGAGACTTCAGTAACCACAAAGAAAAGTATGAACATTTTAGCCAAGTCTTCAATTCTTTTTCTCCAAAGAGTACTTCATCTATTATTGGTAATACATGAAGCTTTTGTCCTACCACAAAGTATCATTTTAACCATGGAAAACAACTGCATTTAATTCACTGTCACAGCTGAGTATCTCCATGAATGATTATGAACGACTCTATTATGCACATCTGTGTCCTCTGCAGCAGTCATTTGCTTGTCTTAATGTTTTCTTATTTCTTAGCAACCAAAGGAAGTCTGAAGAGCTTTTCCTCTTAGAAATTGCACTGGAATTGTTTTTATGATCCTCTTTTACACTTGACCGTGTACCACGAGCATCTGAGAAATTTCCTTTGCTCATACTGCGAAATGCCTTTTGACTGTTGCCACCGTCTGCACTCACCCTTGTGCAATGCTTTAGCCACTGCCATGGAAAATGCAGCATCACTTTCAAGATTTGAATTCCTTGATTGAAAATCGCTGTTGTAGCCAGTCACGATTTAAATCGTGATATACAAAAGATCATCACTTGGCCACTTACAGGTGCCCAACCAATATTTATGAAGCCTTTGATCATGCCCTGCATGAAGAGGTGACTCAGGTCCCTACTCTGCCTGAAGCATAAGCTGGGTGAAAGGTTTAATGCTGTGAACACTTCAGTCGCCATTCTTCTGGTCAGGGTCAGGGTTTGGGTTGTCCTGTAGCTCAGGTATCTGCTGGGGCACCGAGTAATTGAAGTGCATCTACTGAATGTTTCTAGTTTTCTGAGCTAATCTGGGCCTTTGACTCGGTAAGAAACAGAAGATTTTGACAAAACATTTAGAAACTTATCTTTTCCGTGCCCAAAACACCTAAGTTTTGATTTAGAAGTGCTGACCTAGGGGCTCAGAGCCTATGAGAACATGCACTGCGTAGGAGTAGCTGGCCTGGAGGGATGGGGGGCACACTCCACCTCTTTGCTGTGCTGTGGCAGGCTTCACTCTTGAGATAATCTTATTTTCAGTCAAGACTATTTTCAATTTGGGGGTATTTGTTGTTTTAAAGCAGCCCCTTTCCATGGTTGTGCCAGAGAAAAAAGTGAGGTTTTTTGAGGAAAAAAAAGCTGTTCTAAGAGTTTTTTCTATTCCCCTGTCTCTGAGGACCCTAGAAATGCCTGCTCTGCTCCCACCAGTGTGCCTGCCTGTTTTTTCCCCCAGTCATGTGTAGAAGATGCTCTGGGGCTTCCATACATGGCTGGAAACCCATTTGCTCAGTACCTGTCCCACATTCTGGCTTGTGAAGGTCACAGTCTCCCTCCTTCCAGAGACATCCTTCTTGCATACAGACACCGTCCCACAGGTCCTCTTCCAGATCCACATCTTCATCCTAGACCAAGGTCTCTCTTGCAGAGAGCATTGTCCTCCTGGAGGTAACTCTGCTGCTCATGGATTTTGGGGCAGAGTTGCTGGCAGGAGGCATCTCCACTCCATTGCTTCTGATGCTGCTTTATGTCAGGGGAGAATCCAGCCCTTTGTTTCCATTCTGACTCCTCCCTTCCTGTCTTTCCAGGCTAAATGTTCCCAAAATATCCCCCGTTCCTGAATCAGAGAGACAGAAGGTAGCCGTGCTCCTGATCTGTTTTACAGACAGTGGCTGCTCCTCCCCATGGCCTCAGAAAGCCTCTAAAAACAACTCTCAAGTAAAGAAATCACATCAAGATAGTGATTTTTAACATTTCTTTTATACATATATATATCTTTACAGAGGAGGTTTGGGATTTCCTCTGCTGGGTTTGCATCTGATGGAAGAAGGATCGTGACCGTCTCCTGTGTGTGTCTCTCCCCCACTGGAGCCAGCCCTTCGCAATCCCGGTATAGAGGCGGCTCTGCACAAAGAGCTGCTGCAAATCAACCTGGCAGCAGCAATAACGTCTGACAGCCCCAGAAGAGCCCCTCGTTGGCTCTGCAGGCTGGAAACGTCTGGCCCATGGCAGGGTTTGTATTTATGCTTCTTGATAATTTGTCCATACATTGGTTTATATATTTATTTCTATATTAGAAGCAGAGCACTTGCCCAGAAACAGCTGTTTTCTTTGGCCACCCCAAGCGTCTCTCTCTGTTTGGTTTCCAAAGCACACACGTGGAAAGTGAAGGGGCAAACTGCTGCACCAGGAAGAGTTAGTCATTTGTCAGCACGGCCTCCGGGATTATTTTTCCAGGTGGATTTTATGAGAGCCACAAGGCAGGAGGAGGTGTGCAACCGAGCCGCTCTCCTGCTGTGTGTTCTTGGGCCATCCTTGGGGCAGGGTCGTCTCAAATCTGAGAGCATCACAAATGCAGCAACTGGGTTAAAAAACGCACCTTTGGTTGGGAGGGAGCGTCCGAGGGGCTACAGGAGATTTGGAGATTTTTGGGCTGTGCTGGCTGGGCACTGCACAACCAGGATTGTGATGCCTTTTGGACATGGTCTCCCAGGAGGGCAATGGTTTGGGAATGGTGCCTGGTGCCTCTGCATTGCTCCAAGGCCATGGGAAGCCCCCAGGGCAGCTCGCTGCGGGTGGGCAAATGGGGCTGCAGCACAGGGAGCATCATTTGGGAGCTGAGGGGAATCACATTCCCATGAAAACCGATGGGAATGTTGTGGCTTGCAGCATAGCCAAGACTGCAGCCTCTCCCTGCGTGATGTGGCTGTGAGCCAGGCTCTGGCAAGGAGCTGTCCCAGTGACTCGATGCAGACCTGGGCTGGGAGCTGCTGCTTTTGGAACTGGAAGGTCATGGGCACTGAACTGGGGCATTCGGTTGCCTAAATGCAGGTGACTTGTGCTCCAGGGTACATGAGGCATATGTACAGGGCTAGAAGATCCAGCACAGACCCACAGGATCTCCCTTTGGGATACCCCAGGGCATCTCCAAATACAATAAAGGCTTAAGTCTGGGCCATCATGTCCCTTCTTGGGTGTTACTGGGCAAAGTTCATCACTGTTGTCTGGTACCTCTCACATCCTCCTTGGTTGTTTCCCAGTTCACAGCACAGACCACTCAGCCGGATCTAAGCACTAATCCAGCCTGAGTCCAAAAGAGTGGCTGAAATGCTGTGAGCTTGTCTATGGAGCTGCTTGTGCTCCTCCTTTGGCTTCCTCTTCATTCTCATCTCCCTTCCCTTCACTGGGAAGAAGCAGCGGGTGAATCTTCTTTGTACTTTTCAAGCCTGAACATCTGTATTTAGCCTCTTGAATGCTGTATTTAGCCATCTGCAAGCTGCTTGGTTGAGCTGGCTGACATCCCGAGTTGCTGACCAAGGTGGAGTTGTGCCAGACTGACTGGAATATTACTGAAATCTGTGGTTCCAGAAGTATGGAACCCTGTCCTGTCCTTGTCACTGGGCTCCAGGACCACACTCATACAAACCAGGTCATTTCTGCAGCAGCTCATGACTTTTCCAAATAAGAGGTAGGGAGCAATCCAAGGATGAGGAGCCCCCGAGACAAACAGAGCATTGATAATTCCAACTAGACAAACATAAACCACTTTTTAATATACACTGACAAAGGTCATGGGAATAACAAATACAGGGGACAGAAGATGTGACTGTTGGTAAAACATTGGCTCTGAAATGTCTTCAGCATCCTTTGGTCACCCACCAGCTCGCACAGCCCCAAGGTCCCGGTGAACATTGGGTAGCTGCCACAGCACAGCACGCAGCACTGGAAGGGCTCTGCTGCCAGCCAAGTCACCTGCTCTGACAGTTTTACCTTCCAAATGGTGTCCACGTGCCATGGGGTAAATGAATCGGGGTTTGTGTTTGGGGCAGCAGTAACAGGATTTGTTTTAAGGAGGAGCAGGTGTGCCTCAAAGAGAGCTGCTCTGGTTTGTACCCTAAACATCGCAAATAAGGGATGTAATTTGTCTTCACAGACCCTGTGTCACCTTTAGGCTTTGGCTGCTTCTCACACAGCTCTGGAAAATATAGGAATGGTGCCTAGAAGCAAGTCCTGCCCAGGGCAGTGCAGAGAGCTGCTTGTAGGGGTAGAGAAATTTGCACTCAGTGCCTGGCTTGTCCCTCTGTCCCGCCAGCACAGTAAAAGTGGAGAGGAGAACAAAGACTTCAAACCCACAGCAATTTTGGCCCCATTGCCTTGATGCCACGGTAAAGGGCAAGCTCACAGCTGGTGATGTGCTCTGATGGGCTCCTACTGGGCCAAGGATGCTCATTCAGGATGCTCTGCCTGTGGGCAGCTCATGAACCTGCTGCCTCCCACTGCAGGCACTGGATGGGCTATATCCCTGGTTACTAGCCTCTGACCAGCTCCTCCTCTCATCCACCCCTTGGCTGGTGGGGTGAGACATCCTTCCAGCCACACTCAGGCAGCTCCCCTTGTCCCAGCTTGTACCAGGGTGGTTAGACATAACACACTACCTGGGGTGTGTTCCACATCTCTGGTGCTACAGCGTTTGAGCAAAGCCTGCTTGGTCCTGGGGGTGTAAGTAGCTGATCCAAGTGCTTCTCCCTCTGGACTTCAGCTGTGTCTCAAGGACCAGGCCAAGGACTTGCTCAGGAGATCTCTTAACTCGAGAACATGCCGCAGTTCTTCAGTCATCCCAGCTCCTTGGCAAGCTGGCAAAAGTGTCTCCTTTCAATGACCCAACACTGACTTTCCAAAGCAGCTGCAGTTTCTCATCTGCAGATGGTCCCTGCTGAGGGTACAAATCCCTCACTGATGCTATTCTGGAGGTTACTGCTGCTCTATACATTACCATGGGATGCCTGTATAATTTTTATTCATTCCTATGTAGGCCATTTCTTATTTTTAAAAAGGAAGCTCAAAGTCAAAGTCCTCCCCAAAACTCCTTGAAAAGTGTATTAAGGTGTGACCTTGTTTCTTACAAGTTCTTCAACCAGAACACTTCCCCCACCACGTCCTCCTCCAGCTATCCCTTCACCACAGGGAGCACACATCAGTCATGTCCCCATCTGCTTGGGGACCTGCTTCATCCCTCCTGTTCCCATCAAGTGACCTAATTATAACTGTGTTGTGAGCAGGGAGTTCTGTAGGGGATACTGTGATGGCAAGCTGGCTGGTGTGACCTCCTTTTTCCCTGCCCCAGTGACAACTGGAAAGAGCTCTTTGTCTTCTTCCATTTCCCTCTGCTAGTAAAACTTTCCCCATGTAAGACCAGAACTGGTCAAGGAAGTAAGAGTTTGTAGGCTGGGCATTGGCCTTCAGGCACCATGGTGGATGCTTGGCGGTGATTTACTGCTGGCAAACTGGTGGCTTAATCCCCCTGTGCGAGGACAATGAGCTTTCTTAGAAAATGTCCAAGAGCATCCATCATCATTCTGCAGTGAGCTTCTTCCTGGTGCTTAGGTGAAGAAATGGCCTCACTGTAGATGGAGCATCTTTGTTCTGGGTCACCCTTTCCAAAGAGACTCTGTAGGTCTGAGCCATGTCCTTGTCCACTCTTTACTCTTAAAAAGGCTTGCACTGTGTTTATATCCTAAATCCTGGTTCACTATGTAGAAACTATGGAGAAACTCTGGGTTTCTCCCTTAATTTACCCATTTCTGCCGTGAGGCAGCAGAAGCAGTTCCAGTTCC
Source organism: Psittacula echo (assembly GCF_963264785.1). Taxonomy (NCBI): domain Eukaryota; kingdom Metazoa; phylum Chordata; class Aves; order Psittaciformes; family Psittacidae; genus Psittacula; species Psittacula echo. The sequence goes on along the minus strand of NC_137752.1, from coordinate 11,824,683 downwards.
TTCCGTGTGGTTTAGCCCCATGGTCACCCTGGCAGCTCCTTCCTGGCCTGCGCTGTGCCAATGTGCCTGGCTGGCTGAGACACCCGAGAAGGCACCATCCAACTCTACTGGCAGGAATGGCTAAAGGGAAAGACTTGTAATTACAGTTGAGCCTCTTCATGCCCATCTGTGAGCAGCTCCCCAGAAGCAGCACATCAGCTGGTGGAGAGATTGAAGGTGATGTTGGAGGTTGGAGCTGCAGTCTTGAACAGTCTGCTGGACACCTGGGTTGAGGATGGGCACAGAGCCCTGAGGGGGATGAAGCCTTGATACAACCTGGGACAGCAGCTTCTACAAGATCTCAGCATCTCCATAGTGCATCTCCATACATCTCCATCTTCATACAGCAGCATCACTTCTGCCAAGGCGTATCTGGAGTTAATATGACAAGTCGGTGTAACTTGAATGGGAGAACACGGCTTCTCTTCAGCCTGAGCAGATTGTCTGCTGGTGGGACCTTGCTAATTTGCTTCCATCGGAAGAGTAAACAATCACCCAAGTCAGCAGCACTTCCCTGCTTTGAATTCTTGTTCGTTTTGTTCTGCTTGGTTTGTGCTATCTCATTAGCTGCCAGGAAAGGGCACAATATTGCATTACCCTGAGCAAAACTGAATCAAACAGGAAGAGGCATCTCCATGTGTAGAAATCCTAGGCTGCCTCTCCAGAAAGTTCTGTGCCCTCCAAACCCATCCCCTGGCTGCCCACACAGGAAGAGCTCCCATTTCCCTGCTGCGCACACAGGGCTACAACCATTCCCTCTGAGACGGGCAGCCAGTTCCCAGGAAAACTTCTTTCACCAGTGCAGAGGACAAAGCCTGACCCTGCAGCAGGGGAGTCTGGTGGGGTTCACCTCGTGGTTACCGGCTGCACCACAGCCACCCAACGCTGCTGTTGGACTCGTTAAGCCACAGGGCCCTGAGTGATCTCCAGTCCCGTCTTAAAGCTTCCTATGCCCCATCCCTGGCAGTGTTCAAGGCCAGGTTGGACACAGGGGCTTGGAGCAAGCTGCTCCAGTGGAAGGGGTCCCTGTCTGTGGCAGGGGTTGGAACTGGAGGAGCTTTAAGCTCCCTTCCCATCCAAACCAGTCTGGGATTCCATGATTCTATGAAACCATGGGCTGCCCCGTCATCCTCTCCTCAGGGTGGGATGAAGGCTGCTCTTGAGCTGTTTATGGCCCTTGGCGAGTCAAAGTGAAGCAGGAAGCATCTATGGGAGCCACCTCCAGTGCCAGCATCCCTGACCCCATCATGGCTGTGATCATGCATCCACCTTCTCTTTACCACTTGCTCAGCCACCTTATTCACAGCTCCAGCACAATAACACACACAGATAAGGGTGGAAAGGGCTGTGAGTAAATCAGCAATGTCACCTCCTGGCTCACCAAGGTGGCACAGGATGGAGACCTAAATGATCACAGCCAATGTCAGCTCCTAAAGGGTTGGAGGGGCACATTCAAAGTCAGCATGTGGCTGCCAGCCTAAGAAGGGATGTGACAAGGCCTTGTTTGGTGTTTCTTGTCCTCTCTGTCACTGTGAGTGATCCTGGGAAGAGCAGCGGGGATCCTGTGTCCTGGATGGAGCTGGTCAGTTTGTGGGTATAAAAGAATGAGTGAGATCAGCTGGATTTCAAATAAACTCCCCCTGCCTGTGTAAACAGTCTTGCTCTGAACTCTGCTGTGTTTGCTGAGCTTTGTTGTTGCATGCCTGCTGAGGAATTCCATCCACCTGAGCCTCCAAGTGGGAAAAGACCTCGGGAGATTTGTGTCTGCATTCCCAAGGTCACCCCTCTCGTCGTATTTCCATGCTCAGGATGACAAATCTGGCTGCAAGCTGCACTAAAGGAAAACACATGGAGCTGCCAGGGCTGGCATGAAAGGTTTCTTGCAGACCTGAAGTGGTTATTGTGATGCTGACCCCTGTGCAGTGTATTTACAGATGCTGCGGGCTGTGGGTGGTCAGGGGGACATGTTGTGCATCCACTCCCAATGGCCTCATCTCCCTGCACACGCTGGATGTTTACCAGGGTGGCCACACAGATGTGCTGCTGCCTATCTGCAGAGCAGCAGATTGAGGAGTTAGTACAGCCCAAGCAGGAAGAAGAAGAAGAAATGTCTCTTCTCCAGTGCTGAAGGGAGACTGCAGCAGCGCGGCTGCAGAAAGCAGGCTCCTCAATCTCATACTGCACAAAGTATTTCAGCGTTCACCTCCCTTGCTCACAGTGACATCTGCCCAAGTGCTGCCCTGGCTTGCAGGCAGGGCTGTAGGGAAGAGAACCAGCCATGGGGCCAACACGCATTCCCTGACCGTACCCGGACCCTTGCACTTAGCCCGTCTGCACTGAGACATGGACCTCATTCTCCAGCTCTCAGGATGCAGTTTGGAGCCCACAACCTGATTCTGGCCTCAGCTACATGAATCAGAGCAGGTACTGGGCAAGGCTGCTTGAGTCTGGACAGGGAGGAGGTGGGATCAGAAACAATCTCTCAGGATGTCCAGCACGGAAAGGGACAATATCTGCCATGGTTCCATTTTCTGTCTGTAAACTGGGAGCTGGTGCCAGGGTGAATTTGCCTTTTTTTCCCCAAGACCTGTTCATGATGATTTTCCTGGCTCAAGCAGTTTGTGCTCCACTGGAGATCAGCTGCACAGGGAGGTATTTGTGACTGTTTTCCTCAACATCTGAATCTTCCCAAAGACAGTGAGAAACCTGCCCGAGGGGTGTGGGGCAGAATCCGTCCTCTGCAGAAAATATTCCTTCACCAGAATAAACTTGTGGGCGTGATGAATGCCAAAACAAAGTGGATCTTTTCAGTCCACAAAGGCAGGAGCAGCAGGCTATCGTATGCTTGGATGGAGATGAAGACCCTGATGTGGGAACTGATCTCTGGGTACCAACCTGTGAGATGTCTGGGTCATCTGTAAGGTATCTCTTCCCCTTCAGGGATGGGGGCTGGAGGGAACTGACTGGAGATGTGAGCAAAAGTGAGGAACGTGGCAGTGGGGCACGTGCAGGGATCTCATCTAGAGCCGGGTTCAGGAGCACCTTGCAGAGCATGAGGAGGAAGGTGTCCTTGAAGAGGGGGAACTGGAGCAAATGTCTAACTCCACTTTCCAGCCATGTAGTTTCCTTCCATTCTGGATCTGGTTTTACTTTGCTGTTCTGGGTTTATCTGGTGTATTTGGTGACTGTCCCAGACCTGACCATCAGCTTTCCTAGCAGATGAGCCAGATACAGAAATAAACTTCTCAGGGAAGGAAAGAATATGTGTAATGTGAAACACTGGCACCTCCTCAAAGGAGACCTTACTATTGGCTTCCAGGTATCTGGGTTTCACTCAGCCTTCACAAACCAAAAGAAGAGACTCACTGGAGGATGGAAAGTGTGGACAGGTAATAGGACTATTAACAACTAAAACAATTATTAAAACTACTGTCATCATCAAGTTCATTAAAATGCCTCCAACTAAATAGACACGTTAATAATGACAATACAAACAAGGCCACAGTGTTTGGGCTGACTCAAGCATTTTCCCTTTCCACAGTAGTGGTTCTGGTCCCACATAGCCACTTGCTGCAAGCCAGTATGCCAAAATCTGTGCGATAGTAAAAATTGTTCATGTCAGCTGGGAGAGCCAGAGAGTGACTCATGGTTGGTTGATACCTACAAGATTTTCCTGAATGACCGTGGATGCTAGAAATAGAAAATACAGTTGAGGAGAGACTCAAACAGATTAATCACCCCAAAGCCCTGATTCATCACTTTTTTGGCCATTAGCTATGTGGGAAAAAAGTCCTTGGTCTCCACATGAATAACTCTGTGTCTTTAACGATGACGTAGCTTAGGAGAACCATTTGAGCCAACACAGAAACATTCAATTGTGTGGAGCTGAAGCTGGTCTCCATAGCACTGTGTATTTTTAGAAGTGGCAGGAATATTGTCTGGGCATTCAGGAACCTTTCCTTCTTCTTGCCCTGCCTGGTGCAATGTGGCTGCAGCAGCTCTCGGTGAAACCACAGCTCATGTGGACACATTGGAAAGGGAATGTTGTGTGCAGCTGAGGGGTTCACTTGCATAATCTCCTGGGAAGCTTCCCAGCAAAGCCTGTTCCTAGTAAGGAAGATTATACTTTCCAGCATGATGTTCTAGAAAGCAGGATGGGAAGTCCTTTCCCTGGTCCCTGCAGTCCCTATATTCTTGCTAATGTGTGTTTCCGAAGAGGTTAAGCCTGTCCTTTCTTCCCTGGAATTCCATTGTGTTTCCTTTTGTTTCATTACTAAGTGAGCACAGCTCTTGGATATACAACAGTAACTTTTATTGCCAGCTGCTCTTTCTTTTAATGCTAAAATCAGGTGGCTGGTTATGGGGCTTGGCTTTATTTTAATGAAAATATCTGGGTTAGCTTCAGAGAACAGGTTAGGCTCAGGGTGGCTATGAAGGTAAAAGACAGACACCAGAAGACCTGGCTCCTAAGGCAGCGCTGTGCTTTCATTCAGCACATACTTAGGAGTGGGTCAGTGGCAAAACCTGCTGGGGAGCTTTCTGTGGGGTCTGAGGTGCTCTGCAGGCCATTGGCACCTGAGAAAGGAAGGAGGGTTTCCAGTCTATGGGCAGAGGCTGGGGAAAGCCACACAGAAAGTCCCTGTCCCACCCTCAGTTCTGCTTTAGGCCGAAGTCAGGGCTTCTGCTGCTGTGGCCAATGCTTCTTTTCAGAGGAACGTTTATATCAGAGCTGCTCAGCCCTCCCTGTGCACAGGGATTCGTTCATTGATGTTCATTACTGCACCAAAGGGAGAGATCCTCTCACTTAAACTGACCCCAAGTTTAGAAGCAGCTTGTTGACTTATTCTTACACAGAAAAGCCACTGACACAGAGGTAATTCCTTGCCCACATGCCCATCAGCCATGGGACTCATCCCAAACATAGATCTTGAAGCCAGGGGTATCTCTGGTCACAGAATCCTAAAGGCTCCCACTGTTCTGCCCTGCCTTCCACCAGCCATATGCATGCTGTGGGGCAGTCACTGTCCCTCCCATCACGCTCCGTACCCTTCCAAGGGCTTTGGGCCACCTATGGCATATTAACCTCAGGAACCAGCAGCCTTGGCCATGGGATCCCTGGGGCAGAGACATGGGGTCAAGGTGACAAATGCAACCTTGTCCAGGCTGATGTCCAGCATGAGTTCCTCTTTGGAAACCCTCATTAAGTGGTTATTTACATCTAAATCAGGTAAATTGCTTTTAAAATTGGGTTCTAATTCCTTTTTTTTTTCAGTAAATCCTGAACTACTAAGCTCAGGTTTGCCAGGACAGACCAAATGTCTAAGATGCAAATAGACACTTTCTAAACCTTTCCCAAAAGCCAAATGTCCTCTAAGCCATGCTGTGTGGAGCACAGTCACTTTCCTTGCTGAAATTGCAAGAGATTCCCAACTTCCTGGTAAAACGTGCTGCTAATTCCAAAATCGTACTTGCTGTTGTCTCTAGGAGCCCATTCCTGGGCACTTCTTAGCATAGGCAAATATGGTGTCATGGTTATTTATTGAACTGCATCACTCTCCTGGAGCCTTGGGGGGGAAGAGTCCCCAGGGAGCCTCAGGAGCACCCAGCTGCAGGCCCTGGAGTTGCAGCAATTTGCTCTTGTTGAAGGTCCAACCTTTGCCTTTATTATTAGCTTGATAATTACTTTCTTGCAACAACTCGTCACCCTTGGAAGTAATTAATTTCTTGGAACCAAGCCCAACAGATGGGCTTCTAGTGTATTTGAGATCACATAGGGAGCAGGGGAGTCTGTACCTCAATTTGACAAACACAGCATTTTAACCTGGCATCTTATTCCCCTTTAGGAAGTATCCCTTTGGGCATCTGATGCTGACTCACTGCGTGGCTGAAAGGCTCAGGATGTGATCAGTTCATGAAACGTGGCCTTGCTTTCATGCTTTCGGGCACATTTCCTCTAGGCAGGATGTGCAAATGGCACGAGAGGAGCCACCCTACCGCGACAGCAGCCCGGGGCTACTGAGTTCATGACAGATTTATTAGGCTGGCCAGGTGCAGAGGTTCCCCGCAAGCAGCTGGAGCTCTCCTCATGCCTCCTTGACAAGGAGGATTTCTCACATACGCCAGCCTTGCTCCAGCCCCCTGTTTGCTTCCCCACTGCAGAGTAAATGGCTGCCCCTGCTGCAGCCCTGCAGGGCTGTGGATGTTGTGTTTCTCATCTGCTCGTAGGCAAAGGTTTCCATTCATACTATGATCTGCCCATCTGTTCCCTGGCTCACCGAGTCCCAAGTTTGCCTTCCTGCAGATTGGAAGGACAGCTGAACTGAATATTGGGGTCTGAGAGCAGATAGACAGCTGAGAGAGAGCAAAGCCCCCTGGCAAGTAATTCAAGAGGAAGGAGCAAGGGCATGAGAGCATGGGCTGCACCAAAACAAGGTGGGCAGCAGACTGAAGCCATCATCTGGTCTCTGACCAGAATCTATGTGGGGATGAACCAGTGAAGGAGTAAACCCCAATGTCTTGCATGGGGAAAAGAGGTCCAGAGCATGGGGTTCCCATTTGGATGGGGATTCAGCTCATCACTCTGCTCTGCAATTCTGGCTCCTCCAGGGCCATTCTGCTGGAGAAACTGTGACCCATAACCCTTACGGCCCAGACAAGTGCTTTTTGAAAGATGTTAGAATCATAGAATCATAAAGTCACAGAATCCCAGCCTGGTTTGTGTTGGAAGGGACCTTAAAGCTCCTCCAGTTCCAACCCCTGCCACGGGCAGGGACCCCTTCCACTGGAGCAGCTTGCTCCAAGCCCCTGTGTCCAACCTGGCCTTGAACACTGCCAGGGATGGGGCAGCCACAGCTTCTCTGGGCACCCTGTGCCAGCGCCTCAGCACCCTCACAGGGAAGAGCTTCTGCCTTAGATCTAACCTGAACTTCCCCTGTTTCAGTTTGAACCCATCACCCCTTGTCCTGTCACTGCAGTCCCTGATGAAGAGCCCCTCTCCAGGATCCTTGTAGGCCCCTTCAGGCACTGGAAGCTGCTCTGAGGTCTCCACGCAGCTTCTCTTCTCCAGAAATGCTGGTAGAAAATTATGAGGAAAATCACAGCAAAAATGCATATTTTATTTTTTTTTTTTTACTTTGGTCACTGAAATATCTCCTCCCTGTTCCTCTCCCTTCTCAATTTTCCACCATTTCTGCAGAAATCAGACCTCTTCCAGGAACTCAAGGGGGTTTATTTTGTGTAAATCCAGCTTGTCCCGTGGCAAAGAGTTTATGTGGGAGGCTTCCGGGCAGTTGCTTTCTATCTGTCCAGAGTACACAAACCTTCATGTTTGAGTGAGTGCTGGGGGCTGCTGATAACCAGAGGCTACTGGAAATGTGCATTCATTTAATGTGCTTAATCATTTAATCGTTAAAATCATTCCAAATCTTTTCACCATTAACAGTGCAATTAACAGCGAGGGGAGTGAAGGTCTCCAAGGTTCCAGCCCCGTGGGAAGAGGCAGGGATGCATCAGGCATCAGGGCTCTGCTGGCTCGTGCCACCTCTTGCGGATGTGCTTTAGCCTGGAGAAACCATGAGTTCAAAGAGCCTCTGTCACTGCAGGGATGGTGTCACGGGTGCTCTCACTCCCCACCCATTCATTCACTCCAGGATTCTGTGGGTGTTGAGAGCTCGGTCCTCCCTTTGCCCATAACAGGAGAGGAAAGCAGGGTGCAGACCACTTGAATCCCTGACATTCTCTCCCCGTTCTTGCTGGGAGTGACCTAATCCACGCTATTGTTTCCTGCTCCACTTGAATTTCCACTTACCCACATTTCCATTCTTTCTGCAGTTCTTAAAATGTTTTTCGACCTTTCTACCAGGAAAGAGAAGAGCCCTGACAATGCCTTCTTGTTTGGTTTGGGAAAAGGTCATTGCTCCACAACATGTTTCTTGTTCTGTTTATGCAGAACTTAGCAAAGAGAAGAAAAATGTGGAGTTTATTCATCCTGAAGAAAAAGCAGATTTACATACTAAAGCCTTGCTCGAACTGGTGTTAGCCTTCACTGCTGGCTGTGCTGCTCTGTCTTCTCTGCTGTCCTTAATTCTGGTGGATTAAGACCAATATGGATCTGCCTATCCTGCTTGTGCAGCTGTACAGAGAGGAGCACATCATGGCTGTGTGGTCACCTTCTTGATACCTTGTGAGAGGTTTTCTTTTCTGCTGATTTCAGCTGCGACAAGCAAAGGTTTCTCTCTTTGCCGGGCACTGTTTAAACCCCTTTGTACACCCTGCTGCTGGGAACTCTTCCTTCAACAGAACTCATCCTTCAAAGCTAATTCATCCGTATTTATGGAGGCATTTTTCCTTAGGAGCTCAGTAGCCCATGGCTCCTTGGAGAACACATCCAAGAGCAACCTTTCTGGGTGGCCTGAATCTCTCTCCATTCCCCTTTTTCCATCCACTCAATGAAGTGGCAGGGACCCACTTGCCAACTTGAAGCACTTCACTGAGGTGCTCAGGTATAAGGAAGACAAGTAGGCTTGAAGGACTGACATGAGGAGTTGGGTTCACTAAAAATAGTGATGACAGTGACCCTGGAGAGCTCTGCTTTCCTTGTGCCTGTGGCAAAGGGCCCTTCATGATCACCCCTCTCTACAGGTTTGAATAGGTAGATGGGAAAAAACCTTCCCTTAGCAGTGATCTGGTTGGGAGGAGAGGCAGAGATGTGCTGCTTAGAGGTACTAAACACTGAGTAACAAGCCTGGAAAGGTGGAGCATTTATTAAGTGCTGCCTGTTTCCAGGCAAACATTCGAGGCTGCACCAGCTGAACTTCACTGAGCATTAAAATCCCTCAAAACCTTGTCTTCTACCACAATAACAAGGAAAAGCTGCATTTGGTGACATCTGTACCAGCTCCAGCTTCAGAAATCCTTTCTCATTGTGACAGAGGACTTGCCAGCACTGCAAACCTGCAGCAGTGATGGCTTGTGTCCCTTGTGCAGCCTGAGAGTCTGAGCAAATCCCGTGTTCAGTGGGGCAGGGATTGTACACTTGATTTCCCAGGGTCCTTTATTTTCTGGTCTCCCTTTGATCCTACATATCTGATTGTGCAAAGTGACTGAAAACCCCACAGAACAAGGAAGACCAGGGATAATCCTTGTGGGATTGTGCATCTGGCTTTGCTTGCTCCTGGTCCCTGTAGCAGCTTCCAAATCTCCTTAGACTTTGGTGTGATGGAGTTAAAGCCTTTGGCTTAAAAGGAATCGCAGCATGGATACAGTAGAAAACCAGACGTGGGATATGAAAAAGCATGCTTCTAAATTTAAACCTCTCTTAAAAGCTAATTTAAGCAGCTAATTATACCAAAAACGCACGAGCCCCAAATTTGCCAATTAAAAGTTAATTAAACGACAACTCAGTGAGCTTCAATTTGTCAGTTAAATCCATCTGCTTCCTGCAGCTTCCTGCAATCCCACAGCTTCAAAGCTCTCCCTGCAATGGGAACCATTCTCTGAGCCATCACCATCAGACAGATGTCCAAAACCCTAGAAAAAGCCCTAAGCTCACTCAAAGCCAGGCACAATTAACAGCCTCAGCCTTTGGGAATCTGCCCAAACATCTCACAATAGATGTGGCTGTTGAGGAGGTGAAGCCTCTGGACAGGCTGGCTCGGTGCTGTAGGAGCTGTGCCTGCTGGATCCCTACCCAGCACCGTGTACGTGCAGATGGGGTGGCACATACCAGTGCGAGGGACCAGCAGTGAGCAGGTCAGCAGGTCTGGAAGCAGGCAGTCCTATTAATGTGAATACCCTCCTGAAAACTGCTCTTTTTTGTAGCTTCATAAGGTCTGCCCCATCCTCTGCCTGCAGACAGCAGAGTATCCACCCCTGGATATGTGTCCTCAGTTTGCACATGTCCTGGATGTGCTTTTGCTTCCACTGCTTGCCCAATCGGCTCCCTTCATCCTATAGGATGCAGTGCGACGCCAGGTGCTGTGTGGTTGCAACCTGGAGGTGGAGGTGGCAGCGTTGGCTGCTGTTAACAGGCTCAGCCAAGCTGATCCGCATGTGACTGATGGCTGCAACACCCCTCAATGTTCTAGGGCTTTCATAGCTGTAATTGGCAGCTTGTTATGCTTTTCATCAGCCTCACCTGGTGTAGGCTTTCTTACTATGTTAGTTAAATAGACCAGCACGAAAAACACATCTAGGTATCAGCACGTTCACTTACAGCAGGAAGATCTGCTGCCTCCCGAGCGGACTGATGCATCGCAGCCTCTGCTCTGCTCTTGTCCTGTCTGATGGGTACTGAATACAATGAAAGCGATCAGGATGCTAAGTTTCCTTGCTGCTGACTCCAAAGAGTTACCATGGTTCACAGGTTTGGCACGCTCAGTTTGAGATCAAAGGAATTCACTTCCAAAGTAAACCCAACAACCAATAAACCAACATTTCTGGTCCTCCCTTTCAAGCTCATGCGACCCAAACTCTTCAGAGCAGAAGAAAGATTTTCAGTGAAGTTGCCTCAGCTTTAATTTAAACTTCAAATGGAAGCAACTTGCTGCTCCACAGTCCAGCTTCTGCTTTCATACAGACTGCAAGCAGGGATGCTACCACCTCCAGTACATGAGCATCTCGCTATGATGCTGCAGCCATGCTGGTGGTAGGCAGCAGCTCTGCATTTTGGGCAGCTGAATAACTCTAGGGGCACACTGGGAGTCAGGGAGCATACCCCTCATCCCACCCCCTGATGTGGCTGGGCTGGGATGTGGCTCCTTGATTTTTAGCGTCTGTATTTCTGTCACCCTCTCAGCACCATTCGTACATCCAGGGATTTGCTTTGATCTCTCTTTGTCTTAATTCTCTCAGCTGCCCATGTGTTTCCCAGCTGCAGGTCTTTAACTTTCTTTGTGACTTTTTCCCCACTCACTTTTCCCCTCCCTTGCTGTGTGAGCACTGCTATTCCAGCCCCAGCTGCGTTTATCTTTCATGTGACCGGCTTTGTCCTTTGTTTTCAAACAACACTGGGGTGGCTGGCTTATTAGCTACGGGGGGGGGATTAGGATGTGCTATAGTGCTGATGGGAGGGAAGCAGCTCCTGCGGATGGCTGTAGGAAGCAGAAATGATCCACAAGATCGGGCACGTGCTTCCCCAAAGTGTCAAAGCAAACCTACCAGGCAAAGCCAGGGCCCCTCAGTGTGTTGATTTAGCAGAGTTACAGTGACCGTACGCCCAGCAAAGCTCCTCTTGCAGCGCTGCAGGAGCCCTTCATGGTGCCCAGGAGGTTCCAAGTCCCCTTGTGCTCATTGTTTCATGGCTTGGAGGCAGTGCGGGTGCAGAGCTATGGCAGGAGCCAAGAGCCAAACAACGAGCACAGGGAGCAAGAAGGGATGTTTGTGCCCACCCTTGCACAAGCCTGGGGAGAGGTGGAGGCTGGAGGCTTCCTGCTCTGTGGGGATAACACCCAGGGGACACGAGAAACCCCATATGACTCCCTTGCTGCACACTTTGTGTCTGCAGAAGAGCTGCCACGTATGCCCAACACATCACCTCCTTGGGAGAGCATCAGGGTAGAGCAGAAGTGCAACATGCATGGGGCTTTCTCCTGAGGAGAGCGTTTGGCTGCCCTGGCTGCAGCCAAGTTGGAGATCCCAATGAGCAGGAGGGCAGCCAGCCTGTGTCAGGCAGGGATGGACGAAGGTCTGGCTCCAGCACATTTCTAACCAATGCCATTTGTTTGAAAGCACTGCAGTTCCAGGGAGGTACGAGGTTGAGTGGAAGAGAGGAAACAATCATATGAAGACGTAGAAGTTGGAACCAGATGACTCATGTGATGATTGAGTTGTGACCAAGGCATGTAGCCTGGCACCAAACAGGTCACTGGACCCAAAGTAGAGAAGTGCAGAGCCTGAGAAGTGTCCAGCCAGAAACCACAGGCTGGGACCAGAAACAGTTCTTCATACTGAGACAGAAGCAGTTTGTTGTGATACCTTTCTCCCTTCACTAAGGCAGCACCCAGTCATCTCACGGAGCAGCAGTGTCACTTCACTGTCCCAGGTTTCCTGGTGCAGTTGGAACTGATGATCCCCCAGATTTGACCCAAGCCTTGACTGCTGTCAAGTGCTAGAGCGCAGGGAGCTGAGCTCTTCTCCTTTGAGCCTCTCAGCCTTTTAGGGAGCCATCCCTTCTCCTGAGGGAACAAATGAAGCCGTCAGTGAAGCTCAGCAGCGCTCTGGTGCTGGCACGAGCCCAGGCTCCTGTCTCTGCACGGCTCTTTCTGTGCTCTGCTCCTTGCAAGAACTGATTAAATAACCCAACCAGGCACTTGGAGGCTGCTTGGGTCTGTAACAAGGCTCTTTAAGAAAAATGATTATTAGTAGACATGGAGAGGACTGGTTTGTTTTACAAATGCACAGTGCTGATTCTATAAATGAGATTGTGAATCACATTCTTCCTGGCTCTTTCTGAAAGACTGATCTATTGGAAAACCAACTGCCCTTTGTTTATGAAAGTAATCTTATTGCTCCTGGAGATGTCTTACAGACACATATTTGATCCTAGATTTTGGCCTTTTATAGTGGCAGCATATCAGAGAGCTAGTGTTGGATGTGAGGATAGCTGTCAGAAACACTATTTGTATCTGCACAGAAATGTCTGCGCTGGCACCTGAACCCATTGCCTCATCCCCCTGCTCTAAGCAGCCTTTCTGCTTTATCAATGGGATATGTGAGCTCAGAACTTCAGGGTTTAGGGTGCTATTACTCTAAATTCATAATAAATCTGGATATCAATACAACATTTTGCAGACATCCCTATGCTACTGTGTTTTCAAGCACCTAATGTCTGACAGCTGTGGGTCTGTTAACATAGCCCAAAACTGGGGGTACACTACTGCTACAGTCCTCTCCCACACCCAAAGGTCTGTTCCTCCCTTGCCCTGGCAGACCCATGCCTCCAGCCCTGGAGAGCTGGTCAGGATGCTCAGCCAGGGGACAGCCAGGATCACAGGAGAAGGAACACCTCCCTGGCTGGCTTGGCTCCTCGGATCAATGCGGCTGTATTGGGTGGCAGCCAGCTTACACAGCACAAGGGAAGGGGCAGTGCACCTCTGGATGGGGTCTTCAGAATGAGGCAAGGCAAACCTATGCCTGATCTCTTCTAGAGATAGCAATGGATGGTTGCTTAGAGCAGGATGTGGGGCAAGGAACCTCCAGAAGCTCATCCCAGCCAGCTTTCCTGTGATAGCACCTGGACATCAAGAGTACACTGGCAGCTGAAGCTGGCACCAGATCAAAACCATGGGCAACACAAGCCAAAGGAGACACCATCCCCTGAAGGAGGAGTGTGGTCATCCAGCTACCCTGGGAAGGTGGTTCCCTCATAAGGGTACCAAAGGACACCTTTACCTTCCACAGCTGCAGCTTGGGTCTACAGCAGCTTGTGAACGCTGGGAAGGGTCCAGAGGAGCCTTTCCCATGGCACAGTTTGGTTCTCAGCAGTGAGGAGGGCTAGGAGGTACCGGAGTTTTGCTCACTTGTGGTTTTTGGGAAGTTTGCTCTGGAAATGACCATCTTTGCTTTGCCAGCCTGGGTGCTGAAGGCAGCAAAGATGCAAAGCTGACTGCTCTGCCTCCTGCTCATGCAGACGCCTGTTTGAGAGGAGAATCCATGCTGTTCAAACAAGTACAGGCTTCTGCTAAAATGGACATTAGGTTTTATTGACAGAATAAGTAAATATTGACCAGTGGAAAGTTAAAGCCAATATTTACCCTGAGTTTTCCCAAATCCAAATGTTTACAGTAAGTGAAATGAGAAGAGCTGGTCCACACATTTCTATTCGTGACACTGCCTGGCCCTGGGGCTGCATCCAGACCAGTGAATCCAGACTATTTGCAACCTGATTGCCTGACATTTCCAAAGAAGGTGCTTTCTGTGGCTGTGAGCTTGAGCATGGTGCCAACCTACGTATTAAACTAACATCTTAATAGAGAGATGAAATTAGAGATGCAGAAACTGGAGATCGAATAAGCTCCAGTGTCAGTCAGGAATTTGATGAGATAAATTCTTTGCACGTAAACTCATGAAGGAGGACAAACAGAAATGCATTTCCCCTCTATGGCTGGAAAGGCAATGTAGACATCTCAGTGCCTCTGCTGTCAGCATCACTGCCCCTCTAGATGTGGCAACTCCACCTTTTGAATGTGCCCAACCTTAACCCTTCTTGATCATTCACCTTCCCATTACATTCCTTGCTTCTATTTGGCTCCAAGTGCTTTCCTCACAACCACGTTAGTCTCGCAAGCTTCCCCTTCTGCTGCTATTTACAGCCACTGCATTTTGATTTCTAAATCACAGATGTTCTTTTCAGCGGATATTTACAGCTGAAAGGAAAGGGGATCCAGCTGTGCTGATGGGACAGAAATAGAGCCATGTTATCACTCCTGCATCCAGGCATGAAATGTCCAACCAAACTTGCAGAGGAATCAATGTTTTTATTGCAGGCGTCCTGTTCAGTGCTGAGCTCAGTGATCTGTTATCAGGACAAAGGCCTGACATGGCTTCCTGTGTAGCACTCATGTCCAGGGCCCTCACGAGGGTTTGGGGAGTATTAAAATGGCAAATCATTGGCAAAGTATTTTGGGCTAAGAATATTGCTCCTCAATACATTAATTACTCGTTATTTCTAGGGCTGGGAATAGCAAGATGCTTGGAGCTCCAGATGCAGCCGTTAGGAAGTAACTACAACCTTACACCCCTCACTGATGTTGGAGTTGGGCTCTAGCCCTGTGCAGCAGGGCCCAGAGCCCTGTTTATCAGAGGGGGCTGAAGGATGAGTCTAGGGGCATTTTAACTCCCACTTATTGTTTCTGAGGTGGGAATGACTGTGACTGCTTCTGCATCGACCCTGAGGCAGCTGCAGGCTCCTTGATGATCCAGTGAGCTTCTTCAGCCCACCCAGGACTTGCACTTTTAGGGGATTCCAGGTACAAATACAACCTCCTTGGCCATTTGTTTTTGCCATCTGAGGGCTCAGCAGCAAAGCAAAGCTCCTGATTTTGAATACCTTTGGGTGGATACCCACAGCAGAGGTGCAAGGCTCAGTGTGCTGTTGTGTGATTCCTGCAAGCCCTTAGAAGAGCATCGTCTGACCCAGAAGGAGCTGCTGTACCAGCCCTGTCAGAGGCTGTAACACAGCATTGAGATGTGGTCTCAGCATCTTGGCTATGGGGATCTTCCGTCAGCATTTAAAATTGACTCCTTCCAGATGGCCTGTCAACAGATAATGGTGCTTAATTGTAGGAAGAGCTTTTGCAGGACCTGGCAGAGCAAAGGTGACTCCTGACCTCCAGCCAGCGCTCTGAGGCCACCAGGGATTCATTAAATCCTGCTTGCAAGCTGCACCTGGTCCCTGCTGGCTGGTGTCTGGGGAACAGTAGGGTGGAATGATGGACACTGGAGACCAGGGGTCACTGGTCTGATACTTTTCTGAGCAGAGGGGCAGCCATTGTGTCTACGCCATCACTAATAGCAAAGCCTGGGACTGATGGGCAGGCTTTTATCAGTCCTCCAGAAACGATAGGTGAAGTTCAGGTTAGATATATGAAAGATGCTCTTCCCTGTGAGGGTGCTGAGGCGCTGGCACAGGGTGCCCAGAGAAGCTGTGGCTGCCCCATCCCTGGCAGTGTTCAAGGCCAGGTTGGACACAGGGGCTTGGAGCAAGCTGCTCCAGTGGAAGGTGTCCCTGCCTGTGGCAGGGGTTGGAACTGGATGAGCTTTAAAGTCCTTTCCAATGCAAACCCAAAACCCAGATCTTTTGTGATTCTGTAATTCTATGATAGAAAACATCTCCATGCTGCTCAGGTGCTTGGGACAGAGCTGCTATGTGGTAGGGAGGTGAGACCTTTGGTTTATCTGCTTTGACTTGCCTTCCTGGGCCAGGTGCCCATATGAGAAATGACCTGTGGCAGGCAGCACTGATTCTGAGAGGCACTACAAGGTTATTGCAGCAAAGGGTCACTCTATTTGCCTGCTCTTTTTTATCCATGAGTCCTCACAACTGGCCAGTACATTTCCTAACCTGGCAGAGTGATCCAGAGACCAGTGCTGGACATCTCCCTGTCAGATGCCAGCCCTTGTCTTCTGCTCTGGGAACACCACATTAACTTCCCACCCAGGTCACCTCTGTTTCAGAAATGTTCTGCTTCCCCTTCAGAGAAGCTTTGGGAAAAGTCTCCTCTAAAAATTTTCAGAAGCCCTCTGGGACTGCCCCACAAGAAAGTCTGTCAGAGGAGAAAGGGGAGAATGGAGGACACAGTTTGGGAACACCTCTCCCGGGATAAGAGCCCTGGACAGTTGAAACAGAGCCAAAGAACTCGTTCGCTTATCTCCAGGCTATTATTTTCCTTCTGCAATTAACTTTATAGATGTCCTTGGTGGACCATAAGGGCAAAGAAGCAGTTTCTGTCCAATCTCCAAGACAGAAAAGAATGATATAGTACAAAGACAAACCTCGTTGGCTGGCGTCTCCACTCAGACCAGAGCAAAACTTGGCTTTTGGCCTTGTGATTTGGCCAGTGCAGCCCAGCTGGTTATACTTACACAGCATCCAGCCAAGCCTCACGTATACTCCAGACTGGATGGAGCAAATGCATATTGCCTTTTGGCTGGGAACACTTCACAGGAGCTGCCGTGTGAAGATGCCACGGGAGAAGACTGGAGAAGAGGCCTGGATGAATCCCCAGCACACAACTTCATATCCTCAACCTCAGCGCTCACAAAGACCATGCAAGCTAATGATAGATATCTACTGGCCTGGCCTAGGTGGCCCTGGACATGCTGTCCTGGAGGGTATGAGGTCCTCCAAGCCCACACCATCCTACCACACCCCATCTTTCTCACCCTTCTTTTCTTGGTGTAGGCTTTGGTGACTTCTTAGAGATCCCTCCATGTCCTGTACTGCACCAAGTGGTGAGCTGGTGCTCATCAAATCCAAGGCCAGGTTGGATGGGGCTTGGAGCAACCTGGTCTATGGAAGGTGTCCCCGCCCGTGGCAGGGGTTGGAGCTGGCTGAGATTTAAGGTCCCTTCCAACACAAACCAGGCTGGGATTCTATGATTCTATAGCGAATTCTCAAAGTCGTATAAAAATCTTTAACTGATTGTATAAAAAGCAGGTTTTCTCCCCAAAGAGCTGTTGGCTACTGATGCACAAACAAGTTCTCAAAGAGCAGAGGGGCTTAGGGAAAGAAAATGGTCATGGAAATACTTCAGCATTGAGCGTTGGCCTGGGGGGATTCTTCATCTGCCATGGAAATAGGATGGCTTCTCACTCTGATCTAAACTCCCTGGCAGGAAACAATACCAGTGACTGCAGGGTATGTCACTGCTCTGTTCCTCTCACTGTGTCTCAGACACAGTGTCCCGCACATCTCTTAACATTGAAAGCACTGGAACAAATGTTAACGACTACCAAGAAAAAGCTAGAGAAATGATCCCATCCTGTTCCACTGTACAGTTTTTGCAATGCAAAAGGAGGTTACTTTTTGCATAAAGTAAACATGTTCTTGCCTTTTCCCCCTCAGGAATGGATTCCACTTCGAGTTAAGAGTATAAATAGAGCCAGAAAAAACTTCATGTGGCAATAAACCAGTCCAATATTAACTATGCTCCCCCTGGGGCTGCTGTAAAAATTCCCCCCACACCTTCCCCCCGCCTCCTTCACTACTGGTTTGTGAAAAAGTTGCACCATCTCCAAAGTTTTCTTAGGAAAACTATTTCTGGAATGTGTCTTGTTCCAACCGATTACGTAAAGTGTCTCCAGCAGCTTTGTGGAGCCTCAAAGGCTCAGCTGGAAAAGACCCATTTGATCATTCAGGCCATCAACTGCCAGAGTGAGTCTCTCGCCCACAGCTGCAGCTACCATGGGTCTTTAGGACAGGCTCTGGTCTATCCACCTTTGCTTTCCACTTCTACTTGCCTCTACTACCCAACCCATTTCCTTCCTTTCACACTGTTTCTGAGATTAATCTTCTTTTCATCCCCTTTCTTACCTATTTTATTACCCCTTTCTGGCCTATCCCATCCCATCCCATCCCATCCCATCCCACTCCTTGGACTTTATCATGCATTGCGTCTGTGTGTTTGGATAACTCTGCAGCAGTGCAGAGATTGGGGCAGCTCCCCAGTGCCACTGGTCAAAACTGATAAGGAAAAATGCAGACATTTGAGGGTTTTACTGATATTGGACATTTTCTGATGTCAAAAAGGCTTCAAGCAGGTTTTGATCCACGTGGTTTGAGAAAATGCCCTGCTGATCCAGCAAGAGAAAGAATAAATTCAGCAGGTGATTTCTAAGCATCTCCCCACCATCCTGTCTCCTTTACCCATTTCAGTGAACCATTAGGAGATGGCAAGGCAGATGTAGGGCAAGGCCTAGAAAGAAATGATTTTCCTAATGGATTTTTCAGACTGGGGCTGAGGAGGTGTATGCACAGGCTCCGGAAATCCCAGTATGAAGACCAAAACCCTCCACTCATGCACCTAAAATAAGGGAAATTCAGATGCTTTTTGGTCCTGAAATAAGAAGTGCAGTATCTGAATGAAGTGCAACTGTTCTGTGCAAGACCAAAACCCACAAATAAGAAGCAGCCAGGACAGCAGCTCCAGCTGAGGAAAGTTGTTTTGAATTAGAAAGAAACATGTACCCATTGCCTTGGTCCAGCGATTTACCAAAATCTCCTGAAAATAAGACCATGTAAATACATCTTTAGACCACAAGGATCTTTAATCTTTAAAAAATACTTTTCAAAACAGCTGCATCTTTTACTGCAGTCCAAATAGAAGGTCTGTGATGTTAATGCCAAACTACTTCTTTCTGAAAAATGGATCCATCAGATGCAGTGATTGTGAGACTTTTTTGGCATATCTCAGAAGAAGAGGACTTGAGGATCTTCAAAACATTAATGAGAAAATGTTCCTTTTATATGCTAAATATAGGAAACACTTGTAGAACTGGAAACACTACAGATATCCCCAACGTTCAATATCACGCAAGACCTGGAGGCAGAGGTGTCTTCAGCACTCAGCAAAGCTTTGGAAATTGTCAACAAAAATCACAGTTAAATGCTATATGTGACATGTTATGACAATGTCATATCCATAGGGACTTTTTACAAGAGCCTGTAGGGACAGGCCAAGGGGAATGGCTTGAACCTGCCAGAGGGGAGACTGAGATGAGCTCTTAGGCAGAAGCTCTTCCCTGTGAGGGTGCTGAGGCGCTGGCCCAGGGTGCCCAGAGAAGCTGTGGCTGCCCCATCCCTGGCAGTGTTCAAGGCCAGGTTGGACACAGGGGCTTGGAGCAAGCTGCTCCAGTGGAAGGGGTCCCTGCCCGTGGCAGGGGTTGGAACTGGAGGAGCTTTAAGGTCCCTTCCAACACAAACCAGGCTGGGATTCTGTGATTTTATGATATTTAGCTAATGACAAAAACACCTTAATAGGAAACATTGAAATCTTGGTTCTAGGAACAGTAGTTGCAAAGCTGTTCATGGAGGCTCCTCATTTCTCAAGATGCATCATGAGCTCTCCTGCTGAAGAGTTATTATCTGGTGTGTGTAGGAAGCGCATTATGTGTCCAGTACAGGAGAGTAGGATTCAAGTTGCCTGACTGTAGGTGTTGGCAAGATGGGGGTCTCCATCAGATCCATGGCCCCAGGCATCTTCTGTGGTGATGGAGACCTTTGCCATGTGAGGTGTGAGAGCCCTGGGTGAAGTGAGTCCCCCAGCCTGCACTGTTTGTGTGACTGCATCTCTTCTGATGGTCATGGGGGTGTGACACACAACATGCTCTAGACACGCATATTTTAGACACTAAGGTTAGGAAACCAAACCTCATTATCTTTGCTAATTGTTTATTCTGAGCAGGACTTTCCTCAGCCTTGGAGTTCAATAAAACATATTTTTGGTCTCAGAACAGTCAAATTGCTGCAAAAACATTGGAATTTGTGGTTTTGGTTTCAAATAAAATAATAAACCCCATCACTTCAAATTTCCTTTTCCACAGTCCCCCACACTTTCCAATATGGTGCTTTGTGGAAGCAGGAGTTCAGATGTCTGGGATGGAATCCATCTTGCCTAATGCCATTCTCTGCATATCTCATAATGACTTATTTTCACATGTCCACTTAAAAACCTCTCTGCAGCCCTCCCAAGCTCTGCATGCACCCCAGGTCTCTTGGCAGTATCTGCAGGTCTCCTTCCAAACACTGCTCCCCCAGCAGAGTGTTGGCAGTTTCTTCCCTCGATGCCTCCTACCCTGACCATGATCTATCAGGAGCCATTGGTGGGAATCTGGGATGTGCAATGCTGAGCATCCCTGCTCAGGAGCTCGCTTTGGAGTGGGAATCAGTTTGGGTTTACTTCCTCCATCAGTTTATAGCTCTCATAAGACTGAACCAACCCAGAAACTCTGAATTAATTTTCTTCCATCAGATTCTTTCAACACTGCCCAGTGGATCTTAGTTCTTAGGGACGTCTGACAACAGGCAAGCACAAAACACAGCCTGTGTGTTCATTTATCACTCATTTCTGGTGGAAGCCAATGTAGCATGGGTGGCTTTCCTTTGGACAGATGGGGCAAACAGTCTGGGTAATGAGATATGGGGGGAGATGGCAACTTCCCACCTTGTATTTCCCTCAGGCTATAAGAATCACAGTCTGTGCAATGAGTATGACAAGTAGTATATGAGATACACTGGCTTAAACATTATCCACTGAAGTGTAACTCTTCCCTCCTGTGCATGTGAATTGTCACATACTTTAATCGCATGATCACGTATTTTGATTTCTACTGGCTAATTGCTTCTTAACTTTGTTATTCAGAGAGAGTTTCTCTCCTTTGTTCTCATTTCAATGCAACTGAGACAATAAAATGTCAAGAAATAGCAAAACAAAAGCAAACCTTCTGTAAATGAAGCATTTAGGTGGCATAGTTGACAGAAAAAAGATGGGGAAGGTGCCATTATGGATTTAGTGCTGCTGTGAAATCACCTTCATTTCAAGTTGTAGTTTCTGTGCTGTTTTCTGTTTGTTTGATTAATATTTTACAAATTCTGACAGAAAATGCATCCTGTAAAGTACAAAAAATAACATCCACAGTAATAAAGAGCCGACTGAGTCTTCTCTTCCGTGCTTTAACTGCAACTGAATAAAATAGCACTGATAAACATCAAGAGGGCTTTTTGCACAGGGAAGTTTTAGTTATATATGGAAGAGAGCTATTTCTAAATAACTATCTTGAGTTTTATTCATAAAGGCTTAGGCATAGAATAGAAAACAGATTTAAATGATCAGGTATTTCCCCTGACTTGCTTTGAATAGCTGGAAACCTGGGGAAGCATCAGCATGTTAGAAACAAAAACACTCTTCATTTATACTTTGTGTGCCTCATGAAACAAAAATATGGATTGCAACCAAAGCAGCATCTGTATTTGTAATCTGACATCTAGCAGAACTCTAAACTGCTTCTGGCCTGGTGGCATCAGGGACTCATAATTCTGAAGCTCTCTCTACAGTAACAACCAGCAGCTCCTGGATTTAAGCCATGAATTTTAGGTGTGCATAAACTTGCTCATTTGGCTTTGGGGTTCTTCTTTGGTTTCCACAAGAAGGACACAGTGTGTGGTAGGAGCATGTCATCTGGTTGGGGACCCTCTGAGGAGCATTGCCTATGAGTGCTGGGGTGGGGAGGAGGCTTTCTTACAGGACCCTGTATCCTCAGCAGGGAGTTGGGCTGGAGACCGAGGAGATCATCTGGTCCTTCTCATAGAATCACAGAATGGTTTGGGTTGGAAGGGACCTTTAAAGCTCATTTAGTCCAATCCCCCCTGCAATGAGCAGGGGCATCTTCAACTAGATCAGGTTGCTCATCGTGTCTGGTTGTCTCCCACCATTGGGAGACATGCTCCCGGGCAAGGAGCATTCCAAACGGCGATACTGCTGCCAGTGGGGTAAGGGAGCAGCATCCCCCTTCATAAGCACATGGATTTGGATGATCCTGTGCCACAGACTGGATAGAAAGAGCTGGCAGAGGGGCTTGGGCTCCCCCGACATCATAAGCACAAAACCAGCAGCATCAGCTGGAAATGCAGCTCAGAGAGTATGAGACACTGATGCAAATTCTTCTCTCTCCCCTGATCAGGAATCACAGTGTTTATGCCAAATAACAGTCCTAATTATAATTAGATTCAAACTGAACTCTTAAATCAGCCCTAGATTATATGTAACTGTAATCTACTATAGTGCAATCATAGAATCACAGAATAGTTAGGGTTGGAAAGGACCTTAAGATCACACAGTTCCAACCCCCCTGCCATGGGCAGGGACACCTCAGACTAAACCATGGCACCCAAGCCTCTGTCCAACCTGGCCCTGAACACCGCCAAGGATGGAGCATTCACAACCTCCCTGGGCAACCCATTCCAGTGCCTCAGCACCCTCTCAGTAAAGAATTTCTTCCTTATATCCAATCTAAACTTCCCCTGTTTAAGTTTTAACCCATTACCCCTTGTCCTATCACTACAGTCCCTGATGAAGAGTCCCTCCCCAGCATCCTTGTAGGCCCCCTTCAGATACTGGAAGACTGCTCTGAGGTCTCCACACAGTGGTTAATCATATTTAACCTTTGAGCCTTGGGTCTAGTGTAAGGCATTCCTGCCCATGGCAGGGGATTGGAGATAGATGATCTTAAGGTCCTTTCCAACCCAAACTGTTTTGTGATGTATTTCAAGTTTAAACCTTAATACCAGACTAATCCTTCATATTATTTCAAATTTAATTCCAACCCAATGGAAATTATCTCCTGAAATAGAAAATCTGTCTTTGAGTTTAATCATCACCATAGATTTAACCCTAAAATGAACCTAAACCTACGAAGAAAAACCTAATTGTATATTTTAACCTTAAAAGTTAAAAAACCTAAACTGACATCTTCATAACCCAGATTAACTCCAACTGTAATCCCTAATCCTGATCTACAATTTTAGTCATTATGTCAACTGTAATCTTACCCTAACCTAAATTGACTAAATAAAAGGAAAACAGCAAGGGGAAAGTTTGTGGATATTGTACACAGACAGGGAAAGACATGGAGAGCTTCATCTTGGCTTTGAGGTCTAAACTGAATGTCCTTGCATCCATCTGGTGCCAGGGAAGGGACTTGGGGGTGAGCTCTCCCAGTAGGGATGTGAGATGGAGACCAGTGCTGGAGCTGCAAGGAGGAATATCTTTCATACACAGAATGAAGCTGTCTTCAAAGCTCATTACAGCTACTGCAGCTGAGGCTGTTTGTGGTTTCACATCAGTCCCTGTGATGGTTCAGCCTCTGCACAGGGATGTGCCTGAATCTACCAGCAAAACTTGTGCCTTTGTCAGGGAGGGTCCCTTGCTCTTCCCTCCCTTCCCTGGCTCACCCAAGCATCAGCTCAAGGGGGGCTCTCAGTGTGATGGGAACCAGTCCCTGTGCAGGGATCACAGTGTGGGGGTACCAGTGCAGGCAGGAGCACGTGTGAGAAGCAAAATGCCATTTCTGATGTTGACTTTCCACCAGTTTTGCAAGGATGTAAATTATGACCCTTCTTCAAAGCCCCCCTGGCTCCCTTTACTGCACTACAATCTAACACAAGAACAAACACCACAGAGGTCGCTGGCCTCAGCACCTCACTGAGGTTGTATCTGTGGCCTTTCCACTGCATCAATGGGCGCTGTGCCATGGTTTGACAGATAAAACTCTCTTTTCGCTCACTCCTGCCAGCCCCCAAAAGCTTTGGTACGTGTATGTTTACAGCGAAGCCCCAGCTCTCTGATGGGTTAGTGGCTGCTTGTGGGTGCTGCTGCTCTTCCCCCATACTGGAGCCGCTTGCTTTCTGCCTGGGTGGGATATGATAGACAACAAAGAGGAAAAAGTGGAGCTGTCATTTGCTGGTGACCTGATTTTTTTGAGGGGAGAAAGAAAGACGTAATTCTGCAATTATTTGAAATATTTTTTAGCTGCATATAATTTATGCATTAAATCAGATATAATTTATTTGGCCTGGTCTCATTTCTCCTAAGAAGGGAGCATGTAGAATACCACCCACAGACGCCATTCGGTTGTATTTAATGCAGCTCTGTTGATGTTCACAGCCACAGTGGGGGACAGATTTCTACCTCATTGTGGTTTCTGAAGTCAGCTTTTCAGCTCTTCGTTCTCATTTTGCTGTGCTTGGGTGGGAGCAAACGGATCTGTTTCTGTGCAGAGATGCACATGTGTCTGCCAGGTCTTTCAAGCAGGGACGAAGCTTGTGGCAGCCTGGGCAGGAAGGGACAAGGGGGGACGGGAATCTCCACATCACCCTTGCACAGGCTCCGCAGCTCTCTGCTCTGCAGAGCAGGGCTGCGAGGGCACCGCTGTTGCACCACTTCAGGTGAAGAGAGGTTTGTCTGCCAGCTGGACACGGGACAACGCGGATGTGACAGGAGGGATGAAAAGGCGGTTCCTTGCTGTGGAATTTCGCTTCATTTGAGCATAGGAATCTCAATGAAGTGATACCACCCCCGATATCCCCTCAATTCCGCCTGAGCCTCATTTGTTTTGAGCACAGGATGCCTTGTCCTACCTGCAGCTGCCCTCTATTTGCTCTTCAGCAGGTTTTTTGTGAAGTGCCTGCAGGGAATTATTTGGACGTCCTGCAGCAGCATCGTGGGGATGTGCAGGGCTCTCAGCACTGCTGCCTCGCAGAATCAGTGCCCAAGGGAAATGTAATCCAACAGTTTAGGGCACAAGGTGATGCAGAGCTGCGAATTGAGCAGCACAAGCTCCATGAGGCATATTCTGGGGTGTCACAGCCCCCAGACCCAGGGAACTATAAATGCCAGATGCTGTTTGGGACAGTGGGTCCCTGACACGATCATGGCCCACCATGGGTCACCTCCAGCTTGGTGTTGTTATAAACTGGAAGAGAGAACTTAGAAGTGAGACCTGAAGGAGGGCTGGGAATAGAAGTGCAATGCACAGGCTCACTGTATAGGTTCATAGGGATGACATTGTCTCCCTGGGGGCATGAGGATGTTCCTCCCTACAAGACAAGAGGGGAGAATCAGCATATCTAAAGACCCCCAACACCTGCATAACTGTATGATGGAGGGACACAGTCCTCAAACTGATGTTTTTAAAGACACAGAATATCTGCTATGAAGGAAATGAAAAGAAACCAAGCAAAAATCTTTTTGTTCTGAAGACTGAACTTCAAGGTTGTAGAGTGGAGCTGCAAGAGGTGTCAGTATCCACTGTGCCAACCAGGGTGTGATTGAAAATCATGGCACATTCCCCCAGATCATAATTTGGCTTTAATATGGTGTCATCTCTTCAGAGAACGCTCCTGGGTTTTTCTTTACCTTCCAGTTTCTGTGTTTTCAGGTTCCTACTTACATCATAGTTTCTACGCAAGGTTCTTTCTCCATTATGAAGATATTTTTAATTAGCAAAAATGAGGACCCTGACATAATTCAGAGACTCCTGGAGCAAAAGTTCAAACATTTTAGGCAAGGATAAGCCTTGGCAGTAATCTTCTCTTTTTAAAGCTTTTCAGCTTCCAGCATTTCTGATACTTCTGTAGCAAATGAGTCTAAATAGGAAAAACTGGTCCATGTCCATTTGCTCTCTTTGTGCTTCTTTCCCTCTTGTGGAACTGCTCAGACAAAGCCCTCCTCATGCTAAAACTGCACTTGTGGCAGCACTGGACAAAACCACTCACTTTTATCAGACAGTGTAATCTGAAAAGGCATCAAAATCCCATCTGATACTTTACTGCAGTCTTGTAAAAGGAGCTGTACACGTGCCCGTGTCTCTCTCCCTTTTATTCCTCTTTACTGTTTCAGACTGTTTCAGAGAAGAAAGATCACGCAGAGCAGCTGCGTCCTTCCTTCTCCCCATGGACAGCACAACCTCCCCCATCCTAGGATTCTGGGAAAGAGAAGGTGCACTGCCGGGAAGGGATGGAGGAAAGAAGGGCATCTCCGGTGTCCACTTCTTCCTGCCTGGACAGAGGCTATTCCATGTGCTGGGACTGATGGGGCAGGGAGCTTCACACTGCAGTGAGGGGCAGGACTGGGTCCCAAGTGCAGGGAAGAAAACAACTTCTATGGGTACCCAAAACAGCAGCTGAAATGTCAGTTGACACTAATCGTGTAGTTGGGATCTCCTATGGCCCCGCGGTGTCCTCTCCATGACCCATCTGCAGCTGCTGGGCACATTCCATTGTGCCTCAATGGGATGGTTGGAGCCATCCTGGCACCTGCTGTGCAGTGAGCCGATGCTGCTGACAGCGCTGGTGAGGAGGGATCTGCTGGTGCAGTCGGACTAGGGTCAGCCCATGCGTCAGTGTGCTGCTGATGGAAAGCTGATGGCTGCCTGCAGCTCTCCACATCAGCTGCTCACTCTGCTGCAGGGAGGGAGAGGGGAGAAAACAGGATCATAAATGCAGAGGACAGGAGTGGTTATGGCCCAACTCCAAGAAGAGGAGGCAGGAGCTGCTGAAGATGCTGTTGGACTCCATGGGCATGTGTAAGAGGCTAAGAACCAGGCTTTTGGATTCAGAGGAGGATCAGTTGAAGTGATCTGCTCATATGTCCATTGCTCTAGGTCAGAGAAAATCTGCATTTAGAAGCAGGTTTCAGAATCAAAAAGAAAATGAAATAGAATATTTTGGTGGTTTGTAGGCTGATTTGGTAAATAGCTCAGTGCTTTTTGAACATACACTGAAATCCTGGGGTAAATCCATGAGATTTGGCTGATGGCGCACTGTCACAACTACCCAGTTCCTGATTCGCAAACAGAGCACTGGGCAGATCCTTGCTGCTGGTGAATCTGCTCCAGTGAATCACAACACCTTGGAATGACCTAGGTTGGGAAGGACCTCTGGAGGGCTCTGGTCCAACTTCAAGGATCACAACATGTCAGTCTCAGCAGAACAAGCCTCAAGAGCAGGCGTCTCTCTTCTGACACCCAAATCCTGATCCTGCTGAGCACCCTTCACAGAGGTGCTTCAGCACTGCATGTGACCAGGTCTTACACCCATGCCTGGCTCTGGCACATCTCCTGGCTTGCAGGATGCACCTGGCAAAATCTCTTCCACCCATTATTCTGCCTTTGTAACTGCAAGGAGCTTGTTACAGAACTGAAAGCCTGGTGGAGCTTCATTGTGGGTTAAGGAATTCTTGGCCAGTGACATCCTCCATCCGCTGCCCAGCACAATGCGGGGAAGGGCAGCAGGTGGCTGCATCAACCTGAATAGCCAAGGAGCAGGAAACAACCCCAAGGGTGGTTTTGGGCTGTAATGCCAGGAAACAGGGCTTCCAGGTACCTGACTCATGACTTCCACCAGCCCTGCTGCCCAGAGCTCACACTGGGTCTCTTACTGCCCCTGCTGCAGCCCTTCTTCACTCGCCTCTCGCTTCGTTACTGAGGTTGCTGCAAGATGCTACGTGTGGCTGGAAACTTTGGGGAGTTCTCATTGTTTCCATTCCCCTGTGCTAGGGGAAAGGGGCCAGCAATGCCCATGCTTGTTTTGTAAAGATACAGGGCTGTTTTCCTCTGCTCCTGCTGTCCCCTGCACAGCCTTAGGAAGGATTTTACATGGGTGCCTCTTCCATAACCACCTACAGATTAGGTAGTTGGATCTTTTTCTGAAGACAGATGAGGTTCTTGGGGCATCCATTTACTGCTGTAACAGGATTTAAGCAGTTTAAACACTTTTGTGGAAGGCTGAATTGGTTATTCTTTGAGTGTTGACTTCAGTGTGGTCGTTTGTGCTGCAAGTTTTGTGTTTTCGTGGCTGCAGATACCTGAAGATACCTGCTGCAGCTCCCACAGACCTCCTGCCACATGCAGAATCTCACAACCAGGATAACTTTGGATTTGCTCAGTGAAACACTTTTGCTTTTGATCTTCTTGCTTCCTGCAGTTGAGTTACGATCAGCTTATCCTGCATTGTGAAACACACCGTCCTGCTGTATTTTGCTTCCTTCTATGATGCTTCACTCCCAATATCCTAGCGTTGCATGGGAAGCTTGTGGGGAACAAGAAGGTACAGAGCCCACTCCTTCCATTCTGGAATCCCTGAACACTTTTAGCTCAGCATTAGCTGTGAGCTGGGAATGAGGTGCAAGAGGCGAACTGAAGGTGAATGGATGAAATCCCAAATGCCTGCAGTCTCTGTGGTTTGCAGGGAAATGTGAGACCTTTCCAGCTGCACTGGTTCTGTGAGGACACTGCTCAGGAGTCACAAACCACAGAAATGAAGAGAAACCCCTACATGCACTGTAGTTACTGGACAGCTGTCTTCCCATGTATTGCTCCCTTCTTCATTTGATGCTTAAGCTGAATCAACCTCTTGGACTTGCTGTTTGGTGCAGGTTCACCTCTAAGACCACTACATGCTATGGGGGTCTAGAAGACAACCTGTTCCGAGTCCCAACCTTTACATGATTTTACACCCTCAGGCATTTGATATAAGCCTCTGAATCAGCATCTCAATTCCTAAATGAACCCACAAACCCAGATCTTGGTGTTGCCTCAATTCTCAGTTGAGCACAGCTATCAGCATCTTGCTTGCAGGGGGTCAGAAGTGCAGGCATGAGGCTACTGTCTGGCAATACTCTGCAGCTTGACTGCTTACAAATCACACCATAGTAGCATCTGTAGTGATTAGGAAAAGGGGCTATGGGTTCAAACTTAAACAGGGAAGATTTAGGTTGGATCTAAGGCAGAAGCTCTTCCCTGTGAGGGTGCTGAGGCGCTGGCACAGGGTGCCCAGAGAAGCTGTGGCTGCCCCATCCCTGGCAGTGTTCAAGGCCAGGTTGGACACAGGGGCTTGGAGCAAGCTGCTCCAGTGGAAGGGGTCCCTGCCCGTGGCAGGGGTTGGAACTGGATGAGCTTTAAGGTCCCTTCCATCACAAGCCAGCCTGGAATTCCATGATTCCATTGGTCCTCGGCTCCTCACGTCTGTCACTCACTGCCTTGCATTCCCTGAGTCTCAGGCAGCTTTACTGCCAAACTGCCTGTCTGCAAATGTGGTCACCAGCATCTGCCCAGGTGAGAAATAACCAGGGTTTTCTTGACCTAAACCTCCAGTGTTTTCAAACAGTGGTAGGTGCCAGCTGAGTGCCATTTGCCCCTGCTTTGCCTTGTGCACCCAAAACTTCATCCCTGCCTTTGGTTTCCAGACAATTAGATAAATATTTCTGCTTGAAGCTTCATAAACAGCTCGTGATCTTTGCATTTGGCACCAACATCTTCCCCCATGGGACTCCAAGGAGATTTGCTTGTATTCTAGGTGGAAAGTATGTAAAAGCAGCAATTTCTAGTACAAGTCACTACCTCAGTGCTAGATTAGTTCTCTACTTCTGAAACTCTGAAGCCCCAAAGGAGAGCTATGGTACAGGAGAAAATAGAAGCTGTAGAACAGGCTGTAGCTTAAATTAGTGGGGCCAGAAGGAAAGGACATAAACCTCCAGTTGCTATCAGAATGTATAATTTCAACGCTCACGCCTCACCTTGCAGAAAGGACATGACCTTGTCCCAGTGCCTAGGGAAAGGCAGAGAATGCCCAGCAAGACAGGAGGAATTCTGCCTGAGTCCCCCCACCAGTGCTTCCAGGGGAACACCTTCCCACTTGCTAGCAAGCTTGGAGGTACAACAACAGCATCAAACCTAATGATGTAAGGAACAGATGGACCTATGGGGCACTGCAATATCCAGCATGGGAAAAGGTAACTTAATAGGGAATGGTTCTGCAGAAGTGATTCTGGACAATGCCCAGCATCTGGCCTAGGTCCAGGACTGGACTCAGGACTGCAGTGAGGACAAAATTTATCTTGGGGTACAAGCCCAGCATATACAATATTACACTTAGAAAAGCAGATCTCCAGCTGAGGGAAATGGTTGTAGTGTCTTGAGCTGTGACGCCAGCTGAGGTTCTGCCCTCAGGCTATAAAAGGGGTTGAAATGGAGCCAAGGCTGCATTTTGGCCATCTGCTTGGCTGGGGCCAGGGGGCTGAATTTGCCATTAATGTTCCATGAAATACAGAACAAGAGTCGAGGTCGTCTCTGGACTTCATTAACGCTTTGAAATGCCAGGGGGAAAATCACATTTGACTGGGGGGCCAGCACAAGTCAGCAGAGAATCTAACATTTCAGTTCCCACTCAGGAAAACCCACTAGCTTTGTTTCAGTTCTGATGGCTCATTCCAAAATCAACTGAAATGACCACTTACGGTAAGAAAGTCCATTGGCAATGAAACCACCTGAAGAGGTTCATTCTGTTCTCTTTGGGGATTTTCATCCTCTTTCATTTATGATCAGTCAATGAATTTCTGTGGCAGAAAATGAACTCCTTGAAACCAGTCTAAGTTCTCAACCACTCACATTATCATGGTTTTGGGTATAGGATGAACTTTTCCAAGTCTCAGTCTTGATAAGGATGGATCTGACGTGCCCAGCAGAGCACCAGTGGCAATATAGTTATGCTATATATGCTATATATATGATGCACCAGCATCATCACAGTCAATTGTATTTGAATCAGGAAGTTCTTGTATGATTCCCAGGAAAATTACCTCTACAAACACCAGAGTTCACTCCTAGAACATGCTTCACTTTGAAAGTGAATGTGCCACCTCCTGGAAGGATTCAGATGGACATCCATGTGATGTATAGTGCCTATTGAAATCGCTCTTTTGCTTTCCAGCCAGAAACATCCAAATATAGAGAGCAGCTTGTTTGTGTTCAGCTCTGTGAAAGCACTCTCTGCACCACAGCATACGCTGAGCTATTCAGTCCTGTGCTGCTTCCCTGCAAATTGGATCCTGCTGCTCTCACTCCTGCAGAGGGGAAGGAGAGAAACAAGGTGAAATCAAAGCGCCATCCACCTCAAGCTGCTCTGCCTTCCTGAGAAAGGAAGCATAAGGCTCTCTCCAGAAAGGAAGCAAATACCAGGCTCACTAATGTCCTGTGGACCTCATCGTTCAGGTTTGTTACTGGTGACGAGCTGCAGAATTACAGCTGTGGGTGTTTTGGAAACCCAAAGTCCCGACTGGAGACTCAGACTCATAATCCCCCTCCGGTCCCCACAAATTCTTGCACGCTTTGGTTCCAACAGCTGAGAAAACACAACAAAGTGCAATTCACTTCCGTTCCGAGCGGAAGCAGGAGAATTTCTTGGCAATTTGAGATCCTTTTGTGAAACTGCTCATACAAAGAAGCAAACAGCCCAACTGCGAAGGGAAACTGCGGGCAGAGTTTAGTTGGGAGCTGTCATCTGCGTAAGTGCATCTTAAACTTGAAGGAAAAGAAGTCTCTGTAGGTTTGCTGAATGTTTTCCAGGGAGCCTGATGCACCTTTGCTGGAAGCTCAATACCCAGGACCTCTTCCAGAAAGCCCACGTGCTGCCCTCTCATGGTAACTGAGGGAGCCCCAGAGCTGGCTTAATGCACGAAAGGCCAGATCAAACTTTGCCAGACTTTCAAAACACCAGGTTTGATAGTGGTGTAAGGCTCTTTCTCTCTTCTCTAACTGTGGTTAACTTGAAGGGCATTGCTGGGCACTGCAGCCCAGCGGGAACCAGACTTTGGAGATGAGCAAGGCACTCCACCACCTTGATGGAGGACTAATGCCTCCTGGTGGTCCCAGACACAGCTCACTTGAGTGCAGAAGTGCACTCGTGCACTTCACTACTTCCACTGGTAGCAGGCTCTTCTGGCTGCTGGGATGCTGGGGACATCCCCGCTGGCACCTAGAAGTGCCCATGGAGATGCATGGGTCACCAACTGCGAATGCTCAGAAAGGGGGGATCAAAGCAAGAAGGAAAAAGGCAAAGAGTGGGAAATGAGGAAAGGGGAAAGGCAGAGAGGTGGTGTTGGGCTATGGACTGACCAGGGAGGAGCAGCAAAGCTGGAGCCCACCTGAGAATTGCAGAACCCTTTAACTGTAAACAAACTGCAGACACGGTTGTGACCAGGTAAGAAGAGGACAACCACAGAAGTATGAACCTGAAACTTGACTGATGAAATACCACAGCCCACTGCTTAATGAGGTCCCACGCAGTTTGGCAGAGAGCAATGGCATGGCTGTAGCTTCAGGAATCAACTCTCCCAGTCCAGTTTTCCCTGGGGGGGTAGTTTTCAAAGGGGGGTAGTTGTGATAAGTCTGAGCCTTGGCACACAGACAGCAAATAGAAAGACTTCTCCCTTTGCTTCAACATTGCCCCGTCAGCTCTGTAGAACAGGGAACCACCAAAGAAAAACTCTGCTTCAGATTAAAAATACTGCGGGGAATTGAGAAAACCTGGAGACTCTCTCCTAGAGTAAAACTAATGCGACTGTGCAGCTCACAGCGGCAATAGAAACGCAGCGGTAGCTATGATGGTGCAGAGATCTGAGGGAGGAAAGTGTTGGAGAGTATTTCATCAGGCCAGTTGTTTCAATTCCAACAAAATTTAATAGCTGGCCTAACAGAAACAATTAGATTGTCATATCTGGTGACAGTTATGGAATGAGCAAAGGAAGCACAGCCAGTGCCACCTCCAGGCTTTGCCCTTCTGCTGTTTGCAATGTGCTACCATCAGAGACTCTGGGCAGAGGACTGAGCTGCTTTGCTAGCAATGGGCAAGGCTGTATGGCATCGAGATCATTTTACTTCATCCCTGCTCTGCTCTTCAAAGTTTCAGGGTAAGCCAGGCTCATCTGACCCAGAAGATTGAAAAGAATTGAAAGAAAACAAAGAAGAATTCTAAGCTTTCATCCAAACCCTATTAAAGTCCCTATCATTTACTCTGAACACATGAAATAGCCTTTATTACAGTAATTTTTCTGAGCACAAAAGCTACTTTCAATAACACAGGAAGGGAAGAATCATTACAAACTTGCAAGAATAAAGGAGCATCTTGCAGAAACGCTTTGTCATGAAACAAATTATAAAAGCCTATAAATGGATGAGCATTATTACAGCAGCCAAGCTCTCAAACTAGGCTCGCTGCACAGGGAATGAACTGCTTCCCAAACAGGCAGGGGAAGTACAACAGGTACATCACAAGCTCTCCATGGTGGAGGAGAAAGCAAGCCTAAAGTCATTACCTCCCACCTCTGGAAAGGGAAGAAACATTTGGAGAAAGAAGTTGCTTCAAAGACTGATAAAAATACGCATGGGTACGCACCAGCATTTACACAACACACGACACTGCTCAACTTACACAACAAGGTCATATCGCTGAGGAACACAGGGCAGGGTGAGAGCTCTTGGCTCCTGGAGTCCAGCTCTGCTATCCACCCCCTCCACAACCTGCTGATGTGCTTTCTCCTTCTAGTTTTTTACTATGTGGTATTGATATGAGCTAGTTGTGTCTACTTTCAGCCTTCCTGTTGCAAGACTAAACACAACAAACTCTTTACATCTCCTAAACTAAGGCAGCTCCTCTGTTCCTCTCTTGCATCCTCAAAGCAGACTGAGGATATCCGCATCCTGCATCTGCTTCTAAGTTCTTATTTGCATGGCAAGGCACCTAGGTGAAAGCAGACGTGGTTGGCTTCATTTAGCTCGGTTAAATTTCAGTTACAAAACCAATCTTATGTCCTTTTTCCCCCCAGGTTCTGCATGGATGTATGGCCTACAAGAAGAAGCATGTTTGCTGGGAAGGTAACCTCATATTCAAACTGATCAGGTCAATGGTATCTCACTGATTGAGTCCAGGAGAACTATAATGCCCATATTAAACCCTGAGGGATATGCCATTTAGGGGACAGGGTTTCCTAGTCTGCTCTGTAGGTATGGAAACAGTAAAAGTGAGCACCACAGTCAGTAAGAGCCTGGGATGCTGCAGCAGTTCTGGAATCGGAGTGTTGCACAAATCACACCGGATGCTAAGAAAGAGTCCTGAATACCTGCCCCATCGGTCTATGGCTTTGAGACAAGTTGCCAGTGCTGTTCCTGGCTGTGGGTGCTCTTATTTCCTTTGGGGGTTTTGCCCTTGAGTCTGGGTGTAAACCTTTCCACTTATTCACACAGAGATATTTGCAATATGGTGATACTGGCCAGAAGCTTTGATTATGAGCTGCTGTGCCTGTCTTCAGTGTGGAGATGACCTTTGTCAGCTGCCAGGACTGCTGTAAGAGGCTTATGCATTTGAAAGCAATGGGCGGTCAGTATTAGGTCATCAAGATTATCAATGCTTTGCAAAAACGCCATTTGAGTATGTGGCAGACATGGGGAGCACCAAGGACACATTCGGATCCGTTTTTGTGCATGGTGTCTTTGCAGTCAGCCTTTCTGGGCAGCCGGAAAGGTCTCATTAAAGCTGCTTGCATTGCTGGGTTTTATGATAATGCTCTTTTCAAGCCACATAGTTCAGGAGAAGCAGGTAGGGATTGCACTGGCTCCAGGAGATGACAATATCCCCAGGAAAAATTCTGCATCAAGGCTGTGGAGAACTCTCCATTGGTTGGATATGGGTGGATATGGACAAGGCTGTGCATAGATCTCCCTGGGGATGCTACGGAGCTCCCTGAGCCTGGCAGACAGGTACATATGGCTATTACTGAAGAATGTCTCTGTCCTCTAGTCAGGAAGGAAACTTGACTTCTCTGCATTTGAAAGCGATACCTTGGTCCATGGCCTCTGCAAAGTGTGGATGAACCTATCAGCATTTCTCATTCTCTCTTTTGTTTTTTATCAACCACTTGTTGTGAAGACTTTTTCCCTAGGGTTTGCATTTGATTTCTTCCAAACATGCCAGGTTGGCTTTCACAGAGATGTCAGCAGAAGCACTGCGAGACCAGCACGTGGGTTTCCTCCCACCAAAGCATCCACAGTGTAGCTGCCTCCAGTTGAGCAAGGTGCCAAGGCCCCTTGATGAATTTCAGTGTGTGAATGAACTGGCTGCCATGTCACCTTTTTGTGTGTTAGACCTTAACTTTGGCCTGAATTGTATTTCTAAGCCTAAAAGCTCTTTAAACAGGAAAACATTTTCACTGGCTCTTGCTCCAAGCTTTTTTCCCTGGATTCAGTTATTTATTGGTTGTATCCTGCGTGACTTAATGCACGGGTTAGCTGAGGCATATGTGGCCTTTACTAGAACTGGACCAGAGGCAGAAATACAGCTCTGCTAACATGGGCCTTGAATTCAGGGAATGACCATGGGCGCTTCAATGATCCAGGCTGCCACAAAGTTAAATGGTGTTTATATTACAATAAATGGTTTCTTGTCCCAGCTTGATGCAACCCTTGGAGGGAGACCCAGGAATGAAAACCACGCAACAGCATCTAGGAAGTTTGTAAAAATAGAAATGGCATTCTGGAGTTTTCAGGAAAATATCAAAACCAAGTTTTCTAGGGTATACAGGAAGATACTTTTAAATCTCCATAAACAAAGCAATAAAAGACTGTCTAGATCTGGATTAGGGCAGGTTATGACTTTCAAAAGTGAGAGTTCTTCCTGAGTAAACCCATAAGTGCACCAGCCTTGTTAGTCTTTGTGGCAGAGCAACACAACCTTTCCTGCGTCTCTAAACACGTGCGTAGCATTTCCATTTCACAGGTTGACAAAGATGAAAAGCTGCCTTTCCTTCCTCCAACATTTACATGGACTTCAGGATACAGATATAAATGACTTTGCCCTCTTTACCCCTCTTGTCAAGCTCTATCTTTGACAAGCCCTGGTTTCAGCAGAGAAAAAGATGATGGGTAATTGAAACAAAGGGATTTAGCTAGGGCAGGGTCCAATGTCTACTTGTTAAAAGTGATCTTTGCATCAGTCCCATGTTTAACAAGTCTCATCAGTATATTTGGTGTTCTTCATTGCAGGGGAGTTACAAAAGAAAAGGGTTTTTACATTTATGTTAGGTACCATCTAGATTAAGAATTCAGCAAAACATATCCTGAATATTTGTTAGTTTTGCGCAGAAAGGAAAGAAGACATTCATTTCTCAAAGGACCATTTCCATCATCCCTGCCAGGCTCAGCTAAGCTGAAACCCTGAGTATGATTGCTGAAGTGAACTTGAACCATAACGAGTTTTTTAGATATTGCCCATCAGTGTCTTATGAAAGCAAAATTGGATGCTGGAGAGGGACTCTTGTCGTGGTTTAAGCCCAGGCCGTAAATTAGAACCACGCAGTTTCTACTCCCCGCCCCCCCCCCCCAGAGGGATGGGGAGGAGAATCGAAAGAATGTAACTCCCATGGGCTGAGATAAAAACAGTCCAGTAACTAAGGTATAACACAAATCACTGCTGCTGCCACCAATAATAATAATGATAAGAGAAATAACAAGGGAAGAGAATACGATACCGCCCGCTGGAAAAGAGCCCAACAGAAAAGAGGACGTGCCCTTCCGGGTAGCTCCCAGTTACATCCCCCGGCATGACGTGCTGTGGTATGGAATACCTCTTTGGCTAGTTTGGGTCAGGTGTCCTGTCCCTGCTTCCTCCCAGCTTCTCCTCCTCCCTGGCAGAGCATGAGACTCACAAAGTCCTTGGTCAGGGTAAACATTCTGACCAGCAACTGAAAACATCGGCTTTATCAGTATTACTCCCAGGCTGAAAGTCAAAACCACAGCACTGCACCAGCTACTAAGAAGGAGAAAAACTGACTGCTGCTGCTGAACCCAGGACAACTCTTCATCAGGGACTGCAGCAATAGGACAAGGGCTGATGAGTTCAAACTGAAACAGGGGAAGTTCAGGTTAGATATAAGGAAAAAGTTCTTCCCTGTGAGGGTGCTGAGGCACTGGCACAGGGTGCCCAGGAAAGTGGTAAATGTCTCATGCCTGGCAGTGTTCAAGGCCAGGTTGGACAAAGCCTTGGGTGACATGGTTTAGTGTGAGGTGCCTCTGCCCATGGCAGGGACTGGAACTCGATCACCTTAAGGTCCCTTCCAACCCAAACCATTCTATGATTCTCTGAGCCTAAAATAAAGAGATAAATAGAACAAGGGACAGGATAAATAGATATACAGCCACAACAGTCTAGAAACAAATCCACTTCTAGTAAGCCACATCTTTCCATTTTCCAGTATCTTGGGTTACAATAACAATATCTTGTGCTAGTTTATTAGGTTGCAGATTAATGGGAACCCTGCTAACTTCTGTTTCTTTAGCCTTACTGTGATATATATAGAAAGGAAAGCTAGGGAAGTCCTGCAGGTCACCTCTCATGTGGAGGAAACACATCAACTCACCAAAGCTGTAACATGCTCACTGTTTTGGGAAAGCAGAGCTGTAAGGAAACAGGCTGAAGAGAGGTGACTGATGTGCCATGTCCTTCCTGGCACCCCAGCTCCTCCTCCACAAGATAGAAATGTTTGAGGCTTTTGAGCTTTCTTTCCCTCAAATGGAAAAGGCCCTTTTCAGTTTCAGAAATCTTTTACATCACTGGTTTGGATCATTTTGATGGAACAAAACAGGAAGTCTATATGAAAATAAGCAAAAAATCCAAAAAAAAAAAAGGAAATGTGCAATGGCAGAGTGTGAAGTCTTGTGAATCTGGGTGCAATTCACTAAACACAAGATGCAAAAGAGGTTAATTATTATATTTTAATATTTTTCTTAAAAATTACAACTTTCCCCCACCCCAGGAGAACTCTGAAGACGATCAATGTTACTATCCCTCCATATTCCTCAAACCATACTTATAACTTTTTCAGCCGGCTCTGTAACTACTGAGCTCTGCAGATGTAATTTGATTGTCATGCTGACGTATGACGAGGTGAACCAGATCTGACTGTATGTATCTAGCAGTCATTTCAGATTGGTTCATCAATGAGCTTCACAATGTCTGTGGGGTTCAGAAGATTTAAATCCCATTATTAGGTATTTCCTATCTCTGATAGCTATACTTTAAAAATATTTTGAGGTTTTTTTTTTCAAGCATTTAACTCTGACCACTGCTGCTTTGCTTTGCTTCTTGTTGCCTGTTATTTGGTAGGAGCATGAAATGATGTTTGTATTTCACCCAGACTTGAGTGGGTGCTCCAGAAAATGGCACCAGCAAGAGTTTGGGAAAACAAAAAACCCAGAAAGATGAAGGTGTAGGTCTTTGTAGGAGGCACAGAGCCCCCAGGCTCCAGTGAGATTTGAACTCACGACCCCTGGTTTACTAGACCAGTGCTCTAACCCCTGAGCTATGGAGCCTTTCCATACTACCTTCTTTTTCATTTCCAAATATTCCATATAATAATTTCCTCCTGAGTGAAACAAAACCTGCACTGCCAAATTGTGCTGCTCCAGGATTTGCTGTCCTCTTTCCAAATTGCACTAAGACAAACATCCGAGTCACAAAGCTAACAACACACCACATCAGTCCAAATGGAGCTTTACCCTCCTTCAGCTCATCCCTGTATGGACATTAAGATACGCAGCTGCCCTTTCCCCAGCCAAGTAGCTTGGGAAGTTTACAAACTTTCCAAATGATATTTGGCTTCTTTATAGTTGTTGCACTAATTTACAAAGGAAGAAACCCACTGTTTTCCTCTGGATATCAGCTGTGTATTTGCTTTTTTCCTCTTGGCTCTTCAAACATGTTAATTCTTAGAAGTCCATGATGTGCTTTGGTTACTATGGCTGATGAGTGCACTTTCACATCTCTAAGTGATTCACAGTGTCTGAGTTTTCAGGATAGTATCTCCTGTAGTTTCATTCATTCTACTGAAGGTAGTTAGAAAGGGGTGTCTTAAGAAACACTCCTAGCATTTCTTCTGTTTCCTCTCTTATTGAAACACCCGTTAAACATTAACAGCCTTGGTGTGTCAGATGTTGTTAGCTAATTATGACGGTCAACAATGTTTGTCTGTCTTATATTTGCATAGCACAGCTCTGTGCTTGTTTCCAATCCCTGGATTTTTTCTGACTGCTTCACACCAAGTGGCCAGGTTATATTTCACTGGGATGTGTTGTTTCCATCAGGAGGATTTTCCAAAGCATGTATCCATCAGTGAAAATGGGTAACTCACGCTTCTGTCTTCATTCTCTCACTTCACTTCTTTTAACTTTCCTTCTCAGCAGGCTGACACGAACCTCAAATGATCAACAAAAGCAAGTGTACCTGGGAATGAACAATTCCATGAACCAGAAAGTGCTGGGGAATGACTGTTTGGAAAGTAGCTTTACAGAAAGAGGACCTGAGGATCCTGGTGGACAAAAAGCTGGATGGAAGCTGGCAATGTGCCCTTGCTGCCAAGAAGTTAAATGTTATGCTGGGCTGAATATAGCAAAGAATTGCATTAGGTCCAGGCAGCTGGTCCTCCAGGTGATTCAGCAGTGGTGAACTCAGACCTAGACGGCTGTGTTCTTGCTCTTGAGCTAGGATTTCCAGGAACCCTCTTGTGTGTGTGTGTAGATATGGGCCACCTCAGGTCAGCGCGTCCAGACAGAGCCACAGGAAGCCATGGTAGGGCCTTGCTGGCTGGTTTGAAGCACCAGTTGTGAGAAAATGACTGAAGCCGTGGGGATGGAGCGGGCAGCGGAACTGCGCAGTCCCAAGGCCTTTGATAATGCTGCCAGGCTCCTGGGGCGAGCTCTGCAGGAGAGAGAGGCCCAAAGTGACATGTCCCAGCCAGGACCCATGCCATCACCCCCCCAAGCACTGTGACAACCCCATTCCCTCGCACCAGGAAGGCCAGCAGCTACAAAGACCCCTGCACACCCGCCAGGAACCCGACCTGCCGGTGATGCTTGAGGCAGCGGCAAATGGAGCCGGGCCAGCAGAGGGGTCACACACTGACCCTGCAGGCATCTTGACCACTGCCCTGCGGGGGGGTCCCAGCTGCCCCGGCTGCGTCCTCGCTCCCATCCCACGGGAGCAGGAAGATCCGCAGCAGAAGCTGGGAGAGGCTGTGGCCAGGGCCTCTGCTCTCTGCCGGGGCAGAGGCTGCTCATGGCTCCTGGCAAGAGGAAGGCCAGCAGCTGCCAGGCAGAGCAGGAGCTGAGCCCCGAGGCCACCACCAGCTCTGCTGACTGCAGAGGGGGGGCAGGAGCGGACCCCGAGGCCAGCACCAGCCCCATTGCCTGCCCAGGGGGACAGGAGCTGAGCCCCATGGCGAGCAGAAGCCCCCCTGCCTGCAGGGGAGGATACAGAAGCTGAGCCCTGAGGCCATCACCAGCCCCGTTGCCTGCCCAGGAGGGACAGGAGCTGAGCCTCGGGGCTCACATCCTGTTCTTCCCTGGTGCAGGCAGCGGGGCTGGTGCTGGCCTTGGGGCTCAGCTCCTGTCCCTCCCCGGACTGGCAGAGTGGTTGGCGCTGCTCTGAGATCTTAGCTCCCGTCCCACTTTGGGCAGGCAGCGGGGCTGATGGTTCCCTCAGGGCTGAGCTCCCAGTCCGCCGGGCATGCAGGTGTGTTGGTGATGCTCTAGGGGCTTACGTCCTTTTTGCCCCTATTCAAGGATTACGTCCTTTCCGCCCATATTCTGCCTGTACCCAAGGGGCCGCCACCAGTCCCGCTGCCTGTTGTAATCACAGGCACTGCCACTCGGTCCCTGACTCATGGCAGTCCAGTGCATCTTGGTAAGCTTGAGAAAGAAATGTCTTGATTGAGAAGAGGGAAATATACTGTGCAAAAATTCCATTTGATGGGTATTTCTTGGTCCTACCATGTGCTCCTTTTTTCAGGTAGATGCAGAGCTTTGAGCAACTTGGTCTAGTGGAAGGTGTCCCTACCTGTGGCACGGAGTTGTAATCGGATGAGATTTAAGGTCCCTTCCAATCCGACTATTCCCTAGTTGGTTCCATCTCCCTCTGTTTTTTTCCCTTTTTTATGGGTGAAAACCACGGCACGGGCAGGTAAGAAGCAGTTAGACCATCAGGATGTACGTGGAGCAGTGGATGCTAATGGAAGAGATCACTCTCCTTCATGTGCATGTTCCCCCAATAACACCTTAGTTTCCGCTAAACCCTAAACCCTCCAGTAATATTTATTGTTATAAAGCACCTTAAACACACTTAAAAGAACCTGCCCTGGAAATATTCCTGATCATGGGAAGACACAGAGCAAAGCATCTCAGTTTGTTTTTCTTTGGCTAAAAGAACCA
Organism: Psittacula echo; assembly: GCF_963264785.1. Taxonomy (NCBI): domain Eukaryota; kingdom Metazoa; phylum Chordata; class Aves; order Psittaciformes; family Psittacidae; genus Psittacula; species Psittacula echo. The sequence continues at coordinate 11,783,562 of NC_137752.1, read as the reverse complement.
CCAGCACGTGGTTCTTCTTTAATAGGCTCATTAGAATGGCACAAGCCAAGAAGAAGAGAAAACCTGCTGGTGGTTCTTTTAGCCAAAGGAGCATTTGTTTTGTCTCCATTTGTTTAGTTGGTCGCTCAGAGTTCAGTGGTTTCCAACAGAATCCATTGTTAATCCCATCAATTAGAAGAAAACATACTCCAAGTATCACCCCAGACTTCCCATAGCTTAGTCTGTGCTGCTCACACCATTAAATCTGTGCTTGAGGGGTCTGGCTTGTATTTATTGAACAAGCAACATCTGGGAACAATCAAGTAATCTGAAAATCTGCCCCCGAGTTTGAGGAATTGTCCTTCTGAGAGACACATCAGCTGCTTTGTCCAGAGCTTATGCAACACGCTGGCAGCACCCAAACCCCAGTGCTTTTTCATTGCCACTATCACGCTGTGGTTCGGGTGACTGTCAGCAAGGAACTGCTGCAGCTGGTTTTCTTTTCTGCCATCCATTGTAAATAAATAAATTTACTTAGGTAATAAAGTAATTGAGAAGAATTGCTCAAAGTCATGAGGCTGAAATTATGGGGAATAGACAGTGTGCTTTTCATATGAAAAGGCAAGGCCCAGACGTTGCTCTCTGGGATGTGCCTTTGGAGTCCTTCTTACTTGACTAGGGTTATCCACTCAAGCTAAGAGCAAGGGTTTTCCTCTAAAGCAGGTCCAGCCTAAGGATCTCTGATCTCTCTTTATGTGGGTCTAGCTATCAGTAAACAGATGGTGTAACCTTAGAATGACTGACCGAGCTCACAAGAAGCCATCTACAAAATAAACACTCCAGGGACTAACCTGAAATCAGTAACTCTTCATATGAGCAAAGAAACAGATGGTGTCTAAATCAATTACAATGTACTTAGAGGTGTTTGCCTACCATTTGACAGGCAAAGCAATAGGATTGCAGGAATCTCAGTATCTCTGTTTAGACAGACGTCTGAAACGTTGGCCATGATAGCAGCAAGATTCAATATATTGGCTCATGGAAGATGAGGTCAGCCACAACCTATACATGGGGATATACCCTTCCAGAAGGTCTCCCAGATGACTGCATGAAATGAAGGTCTCTCTGCAGGGACATAGAAGGGTGGAGAGAGTACCACAGGTCTTAGAGTCAGCACATGGACTTGGAATGTCAGGTTTTTCATTTTGCTCCTCATGCTTTGCAAAGGCTGGTGGAGTGCACTTCGCTGTGCAGCTGGTAAGAACAGGAACTTCTTCCTCATATCTAATCTAAGTGTCCCCTCTGTCAGGTTAAAGCCATTCCCCTTGTCCTGTACCTGCAGGCCCTTGTCCCAAGCCCCTCTCCAGGTTCCCTGCAGCCCCTTTAGGCACTGGAGCTGCTCTCAGGTCTCCCCTTCAGGAGCCTTCCCTTGTCCAGGCTGACCCAGCCCAGCTCTCTCAGCCTGGCTCCAGAGCAGAGCTGCTCCAGCCCTCGCAGCATCTCCATGGCCTCCTTTGGACTTGCTCCAGCAGCTCCACAACCCTTTTATTGGGCTGCCTGCCAAAGTGACTCTACTTGTTAGCTGTATTTTGGGACATAACTGCTTCTTTCTGCAGCATGCAATTGTGGTGTGACTGTCATGGTTTAAGCCCAGCCAATAACTCGGAACCACGCAGCCGCTAGCTCACTCTCCCCCTTCCCCTCCCACCCCGGTCTCGAGGAATGGGGAGGAGAATGGAAAGAATGTAAATCCCACAGGTTGAGATAAGAACAATCCAGTAACTAAGGTATAACACAAAACCACTGCTGCTACCACCAATAACAATAATGATAAGGGAAATAACAAGGGGAGAGAATATAAAACTAAAAGGGGAAAAGGAAAGCAACCGTTAAGTGATGCACAATGCAATTGCTCACCACCCGCCGACCGCTACCCAACCGGACCCGAGCAGCAATCTGGGCCTTCTGGGTGACTCCCCCCAGTTTCCATCCTGGGCATGATGTGCCGTGGTATGGAATACCCCTTTGTCCTGGCTCTACTTCCTTCTGGCTTCCTGTGCCCCTCCTCACTGGCAGAGCATGAGACTGAAAAGTCTTTGATAGGAGTAAGCATTACTTAGCAACAACTAAAAACATTGGTGTTATCAGCGTTGTTCTCAGGCTAAAGTTGAAAACACAGCACTGCACCAACTACTAAGAAGGAGAAAAATGACTGTTACAGCCAAACCTAGGACAGTAAGGAAGAGCGGTGACACAATGTGGGTTCTCTTTTATTCAGCTGAGGCAAACTGAGACAGGCTGTCCGTGGGCAGTGAGCACGGCAGGGATACTTCAGCCCATCCTCCTGGGCTGCCCTGCCCATGGCAGGGGGGTTGGAACTAGATGATCTTAGGGTCCTTTCCAACCCTAACTACTCTATGATTCTATGATTCTCCTTCTCATCGCAGAGTCGGCAGCAGGGTGGGAAGCTGGCAAATGGATCAACTTTTGTTTTCTTCCTTCCCTTCTGCCTCATCAATAAAACACCATCCCTTGGTTAGCCCTCAGGATGCCACATCAAGGAAACAGACTGAATACAACGGTCTCTTTGAGTGACCGCTCCTTAAAGTCCAAGTTTCCAGCTGGGGATGAAAGAGTGGCAAATACGAGGTTAATTTTGAGAGAGCAAGAAACAGAGGAGTGGAGCAGAACTTTGTATTTAGCATTTGAACAAAGTTTGGGCAATGCGAAACCCTGTCATCCACATGCATATTTGCGTATACGTGGTAAATATGGACCGAGCCAGTCTGACGTGAGACCTCATATATAGCTGTGTCGTGCACTGGGGTGTCACTTCCAGCATCTCTAGAGCACAGAAGAAAGCTAGCTCTTTCCCTGCAGTCCCTTGTACCATGCCTCGACTTCTTCACATCAAGTAGGCAAGTCCTGCAGTGATGGGGTAAAAAAGCCCAGTCTGGTTGCACTACCTTAAATTTGAGTGAAATATTTATGGAGACTCTGTCAGCCTGCAGAAACTCTGGGAGTGGATGATGGTTGTGCATTAAAGCCTTAGGCACTGAAATATCTCATGGCAGTGGAAAACATACAGCAGCAGCTAAGAGAGGACTCTGACTTTCAGGTTCTTAGTCAGAGATGTACAAAGAGAAAATATCGGTATAAATGGTTAAAGGGTGACTCAGAGTAAGTCACATTGTATCTATTATTCCTGCTCTTTTTTTTGTGGAAGAAAATTGCCTTCTTTGAGAGAAATTGGAAATTAAGAATATCCATCCTCCCAAGCGTCAAAATACACAAACCCTCATTAGGTGGGCTGAAAAGCAATTCTCAGGCCTTTATCTGACAAACCAAGAACGTGGTTCTGCCTGTAGCTTTTAAGGAGAAAAGATGATTTCCCTGGCATGGGCTCAATGTCTGAGTTTGGCATTGGGTAAACTCACAAAGAAGCTTGAAGCCAATCAAGCCACTTTGTAAAAATCCTGCTGACAAGGAGCCCTTTGGGGGCACAGAGTAAGGACATACACCAATAAAATCCTTCTGAAAATAATCATGAATGTCCTATGCAAGGACATGTGCTTGGAGGGGGGTTTACAAGAGCAGCTGGGCTCAGGGCCTGGGAACACATGGCAGAGCCATAAGAGACACTGGTTGGCAAAAGGAAAGAGGGAAACAATTTGGTACAAGCTCTTTTCAGCCCCTGATTTTCAAAATAACATGGTTTAAATGTGATGCTGGAAGCACTTTTATGAGAAATAAATGCGTCTGGTAGTGGAAAGTGATAGAGTAGTGTGAATGTGAAAGGCTTGCTGGTGTGGAAAGGCTGTCTCGTTGCTTTCTTGAGTAAAACTCTGCTGTAACTCTATTTCTCAAAGTCCTGAGATATTTCCTGAGATACTTTGATATTGTCACCTCAGTGGTAGACCCTTGCAATGCTGAGAGCTGTCCTGGAAAGGAGCTGTTGCTGCTGACCTTACAAGCATATCAGGTATCGCACCAGGAGCTGCCACTGCCACCGCTGTGCTTTTGCCTCTGACCCTAACAAGTACTAGGGGAGTGAGGGCTGTTCTTTAACAGCAGTGTCCCTACAGCCTGGGGCTGGCCCCTCCTTCCAGTTTTTGTCCCATCTCTGCCACCATCCCTGCCCATCCCAGGAGCCTCTCCCAGCACAGCTCCTCTTTTGCACTGGCTCCTCATGGGTAACAAGTGGCTGCTGAGGTCTGACCCAGGCCAGGCAGGAGGTTTGCATCCTGCCTGGTGACCAATGCTCCAAGCAGGGCTGTACCCGCACCCTCAGATGAAGTGCCTGGAGGGTGCAAGGCTGGAAGTTGTTCCTTTTTTATCACTAGCACTCCTGGGAATGCCGGCCCTGGGCAATGAAGAGGTCGCAAGGAGGAGAGAGCGTGGTGGGGGGCTCACAGCCGGCTCCATTCCCCACCAGGTCACTGATCTCAATCAGCGAGAAGATACTGAACCTGCCACCAGTGTCCTCTTGTGCAGGGGTGTCCTGGCCATCGGCTGCCGCCTGCCCAGGAGGTGACAGGTCATCACAGGACAGCCACCGCTGAGCGGCTCAGCACTGCTGGAATAAACTGCTGCAACACAGATCCGCTCTTGCTTGGTGTTGGCTGGGGGTGCAAGGGGCTGTGCTGTGGGTCAGGGCACCAAGGGGCACAACCTGGTCGGTCTGTGATGGGAGCATGTTTGCTCCCCTCTGCTACCGAGATGCATCGTACATCTATGAAGTGCCAAGGCCTTTACATCGCGTACTGCATTGTTCCTGTCCTGAGAACTGGCTTGAGGGAGCTGCAGAAACCCTTCGCTCCTCTGCTAAAGTGCTAAAATCCCTCTCGTCCATGCATCCCCCTCTGTACGTGGTGGGAAACACAGAGATCACAATCATGGGCTGAAGCCAGCATAGGTGAGCAGTCTGCAAGAAGGCTGCAGAGGAAAGGAAGTCCCAATGGTGGTGGTGGTGTCTCTGTGTCTCTGATTCCCACCTCATCTCCAGTCTTTCCCATCCCAACTTCTACCTCCTTAAAACAGTCCCAGGAAACGGCAGGAGGCTGGATTTTGCTCTACATGTCCAGCTCCAGCTCATGCATGTGCATTACAGAGAAGAAAACCAGGCATGTGGCTGGCGGAAGGAAGGTCCTTAAGAGCTCTTCCCCAGTGGCCTGAAAGGACAGCAAAGCCCATGAAAGCAGCTACTAGGGTAGTAGGGAACAGGCTTGGAGGATGGGCAGCACACACTGACCTCTCAGCAAAGGAAGCTAAGCTTTCAGCAAGGAAAAATAATGATCAGAAGAGCAGAACTGGCCTATCAAAGCGAAACAGTGCCTGTGCACAGCTCCTGTTCTTCGGACTATCAGCTGAGACAATCTTATTTCATTCTTTCTGGGCAGGCTTTCATATTAAATCTCTTATCAGTGGGTTTGTGCCAGCACAGCACAATGCGTGTCTGCACAGCTGGAGCGGGTGGGACTCTCAGGAGACAACATCCAAGGGTAGAAATGAGCCATGGGAAATGAGCTCTGCGGGTGCATCTCGTGAAGGAGCTCCTGCAGAAGCGCAGGCAGTGGGTTTGCAGCCCCACTGCAGGGGGCTGATCCCTGAACTCTGTCAGGCTCAGTCCTGGGGGAATAATGGATTAAAATCTCTGCAGTGAGAAACTTGGGCCCATGACCGCCTTATTTACCTGCTACTTCACACACCATCCAGGGCCTGTTTTGGCTTTAGGCATAGAAATTTGTGTGTATCTATCTACCAAAATGACCTTTCTGCCTGTTGTACACATAACCCCCAGTCACTTATGCAAGCAGGAACCAAATTCCCCCCTCGCCCCAGTGTGAGCACAGCCCATTTGGAGAAGCTTCAGTCTTCTCAGTTAATGCAAGAAGTGCTGGTAATGAAGCCACTCAATGTAGTTTCCAGCCTCTTGGGAAATTAAAATGTGATCTTTTTTCTTCTTTATTATGGAAGCACCAGAATTTATTATTCTGTCCCTAAGGAAAGGACAGGGCAGAGGTGACTAAAGCAGAATTTTCAGCTAGCAGCAACACCAGGCATCAGCCCAGACGGATCGGTCACCTCAATAAATAAAGTGGCTGCAGACAGGAAAGTTGTTGTCTAACACTCAGCAGAGCCCTACAGTAGATGTGACATAGGGAGTGTATTTGCCATCCGTATTTCACATCATCAGAACTAAACCCTGACAGCAAGTAAAACTGACACTGAGGAATCGGATCCCCATGGGGCTGGATTTTGGCAGCAAATGGAAGATCAGGCACCACGTGTGTCACAGGAGCCGCATGTTGTAGGAGTGACATGGTGGTTCCTGCCACAGAGGGCAGAGGTAGGGCAGGCTCCTGCTGGAGACAGTGGGTGCACTTCTGCTTCCATGAAATTGCCTTATTCCCAAACAGTGGTGGGTGAGCCTCAACTGCCTTGGGTTTGTCACCAGCCGTACCGCTTCACACCTATCTACGCTAGATTTCCTCTCCCATTTCACTGTGTGTTCAAATAGTCTGGTAATGTCCTCCTAAAGCTCGTTACATTTTGCTCTTCTCCTTACTACTTGGATTATCACCCACAAACATAGGCATTTTGCTGCTCATTGCCTTCTCCAGGCCATGAATGTGCTGGGCAGCCCAGGTCCCAGCACAGAGCCCACAAGGTTGGCTACAGACCCCCCCACCATGAGAGCTGACCGTTCACCTCTGCTTCCTCTACCCCACCTGCTCTCAGCTCCCTGTCCATGCCAGGACCTTCCTTTGTCCTCTGTTCTCTGAATTTCCTTAAAACTTTAGGTAAGGATTTCATAAAAAGCTTTCAGAAACCCAGGTAGACTTCATCAACTGGATCACCCTTGCTCCATATGCTTTTTGGTGCTTTCCAAGGTCTCCAGAAAGCTGATGAAGCAGCATTTCCACTTTGGGCAGCCACGCTGACTCTTCTCGAGCAGATCATCTTTCCTAGGTGCCCACTCATTTCTAGCTGAACAGTTCTAACATGGCAGTTTGACCCCACTGGGCACTCCCCTCCTCTAACAGATTTGGGAGCTTGAAACAGCCCAGGAGATGGGCTAGCCACCTTCTAGTGGAAGATGCCCTTGCCCGTGGCAGGGGGTTGGAACTGGATGATGTTTAAGGTCCCATCTCACCCAAACCAGGCTGTGGTTCTATCAAACAGCAAGCTTTGAAACCCCTCTGAAGACAGGGCTGGCCCTTCAAGGACGATGAGAGCAGCGCTTCATACACCTCCCTGCAGGAGATTGTGGCAGGGAGCGGAGGGAAGGAAGATGCATGGGGGTTTCTTCGCTGCACCCCTCTCCCTCCTCATGGAGCAGCAGTGTAGCTGCGCTGTGCGCTCTGGTCCGACTGCGGCCCTGGAAACAGCCTCAGTCTTTCTGGGAAGCACCAGCACAGCTTTTGCGTGGCACGAGTGCCCTCTAGTGCAGACCCAGAGCTGTCCTTCACCCCAACCTTGGTGCGCCTCTGAAAAAGGGACCACAAACGTGAACCCCAGGCCTTGAAGGAACCGCACTCTCCATGAGCCATCCACACTGGTGCCTTTGCCATGGGAATGGCAGGAAGGAGAACGGACAGGGAGTGATTTAGGAAAATCACCTTATTTTAGTACTTTTCAAATAGGTCTGAGATTTCAGCACCGTTATGGAAATTTCCTTTCTGATTATTTGTTCCAAATTCTTGCACACTTGATGTCTGGGAAGATAAGCAGGTGAGAAATGTCTCCCATCGGGTGTCACTGAACAGCTAGACAACACCAGTCACACAGAAAACCTGTCACAGCAGAAACCCACATCGTCTCCTGAAGGAAGAAGTCCCAACGAAAAGAACTCAGATCATGTGCGAAGGCTTCCCTAAAGGGTCCCCCCATGGCAATCATTGCAGAGCAGAGCTGGGTGCCGGCCACCTCCATCCCACCGCCTTCCCTATGAGTAGTGGTATCAGAGGCATTGTGCTGCAGCGACAGCAACGTGGTGCACAGGCTGAGATCCTGGGATGTACCCTCAGATGAAGCATTCAGGCACAGTGGCTGTGAGCAGGCATCACCCTTGGAAGAGATGAACACTCAGCCAGGGCAAGATGCACCAGGATCGGGTCAGAGTTCTGTGGAGATAGGCACATTGCCAGCTCTGGAACTCCTGGCTCAGGGCAGAAGTCCTCAGAAGCAATGATTTCAGTCATTCATGATGCTGTGTCTTCTGCTGATACCGATACTTGCAGAATGTTATGAACACTCCATATGGGCTGTTAACATTGCACAGGGCAGTGTCCTCCAGGGTGTGGAGGGCTTCATCGAAAGGTTTGCGGTGGGGGTGTTTGCTGCCTTCGCTGTGCCGGTTCCAACGTGTGGTGCTGTGAGTGAGCATTTCTTGGTTCCTGGAAAGGGAAGGCTCTAAAAAGCATGGCCAAGGCGGGCAGGAAGGGGGTGCTTTTCCTCAGGAGGACCTGTCTACAGCTATTTTCCTTGGAGCCCTTGAGGCTGACCTCGGAGCAGTGCCAGCAGATGAGTTCAGGCAGAATGAGGTAAAAGCAGCCTTTTCCCACAGAATAGGGATGATTTGCCTACACTGATTGTTGACAATTCCTTCCAGCTGAGTTGCCTTTCAGGTCAAATGCTAATTTCCTTTTTATTTATTTTTTTTCCTCTTTAATCAGAGCAAATTCTGGTCTTCTTTCCATTTTGTGATCTACTGCTCTGTGATTATTTCTAATAACCCTCCTTATCCAGCTGAGACAGGACAGGGATGCAACACCTCACCTTGTTCTCTCACCCTGGCAGCCTTTGCGTTGGGTCCCAGGGGTTAGGGAGGCTGGAGTACGCCTAGGGTAGTCTGGGCAAGCCAATTTCTCTCTCTCTGCCTCATTTGCAAAGTGGGATAATGGCCCAGCCGCACAGCCCAAAAGTGATTCTCTGCAGCAGGGATCCAAAGGCTTTAGCTAAATTTCCTTCAAAAATCCCTAAATGAAGCTGCCCTAAATTACACCATTTAGACTAATGTGACAGCGCCCGTGAAAATTGCATTTTCCCAAATTGTTCTCTCCTCCTGAATTTGGGAGCATGTTAATTTTCTAGAGCAGCTAAATAGTTTCCTCTGATGATTAAAAAATGAGTAATAATAGCAGTGTCCGCCTTCCTGAGGCTCATGTAGGACTTACCAGCAAGAAATTAAACACAGTAGGAAATTCCTTGAAAGAGTTAGAAAACAAATGATTGATACAATCTCTCCCTCCCTCCCTCCCGGCTCTGTGATCTGCTTTTAGAATGATTATTAAACACAGCAAAATTCATTTGGTGCTGTAACATGAACAAGACAAATTACAGTCTCTGGAGCTCAGTTAATTGCTAAAGAACATACTGACCCTCTGCGGGTTCATCAGTTATGGTAACTAATGAAGAGAAACGTAAGCCTTGCGATGTGGGTCTGCAGCAAGGCTGCCCTCCTGCTGCGTGCAGAGACAGGTCCACCTCGGCTCTGTGTCCTCTGGGGTAAATCATGGAATCCCAGAGTGTTTGGGTTGGAAATGACCTGAAGGTCACCCAGCTCCAACCCCTGCCACAGGCAGGGACCCCTTCCACTGGAGCAGCTTGCTCCAAGCCCCTGTGTCCAACCTGGCCTTGAACACTGCCAGGGATGGGGCAGCCACAGCTTCTCTGGGCACCCTGTGCCAGCGCCTCAGCACCCTCACAGGGAAGAGCTTCTGCCTTATCTCCAACCTGAACTTCCCCTGTTTCAGTCTGAACCCATTACCCCTTGTCCTGTCACTACAGTCCCTGATGAAGAGTCCCTCCCCAGTATCCTTTAGATACTGTAAGGCTGCTCTGACATTTCCACGCAGCTTCTCTTCTCCAGGCTCATTTTTCTTTCTTTTGGTGTGAAACGAAGCATCCACACTACCTTACTGGGCAAAATAGGAGGTGGATTCCCAGGAGCCATTGTAGGAATGAGCAGTTCAGTGATCAGACTCCCACCCTTGATTTTCTGCAGCTAACCTGAAGGATCTTGCTAAGACATTGAGTCTTCTTGAGGTGGGGCTCATCTCACCTCACTTTAGGTCTTTGGAAATAATCCAAATTGCCCATTGCCTTCACCAATCCCCAGCAAGCCCTGTGGGCACTTTTCATAGCCCTGACACCCAAGGTCCTGCCTGCCCTGGCAGTTTCACACATTCCTGAGGGTTTACATCCCGAATCTCACGGCAAGTTGACTTTGAAATGTCACAAGATTGCTCTAAAAATCACTGGGCAATACTTAGGGATGGGGGGTGAGGCCACATTCAGTTTTTTTGGTGTCATCACAGAGGTGGGAGTTTGAGATTTGCATGTGGACTCTCAGTGCTCAGTGCAGGCTCTGTGCATCACAGGAGTCATGATAAATTCATGAGTGCTGACAATGCTGCATGCAGTTTCATAACAGACCCATTGCTCTGTTTTCATCAAAACACACCCAAATTATTTTTTCTTCTTTTCTTCTTCATCATTCTATTGTATTAGAGCAAGATGTAAAATTATTAATAGAATAGTCCATTAATTTGATGATATTTCATTATTCAATTATCTCCTCCATTATTCTTCCACATTAAATCTGAATAATTTATTCAGTGAATTTTGCAAGCAAAATGTTCAATGCATAATTTTCTCCTTTGTTAATATTCTCCTAGTTCTAATTGTCCACGAGAATTTGATCTAATGTTTTACAGAAGAGCAACCTGAAGACAAAAGGCCCAACACAGTGCTGAGCTGAGTGTGACTGTTGGTGGTTTTTCCCCATTGAGGCTCTCGATGCACCAAGTGTATGCTGGGAAGCCTGCAGAAAGAGGCAACAGGCTGTACCTGCACTGGAGCCAGCAGTAGGTCACATTGCACATGAAGCAGTGTCACTCCGTATGGAAATGTCATAAAAGCCTTCAGAACAGCAGAGTAGGAAAGCATCGATGTGCACAACTCACTTGTCCCAGCATCATCCTCTCTTATCCTGTGCAAAGTGCTCACAACCTTTGGGGGTCATTAAATGGAGACAGAAACAACTTCTTTCCTACCCTGTTCATCAGATCTGTGCTGATTCCCACTGGAAACCTCAGGAAGAGGAAGCAGCTTGGCTCACCAGGCTTCCCTGAGGACACACTCAGTAGCCCCCAGCCTGTGTAGGAGTCCAAAAACCTCATATCACTGAGATCCCATGTTGGCCTGTGGACATGCAGGATCAGCTCAGGCTATGACTCACCTCTTGCGCAGACAAACTCTGGTCCAGTGCACACAGGCTGTGTCCACATCGTACCTAAGGCCTTTCCTGGGGAAAGCAGGAAGTACGAGCAGTAGGTAGTGATGATAAGGGCAGGATTAGCACCATCTGTGTTTGGCTGCCTGACAGCATGGAGGCTGCTCAGAGACCCTTGTCCATCAGCCGTGAGAAAGCAGCTCCTTCTGCTGCTCATTCAGACCATTTGACTCTACGATACTCAGGATAGACCAACAGCTCTCTGCAGGTACATCTGTCTTTCCTACATGTATAACCAAAGACCAAACTTTGAGAAGGCAGAAGTTAAGCAACCAAAACCCTATTCCATCACGAAGAACACTGACAATGTCTTTGAAAACAAGCAGGTCAAGTTTTAGCTTCATTTAAGGTTTGCTTCCAGTCTTCTGTTGTGCACTTTTCCAAAAGAACCTCACCCTGCTTGATCCCTGTTAGCAGTTACCAGTCTGCTTGGAGGACTTCCAGTCAGGGGAATGCCTGCTAGCAGGGACCGAACTGGAGAAGGTGGGAGAGTGGCAGCACATGGGCTGCTTCCTGACATCAGTGCATGAAGTGTTTTCAAATGACACAGTAGAAATAATAAATAAGGAACTTTAAAGTCAGAATAAAGTTTTCAGGCAAAATTTTGGGGAACTTCTGGAATTCACCATTATTTCCATGAAAGCCTCAGCCATTGCTGGGATGTTTTTCGCTAATATGGCGAACTCTCGCAATTTCCCAAATGAAAACCACAAGCAAACTGAACCCTTTTGTTTTCATTGAAAACCATTGACCAGCCAGTCACCTTCACTGTTTACTCAGCTCAGCTGCCTGTGCTGATTTATACGCAATATCCAGTTAAAGTGGGACGCCCTAAGTCCATATTAAGAGACTGCTGGAGCCATGATGAACTCAGTATTGGCATCGTAACAGTTACAACTCAGGGAACAGCATTTTTCCTAGCCTAGTCAATAAATTAGTGGTAGAAATAGTGGTAATGTGAAGTGATAAAAATAGAGTCCCACAAATGCAAGTTTTCCATGGTAAAAGCTAATAACTGCTATTTTCTAAAATAACATATTAGTGCTTACCAGCTCAGCAGAAACAAATGGACTGTATCAACCCATTGCAGGGTTCCCATCAACCCACACAAAAGGAGATTTTCTGATCCACTTGGACAGAAGTCTCCAGAAATAGACATGCTTTGAATTGCCCTGATGTGCACACACAGAATAACGGGGCTCCAGATAAACCCAGGTGCTCCAGCAACTTGAGGAGCCAAGTCACCAGTTGGGAATATCCATGCCAACTCCTGCGAAGTGTGAAGGCAACAACAGCTTCAGACCCTGCTCTCCAGGGAAGGGAATGTCACCCAGAGACTTTGTTGAACTGCAATTGTGTTGTGCCTTGGTGGTTTGTGGTTTGTAATGGCCATTTAGAGGAGCCAACAAAAACCAGCCTGGAGTCTGCATCTCTCCAGGGAACTCTGGTTTCTGCCTAGGGGTGTCTGGCTGAGCTGTAGCTGGTGCCTCTGGATTAGTCCCAATGGATGTTTCCCTCAGCAGATCCAAGGTTTGGGAAAGTGTAGAGTCCTGCATCTGGGCAGGAACAACCCCAGGTTCCAATATAGGTTGGGGAATGACCTGTTAGAGAGTAGTGTAGGGGAGAGGGACCTGGGAGTCCTAGTGGATGGCAGGATGACCATGAGCCAACGCTGTGCCCTTGTGGCCAAGAAGGCCAATGGCATCCTGGGGTGTATTAGAAGGGGGGTGGTCAGTAGGTCGAGAGAGGTCCTCCTTCCCCTCTACTCTGCCCTGGTGAGACCGCATCTGGAATATTGTGTCCAGTTCTGGGCCCCTCAGTTCAAGAAGGACAGGGACCTGCTGGAGAGAGTCCAGCGCAGGGCAACTAAGATGATGAAGGGAGTGGAGCATCTCCCTTATGGGGAAAGGCTGAGGGAGCTGGGTCTCTATAGTTTGGAGAAGAGGAGACTGCGGGGGGACCTTATTAGTGTATATAAATATATAAAGGGGGAGTGTCATGAGGATGGAGCCAGGCTCTTCTCAGTGGCAAACAATGATAGGACAAGGGGTAATGGGTATAAACTGGAACACAAGAGGTTCCACTTAAACTTGAGAAGAAACTTCTTCTCAGTGAGGGTGACAGAACACTGGAACAGGCTGCCCAGGGAGGTTGTGGAGTCTCCTTCTCTGGAGACATTCAAAGCCCGCCTGGACACATTCCTGTGTAACCTTATCTAGGTGTTCCTGCTCTGGCAGGGGGATTGGACTAGATGATCTTTTGAGGTCCCTTCCAATCTCTAACATACTGTGATACTGTGATACTGTGGTTGCCCTAAGCTCTGCAGGGGCAAGCTGGAGAATCATATTTGCTCAGGGGGTGGGTAGTCTTTACTACTGGCAGCCAGTGTTTTAGGCACTGGAGAACCTGAGCTGGATGGAGAAGAGGGGCAGGGAGACCAATGGGAAATGTTTCACGTGCCCCAGTGGAGGACAACATCTTGGTTTTTCACTTGTGTGGAAGACTTGTTGGGGCAGCGTTAAAGGTGTTGTGAGGTGGTTGGACTTTCCCTTCCTCCTGCCCTGTCCAAAACAGACATAAAAATTGGCCCAAGGGAAGAATGCTCATTGAAAGGCTTCACACATTGCCCCTGCCAAAAAAAGAAGTGTTAGGAGTTCAACCAAATACAGCCCATACACAACAGGCATCCAGAAATAATGAGCCAAGTTCCCTCAGTCGGAAGCCTTGTATTTTTAGGAGTCATGAAGAAAACACAAAGTGTAGATTAAAAATAATATTTTCCATGCAACATGGAAACCACCTTAATTCTGATCTTGCTGCAGGAACTGAGCTGAGGCTCCAACGGACTGAGCAAGGAGCACAGCATGGGGGAGCAAGGTGTCTTCAGTGGCCTTCAGATGGGGATATCAGCTGTGGTTGCAATAGCGCTGAGTTTTCTTACCCAAGTCTAGGCATGTTGCTCATAACAGGGGAAAAAGCTGAGAAAATAAGTGAAGGTAAACTTTTCTTTTTAAGTATTATTTCATGTGAGGATCAAGCGAGTCACTGCTGTCATAGCAGTGTCTGATAAGGGCTATGACTGTAGACACAAGGACACTGAAAGGGAATATTAGCTTTTTTAATTGATATCCAAAAGCAGAAAACAGACTTGATACTGTATCATGCAGAGAACTTGGGAATCCACCTAGTACTTTGGAGCCATTAATTATTGCTTAATTAGAGCAAGGAGAATTTGCAGGATATATGGCAGCAGTTAATGGCTGCTTCTCCTGAGACATGGATCTGTGTACAGAAATAGCAAGTTCCTTACACAAAGGGCAGCTGACTTTCTTGACTGATTGAGCGTGTTTATGGACAGGGTATATGTTCACATGGTGGAGCCACATGAACATCCTTGTGACAACACCAGTCCCAGTGAATGTTTTAGAGAAATTAAGGGGAAAAGGAAGTGACCTATGGGAGAAGCCTTGGTGCTGGCACACAACAATATCCCCACAGAGAACTGGGTTCAGACTCAGTCCTGCTCAGCTCTCAGCAACGGCACAAGAGAAATTCCTTTCCATGTTGTCATTGTGTTTATACTGGTGCCTCCCAGGCCTGGGCTGATAACAGTGGGTGATGCTGGGCTGCATGAACATCGAAGAGGCACAGAGGGCTGTTGCAGAGGCAAATTGTTGGGCTCCAGGGACCAGACATCACACTGCAAGCATGGAGGAATGCCTACATTGGCCATTTTACATCTTTTATCATTTGGCAGTAATGTTACTGTGGCAATTGAAACAGACAATCAGATAAAACCTGCAAGAGCCAACAAACTAGTCTTTCATTTGGAGTCAGCTACAGCTGTTCTCTAAGTCCCAGTGTATAAAGACAGTTTGGATTGTGGCCTCCTCAACAAGGTGAGACAAATATTTCTTGATATTCGTCAAAACCCATTAATATTAAGCAGGTTATCTCTTGCGTGAAAGTCCGACATTGGAGTTACAACAAAGCTTTGATTTGCTTTTTTGGAGTACTCTGTATAGTTTTCAGGGCTCTTTAGTATAAGAAGGTACAGGTGGCTTCGTCACACCTACACTGTCTCTAGTCATCACCTTAATCCCCTTAACAGACGTGTTTGAAAACTATGGTGTGTCCTAACACCATGTCTCCTGTTGACAAACTTACACAACTTGAATCCTGATGCTCAGGACCTTCTGAGTGCTATCTGAATCTGTTCACAATTGTCTACACAGTTCTTGCTCTGTAGAGATCCATTCCTTCCCTGCAGTTCACTCTGCTGTTTCATTCATAAAGATCAAGCACTCCTCTTCCAGCCTGGCATCACAAGACAAGCTTTACATCTCCTCCTAGAGAACAGATTCTTCATGCCCCTTTGTTGCTACTGCTCCAATTTCTACTCACCTTTTTGGACTGCAGCTGTACACGGTGTTTCAGATGAGGTGTGAGCAACAGCTTGCCCAGCAATATTACCATGCAAAACCTCTGTGGAAACACTTCATCTGTTACTGCCTCGTACCTGTCAGAGTTTTCAGTTACGTCACGATAGTGGCAATACAATGACTGTGTTTAAGTATTTCTCTACCTCTCTTGCTTCCAGTTGGAAGCTCTATAATATAGCAAAATTCCGGTACTGAACCCACAGATGCATGACCTAAAGACTTACTTGGGAATTTCATTACATTTCTATTGTTCGAGCCCTAAAATTCATCAAATTCTTTGGATACTCCACTGAACCACCCTCACCTTCCAGTGATTTTATGACCTGATACCTGCTTCTCTGCCAAGGTCACTGAGTAGAAGATCAGTTTGGTCTGCTCCAAGGCTGAGACTTGAAACTTCACCGCTCCCGTTTCCAAGCTCAGCAGCTCCCCTTTCAGCACAGTGTGTGTGTTTTTTCCAGCTAATTCCCTAGCTCCTTAAAATTTTTGAGCTAATCCCCATCTTTTCCAGATTAAACAATAATTTCCCAGGAGGCACAGTATCAAATACTGAAGTCCATGCCCATGAGATCTGTTTCCTTTGCCTATAGTATCTGGTAGCTAACTGAAAGAGGGCGCTGTGTTAGTCTGTCTTGGATAAATAGGTGTCCCTTTTCCTCCTAGTCTCTATCTTCACTTCTCTCATCTTTCATTTGAAATTTGTTTTAAACTAACTGCCACGTACCGTAGGGGTCAAGTGGGATTGCTCCTTCAGCTTCCATAATACCTTCCTTCAGTTCAGCGCAGAAATCCAGTGTATTAAGTGCTCTGATTCAGGCTTTCTAAAGATCTCCTTAAAAATCTTAAGAAGATTGTAGATCTTCTTGTGAGGATCTACAATTGCTATCCAGTGTTCAGACTAGAAAACTACTAAAAATGATGTTCAAATTCACCCAGATACCCTCTCTCCCTGTCTCAGCTTTGCAGTGAGATAGATGATTACAGATGAGCTTATCTGTGAGGAAAATTCATTCACCGATAGCTTTGAAAAATTATGAACCATCATCTAAAGACTCTGAAATGTACAGCAATTTTCCAGTACAGTGCTTAAACTAAACATGCCTCTACTTAAATCTCATCCATATTGTCTTGTGTCGGACACAGTCTCCAGGAGAATACACAGCAGGTTGGCACAGGGAGGGCAGCGCACACGGCTGGGCAGGAGTCAGCCTCTGGCCTTTGCTGGTATTGCGCTCTAAATATGATATTTATTAGCAGTACCAGGGGAAGATTAAGTTCAGGTACAATGACCATGGCTGTGTAATTTTAATAGACTCTGAATTTCAGTTTTCCATGCTTAAAGTATTTTAAATCACACTTTAACTTTACAGTCAAGTGATTTCTACGGCCACAGAGTGCAAAACAGGATTAGATTATTATTTCATGTTTACTGAGCCTTGCGGTCTCAGAACCACAAAAGATGGACCAAATCCAGTTTTGTCACGGGACATCATCTTCTTATTTCCATATTTTCCAAGGAAAGAAACAGTATTTGAGGCAGATGGTGTGACAGTCTCCCTGCAAGGGGCTCAGCAGCCGGATGTTTGGGGTTCCATCCCAAAGGATGGAGCTGTGGGCATTTTTATTCCGCACATTGGAGCCTGTGGAAGTGGATGGACCCATTCAAAAATGCTTCACTTTCGGAAGAGCTCTCATTGCCTTTGGACCACTAGAGGGAGGTGCCTGTGCTGATGGGAACTCCGCAGCCCAGCAAGCGCTGAGACTTTAAAGCGTTTGTAGATAACATGCAAACATCAAAAGGGAACTTGAATCTGTGTTACAGGGCTGACAAATGGCAAATGCAATATAAAATAAAAGCTGTCAACTAACAAATGTGCTGCTGAGGGTACGGAGAGCTATCGAAGGAATCACATGGGAAGGGAAGGCTGTGGGAGCAGCTCTGCTGCTGGGTGATGGTGGGGAGGGAGCTGGGGGTGAGTGTGCCACGCAAGCAGATGGGAAAGAAGATTTTAAGCAGAAAAGATGCCAAATCCACAGAAATTGCTCTGCAAATCCCACTCTCTGTCAGGTGTCTGGTCTTGAGCATCAAGAGCCCTCCAAACACCAGGCTTTTTCCTGCCTGTATCCCCCAAAACATCACAGCAAAGCTGCAGACTGGCTCATGGGGTGGAGGGGGAGCTATGGAATGGCTGAGGGGCTGTGTTGACTTGAGTGAGCAAATGGGCTATTGGCTCAGGTCTGGTTTAATCTCATTTTGGGACAGAGGAAGAACCTCACCCAGCAGCAGGGGCAGCAAAACTGTTGCATTTCTCCAGCCTTGAGCACAGCAAAGCTGAGGAAGAAGAGGAAGAGAAAAGAGGGCTGCAGTGAGATGGGCCAAGGAGAACTTGTTCATATGGAAAGCACGTCTCACATTTCAAAACTGCTGTGGGGAATGTGCTGTGGCATCTGCCCCCAGTTTCATCAAACTGTACGTATTCATGTGAATCTACCTGTTCATGTACTTGACCTCCCTGGCACGGGACTGTCTTTGTCACTGTGCACACCCTGTGTGTGCAGGGAGGGAAACACGCTGCTGCTGTCACATGCTGCCTGCCGCATCCATCCAAGCATCCCAGCCTTTCCTTGTCTGTCTCTTTGTTATGGGGCATGTACAGCAATTAGCAGCTCAGACTTCTGACTGTTTCCTGCTTTTTTGCTTTTTCTTTCATATATTATTCATTTTTCCTACTTGTATTAGATGTTTGCAAGGCTTCCTCCTTTGAGCTGTGAAGAGAGCATTGGGCTTGAAATGCTTGATGGTGGTGACACCTTGGATTTTTTATGCTAGTGTTTGCTTGAGCAATTTTGTGTATGAAAGTGGAATCGATGAGGCAGGAAGAGAGGGATGGGTTATGTGAACCAAGCTGCATCCCTCCCATGGACGCCCCTGGATCCCACTAAGAAACAGTCCTGGCAGAAGCTCATAACCTGCTCTATGCCAGGCGCTTTCCCATCCCATCCCAGGCCAGGTCTACCTCAGAGATGCTGAGGAAGAATGAGGCTTGGATGCTTTTAGATGATGAATAATTTTTTGTATACTTTCTGCAAGGTATCTGTCCTATAAATATGTAATGCAAAATACCCAGCCTCTGTTCACCCAAAATACAAGAGACTGAGCTCTGTGTCCTGTGGCACTGAATTAATTTGTTTATTGCTTCTAAGAAAGTGCATCTAGCTTCTGCAAAATTCTTGTATCTATTCCCCACAAAATTGTTAACAAAAAATGATAAATAATATATATATATTCTAAACCATTTTAGCAAGTTAGCTCACACTAACTCACCTCATCACATTTCCCAAAACCTCAGGTGAACATGCACTTCTATCAGTGCCCAAAATGAGGGCTGGGGTGAAGTATTTCCTGGAGAAGGTTGATAGATAGGCGGCATTTCAAGACAGAATGGCTGAGAAGCACGTTTCCAGACTCCAAAGCCAAAGCTAAGGTGATATTGGAAGGAATATTAACAGCGTAGACTCCGATATAACTTCTATTCGGAAACTGCCAGGAAGTGATTTAAAAATGCACCATCTTAAAAGATGTTTGCCTTTCAGCATTTAAACAATGAATTTAAATTCAGTTCACACAGCAATAATGTTGTTTGAACACAGGACCTGGCATTTATTTCACCTGGAGTAGCAAGTGCTGAGCTCTGGTGAAAACAGGGACTCAAGAGCAGAGCTGTCCACAATTGTATTAAAAACCCTTGTTCTCAAGTCTGAAACGTGCTATGTGAGTTTTGAAGGGTCTGCCTTCAGTGCTAGACATATTCAATATTCCTTTAAAATCTGATTACAGCCCAAGCATCAGCGTCCTGCTGTTTCAAACAGAGGTTGACAGAGAACAGCAGATTTTGTCAAGAAATTTTGAGGAAGGATGGGGCAATTCCTGCTTTTGTCAGGTGAAGAAAAGCCCCGATTTCAGCAGATTTTAGACAAAGAATGGGAAGGCAGAGCTGGAAAACTTGTCTGTTTTTTGAGAAAAACCAAAGCAAATTGCTGCAAATGACTCCTCCATGTAATGCTTAATTTGATCAAAACAGAAAAAGAACAACCTTCACTCAAGTATTTTCCTTCAGTAGTAGTATTGATGATACTTTTTGCTCTTACAACTGTCCTTGAACAGTACTGGAAGTGACAATATACTTATACATGATTTTACTGATATCAGTGGTTTTTATCATATTGGAGGAGTGGATTTATCCATCCTTACTAAGATCTTTGCTAATGCATTCAGGTCCGGTGGACTCAGTTTTGTGTCCCCACAACCTCCCCCAGGAAGAACTGGTCTTTAGAGACAGGTATGGAGAAATGCAACAAGTCAGTCCCGTCACACTGATGATAGAAACATCCAGAGGGAGTTTGTTTTGGTCAGATCCGTCCTGAAGGAATAATTATTTCAAAGTGGATCAAATCGTGCCATGCGGGATGGACTCACATGCAAGACGAGGAATTTTTTGCCAGTCCACTGAGATTCAGACCTGCGGGGAAGCATTTTTATAGTGATGGGGCTGTCAGGCTGGGGCTATCAGGCAGGTTTGGAAGCAGCAAATCTCAGGAGGTTTTGAGGGAGATCGTTGTTATATCTACCACTTGTCCAGATGCATTTTATTACAGTTGCTTCGCAGCTGTGTAGGAATTTTAAGCAGGATGGAGACTGGAAGGACCTGGCAGTGATAATTAATGTGGGAGCTGGGACTCATCTGTGTGAGAAAACAATAACAAAGTTAAAGCATTTCAGCTCTGTCTGCAGCAATCTGCAGGCTTGGGATAATTCTGTTAAAAAGCCTAAAATGTCTTTAGCAACAGATAGTCTTTGTCATTGTATCCACCACATGAGAACCAAGGAGGAGAAAAAGCTGTCTTAAAGTAAACCAAATTAAAATCTATGTTTGCTTTTCTGATGGAAAATAGAAATGAGACAAAGAAGAAAAGTTGGGTATTTAAAGGGATGCTGTGATGGAGGGCAGATGAGGTGATGCAACTGATGAGGAGTGAACCTGGGCAGGTTTGGTCTTTGCTCTGCTTGATGGGTCCTGCATTGACCAAAGAGGTTCCTGACCTGTTGGGGTTGTACCCATGTAAAGAGACATTATCTGATCTTCAGCCTCGTGCAGGAGGTTTTGCACGTACTTCCCACCATCTGTAGAACGATAGCCAATGCGATGGAGAAGGCCAGCGACAATTCAGCCCTGAAAGTCTTCAAAACAGAGCAGTAGCTCAGCACCAGTGGGATTCAAAAGCCACTTTCCCATCATTAGGAGAAACCTGGGGGTAGGGGAAATCTGCCTTTAATAAAATGGGTTTGAGGCTTGGTTTAAGACATGGCACAGGTCCATTGGGCTGCATTGAGCCAGTAAGATGGCAAGAATGGAGGGGCCCAAATCTTTAAATATTAACTATCACCAGGGTTTTGTACCTGGTAGAGACGTGCCTGGAACTACAGAAACAGCTCCAGGGAGTTGCAAGGTGTACAAAAAAAAAAAATTACATTAGAATCTGTCCAAATTGGAATAATTTAAAGAGAGTTAAAAAAGGGTATTCAAGAATAGACTTGTTCTAAATGTCTCCATGCTGATTTCACTGCCTCCAAATGTGAGGTACAGGTATTTGTGGAGTTATAAGTAGGTCAGTTATTTTTGTCACTCATTATTACTTGTGAAAAATGAGTGTAGCAAACGTACTAACACACTGTAGCAGCTGAATTTGGGACACAGCATTTCTTTTACACATTTTTAGGATATGTCTAAATGACACGATTTCATGATTGCAACGTAGCAGTCAATTATTTCCAAAGACCAGCATACCGGGACATGCCACATGAAACCCCATTCTGGTATCACAAAGCTGCCATTGAAAATACCTGTGTCAGTCAGCTGCACTGTAGTTCTCATAGCAGCTGGATGCAACTTGCTGAAGCTTGGTGAGCTTGAGTCTCATCTGAGCCACAGGATTATTTCTTTTGCTGTTATTCACAGGTATGTGTTCAGCCATACAAAGCACACAACACAGTACTCCTGGCAGGGCATGCATACTGTCATGGTAAGTTACATCTCCGCTTGCTTTAGAAGTCAACACTGGCTGCCTCTATGGTCAACAGAGAGACTTGGGCATCCTTAAAGGAGGACACACCTTGTCTGGAGGTGGGGGTTGAACCTTCTCCAGGAAGGTTTTTCTCTCTCTTTGGACTTAAGGTGGAGATGGGCATCTTAGATTATGATGTTAGATGAGATGGCTCTAGAGTCTATTAACATCAACAGGGACATTCCCACCAGTTGACAGACACTGTAGGTGTCACTCTTTACAAAACTCCTGTTATAGCCAAGCTCAAGCCAGCAACATCCAGGAGCAATTCCTGAATGTCCACCAACTGCAGAGCATCAGTTACAGCTAGAAAAATGCATGCACACCTTTAAAATAGGGCTAGGTTGGGGTACAGAGGCTGGGGACTGGTCTTGGAAGAGCCCCAAGCTGGTGGCACAGATGAGCATTTTGGGTAGATGGGGCTCATCACCCTTGCACTGGAGCACTGCAGAGAAATGAGGGCTGAATTTCTGAAGAGCAGATGGGGACACAAGAGCTTGCAGGACTGTTCCTAAGGTGTGTGGATGGTCACAGGGGAAAAATGAACTTCTAGGCCAAGTGGCATGTTGAGCTGGGTGCCTGGGTAGGGTCAAATTAAAAGGACAGCTAGGGAGATTTCAGGATAAATCAGCTCTTTTTGGAAAGTTGCTGAATATGCCGACTCATGCTCTTTGTTCCTGCTTCTTTCCATATGGAAGGTCTTTTTCCAATACCCCTGCCTTTAAAGGGAAACTGCATCTGCATGTTCACAGTCTGAACATTTTTTTGCTCCTTTTTTTTTTTTTTTTTGTTTTGTTTTTGTTTTCTTTTCTTTTAAAATACAATGGATGACAAATACGTGTCTCTTGGGTTAGGAGTCTCCTGTTAGAGAACTACCTCTTGCTCTCTGACTGCATTTGCTTCCAGCATTGCCAACTGTGGCTGATGGGAAGGTCAGGTTGACCCCGCTGGGCTTCAGTGGGGTTTCCCTCTTGCTTTTTGGGGTGGAGGGAGGATGCGTTCCTGCCCTGATGCCTCAGTTTGCACTCACAAATGTCAGTAGCAATGTGGATGTTGTGTCAGTGTTTCTGTTGACACAGCGGCCAGTGTTCACTGTAGTTCAAAAGAAAACGTTGGATATTTTCCAGGTTAAAAAAAGAAAAATATTTTTCTACTTTTTGCGCTGTAGATTCTGCTAAAATTCTGGCCTCAAGGCTAAATTGTGACACTGAGTCCCTCAGAGTGACCATTTATTGCATTTTCTTTCCCTATTTTTAAACTTAATGTAATTCAACCTCATAGAATATTCTTTGGTGTTCCAAATATGAAAACAGTGAATTGGAAAATCACTTCTTTCTTCTAGACCATTTGCCATCACCTTACCTACTCCCCACCCTTTTTTTTTTGGCTCCTTCAAAATGAAATGCTCCCCATCTTTGAAGTCTGTCTTCACAAGAGCGCCCTTCTCTTTCTGCAATAGTGTTTTAAGATGGAGTTCTGATATTCAGAGATGCCTAAGGGTGATCCTCAAAGATATTTAAACATTTAAATTCCACAGAAATTGAAGGGAATGAGCTTTCTAAATGCTTTTGAAAAGCTGGGGCTTGTACTTGTACATTTGAAAGCCCAGCTCTAAGAGGACTGGATGCAGCCCTGGGGATGACATGCAGACAATCTGGGCAACAGTTTTAGGATATCCTTTGGGTTTATTTTTTTCCCTTTGTTCAGAAAAAAAATCAGTCAAAAGGCATTTATAGAAAATTTGGACATGCTCTTAAAGTGAATCTGTAATTTCCTTCCAACTGTGCCCAAATAATACTTTGAAATATTCCCTTACCTAAAAATCAGAAAATTTGATCCAACCCAGAGAAATCGCACTCAGAATGATAGTTGATATTCACCAGGCAAACAGTGCATTTGGTGTTGAAGTAAACACTTGTGAGCAGTTGTGAGCACTGCTACTGATTGCCTGATTACACCACTGACCTAGGGACACAGTTGTCCATGTTGAAAATTTCCCATTCTCCTTGAATAAGTTTCCCATCTGTCAAATCTCCCCCTTCTTGCTTAGACCATTCCACTCATCTGATTTGATTTTAGTATGTCTGAGAAAGAGAAGTTTAACTTACTTTTAAAACTTGGACTTTATTAAGTTCAGTGGTGGTGCAGTGACAGCAAGAACGTGATTTGGCTGAGTGCATATAGATGTATATATATTTATATGTAATTCCCAGCTTAAGTAGAACCCCTGGTTACTGTGTGTCCTAGCCACTGGTAACCAACCCCCAATTAAACAACTCAGAAAGTCAAAAAGATAGCAAAATAAAAGCATGCACACAGTGCTGCTGTAAGAATATGTTTAAACAAAGCCAGAGGTGCAGGATTGAGAAGTGAACATCAGCTGCCTAAGAAAGGACACCTGGAGTTCCTTTATGTGAGCAGAAAAGCATGAATTCTCTTAATTATGTAGGAATCCTGGTTCCCTTGTGTGTTGGTCCTAGGAAACCCATGTGAAAGGTACAGCCTCCTGAGTGCTATGAGAAATCCCTGCTTCCTCAGAGACATTAACTTAAAGCTGGAAGTTACGTGTGAAAAATATAAGGTGGGAGATGCAGTCAAATAAAGGAATGTTATCTTGAACAAATCTCTCACCAGTAAGGACACCTTTCTGGTCAGGAGCATTGTGCATGTGTGATGAGTTGGGGGCTGAGAACACCTCCAGGAAAAGGAACAAGGAGCTTGCCTTAGGTACAGGATGAGCAAATAGCTCACCTAAGCCATTCATCAACCCCTCCCTGTCCAAAGCAGGACTAACAAACAGCCCCTTCTCTGAAGGAGAGAAGTGCTTGTGGACCTTCTGCTTGTTATACTCATGTCCCTAGATAAGGAGATATGGAGGAATGGAATAATGCAAGCAAAGATTAGTTTGTGAAATGCCCACTACTGTTACCAAGAGATAAAACTAAGCAGCCATGTTCAGACAGGAGCCAGAAACATGCTGAGTTTTGGATGTGTTACTACCCTGATTTAGTGTCTTCAGCCACTGAGTAGGTTGAAACATGTCATGTCCTTCTGCTGGGCTTGCAGTGTTTAATGGAAGGCAAACCTGACTTGAATCTGTATTATGCTATGGGGGTTAAAAATAAAACCAGGACAGGCTAATTCCAGACATCATTCCTTGTTTTTTCGAACCGGGCTTCCCTTTCCTGCAGCTTTACAAACCATTTTTAATAACTGAGATGCAACATCAGACTGTGACCTATCACATCACATTGCATCAGTCAAATTGTGTTACATCCAGTAATAAACTACTGCAACTGATGTTACCCAACATGACAAGCCAAATATAAACCTAGAGCTGGAGAATTCAAAGAAAAATGCAGTTTTGATAAGCCAGGATCTTAAAAATATCTGAGCTGCTTTTGATGATGATTCTTAGATTTATTCTGAAGTCTAAAACCCTTGGAGAAAATGGACCAGCTGTGAGCAGACATATTTTGCTAGACAGTTTTGAGGATATGTGTCCTACAATTACTTTAAAAATAAACTTCAGCTACTGTTTCTACAGAAACTCCACTTCCCTGCTTGAAGCAGGTAGCAGAGGAACAACAAGAACACTAGGACCTAGAACTCTTGCTTGAGATTTAGGGTAACAATTGTATCTGGGTTTTATTAAGCCAAACATCCACTTTCAGGATGCTCTGGCTTAGTGATGAATTCTTGTCAAAAGAAGAAAATCAGAGCATTTCTGACTTCTCATTGTCATGAAGTTCAGCTGGAAGTTTAGTTATGTGGGGATTTTCACTAAATGGAAGAAAATCGCATCAATCAAGCCAAAACAATGTGCTTTTGGTGAAACATTTTAGTGACTTTTCATTTGAAGAGCTTTCTTGTTTTAAGACACAAAAACCCCACAAAAAATACATTTTGGGTAGTTTCAGAGTGCAATAAAATATAAAATGCTTCGATTTGCAACTGAAATTAAAACTCAGTTACTTGCAAAGTCCTAATTGTTTCCCGAGGAGTAACATCATCTTATTTTCCAACATTCACTGTATTTTATGTGTGCGCAAAGGAGGATGAATGACAGAGCCATATCTATGTGTAGTTCAGCAGAGTCATTATCAAAACACTCATGTTTTAGCATAGTTTAGCCCAGTTTGGTCTTAGTTACTTTTGGTCTGGTTTAGTTCCATTTTTTCTCATGTCTTCCCTGTAGCAGTAGTATGATGTGACTTGGATTAATTCCATATCTAGTAGGTATCAAGAGTAACAAATCAAACGTACTTTCTTTTATAAATACTCTGCATCTACATTTGAGGGATTCTTCAACATCCAAGTTTAGATATTTACTCATAAATACCTATTAAAAGCTACTATCTGAGAGTCCAAATCTCATCAGCCAGACTGGTCTTTCTGACCAGTAGGACAATCAGGATCACCAGCTATCACAAAATCATTACTTTGAAGTGTGACGAAGTCCTGAGATCAGTCAATTATGGTTATTTTGGGTCAAAACCCATGGCAGCAGCTGCTTCCCAGGAAATTCAACCAGAGCTGTATTCCTGTTATTCTGGGGTCCATATTCTCCACATCAGTGTGTTAGAGAATAAATACTTTCATACTGTGTATTGAAAGACCGGGTGATCAGGTCAGACGGATTTTACGTAACAAGTCATGAGTCATTCAAAGGAAAAAACACATTAAATCTCTAAGTGAGTATTTTACTGCTAAAATGAAACAAAAATTGGAACCCCCCCAAATTTTTAAATACCTCAGTCTGTTTACTGAATAGCTTGAAATTAAACAAAGCTCTATCAAGCTGCATCTACCCTTAGTATTTCTGTGTTCATGGGTGCAAAACATCACACATTGTGTATCCACTGTTTCTTACTCCTTTTCCTTTCTTTCACACAAAAAGAGAGATTGATAGAGCTGAAATTTGAAGCCAGTCTCAGGGGATTGGTTTCATATTCACTTAGCTTCCTGTAAAGCTTCTGCGTTTATAGTTATTTTTAAAGAAAAACTAAAATGAAGCTTGAAAGCCATTAGCAATAACTCACTTGGATTTTAACTCATTATGATGTTTACTTATTTTGATTTTAATCTACTCTGATATTCTTATGCCGTTTGTTGGCATGTTCCCATGTATTCAAGGAGCTGAACTGTTCTTATTTGCAGTACTGCAAAGCAGATTGAATATAGAATACCAGACCCACTAAATAAGTTCTTTAAGATTTAGCCTATCCACCTCATTTCTATTGATAAAGAGTTAATTTAACCCCTTCAGAAATTTTGTCTTCATCCAGTCTGATACAAATGCCTCCAGACTCATTGAAGTTTCTTGAAGGCCATAAAATCTCAGAGCCACAATGGCCGGAAATATTTGTTGCTTGATATAACCATGAAGTGAAGAACAGGGCCTGACAGGCCCTGACAGGTCCTGATGCTCAGGCTTATGGGTCTGTGTGTGGCTGTGGACTCTGGTTCTCCTGTGTCCAGGCAGCACTTTCTGGATGGCAGCACATCAATTTGAAGAGTAAAGTGACAGTTGTGAGATGCTGTCTTCCATGGGGCTGGCAGGAATTGATGCTCAGCACAAACTATTTTGTTTGTATAACAAATGTGCAGATAACTCATGCTATGGGTGCTACCAGCAAGAGCAAGAGCAAAGGATGTATGGGTTGTGTCTACCATTGTGACCGCAGACCAGTTACACTCCAGATGGTAATTCCTGGCATTGGTGATGAAAACACTGAGCATTAGGAAGCCATGGGTCTTGTCACACACTGTGAACAGTGATGATCTTTTCCATCCCTTACACAAAATGTACCAGATAGTTCATAGAGGATCCTCAACTGCACGGCTGACAGCACAAACTCAGCATTGCCCTGATGAGATGCAAGGGAAGCTATTTTTGGCCAGCATAAATGTTGACAATGTTAAGCCAAAACATTCCCAGACAAATCCCCGGTGGTGTCCCTGTTAGATTAGCTGGGTCAGGGCTGTCCCTGTGCTTCAGATGCTGTGATCACACAACACTTTTGTATTTTAAGGGAGATTGAGACTTCCTTCACTGCCCGGAGCTCCAGAGAAGGGGCAGAAGGGGCTTTTTCTTAGTGCCAAAAGGATTTGAGCAGGACTGCTAGAAGCAACACATCTCCTCTGCTGCATCACCCTGAGTGGTTCCTCCTGCATAAGTCTTCCATGGTTTCTCCTGCATAGGTACCTCCCACAGGTCTTCTCCAGGTCTGCCTGCACTCAACTTGAGGATGTACTCCAAAGTCTTCCAAGCTCAGCTTCACTACCAATTCTTCATGTGCTTAACTCGAGTTAGCTTAGCTCTGACCACACTGGCTCTGTTGCTCCTCTTGGTTGCAGTGTAGGCACTCTGGCACGCTCCACTCCATGCGTTATGTCAGCTGCAACCACATCTGCAATGTGATAAAAAGAGGAAATCAGGTTTATTTGAACTCATCAATTTTTCCATAAAATCCAGTTGATTGATATTCACCATATTGCTGGCCCTGCTTTCATGAGCAGCTGGAGCTGATTTTGACTTTCCCAGTATTTTCCCAGGACTAACGTTTGTTTGCAGTTTCCTCAGGTATCCTCCCTGCCCTCTTGGCAAAATGACCCCTCCCATTTCCTAGATTTTTGCCTTGAACTCCTGGAGGAATCAAAAGCGAACATCTCTAAGGCAGAGATGTCAGGCAGCTCTCTTAGGGCTGTTGGTACAAGCTACCCAAGACTGCTGATCTGAAAATGTTCTTGTGCAGCAGACGTAGCATAATGTTTTATCATTGGTTACTGATGATCTTGTAAATACTTCATTGACTTTATGTGATAAAAATACATCAACCTCCTTCTTTCCGAGCATATAACAAATATTTATAGCATATAGCCATTATTTATAAATATCCTCTTGACAGTAAATAACTACCAGTGTAATAAGTATCTTTAAAGTACCACTGCTGGAAAATAAGCATGTGTGTGGTTGTCTCCAGGCACTGTGGATGCAATTAGCCCCTCTTCTTTCTGAGATGTCCAGATTGCTGAGGCATCCTTTGCAGAGAATACAAAGCTGTCTCCTAAGTTCACAGCCTCATGCAATGGTAGAAATACTCTCCAGTGTGGTATCATCACAATACCACCCTGCCTGAGGTTATTGTTTGCAGCACTGATTGCTGGAGACAGAGGATGATACCAGAATGCAGCCTCAAACATCAATAAGGAATAAACAGCAGGGATGCTAAAAAAACAAATCATGCCTGGCAAACCTGATGGCTTTTATTTTGCTGTATGGCTGAATTCTTCCAGTTTGTGGGTTTGTTGGGGTTTTTTTTTTTTGGGAAAATGAATGTTTTTCAAGCTTTTAATAGCAAAGATCAAAACATAAAATGCTGAGGACAAGGCTTCCATCCTGGAATGACCTGATAAACTCAGGGAAGAGAAACAGAAATGTTGTGGGGCAAACAAAACCTTGGAGGGATTTGCTCTTGGAGAAAGAGTGAAAGCGCTAACTGCAGTAACATACTTAAACAAGTACACCGGTATCACAGTGTTGATCGGTGATTCCAAATGCAAGTACTGAAATAAGTTACAGAATCAGTTTTACAGATCTGCATCATCAGGCTCCCGCAGATACGAAAGCGTGGGATTGAGAACTGCTCTCCTAAAATACTGTTTAAATGATCTGCGGCAAAATTCTCTGATCAGATTTTGGCAGCAGACCAGAACTTGGATTTGACACCAGAGACAGAGGGATACAACGGGTTTTCCCAGCTTGAAAAGCCAGTTGGATGAGCCAGTCTGGCACAAGAGCAAGGATGCGCAGGAGATACCAGACAATACTGATATGAGATGCTTTAGATGTTTTATTTCTGACCCCTTTCTTCCCACTGCATAGTCAGGATGCTACACCTATTGCTAGTGATGCTATCGCTGCAACAGCTCTATTGAAAGTACGTGCAAGTGCCACGTTGAGCTGTGCTGCCTGAAGATGTCCACTCTGCAGATGAACAAACCCACAAACTTTCAGCTAGCTTGCAGATTTTCCAGCCCAGGTCTATTGAATTGAGCCTGGCCATGTCTAAAAAAAGGGGTTTAAAACTGTCCACCTTTAGGCAGCAGCAACCTCAAGACAAGCAGGAACCCTCTGCCTGTCTTGTTTGTATCTCCCCGTGTCTTGGTTAAAAATCATAGTGTGTGTGCAGTTAGAACCTCCACCAGGTGAAAGTAAAGAGGTTTACACATTTGTGTGGACAAAACTGACCCTCATCAGTTTTAACCTTGTTCTGTTACTTTGGCATGAGTAACAAATGCTCAGATTATCATGAGCAAGGGTGAAACCCACTTGAGAGTCTGTAAAAATGGCTTCAATTTGACCAAAACCTCATAAAACGGTGCTTTTCATTGGCAGGGCCATCTCAGAATGCAACAAACCCCACTGATAGAACAAGCTAAACCAAGCTGTGGCGTGGATAAGACTTTTTAGCTCAGAAATGGTACCTGGGAGCTTGATTCACCTTGAACAAGTAACAAGTGTCCACTGATACAGCTGTCCTGATGTGACAGTGGTGAGGACAAAACCGCTTTGGTTTTGTCTCAGAGTCATTCTGCTAGTGCTATATATAACAATGATGGGATATTACCAGTGCAGAGAAGAAATCTGAGCATTTGCTCTCATTCCAAAGAAGAACATGAACAGAACATTGAAAGATGAAAGGAACTGGAAATTTTGGCCAGCTGTGAGGGGAAGCTCCTGCGGGTTCAGCCCAGCCGGCAGGACCACAGACGTGGTGCCAAGAAAAAGATGCAATTAGTGAGTGGTATTTTATCTTTTGGTGAGATTGAGGATGTTTCCCTGCTGCACACGGGACAGTGAGGATGTCTGCCATGAAATAACACAGCTGTAATGACAGTGTCTGTCTCCAAGGCTTAGCAAGTTGGAAAGGGAAATTCCTGCCTTGACCAACGAGCAGCTTTGTACCTCACCTTTTAATTGAAGCCAGTTTTGTACTTCAGACTCTATCCTGCAGTGGGGAAACACTAAAACCTTCACTCCCAAACTTATCACATGCAAAGAGATGAATCCAACCTAGTTTCAATCTTCCCCTTCCCAACTGCCTGCTGATCAAGTGCAGTGGGAAGGAGCAACAAGGAAATTATTGCTCTTGGGAGCATATTCACCTGGTGTGCCTCTAAAATACACAGGAAATGTACAGCGATTAATGTAAATCATCAGCACCAGAGGAACTTGCTCAATTACGGTGTTGTTACCACTGATGTGCCAATAAGTTAAAGAAGTGTACCTATGCGTTGCACTTGATGAGCTGTGGTTTTCAAGTGGATGGACCTTGATCTAATCCAATTGTGTTGTGAATTATCAAACCTTCCTTTTTTCTTGCTGCCATCCTGCTGGTCTGTTTGTGATCAGCCCTCAGTCCATGGTTCATAAGATTCCTCTTAGGGCTGCTGCTTTGGGGAATCATCAGCACACATTTTGCTATTTTCATCTAAAAATTCCTCTGTCTGGATGATCACCTTAATCCTAACTGCAGGAGCACCTAATGCCAAGCAAAATAAATGGGAGTTACAAATGCCCCTGGTGCAGGGAGGCCAGAGTGGCTTTGAAATGGAGCAGTGGCCCAGAAGGGGCTTTTGGAGCATCTTCTGTCTATATGAGCTCTTCCTGTGCTTTGAGCCCAGCAGATCTCAGGAATCTGTCCTAGCTG
Source organism: Psittacula echo (assembly GCF_963264785.1). Taxonomy (NCBI): domain Eukaryota; kingdom Metazoa; phylum Chordata; class Aves; order Psittaciformes; family Psittacidae; genus Psittacula; species Psittacula echo. The sequence continues at coordinate 11,752,003 of NC_137752.1, read as the reverse complement.
ACACTCCTTTAAGCCGGGGAGTTGGAGTAGCTGGTCTGCAGCGATCCTTCCAACCTCAGCGGTCCTGTGATCCTGTATACTTGTTCTCTTCTCTCTTCATTCCAGGCCTTTCCCTTCTTATTCTTCCTTCTGGCACAAATGAGCTGAGATCAAGCCATCAGGTTGTTCTAAAACCCACCCCCAGTTTAAGCACAGTAACAGTGTGCTATGGCAGGAGCAGATTAGTTCATTCCAACAGTATCCAAGCGATAGTAAATCATCTGCCTTAGTATCAAAATGTTTACTAACAGTTCATGTGAAGCACTGAGCTGGCACAAACACTTTGCTAGTTCAGATTTACTGGAGAGTGTTCACAAGGGAACCTTGTTTTAGCAGACTTTCTGCCTGATCTGGTATTGCCCATTCCAGTGCCAGCGGAAAGACAGCTTTAATGCAATGTCACAGTCTGATTAATCCAGCAGGAATGCGATCAATGCTCATGCTTGATCCAGACCAAACTTGCAGTGAATGGTGAGCTGAGACTGCACAGACTGCGCTAGTAGACACAGCCTAGGAAGCGTCACCTCCAAATACAGTCAGAGTAAACCTATTGTAACAGTAAAATCAGGAAAAATCCCAAACTTTACATTAACCCTCAACTGCAATGATAGAACAAGCAATAAACATCCTGCAGTCACATCTTATTACCTTCAAACCTCCATCAGCTTAGGACAACGATATATGCAAACTCTGTCAGCAGGACATTTGATCACTTCATGGAGTTCCCATGGTTCATCCCTATTAGCTGTAATGAATACCTTCCTGTCACTGAATCTCCTCTGGGCAGATCCATCACCATTGTCTCTGCAAACAAGATGAAACTCACCTTCTCTCACGGTGCCCCTGTAGCACACAGGCAGGTTTCTAACATCCTGAAGAGAACTGAAGTGCACAAAATAAAGAGCAAGTTTCAAACGCAGCAGCAGCAGTTGTGGCTGGGAGGATGGTTCAATGCTTTGCTTCTCCTGTGAAGTGCTGTCAGTACAAACCGAGGCTGGAATCTCAAATAAAATGAACTAGTTTTTCCTGTCTGAAAACACCCCAGAACTTCCAAGTAATCTGGTGTCACATTACCAGCAGAATTGGGCAGATGATTTATTCCACAGTTTTGGTCTCTTTTTTTTTTCTCTTTCAACATCTGTGAGTAGCTCAGGATGTCTTCAAATATACTGCTTGATCAGATTTCTGCAATGGAATAAAGGCAGGCCTTTTTTCCACTCCGTGATCATTATGCTCAGAAAATTAGACTTCTGCCTTCTAGTGAGCTGTGTTGCAGTTTCTATTCCTGTACAGCTTCCTGACACCTTTACAGGCTGAATTAAGAACCTTTACAAGTTACCCAAACTGTGCCTGTGCAATGCATACTGGGATTCAGGTTGACTAATGTATGCAACTCACTGTTGCTCAAAGCAAAAGGAGCAGTTATCTTGGCTGAGCCAAATACTATCCCAGTTCTCCTTGTGGGACCACTTGGGATGCATTGATGCTGTGTATCTAACCCAAAGAAGAGGGCTGGTAGATGTGGCCCAACCACCAGTTCAAGAGACCTAAGCAGTTATGTCAATGTCTACTGCACAACTCCAGGAAAACTGTTATAAGAAATCAGAAGCCCACTAAGGATGTTTTAGTGCACATGGACAGATGAATATTAAAGTTATATTGAGATGGGGGGAAACGGAGGGAGTTGCAGGTTTTTAGCCCCGGCTCAGAAGAATTCAGACTTTAGAGCAAACTAGAAAGAAATATTGAAGGTGTGGTGGGAAATGTGATTCCATGCAACAAGGAAATTGCCTTAAAAATAATTCAATGCACACTTTAAATGCTTGGTGTATCAGACTGCAAGTGGCTTAGAGATACAGTTCATTGGGGGAAAAAAATAATGTAGTGCAGATAAGTGTTTCCTTCTTGGCAAGCAGCTAAAGAAAATGCACTAAACAAAGAAAAGACAGTGGCCTAGAAATAAATGTAATCCAGGTGAACAGGTTTAAGGTAGAAACCAACAATAACTGAAGGCAGCAATGCCTAAATGTGCTGACACTTTCCATTATGAGACTCAGTTTTCACTTTCTGATAACTCCGCTCCTTTAATTCACTTGGGCTGCAGCTCTCCCAGCCAGGGTCTGCTTCAGACTGGGTTTGGAAAATTGCTGCTATGGATCAGTGCTGGGATAGGGTCTTTGTGGATTTATTAGCCCTGACAGTGACAGCAGCACATGCAGGAATGACTGCACAGTCTTTCCCTCCAGAATGTTTTCAAAATCAGGAAATTCAGCCAAACATTGCATTAAAAGGAAAGCGAGGATCTAAAGGGAAGCACCAAGGAATTTGAAGATGGCAGTGAGGAGGTTGCCCTGATCTGTTGTCCATATGGCCCACTAGCCCCAGTTTGCCTGCCAGGCAGAGGAGTTGTGTAATATCACTGCAATATCACAGATTATAATGCCATACAACACCAGATTTTCCATTTTAGCCTGGAAGAAAAAAGGTCTATAAAAATATGATTTTCACATTACAATTTCATTTGAAATATTTATTACGGTTTGTGCATAGCTTCAGCAGCACAGAGAATCTCTGGTTTCAGGTTTGTTATGGCTATTTCAGTGAGGAGCATCAGTTACATCCACAGATGGGTTTTGATGCCTAAATATCTCTTCAGCTGTTTAAATCCAACACACATGCTGACATTCACTAATGTTCTATTGAGCAGTCATCTTTTCTTGGACAGACTCAGCCCTTCTATGCCTTGTGGGTTAACCCACCCCAGGTCCTGGCACTACCTTTCTGCTTACAACGCTGACTGGAGACTTCTGGCCAAAGCCTGGGTAAAACTCCCTGCATCTGATCCAGATGTGTGTTCAAAGCTTACTCAATTCTGCCAAGAGATGACCAGAGTTGACTCTGGACCCAGCAGAGAGAGATAAACAACTGTCCTATGTATATAGAACGGTGCCCTGATGTGGACAGGCCCATGTGGACAGGCTTTTTTGGTCTCTCACACTGGACAAGATACTCAGTGGTCAGGAAGGAAAAAGCCTGTGATGCTTTTGCTACAGCTCAATGGCTTTGGCCTTTGCCAGGCATTGAGGATAGCCAGGTTGGCACCTTCCTTTCTTTGCTGGTCCAACACTGAAGCAGGTTGGCCAGGCAGGACATGGAGTCTCCATAACTGGAGATATTCAAAAGCCTACAGGACTTGGTGCTGAGCGAGCTGCTGTAGCAGGAGTAGATGGTCTCCAGAGCTCCTCAGTGACTGTAACACTTCACAGTTATCTCAGACTCTTGTCTTCTGAAGACCTGCATCCAGTTGAGAAGTAAAATGATGAGATCCTTTATTATATGCAGACTAGATGAAGTCTCAACTTTTGATTTTTTTATGAAAAACACATGCTAGTTTTTAGATTACAGGATTCCAGGATTATATGAGCCAAATTTGATTTTAGGTTAGTCCTGGGAACATTATTTTGTGATGCTCAGAAAGCTATTAAATCATAGGCTGATCTTGACAAGATTTGCAGCTTCTTGCTTCTTTTTACACATAGTCCCATAATGCAGATGTTGGTGCAGATACTTGACACACTTTTATTTCCATGAGTTTGTTCTGTGTTTGGGCATTGTTTGGGTCAATAGTGGTAGGATTTGGACCTTTGTAATCATGTTAAGATGCCTGCCAGGGCTCTCATTTGCAGAAGAGCTCCAGGCCTGCTGCCTATGTTGATATTTCCTTTATCTGGCGTGTATCCTTACACGAAGTTTCAGTGCAGATCCCACTTTTCCTCAAACATGTCCTAATCTGTTCTTTGGAAGGCTGCTGACTTCCAGATCGAGCTGAGGCACTTCCTGAGTAGTCATGTTCATTATAAAAGAGCAAATCGGTACTTGGTGCTTGAAGTTAGCTCTAAAACAGCCTCCCTACAATCAGTAGTGGATAAATAGGGTGCTCAGTCATAGGAACGCCTGTTCTTATCACCATGAAGCCAGAAGAAATCTCAGCACCTCTGGTGCAAATTTCAATGAAATTCAAGGATTTAGATGGGTGTAGGCACACGGATTTAGTCTGCTTGCAAAGGAAAATTTGTCAACTTAACTCTGCCAGGATAATTATACTCCCACAAGTACAACTCCTCACATGAGCACTTGTATGCGGCTCAGTTTTCTGTTTTATCTTGCACTGTGTTGAAGCAAAGCAAAGCAAAGACACTGAACTGTAAAAAGTATCTGTAGGAAGGGACATGAGTGGGAGTTGAACTGGTAAAATGATAATGGTGGTATAATTATCCTGATCAATTTTCCATACAGAACAGACTTCAGAAGAACTCATTTGTTAAACTGTGTAAGCCTCAGCCTTTACTCCAGTGGCATCTCTGTTCACCGATCAACATAATGAACATAGGCAATTAAGGTGCACCAGAAACCTGGTTACATTTCCTAAAGGCATTTCCAAATGTCCAAATGCTTGATTTGCAAAATTAATGAGCTGCTAAGCTCCCTTGGTATAAATCAGCACATCTCGACTGACTTCAGCCGAGATCTCTTAAACATATCAGCTGAAGGTTGGGTCCTTTGTAAGCCCTGGACTGCTCTGGGAAGCAGAATTATGGTTATTTTCAATATTTACAATTCGATCCTGGAAGTTAATTTGGACAATGTAACCAGGAATTGAACAAAATAGCAGCCTCGCCCCAACCGCAGGCACTTATGCTAAGAAAAACCTGGCAGTTTCCTATGGTGTGAGTCCTGTCTGTGAGGTGCCATTCAATGCCCTACCATAATGGCCAGGCTTACAGCCCCCAGATTTATCCAAGCAAATCTCTTCCCAGAAAACTGCATAAAACCTGCAGGACTTAGCCCCCCCAGAAATCAAGGACCAGCACTGCCTCCTCATTAGCGGTAGGATATAATAGTAGCTGTGGTACATTTGCCATTTGTTAGGTGAATACCATTTAAATATATGAAAGATTCTGGTACTTGATTGTTCAGCAGCAGAAAACGAATGGATGTCAAGCCCTTTGCTCACAACTGCGTTGGCTAATGCTGCCCTCAGGGGGTGAGACTCTTTCTAAAACCTGAAGTGTTTATGGCTGATTTGAGTCAAAGTGATTTGCTCAAAACCCACCCTGTATTTAGTAGGTTTAGTGTTAAAGGACCGGCCCTACTCCTACAAACGATCTGATTTCAATTCTGTTACCAGAATTTTGTTCCAGAAGAGTTTTGAGAGGAGAGAGTGTAAGGAGCAGCATCAGAGAGGTAGCAAGCCCTGCCTCAGCAGCAGCGTGACCCCACAGCTTCAACCCGCAGCGATCTGCTCTGACACCCCTGCTCACACTCAGGAGCAGCACTGATTGGAAGGGGAAGGTGCCACTCGAGAAAAGGGACGAGTTTGGGATCTGAAATTGGTCCCTGGCTGCACCCCTCCCCGCGGCTGCTGGCATTCCTCAGCCTCAGGCTCAGGAGGCACCATTAGGACAAGATTGATTATTGGGCCACCTTCACTGCTCTTTTCTGCCATGCTTATTCTAATTGACAAGGCTCCAGGCTACACTAATCAAACATCATGCAAAGCAGGGCTTGAGTATCCTGAGGCAAACTCCCTAATTTCTGAGGCAAGAGTTTTGGCCAGCTAAAGCAGATGTATGGAAATCCTAAAGGAGACATGTCATTTTAACGGATGATGAATTACGGTTTTCCCATGAACCCGACTGTGTCACTGCTGGCGTGTTGGACTTGTGCCACATCAGAAAGGTGATTGCAGCTCTGCAGCTGAGCTACTGACATAGGATAGGATGGGATGCATGGTATGGCATGGGGTGGGATGGGACAGGATAGAACAGAATAGGATAGACTAGACTAGAATAGTTCAGTTGAAAGGTGCCTACAACAACCATGTAGTCCAACTGCCTGATCAATTCAGGGCTGACCAAGAGTTAAAGCATGTTTTTAAGGGCATTGTCCAAATGCCTCTTCAACGTTGACAGACTGGGTGCATCGACCACCTCCCTAGGAAGCCTGTTGTGGTGTTTGCCATGTAGTACAGTGAGGCAGCTTGGAGACTTCCAAACCGTGTTTAGGGATGAACATCCCAAGCAAAGCCAGCAGAGCACTGTGTGCCAGCTCTCCAAATAATCCAAATTAGGCTGTGCATGGTGACAATGAAGACAAAATTTGTGCACACCATTGTTCTGAAGTATCACTGAGGCCATGGGAACCAAAGACTGAAAAAGAATTGGAAGCTACCCCAAATATTGTATCATAGAATCATAGAATGGTTTGGGTGGAAGGGACCTTAAAGCTCATCCAGTTCTAACCCCCTGCCACAGGCAGGTTGCTCCAAGCCCCTTTGTCCAACCTGGCCTTGAACACTGCCAGGGATGGAGCAGCCACAAATAAATAAATTATAAAAACCACCAGTGACTCTTAGGGGAGTAAATATGAATGCAGTAGGCATTTATGTTTCTGGGCACATTAAATAGCATTTAGAGGCTGGTAGAGCTTCCCTAATGTCTTTATAGGTACAGAATCTTCTTCACCTGGCTCATCTCCTCTTACAAATGTGCCTCATTTGAACTGGTATCAGGCCTGGTGGATCAAAGTCTGAAATACTGGTAAATGATGACTCACACTGTTGATGCTGAGGTTCATTTCCTACTGGAGACACCATTAATCAATGGTTTTGACAGAAAGGGAGGGGTTGGACTCTAAATCTTACACTAATTCAGGGATTTTTAAAGCTTTCCTGAGATACCAACCACTCCACAGAAAGAAGTCAGAGCATATTGGGAAAAAAGAAAAGAAATAATGGCTAAATTTTGTTTTGCTTTTGATAGCAGATCACTGCTCTGAAAGCTGGGCTGTTAGCAGTAACTCCATTAGAGAAGATGGGTAGGTTGGACATTTTCTTTGTACATTAGTCATGAGAAAGATGAAGGAAAGATTTAATCTGCTATTTGAGTAGAGTAAGAGATAACAATAGGTAACACGAAGGTAACCAAAACATTTAATGCCTCTTTGACATTCACTAAAAAAGTCAAATGCAGTCAGACAGAGATCACAATTAAACCTGGCATTAAACAGGAAGTCCTTAGCCTTGAATATTTGCAAGGACTTGTAAAAGAAGAAGATACACGTTTGTATTCAACAAGAGCAAATTGTCTGCCATATATTTAATTCCATTCTAAAATGGAAAAAACAGTTGGGTGGACAAAAAGGGAATTGTATGCTTGTACTTTAAGGATATGACTTTCAAGTGCCATCATTCTAGTAAGGAAGTGAGAATGATTGATTCTACAAGAGGGGGGCACACAGCTGAGCTCAGAAGAAGTTGTCACCAGTGACTACATAGAGGGATGCGTGGAGAGGCACTCCACATATGTCTGCCCTGGGAACAGGGAGATGAATTACGAATGTGCATTTTAAGGCCATGGAAGACACCAAGATTGGTTAACATGTCCAAAGACAGGGTTAGATTTCAAAATGTCTTGGTAAACTTGAGAAACAGTCTAAGGAAAACAAACAACAACCACAAAAAAGAAGGGTAATACTCCATAGTGCTTTGGCATCAGTAGTCCTGCGTGGAACAACTGGCTGGAGAGCAGGATTTAGGAAGAGATGAAGGAATATTCTGTGATTGTATGAATACGTAAGCAGTGATACTCTGCTGCTACAGAAAGACCAAACTACATACAGGGGTCTGTAATTGGGTGTTTCAGCTGCTAGATATGCACCACAACCTTGATGTTCTTCTTAGCACTGGGGAAGCTGTGAGAGACTGATATGAAATCAGACTCCACTGTCCACTGTCTCAAAGATTGGTATAAGAAGCTGAGATGGAATTTCACTGTCCATCACCTAGCTGAGATGGAATTCCACCAATCCATTGTCTCAGAGGTGCGTGGGAGGAGTTGAGATAAGACTCTTCCTGTCCATTATCTCGAGGATTGGTGTGAGGAACTGCTGCCCATTATCCCAAGAACTGCTGCAGGCACGTGCAGTTGAAGAACTGGCTGCAAGACCTGGGAAACTGATCCACCAGGAACATGTAACACGTGACACGAAGAACAGAGGTACTCCCCCCAACTCATTATAGAAGGGGGAAAAGGTAATCATGAAAAAGAGCTGTTGCCATGAGGATGACTCCAGAAGGACATCTCTGGAGGACACTCGCCACCGATGACTACTATGGACCGTGAGAAACACCCTGCATGAGACATCGCCATGAAGGCAAATCCATCAGGACACCTCCAAGGATACCTTCAAGGGGACGACTCTGGAAGGATGCCTCCATGAGGACAACCACCTCCGATGGCTACTATGGACCCTTGGGGGACATTCTGCTCCAATACCGACTACGAACTCTGAAGAACTCCCACCGTCGATGACGACAATGGATCTCTGGGACACCACTGGATCCACGGTGGTGACTCTCTCTCTCTCTCTCTGTCTCTGCACCTCAAATTCTTGCTTCTTCATTTCCATCCTTTTTCCAATCTGTCCTATCGCTATCCCCTTCATTGCAATAATTTCCCTTTTTAATAATAATTGTCTTTTTGTAATAAACCAACTGATTGATTCCAGTACTTGACCTCGTTTGTGTCTTGATTTCAGTCTTGGGATCATGAACTGAAACAGGGTCCAGCACTGGTGTTTTCTCCAATCAGACCCTGACAGAGGCCTCAGCCAGAGCTGGGATCCAGGCTTGGGTTTGCACTTCAGGAAGACCGGGGGGCAGTTAATATAGAGGAGAGCGGTGAAGGTGACAGTTCTAGAAAGCTGTGGGTTGTTTAAGCTACAGAAGGAGGGATAGGGACAGAACCAGTAGTGCTGAGACCATCTTCTAAAAGGTCTTGTTCAGTCTCTGGGACAGGCAGGATGAGAAACGGGGGCTGCATTTGGTCCAAGGATGATTTGAATTAGCTGCTGGGAAAGCTTTCCACAAGCTGCTTGTGTTGAAGACTCTTAAGTTCTGTCTTTGTTAGTCTTACAGAACAACAGACTTCTCTTGAGTTTCAAACAGACTGAGCTCATCTCACCCAAAGGCAGAGGATGGACCAGGCAGGTCCACGAGGACACCAGTGACCTTCTGACTGTAATTGTGAAGCACTCAGTTGCTTGCCACAGCGCTCTAACATGAGATCTGTGCTCCTGTCTCTGTGCATATTCAGAATCATAGATAGACCACTGGCATGAGTGGTTTAAGTGCTTGTACAGTCTCCACCAGCAGCAAAGCCTGCGAGATCAGATCAAAGGCTGGCTCAACAGGACTACGAAGAAGGGTGGGGATAATGCAGGGAGCAAGAGCAGAGCCATTTCCCCACTGTGAAAATGCATCTTGTGGTACTGGGAGATATTGAGCCATAATGCAGCAGAAGCACAGAGGCTTTTTGAAGAACCCTACATATTTCCAGAGAAGTTGCATTTCTTGCAGCACACAAATAGGCTAAAGCTGAATGTCCTTCACAGAGCAAGGACACAGGAGTATTTCAGATGCAGAATTTAAATCATTTTTGATGACCCATTCCTTACTCGCATTCATTATTTAGGTCTGACTCTTACAGAAACCTGACTATTTCTCCTTATTCTTAAAGACAGATTCTGTTGCTGATCTGGAAGTTTTTCATCTTGCATTTACATTGAGTTGACCTTTCTCTCTCCTCCTAACACAAATGCTGAAATATGGGGAGACAAATCCAGCCTCTGCATTCTGTTCTTAAGGGGACAGAGGATAAAGCTTTCACTACCATTGATAAATTGGTGTATCTCACTGGGCGTCTGTATCAAACTTATCTCTTTGTATCATGAGCACCTTATAGCTCCTCAGTCCACTCCACCTTTACTCTGTGGACCTCATCTAACACTCAGCTATTTTTGATACAGCAACACCAACTCTAAATAATGACATGTTGTTCCTCAGTGAGCACCAAAACAGTAACACATGGCCCTACCCCAGGGAGAAGGTCCTGCCAGACCCTGAAAAGAGCCCCTGCACACTCTGCAGGAGCTAAACCAGGAGCGGGCAGAGGAACACAGTGGAAGCATAACATGTTGTCTTTTGAATTGACCAGCTCTGTTCATTAGTCCAGAACACTGGCTAGCTTGGTTTTCCTACCCCAGTTTGCTCTTTGCAGGGCTTGCAAGAGCAAAAACTGGGTATGTCCATTCAGCACAGCACCATCAGAGGGTCTGGTTGACACCAGAGACTTTGAGATGGTTCATACTGCAGTGACAGATATATTAAATAGCGCCTGCTCAGGAGGGACGGAGCTCAGCTGGAGACATTATTGAGTCATGGTTGCTGTAATCATCACACATGCTGAAAGCAAATATTCATCCATCAGCCTCCAAATTTTCTGCAGCAAAAGCTCAAAGTGCAGGGATGAATCCTGCACCAGCAGCGCCTCTGGGTTTCAGGGGGTTATAATGGTTTAAACGGGGCAGAAAATGGTCTCTCCCATGCCACCTGAAGAGGGGAGGATAGAGGTTTGTTTGCACGCAGAGCCATTTGTTTTACCCATGTTCCTTATTTCACAGGTTTTAATGTGTTCATTCTAATTTCTCGCTCTGGTAAAGCCTCCAAAGGTTGCACATCAGAAACGCATGGAGGAGAATGTCAATCTTGCACAGATTCTACAGATGGAGATAGTGTTTTCTGACCTGAGCCTGGGAAGGGAAGACAGGGAGACAAGTCTCATCCTGTATCTGCAGGTACATAAGAAAAAGCCTTTTACCTTTATAACAAGTCTGAGCTGCAGTTTGAATTCTGGAAAAAAATGACTGATGGTGACCCAGCAACCTTTGGTATTTTAGTTCTCATTTTACAGTATCCATAGGCAATTAACATTCGGCAACCTCCTTTAGAAGCTCTTGTGCTCCTTTAGAAATGCTCATGTTCTTCTGGGGAAGCTGACAGGCTCTGCCAAGGCACCACGTCACTTTAATTCCAAGTGTTCAGAATTGCTGTTATCCAGTCAGGAGAGAATAAGAAATCTTCCTGTTTCTGAGGCACAACCGAGCTCCGAGGGTATTTTTATCGTCGTCCTCCTAAAAACCACAATGGAAACTGGGGATGTCCACTGTAAGGTAGCATTCACATAACAGCTGCTCATATCTTCAAAGGGGACCTGCAAAGGGGAAACAAATCCGTTGTGGAATTTTTGTGGTAGTGCTTTGGCTTTGCTTCTTTTGATGCCTCTATTCCCATTTTATATTCAAAAGTCAAGTCCAGTATGGTCCACAAAAACCTCTGGGGCATTTGGAAGTAGCTGATTGGTGTAACAGCCTGGGGAATGGAAGCTGGGGGGTCATGAAGACAAAGCGATGCTGGAAATGTTTTTCTATGTGTACAAGTAAACTGAACTGTGCACTAAGCCTTGAGATCAAGCAAGAGGAAACATCACAATTTGGGAAAAGCAAAAACCAAAGGCACTTCCCCACCACCACCTTTTCTCTCTGTGGCTGAACATTGCTTCTCTGTCTGGGTCAAAGCGGCCAATACAATTTCTGGCTTCAAAAACATCTACAATTTCATATGTATTCATATTTTGCTAAGCCACTGGCCATCATGTTTGAAAAATCATGGCAGTCAGGTGAAGTTCCCGACGACTGGAAGACGGGAAATATAACCCCCATTTTCAAGAACAGGAAAATGGATGACCCAGGGAATTACAGAGCAGTCAGTCTCACCTCTGTGCCTGGCAAACTCTTGGAGCAGATTCTCCTGGAAGACATGCTAAGGCACATGAAAAACAAGGAGGTGGTTGGTGACAGCCAGCATGGCTTCACTAAGGGGAAATCCTGCCTGACCAATTTGGTGGCCTTGTATGATGGGGCTACGGAGCTGATGGACAGGGGCAGAGCAGTTGACATCATCTACCTGGACTTGTGCAAAGCGTTCGACACTGTCCCACACAACGTCCTTGTCTCTAAATTGGAGAGACATCAATTTGATGGGTGGACCACTCGGTGGATAAAGAACTGGCTGGATGGCCGCACGCAAAGAGTTGTGGTCAATGGCTCGATGTCCGGCTGGAGACCGGTAACGAGTGGTGTCCCTCAGGGATCGGTGTTGGGACCGGTCTTGTTCAACATCTTTGTCGGTGACATGGACAGTGGGATTGAGTGCGCCCTCAGCAAGTTTGCCGATGACACCAAGCTGTGTGGTTCGGTTGATACACCGGAGGGAAGGGATGCCATCCAGAGGGACCTCGGCACGCTTGTGAGGTGGGCTGATGCCAGCCTTACGGAGTTTAACCATGACAAGTGCAAGGTCCTACACCTGGGCTGGAGCAATCCCAGGCACAGGTACAGGTTGGGCAGAGAAGAGATTCCGAGCAGCCCTGCAGAGAAGGACTTGGGAGTGTTGGTCGATGAGAAAATGAACATGAGCCAGCTGCAGTGTGCGCTCGCAGCCCAGAAAGCAACCGTATCCTGGGCTGCATCAAGAGGAGCGTGACCAGCAGGTCCAAGGAGGTGATCCTGTCCCTCTACTCTGCTCTCCTGAGACCTCACTTGGAGCATTGTGTGCAGTTCTGGTGTCCTCAACATCAAAAGGACATGGAACTGTTGGAACAAGTCCAGAGGAGGCCACGAGGATGTTCAGGGGCTGGAGCACCTCCTGTATGAAGACAGGCTGAGAAAGTTGGGGCTGTTCAGCCTGGAGAAGAGGAGGCTGTGTGGAGACCTCAGAGCAGTCCTCCAGTATCTGAAGGGGGGCTACAAGGATGCTGGGGAGGGACTATTCATCAGGGACTGTAGTGACAGGACAAGGGGTAATGGGTTAAAACTTAAACAGGGAAAGTTTAGATTGGATCTAAGGAAGAAATTCTTTACTGAGCGGGTGGTGAGGCACTGGAATGGGTTGCCCAGGGAGGTTGTGAATGCTCCATCCTTGGCGGTGTTCAAGGCCAGGTTGGATGAGGCCTTGGGTGCCATGGTTTAGTGTGAGGTGTCCCTGCCCATGGCAGGGGCGTTTCAACTTGATGATCTTAAGGTCCTTTCCAACCCTAACTATTCTATGATTCTATGATTCTATGTCTGTGGATATCAGACGTGACAATATTCTGCAAAGTCATTGTGAAGGTGGTGTAGGAAAAGTTTGTGCATTCCAGAGTCAGTAAATGGAGGAAGAAAGCCTACAAGAAAATAAAAACTCTAAGTGAATGTTAAGAATTTGATGTTGGTTTTGTTTGGCTGGAAATGAAGATCATGTGGAAGCACTTCAGAAAATATTCTGTGGATATTGTATTTTCTTTTTTCTTAGGCTAAGTGGTCTTTCAAGATTAAAAGGCAAAGAAACAATCAGCCATTCATGCAAAAGGCAGACCGCTCCTCAGACAGTTTGGGCTGGAGAGGACTGTGTTATAACGTCTAGGAGATCAGGACTGTGTTATAATGTCTAGGAGATCAGGCTGCCAGCAGTACCTAGGCATGATGGCATTGAACAGCATGAGCAGGTTGCTCCCCTGTGCGTTCCCCACATTACAAGACCAAGGACGGAAGCACCTCCCCAACAATAGAATTTCTGAGAAACCACTGTCTTTAAAAGAGGCTGAAGACTTCAGAAGCACAGCTCAGGATGAGACACAGCCTCATGTTGTCACTTTGTAGCTTTGCTTTATGTTCCCAACAAACCTATAGACCTGAGAAGCTGTGACTACACACCTGGGGGGAAGGATGTGAAGGCTGTACTTCCCATCTGAGTCAAATGTGGCTGAAGCTGTTTCAGTGAGATCCATTTCAGGATCTCCAGCCTGAAATGTTGAGGGAGCAGAGGGGAAACGCAGAATGATTTCTCCTGAAGAAATATTCCAAGAAGAAAATGAAAACCAGACGACAGGTTTCCCATACAGTGCAAGGAGCTGAATGCTAAAATACCATCAAACGAGCGCAATGCCGCACGCAGCTCCTTCTCAGTTATGTATACTTGGGCTGTCTGGTTGTGAACCTCGGTGTGCTGTGGTGTGGCACACTGACCCACTGAGCTGTGTTTGTGTTGGTGGTGTGTTGAGAAACACGTGGCTGCAGGATGCTATCAGTGTGTAACTACACTGGCACGTCTTCTCCCCTTGGATCATTTGCTTTGTGCTATGGGTCCTGAGAGTGCCCAGTGCTCTGCAAGCACCAGCCCATTGCTTCCACAATGGCAATGGTGGTCCCTGGGCAGCTTTTGAAAATTAAAGGTAGGAGACTGCTATAGGGGAGACCTTAGAGCAGCTTCCAATATATAAAGGGGCTACAAGAAACCTGGATTAGATATTGCAGGGTGAGTCACTGCTTCTGTGCTCCCCCTCTGAAATAAATCATTTTTTGAGGACATGGCTTTTGCTGGTCAAGAAGAAATCGCAGTGTATCTCAGCAGTGCAGACTGGCTCTGCATGCAGAGGGGACATGGGGAAACACATGGGGGGCACATGCTTGCAAAGACACAAGAATAACTAACAGCCAAATTCAGGTTGGGTTAGTATTTAAATAATTGGTTCATTTTTTCTCCAAAGGCAGCCACCACGTCACTATCAGCCTGATCCTTACACGACAGCAGCATCAAACCTCAGTGCTGATGGAAAAGCCATCACCTGTCGCTGTACCTTGGTACAGCTACAAGCTGGAAAGTGCTGGAATTACCCATCTGCTCAGGCACTGAATAACCTGACAAACAGAACAGAAACTTCTCCTGCTAGGAGCAGGATGCGTCCCATCATGGGAGTTTCCAGCTGTTACAGTCCATGTTTGCACATCCTCTATAGTGCAGCCCAGAACCAGCGATGCTGAGACTTCCCCCAGCACCTCTGAGGTCTCTTCCTCTGCCTCCCACCTCTCTCTTTTTCCAGAGTCAACCCTGCTTTGCCCCGAACTGCATCATCAGATGTCCAGAGTATGAAATCCCATTCTGCCTGACATCACACATACTTCACATTCCTGGCTTCTCATTTCTTGAATTTCCCTTTGTATCTGAGGTCTCAGAAAGCTTTGGTACCCATTTAAAACAGAAACATGACTTCACTAGAATTGACTGTGTTCTAATTTGCTCTTAAATATTCTGACCCATCGGATCCATCTGTGCCCCTAAATCCTACTTCCCCTGCTTGCCCTACACTGCCAAAATGCCCTTTTGTAGCTCAGAAGCAGAGGAAAAGATGCTGCCAGAGCTGCAGAGGGGCACTGTGTTTTGGAGCTGCTGGGGCCACTTCCCAGCAGGTTCTAGGAAGCCAAAGAAAAACCTCAAAGGAGCAGAGCAGCCACCAAAGACAAAAGCCTTTGATATGATCAGAAACACCAGTGCCAATGGAGAGAGGAGTGGGGTAGAAACTTCAAGGTGAGAGTCAGGATCAGCAACATCTAAATTTGCTTTGAGACCTTTCATTTTGCAGTGTAAAAGCTCCTCTCTCTTGATTTCTTCCTCCCTGGGCTCCCCAGCACATTTAGCCTGGCTGCCAAGTGATGAGCAAACTTGGACCTTCTGGAGAGCCTGGTGGCGAAATCTGCTTAACACAGTCCTCTTCCTCTTCTCTGTGTCCTTCAATTCTGCTTCAAAAGTGATTTCCCTCCCTAGTTTTTTCATAAATATATATGTTTACTTAAAAGTTAAAAAACCCGTTAGTCAGGAGAGGAATCTGATGGGCATGGTGCTAACATGCTTGCTGGACAAAGACAGTGTAATGAGGACCTAATTAAGTGAAAACTGCCCAAGGAAATCCAGCTGAACAACGATTTTCTGCTGGCTGTCAAACTCCAGAACGTTTCTAAGTGAATAGGGCGGATGGGCAAAGCTTGAAGAAAAGATGGCACTCCAGAAACACAAAACCTAGTGACCACACATGAATAGAAATTCTGAGAGCCTGCAGAGCAGAGGGGCACTGGAGAGGGCTCTTGGCCTGATGTGAGACAAACACCTTGCCACAACCAGTAAGTCCTAAACCTGAGGCCATTCAACCCACACCAAACCTGGCCCAGGGCTCTGCAGTGTTTCCCAGATACTATTGTTTCTTCGCATGGCGCCGTGTGTTTGGGCGCCACATCTTCTTCCCTGGGGAACACCAGCCTCTCTGATCCTTGGAAATCAGGAGATCAGCACAATAAAATGAGGCCGTAGCCTCTGGTATCAGAGAAGACCTGCCTGGTCCAGCACAGGTTTCTGTGGTACTGATCCATTTGTGAAGGTATCTCCACTGAAGGTAATGTCCTATCCATTTAATAAAATCTCAGAATGGTTTGGGTTGGACGGGACCTGAAAGCTCATCCAGCTCCAACCCCTGCCACAGGCATGGACCCCTTCCACTGGAGCAGCTTGCTCCAAGCCCCTGTGTCCAACCTGGCCTTGAACACTGCCAGGGATGGGGCAGCCACAGCTTCTCTGGGCACCCTGTGCCAGCGCCTCAGCACCCTCACAGAGAAGAGCTTCTGCCTAAGAGCTCAGCTCAGTCTCCCCTCTGTCAGGTTAAAGCCATTCCCCTTGTCCTGTACCTGCAGGCCCTTGTCCCAAGCCCCTCTCCAGGTTTCCTGCAGCCCCTTTAGGCACTGGAGCTGCTCTCAGGTCTCCCCTTCAGGAGCCTTCTCTTCTCCAGGCTGCCCCAGCCCAGCTCTCTCAGCCTGGCTCCAGAGCAGAGCTGCTCCAGCCCTCGCAGCAGCTCCTAGAGGCTGCTTGTCCCCACATCCGACACTGTTTGTAAAAGCTAGCTATTTTTGATGTGGTTTCTGTCCTGTGAAGGACAGGCAGCGCCTCTCAAAGCAGGAGCTGTCATGATCATTATCACCTTCACTCTGCTGCTGACGTGACTGAAGCTGTCCAAACTAGCACAGATTTTGTGATTGCCGCTAATTGTTTTGCTGTGGTAACCAATCAGATGTGTTTTGCCTTTCCTACAAACCCACTATTTGCCTGCCTGTTTGCCTTTGCCATATTAAACTGTTTAGCAGTTTTGCTTTCTAATTCTTACTGCTTTTAGAAATTGGATTAATATATAAAATAACATCGTAAGCAGCAGGGATCTGATAAACTCAGTTGGCTAAATGACTGATGGCAGTGTTTGTTCCTAAATCAGAAATCACTGGTAAGGTACAGGATCAAATGAATGGTGAGGTTCAGTTTGTCACTGTGTGTGTGCAAATGTGTGTATAAGCACTTGCGGGTGTTTCTTTAAAGCAGCTCAGCATGCAAATATATATTTCTGCTAAAATCATGTTCAAACAGTCAAAGTAGGAACAGATGTATTGAAAATAGAAATACAGGGCTTAATAAATATTTTATCATCAAATATTTCAGAAATGTCATCTTTAAAAACATGAAAATTCAGCCTCGGGAGGACCAAAATATTTAATCACTCTCAAGAAATTCTTGAAAGGGAATCTCTTTCTATCAAATTCCTTCTAAATAGAAGAATGAATTTCCAGGTGCTGTGAGCTATATTTATTTTAATCAAAATCAGCCGCTCAGTTAAAGGAGATAGAATAATCAGTGAGGTCATTATTAAGTGAGATAACAACTTCTGAATGAATGCTCTCATTAATCTAATTATAAAATGGAATAGTATCTTACTAATCAGGCTGTTAACTGAATCACTGGAAGTGTGAGGCTGTAATCACAGTTATTTGAACCACGCCAGGCTCCCAACACCGATGCTGTGGGAAATGAAGCAGGAACCATGTTCCCCACAGCCATGCAGGGACATCCATCCCCATTGCACTGATGGTGCAGGTACCTGCTGGTGAAATATTACCTGCAGCTCATCTTCACAGGGCTGCTGGGCATGTAAAAGTTGTCTGGAATCCAATCATTATGAAATCTGTGCGCAGCAGTGCTCGGTGCCTGGGGCGAGGGCTGTGTTTGGGGATGCAAACCTCCTGAACCTCTGCCTCCTCCACTGTTACCCCGTGCCTTGGACATGAAGCAAGACTCCAAGCACCAGGGTTACTGGGACCTCCAGCAAGGCCCATGTCTGCTCTGCAGGGGAGGTTTATGGCTGAGGGGGTTGTTGGAGGAAGCGCATTCAGCTGGGCACAGGCTGGTGAGGAAGGCTCTGGATCGCCGTCTGTGCCACCTCTCTGCGGAACCTGGTGTGGGATTCAGAGCCAGGGACCCTGCCAGCCCGGCTTCACCTGGACACACCATTATAGACAGAAATACCTGTGGATGATTTTCTGGCAGAGAACAGCCACATACCCAGATCAGCAAGTGCCTACATGGAGTTCGACATGAACCAAGGAACAACAAACGGTGAAGGAGGATGGGAGCGAGGCGCTGGGAGTGAGAATCCCAGCAAGATAAGAAGGAGCTGGAATTTACGGAGTTGCTAAATTGAGGACTGTTGGAAAACTTTGAAGGTCAGGTTCTCACACCTGTGCTAACCAATTCTATGTTAGTTGTTAAGGGCCTCACAGATATGTATCCAATCACAATGGGCCAAGTTAGTGAAAACAACTTTAAGAAATAGTATATAAAGAGTTAGTTTTCTAGAATAAATGGCTTTGTCTGATCACATTGATCTCTGAGTCCATTTCCGCGACAAATACCTGTGTTTAACATTAGCCCTTGGAAGACCCCTTCAACACAGTGGGCACCTTCAGATCCTCCAACACTCAGCTCCACCTGCCCCAGTACTCTTTTTGCACCTACCGAGTTTTGGTGGATGTTATGGAATCACAGACTGGTTTGGGTTGGAAGGGACCTTAATGCTCACCTAGTTCCAATCCCTGGGCAGGGACACCTTCTGCTAGACATGAGGTATGAGATACTGAGTTATTGAGTGGAAGATATGAGTGACTGAATGGAAAAACCATGGTGTTCTTCAGAACAAGCGGAGCCTGTTGGGTTTTTTCCCCAGTATAATTTGTATCTCATTTCCCTTCATGCTTCACCACAATGACTCAAGGTTCTACTATGCATTTAATTAACTTTCGAGGGGTTTTCCATTATCCAGGCAAGATGTCCCCTGGGTCTGCCCTCACCATCCAAAACCGCCCTCCCCTGTCTTAGCAAGATCAACCCTCTCTGCCCTTGTGAGGAACCAGCATGAGGGGCTGGGGTGGGCAGAGCCTGGCAGGACAGGCAGGCAGAGGGATTCTCAGGGGTCTGACCTCACATATCCTGCCGACCACAGGCAGTTTCCTTCTCCAGCTTTCCTCTGTAAGCTGCTGATTGCTGGTGTTTTACCAGCATCAGTGTTCCTGGTCCACGTAACACCAGGGTGAGAAGAGATCAGCAAGAGTAAGCACACACACACGCACGTGCTGCACGCGTCGACCTACCGTTGAGGCTTATTGCTAAAGGCATAGTGAATCTTCCTCAGTCTAATAGCTAAAGGAACTCGTGTCTCCCGCTGTTAAGAGCAGGCTGGTCAGTCCTGGCCTGGCTGGCCACTCATCCTGCAGAGCGCTGACACCTCTGGCTTTTGAGAGTGCAACAGACAACTTCTTTGTGCAAGTCTCTGTTTCAGCTCTAAACCCTTCATCCAGCCTTGACACAGCTGTTACTGCTCTCCTCAGCTCCTCTCTTTGCTGCTTGCTGGGCAGGACAATTTGGAGTAGAAAATGCTGCCAGCCCATCTCAGCCTGACCCAAGTCATGCAGGAGCTCCACAGTGATGCCTCTGAGGTTGGTCTGCTCAGGAGGGAGACAGAAAGATCCTGCGTCTCTAACTGAGGAATGCTTGCTTGTCATAAAACATATACTAACAAATACATGCACTGGAGCTTGATGAAAAGCTGAGGTGACATACCCCTGAGTGAGCTTTCCAAACAGCATGACAGGGGGTTGAATATTTGAGAAGAAAGATAACATTGTACAAACTGTATAAAATACATGCAGCTCTACCACTGCACCAGCAAGGAATGCATTTCAAGGGGAGCAAAGGTTTATTTCTTGCCTAGGTGATTTCATAAATCCCAGCCACTATCTTCCTGTATTTTCAGTTCCCAATTTCCTTTGCATTCTGACATAATCATTTATTTACTTGGTGGGAAGAAAAAAGAGAGAAAAGATTTTTCTCCCACTTATTAACGCCTGCTAAGAATTTTCACAGCTATTAGTAAAAACACAGGATTTGATTTCACTTCTGCAGATACAGAAGCAGAGCGATGTCCTACCAGGCATGTTTTGAAATTTCCAGAAAAAATGCTTAGCCACAAATAATACGGGAAGTGCAGTTCATTACAACACGCACTCTATTTTCATATAAATAAAAAATACACGTGCTCTACAGCCAGGTTCAGATTCTGACAGACAATTCAAAATTCATTTTTTGAAATATGAGATAAATTTAAATTTAAATGAAAGAAGAAAGGTTGGAACCTGTTGCAGAAAAAGCCTTCCTGCCTAAAAATTTCAGGTCTGCTCCTGTGGGTTATGGGAAGAACATCTGCAGAGAAGTGGAGCATGTGAGGAAAGAAGAGCAGGGTTAGGCTGAGGGATCAGGCTGGAAGTGGGAGAGAGGTAGCGCTTGTTTCCTAGTGCAGTAATAGACATCATTAATGGGTTAAAACTTACACAGGGGAAGTTTAGATTGGATCTAAGGAAGAAATTCTTTACTGAGAGGGTGGTGAGGCACTGGAATGGGTTGCCCAGGGAGGTTGTGAATGCTCCATCCCTGGCGGTGTTCAAGGCCAGGTTGGACAGAGCTTGGGTGCCATGGTTTAGTGTGAGGTGTCCCTGCCCATGGCAGGGGCGTTTCAACTTGATGATCTTAAGGTCCTTTCCAACCCAAACTATTCTATGGTTTTATGATTCTATGAATAGTAGGAACTACTGGGGTGGTTCGAAGTAAGTGCTTGGTTTTGAGACTGGCCAGAGGAAGGTAAAAGATGCCTATGCTGGAAGTTGGATGTTAGCACATGGAAGATGCCACACGGGGCATCAAACTTCATCCTGCACATAGAGCTCCTCCTGTCTCAGGCCTCTGTGTTACTTCTAATTTGAAGTTTCCATTAACAGGAAATCTTCAACCCTTCATAGTAGCTCTGCTTTCCATAACTTCACACATCATGCCATACTTGGACAACATCTCGGTCATGAGCTCAATGGAGGGTGAATTTGCTGAGTGACTTAGGGAATTTTCATGAACATTTGGAATGTCACTTGTCTGAGTTAAGACAAAAAAGCAATCAGTGTCATCTTCCTGTGATACTGCATTGATGCACATCACACTGATATTGAAGTCACTCTCATCCAGGCATTTCCAAAGGAGATCAAAGCTACAACTCAAGAACAGGGAGAGCACTTTAAGAACATTGGAATTCAAGGTATGAAACTATGAAAAGGGAGCATTAGCCAAGATGCAAGCCTGGTGGCCCAAATCAGTGCTAATATATATAGAGAGAATTATAAGTGTGGGTTTCTCTTGCCAGGCTATGCCCTGGACCCTGCTGAAAGCTTCAATATTTCCCTGGAAAGCATCCAGAGGCAATAGTCCAAGATCCAGACTGATTTCATTTGGCTTGTTGAGGGAATGGACTTCCAGACTGTGGTAGTTTCTTACAATAACCAGAAGATGGTTTTAGTCCTATTACAGACATGTACCACAATTGGCTCTGCTCTTTGAGAACTGGCACCATTTGTGGGTTGACGCATAACACAATATCTGAGGGTGGAAATGTCATCACCTTTAACAAGTTGGAAGATTTCACTCAAAGCAACCTGACTTGAGTTGTCACCAAGGTGCCATACAAACAGTTCTGCCATAGGATGGTGAGGCTTAACAGATCATACACAAATCAGAGATGCCTCAGAAGAGATTGCTGAGGCTTGGTGGATTCTCCATTGCTCACCAGGCCAGTTCTTATCTGACTGAATTTGGAAGGAACCAATTTCATGTGCCCTAGGTTGATATCTGCAGTGTCACAACCCTCATCTAAGCCCTTAAGCAAACCTGATGCTTTTTACTGTATTTGTCATCAAGTCCCTTCAGTTCCTCTGCATTGCAGCATCATATTTGAAGGAAACTATGGATCTGGAATACAGACCTTCACCAGCTAGAAGGTCTCCACAGATGTTTCACCTAAGGAGCGTACAACCCAAAGCTGTTACACTGGTCAGTGGAAAGCATCCTCAGGCAGCACTGCTCTGGAGGAGCACCCAGCTGTGCTGTTTGAGGACATACTCACAGTACCCAACTCAAAGTCTTACTACATCATTTTAGTGACTGCTTTGCAAGCAGAGGAATAGCACCAGTGAAGAACCTTGGCACCAATGAAGAAGCTTAGCTCACATGTGACACTGCACAAAACTACCATTCCCCTCGTGCAAGGTGGAGACAACATCCCAGTGTCCAAGTCCCAGTCCCTGAACTGGATCTCTCCAGTGGCAAGTTGTGAACCCCCAGTAACATCCTCCCCCTCTGACACAGCTTATTGTACCCTCAGCCCCAGCGACTGATGGCTGTGGCCCCACTGCAAAATCCCATCATATTCCTTAGCTCATCCCCTTCACTACACCTCTCTCCTGCCCCAAACCAGCTCTACCTGTGCATCCCAAGCCCCTCAGTGCTCCTGGCCTTCCCTTTTTCCTTCACCTCCAGTGCAGCCCCCTTGATCCTGGTCCCTGTGTAGACGTTCCCTGCCTTTCCTGCCTACCCAGACAGCCCTCACCACATCACCCTCATCCTGCACCACATCCCCTGCCCCTGCAGCTGCAACGCTCTGGCTCCTGCTCTATGGAGGGGGCGCCAGGGACTGTGATGGAGTTGGGAGCCTGCAGCACCAGGCAGGGATGCTCCATCTGCATCCAGGCATTGGAGTACTGCTACCATGGAAAAACGTCTGCAGAAGGCACTGCAAATGCACTCAGGACCAAATCCTGGTGTATTAGTTGCCTCTCTGGAATGGATGCGTGGCTGCTAGATGAAGGGTGAAGCACTTAAGATAAAGAAGAAAATCCACCATTATTAAGCATTCCCTTACACCATTTACCAAACCACATAATGCTGATACCCTCATTATTTTGCCTCAGGAGAAGCATGGTGAGTTAAAATTAACAGTGATTCTATATTCATTGCAAGCTCCTAATTAACCAGGCTGGGCTGTACTGCTCCAGCCACAGAATTCCCCAATATTTAGCCATTAGTTCTTTCCAATTTGGCCTGCTGCTGCTTCTGGCAAGTTTTGTCTCATAAACAATTACGCTGAATGCCAGATGTCCCAATAGACTGCTCGACTTTCACTAGTGGCTGTCTTGTCAGGCCAGTTCTGCTGGAGCTGGGGAGAGAGTTTGACATTTGACATCCGTGTGTGTGTAAAGCTAAGGGTCAGCCAGAGTCCCAGAAAGGACTTTTAATGACAGCAGCCTCATGGGCTGAACAGACACATCTGTACCACAGCTATTTTCTGACGAGCCAGCACCCATGTTCTGGGCTCCAAGGGAACCCACTGAGCATCCAAGCTCCTGCCATCCTCTGAGTTGGATTTGCAGAGGAGAAGGATGTGGACACTGACCTGGATAGGGGGACAGGGCACAGTGTGTATCAGTTGCAGCTGATATTTTACTCTGCAGAGAAAAATAAAGTAGAAGTGCGAAAAACGAGGCCCAGGCAGGGTTTTCATCTACACTTCTGGGTGCAAGAGCCCTTGAGGAGCTGAAGGTCTTTTACTCACAGACTCCCAGCAGAACCATGCATAGGGTCAGCTTGTGGGCACGATTTATGCCTCCAGGGCAGGATGCCCTCAGGCTGCCCCCATGTGCAGTGGGATTAAAACCAGAGCTCTGGAGACCCCTGTGTGGGGCACGAGAGTGGTGGATGATACCTTTCAAACGTCACATCACCACCCCAGCCAAGTGGGCTCTGCTGAGAGCCTGGGACTTGTCCCATGGCCAGCTCACCCCACAGTGGGCATGCAGAGAGGCAGTGGAGTTGGTGAGATCCTCCCCTGTGCCGTCCTCCAGGAATGCCCTCCCTCCATGGGGCTGCTGCTGGGATCAGGGATTGCCAGCAGCTCAGGATCGGGGTGCTGTGCTTGGCCATGCCTTGGCAGACCAGGGTTTGTAATTGCAATGGTACCAAAGGAACACAGCAGGTGGTGGGCTAAAGAATTGCTTTTTTGTTTATTTTAAGGCAAACTTCACTAAAGAGCTGTGTATTACATGAAGAACTTTTATAGTTGAAAAGGCCTTATTCACATTAAAGTGGAGGGAAGCAGTTGCCAGCTGAAATTCCCTGGAAGAGAGTCTCATGAGATTCAGAAGAGAAGCAAAGAAATGTGCATTTTGATATCATATTCTTTCAGATTCCCACATAAAACGCTGCATGTTTTTATGCTCAGTGTGGCAGCTTACTTTTATTTTAAAATAAACAATTGCAGGTTTAATGGAAGGGCACTTGTTGACAGACACATTAATCTCTCACTGGAGAAACAGAGAAAAAGCACAGGGAAATTCCTGAGACAAGTGTATTTGGAGATAAAAGGCTAATGATATTTTGTATTCCTGAGCTGCTGGTGTAAGTAGCTGAGATTAATTGATCAAGGTGGAATAGTTCCAGCTGGCTCTAGGGCAAATAGTGCAGTGGCATTAAAAGGCACCACTATGGAGACACAGGGGTGGCACACAGGATAAACAAGCTCTTACCAAATAGGGTTGGGCAGTGACATTTTACTGTGATTTTTAAGCAAGTTGAGTAATAACGAGGCTTTTCTACTCTGCTGTCATTGCTAAAATACTCCACTGGTGTCCACTCCCCTGCTAGACCATCCTCTCAGCAAACAGAAGGCAGCAACATTTGCTCCTAATCGTGAGCATCTTGTATTTTACATCCTGTTCTCACACTTTATTTGCTCATATTTTATATGAGCCCTTTGAAATGGCATGAAATGCGCTTCTGAGAATGCACAGTTCACTTCTGTGGTCCTTCCAAGTGACTGTTCGTTCTCTGCCTCTTAAATCATGCTCTTCATGGAAAGGAAATGACATGTCTTGCTTTGGACACTGGAGCTGTTTCAATACAAGCAGAGAGGATGGGCACCTTCCATCAGAGTCAGCATCGCGCTTTGGCAGGCGAGACATGGTTCAGGACATGATCCTCCAGACTGGACCACCCCAGATGTTCCTGCGTGTGACAGGCAGCACAACTTTGCCACAACTCTTTTATCAACAGCATCACATTTGGATTTGACCAGCAGAGCCAGTCATAATCAATCACTTTGTCTTGAGTTTAGTTCAGACAAACAGAGGGCTCACTTTATTACCTGCAAATAAGGCTCTTGATTTCCAAGGGCAGAGGATAATAAGTCAAATGAACTAAGATGACTGTCCTGAGCAGCTTAGGGACATAAGTGAGGAAGCGGTGGGAATGTGTTAAAATCAAATATGCAAAAGTATTTGGCATGGGCTTCCAAAGCAAGTGGAAAAGTCCTGGATGATTGGGCTCCAGGTTTAACGCAATGAATAACTTCATCCAAAAGTCTTTTAAGATCAAGCAGAGAGGCTGCAAGGACAGGAAGTAAGAACTGAGCAGCAAATAAACCTGCATATTGAATCTCAGAGAGTGCAAGAAAAAAGTGAGAATTGGTTAAAGTCAAGCTGAGTTAAAACTGAATTAAAGCAAATTGCAAAGGACTTATTCATGTTGTGACTAAAAAAAGAAGACAGATGGGGGTTTCTGATCAGTAACAGTGAAGATTAAAGATCTGGATGTAACCCCCAAACTACATATTTTGTGTCACTCTCCACTAATGAAGAAAACGTTGAACGCAGAGGCGACAGCAGGATGCTGCTGTGAATGAGGGTATGAAAACGGAGCTGATCACATCCATAGAGGAGCAACTTCTGAACAAATCAATGCACTGGAGCTAGGGGGGCCCAATAATCTCAACCTCAGACATCTAAAAACAACCAGAACATCAAACTGCAGGTCCAGTAAGGATTATTTCTAATCAATCTATGAAGTTCAGGGTGGTACCGGAGGAACAAAGAGGAGGCAGGTGAGTTCCCAGGGTAAAGGAAAAGAGTGAACTGGCACTTATAAGCTGGCTGGTTTGACCCCTGCAGTATCTGAGCTGTTAGAGCCAATTTGGACAAAGAAGAATTAAAGATGTGGGATAAATGGAGAGCGGTCAGAGCTCAACATGGGTTTATTGAGGTAGATGGTGAAAGACTAACCTGATAACTTGGAAAGAAAAGGTGGGTTTCTTGATAAAGAAATGTAGTACCTCCAACCACTCACACTGGAGGAAAGCTTTTGATTCTATAATCATATAGGAAAGGATTATCTAAACTACAGTAAGGGACAACCAAGAGCAGTATGAAAAGGTACTTAGGAGACAAGATTCGGCAAAGCTGCAAGGTCTGGCTGGAGGGAGGCCTCTAGGGAAATTATTCTGAATTCAAATGTATTTAGTATCCTCGATAATGAATACCACAAGATACGTATGTGATGTGACCATGGGAAAGGCAAATGTGAGGCTGGGATGGTTTCAAGACAAGTCAGGAATCACAAGTGTGATGTGACCAGACACCTGCAGAGCTGGGTTTGGGCTCTCCCAGAGCCATAGAAGCCATCAGCTGCCTGAGAAGAGGTGACACAAACTCGTGTGGCCATGGAGAAAGGTGATAAAGGGTGGGGTGATTTTCCTTAAAGACAATGGGGAAAAATAATCAATTAGGAGAAGAGCGAGTCTGGGAACAGAGGAAGGGCAGCAGAGGAGCAGATGGGTGCCATCAGGGGAATACATGTCAGTTGTGCATTGGAATAAGTTTTGTCCTGGCAGAAGTGAGCCCCAAGCCCGGTACTAGAGGAATGGGGTCCGAAGGAAGATGCGCCACGGCACAGGGGGCTGGTTCTTCGTGGTCCCTGCCCTGTGCTCCCAGAACCCTCATAAAACCCAAAACATTCACATCACATCCTACCATGATTGAGCTGGAAACTGCTCAGGCCTCCATCTAAATTTGAACAGATGTTGGTTAATTCAGCAAATGCCACCCTTCTGGGGGTTCTGCCAGAAATTCTTTCTGGCTTCTCCAGCCTTTCTCATCCTAAGCCATGATCGGTGTTTTTCCCCTGACCATTTCATGTATCTGGTCCACTCCAACCTTGCTGTAGGCTCACCCATACACATACCTTTCTCCCAGCCCTCATCTCTCAGCCAGGTCATCTCATTTGTTCACTGAAGAATATTCTTTCTGCTTGCACTAACACTGCTTTTTTGTTCTTTCTCATAAAAAAAATGCTTTGCAAAGGCTTACCAACCAATTCAGCATGTTCTCAGCCCAAACCCTGCCTTCTCTGTGTTAGCTTCAGCTCTTCCTCGAAGGATCACAGTAGGATCTCTCCAAAAAGCTCCAGAGCTTTTCCTTACATATTTTCCTGAGCAGCCTTCAACACACTTGTTTTGAGACAACCTTGGTGCGTTCATCACCAGAGCTGAGTTTTGTGAATCTGCTTATGTGATGCTGATGCATTTGTTTAGCAAACCAAATGCAATGTTTATTAATAGCACTGCAAGAAAAGGTTGATCCCATTTCTTTTTACTTTACGTCTCCATGGGAAAAATCACATTGTTGTTGTGCTGCCTACACACTGAAAAAGTCACCTGGATGGGAAAATATTAGCCAGTTCTATTTCCAGATCCATCATGCTCAATGCTGGATATCAGTGTTGCAACTATTTTGACTTCTAAATATCTCCCTAGATAGCTCAGCTGGCTGCAATACCAATACAACCTCCTCCTTTGATATACCTACTGAGAGTGTTGGGGGTTTTAAGCCAAACAGAATCTATCCAGCTTTCATTGATCATTGCTTGGTTTCATGGCCCTGTGGTTACAGCAGTGTCCTGCTGGTGGAAACTCTTATGAGCATCAGCTCAGCCAAAATGTTGTTGCTGGAGCATTGATTTCTGGAAAGGGGTGAGTTCATCAAATCTCTGGATATCCTTGTGCTCAGTACAGGGCAGATGTCAGAACTGCCTTTGGTAGCTGTCGTCACAGCATCTGGAGGAGGCTGTCACCCAGGATACGGCTGGTAGATCACCCCATGGGCAACACTGATTTCTTTAACATTTCCAACAGGAATCCTGACTGCCTGCAGGATTTTAAGAGACAGGAGAAAATACTGTTCTTTTTCCCCTGGGATCATTTTCTCTCAAACTTTCTATTAGTGCTGCCTCTGAAACCCTTTGCCCAGTTCAGGAGGAGCTCTCTTTTTCCAGTTAACAGCTCCCCAAGAAGCTGTGGCTGCTCCATCCCTGGCAGTGTTCAAGGCCAGGTTGGACACAGGGGCTTGGAGCAAGCTGCTCCAGTGGAAGGGGTCCCTGCCCGTGGCAGGGGTTGGAGCTGGTGGAGCTTTAAGGTCCCTTTTAAACCAAACCATTCCATGATTCTATGATTTCAAGGCACATGACTGCAGGTTTCACCACGGTGGTGAACTGGCTGCATTTTCCATCTTTGCCTCTGTTTTGTCTCTGTGAACTTTATCTTCTTATTAAGAGGGAGAAATAAGTAATTAACCAATTAATTAAATTTTCTTTGCTTTTTACTCCAGTTCAACTTGCAATTTAAAACTGGCAGAGTAGCTAAAATAATGGCAATTGGGAAGGCAGGCAGGTTTGTATTGGAATTTCCAGATGAACTTTGTGACTTAGAGGGAGA
Source organism: Psittacula echo (assembly GCF_963264785.1). Classification (NCBI taxonomy): domain Eukaryota; kingdom Metazoa; phylum Chordata; class Aves; order Psittaciformes; family Psittacidae; genus Psittacula; species Psittacula echo. The sequence goes on along the minus strand of NC_137752.1, from coordinate 11,723,414 downwards.
AAAAATTAAAACAGAGGCCCTCGTCTACTTTATCTGAGTCATTTAATTCTTCTCAGGGCTCAAGCAGCATTAAAGCACCTGTATCACTACAGGAGGCTAAATAGAGAGGGGACCGGATCTACTTTCTGCAGAGAGACTCAGCCGGGCATGCAGGAGCAGGAAAACTCCGTATCACAGTTGATGGATGTCGGGTGTGCTCCTCAGCACAAGGCTGGGAGTGCACCCCAGCAGGAGATCTGCACAGCCATCCACCCTTTCAGCAAGAACCAAGTGTTCCATCAGCCTCATTTGGGCTGTGTGAGGGTGAGTTTGACAACTTTTCTTCCACATCTTGCAATTGGTTCCATAAACAAATTTCAACCACTGCTGGGGTTTAAACATTTTCAACCTCTCTGCAGCTGGAAAAAGTAAAGGATTCTTTCCCCAACCACGACTCCGATAGTCCCATGGTAGTTGAAAGTTCCTGTCATGGCTGGTGATAGTGATCCTATGCCTGTCACAACTCCAACATGCTCAAATTAATGCCAAAATAACAATTTCTGTGCTTTTGGCACATTGGAAAACTTTCCAGAGCTGTGCTATCATCAGTAATTATATTTTACCCTTATATTTATGCAACATATTATAGTGACTTTAAACTTTAAATGAAGGTGGAGTTTAGGACATCGGACACTGTATGATATATCCACTCCTCTGCATATTAAACCTCAGAAGGCAACAAATGATCATTTATTTTTGTTACAAGAGGAGTTGGCAGAACTCTTTAATGCTTTAGGTTGCCTGACAGCTCTGTTTAAAAACGTTGTTCTAAATTACTTAAAACCTTGCCAGATCTTGAGCGTTTTGTCTGAAACTTTCCAAGTTGAGTTCCTATCTCGGATCAATGCTTTTATATATTCACTGTTTTTTTGGAAACTGAATCTCAAATAAGTCAATCATCTCTTTGGATGCAATTAAGGGAAATATATTGCTAGACTAATGTTTAAAAGCTCTTAAAGTTGTTTTGTTGAATAGCTCTAATACCTTCCTGGTTTGGAGCAATATTTGAAGGTTAGAAGGGATGTCAGCCTGGCTAGATGCACGTTCGATTGTTCCTGTGGGCAACAGCCAGATGTATATGTGTAATGGACAACAGGAAAGAAAAGATCTTATTTTTTGTAAGTTCTCAAAGGTGCAGCTAAGCTGTTGGAAGGTCCTTCTCAGCATATGTGCTGTCTGCAGGGCTGGGGTGGAGGTCTGTGATTGCAAATCTTGTCTCGAGACTCAGGGAATAGCATGAGGTGAGGATGAGCATCCTTACCCCTGCATCCCTGTGGTCCCCATCAGCAGGTGGAAGCATAGCAGGGGTGTGAGCCCACAGGGAGGACAGATGTGTAGCTGCTCCATGCAGGCTCACTGTGCTCCCATGGCACAAAGGACAGGACCAGCACAGTAAATACCAGTGATAATGGAGGTCTTCTGCAAACAGGTGTGGAAAAAGGGCTGGTTTCCACTCCTGTTGCCCCAGTATACCTTCTGCTAGGGATTTTTGAATAGGAGCACTGTTCACCAGTCCCCAGTACCTGCAGGGCTCTGATCCGGGAAGAAAGAAGAGTATTTTTGATGGAAGTTGCTGGTTTTGCTGCTAAAACTCCATCCTATTCTTTTCTTGTCATGCAGCTGGGTCTTCCCTGCTGAGGCCAGAGCTGGGCTGGGCAATCACAGCTATTGCTCCAGCTCGGAGAACAACAGGGGAGAAGCAAATCCAAGCTGGAGGGTGCAGCCAGTGGCTTGGATGCAGGGTGGGCATAGAAACCCCCAGAGCCCTGCTGGATTATCACTGCTGCAAGCCCCTGTGAAAGCTAAAAGCTTCATTAGCAGGGCAAAGCTGTTTGAAGCAGTGTGGGCTTCCTTAGCATGAGGAGGGAGGACAGTGCTGAGGCTGTGGCTGGGGGATTAAATGCAGCTCGTGGGTGTTTCCTGCAAAAAGGTACCTTTTTATTTAAAAATGACAAAACCAGTGATTAGAATTCTCTTTCTGCATTTGGCTTTAGAAAAAAAAAAAAAGAAAAAGAAAAAGAATTAAGAATGTATAAGCCCCTCTGTACTGCATATGTATATTTTATCGCTGTATAATTGGGATCTTCATTAGTTCTCTGGGTGAAGTGACACACGTTTCATGTGATACAGACACTAACGCATTGAGATACAGTTCTTTTTTTCCAAGATGCTCCTTCTTAAACACATGCAACACTGTTTAATAAGGACTTATGTACCTTTTGGAGGAATGCTATCACTGAAAGACAAGACCCTGATTGCAGCAGAAGCGAGGGCGGGGGGCGACATTTGGAGATCGAGAAAGTATTAATTATGTAAATCCCAAACCCCAGGGTATAATTGCTGCTGCTCTCAAACAAAATGTTACTTTTATCTAAATTACTAAAGTGGGAAAAGTGCAATCTAGATTAATTTGGCAGTGGTGCTGCCGAGCAGAGCTGCAGAACCATGCAGAGGGGAAGGTGCTCCTGTCGCTTTTAGGACGAGAGGTTTTCCCCACTCCAGAGGCAGCTCCATCAGAGGCAGGAGGGAGAGATGAGGGTGGAGTAAACTTGGAGGAAGGTCACCAGTCCTGTGAGGGAAAGCTGATTCCCAGCACTCTTCCCCTTTTTCTGCCAGAATTCAGGGCCCTCTTTTCCTATATAATGAAGAATCAAAATCTTTCCCCCAGTGTGAATACTAAATACATTTGAATTCAGGATAATTCAGAATAATGGCCTCCCTCCAGCCAGACCTTGCAGCTTTGCCAAATCTTGTCTCCTAAGTACCTTTTCATACTGCTCCTGGTTGTCCCTTACTGTAGTTTAGATAATCTTTTCCTATATGATACAGAATCAAAAGCTTTCCTCCAGTGTGAGTGGTTGGAGGTACTACATTTCTTTATTAAGAAACCCACTTTTCCTTTCCAAGTTATCAGGTTAGTCTTGCACCATCTACCTCAATAAACCCATGTTGAGCTCTGACCGCTCTCCATTTATCCCACATCTTTAATTCTTCTTTGTCCAAATTGGTTCTAACAGCTCAGATACTGCAGGGGTCAAACCAGCCAGCTTATAAGTGCCAGTTTGCTTTTTTCCCTTAGGAACCCCAGGAAGGCTTTCCCCTGACAGCTGCTGAGAGCAACTGTCCACCAGGCAGGTTACATATTCCTCCCGGTGGCTCATGCCTTTTAGAGGCTGGTCATTAACTGGTGACTTCCTGCTCTGAGGCAAAGAATAATTAGACATATGTAGCCCAGAAGCACTTATTTTTTGGCAAAGGGTGGTGAAAAGTTCACATCACACCCATATGGATTTTGAAAGCCAGATCCATAAAGCAGTCCAGCCTGGACTTTGGGCATCATGTCCTTGGAAGCAGCAGCATCTCCCCGCTCAGCTCCCTGTACAGGGGGTACTGCTCATCTCACACAACCTCTCCCATTCTTCTTTCACCCCAGCTCATTGGGCTGTTGCCTCTCCAGTCTCCTGGCTCAGGCCTGGTCACAAGTGAGCTCAGATCTCCACAGACCCCATAGGTATTCAGTGGAAGGAAAGTGAATTGTGAGATGGTCTTGTCACAGGCAGAGGTGGTGAAGGGCTATGCACTTGCGCAAGCGGGGTCACCTATACAACTAATGAGCTTCATCCATCTAAATCTAATAGACTCCTGGGAACCTCAGAGACAAGCCTCTGGGTGAGATTTAAATGCCTCCAATAGCCACAGATCACTAAGTCGCCAGGCAAGAATCCAACCCTTTATTTATTATTCCAGGTGGGTTTGAGGTTGGTGGGGTTCTGGTGTCCTAACACATCAAACTTGATCGATTCATTGTGACAAGCTCTTAACATAGAAGATAGAGTATGGCTGATCCTGGCCAGGCCTGACTATGTGCTCACTAGGATCAAACAGCCTGGTAGAGGGAGCTTCCAATGCAACAGCATGAGGAATGAAGAGGAAAGCCAAGTAACTGTGCAGACACAGTCAAGGGCTGGTCCTATCCTCAAAGCATGTGTCAATGATGCATGTTCAGTGATTCATTATAAGCTCATTAGAGCATGGAGTTACTCTACACCAAGAAATAGGCTCGTGTCATTGTTGAATCAGATGTGACACCAGCATACATTTTAAAAACTATTTTTTAATTCTAAAACATTGTTGACGAATACATGTCCCAGTTTTTTGAAGGACTGATCCTATTTTTAGTTCTCTAAACAGAATAAAATCAGCTTTTTCCTTTGTTGTCAGAAATTCTCATTCACTGCTGTCCACTACTATAATTAGTGCTTCTGTCAAAATACCCAACTGAGAATCCCTACACTAGAAGTCACCAAACTCACATCAGGATGTAACAGAGATGGAAGAAGGGACATTGTGGGTAATATCCATCCTTCTCATTATCTGTCCCTGCCAATGCCCACTACGAGATGCTCAGAAGGAACAGGACAAGCATGGAGTGGCATTTTCCTGGTGAGTCTCCTGCTTTCAGCACTGTATGGCTCAACGATTTTTTGTTGAACATTGTTCTGCATCACCATGTTTTGGACAAATTCCTTCTCATCCATTAATCAATTTCCCTTCTTTCTGAACCTATTTGTACCTTTGGACTCCATGACGTGCTCAGACACTGTGTTATGAAGTGTAATTACGCATTCATTCCCAGGGGATCTTCCCCTTCCTGGTTTTCAACTTCTTGCTTGATAATTTGAGATGTTGATGGCAGCGATTTGTGTTTGGGAAAACAGTGAACTGTTTTCTATGCACTGTTTGTATGTCACTCGTGATTTTGTAACTGTCCACCAGTCTCTCTCTTCTCAGTGCAACCACCCAGACTGAGGTGCGGTAGCCTTCTAAAAATCCCGTCATGGAAGTTATTCCAAATCTCTGGTTATTCTTCTTTCCCATCAATAAAGCTCTTCTAAGTGCCAAAAGATTTCCAGGCAGTTTCAATAAGAATATGCATCATATTCAAAATGTGGTCATTCCATGGATTTATACATGCCGTAAGTGGTTTTCTGCTTGCTCCTGCTGTTTTTTTTTTCTGTTTCCTAATATTTTCTTTATGAGCACTACCAAGGTTTGCACTGATGTTCTCAAGAACTCTCTACAAAGATTAAATCTTTATACATCTTCATATTATATTCTATGCATCTTTAGATCACACTTGGCATGGCATGACACATGTCCATACCTTGTATTAATACTTTCCCACCCTCCAGAAAAGGCTGGTCAGACCCACACTGTCCATTGGAAACTGCCCTGGGCTGCACCAGGGGCCTATGAATTGTTCCATATGGTGTGAGTTGGCTGGGAAAAACCAAATCAGGCTAAAACCAACAGTATAGTATTGTAATGAGTAGAACTCCATTGACCAGGAGGATTCCCTGGCACTGTTTAATTCACTGTCATAGGCAGATGCCCCTGACTCCTGCATGACTCTGAACACATGAAGGTTTTTACTGCTGCATTTTTTCATGTCATTTACATGGCCATTACACCATATAAGGACCTTTTGTTTTATCCCATCACTGGGGAAACTTTACAGAAAGCTTTTTGCAAACCCAAGTACTCAAGGCTACTGTGTCTCACCTGCAGGATCTAGAAGTTTTCTGTCGGTCAGTTTTGGATGAGATAACATTTTGTTCTGCCTTATGTGCCTCCTTATTTTGCTCTTTACTGTAGTGTCTTCCAGCTTTCCTTATAAAAATGAAGCTTCCTTATTTCACAGCTTTCCATATTTCCCCTTCAACTCTTTTTAATAAAGGGCAAGAAATTCTAGTTTCTGATGCCTAGGTAGACTGAAGTGACAGATTTCCCAGCACAGCTAATAGACTGGAATTTAATTTTTTCATTCCTTCGCAGCCTTTGGAAAATACCATCTGGTCTTGATGAATTTTTATTATTCAATTTTTAATTTCAAGCCTAAAATATAAACCAGTTCCTTATATTCATCCCTTGTAATGAAAATTTCCCACGTGGGAACGTTACTAAATTCCTCTGTTTATTTAACTTTCCTGCTGTGCCCTTTCTTTCACAGTTCTCCCACTGAATTCTGATCTTCCATGAGCTGTACTAGTCCTATGGTATATACTTACTTTTTAATGCTTGAAAAAAAGTGTTATCATTAGCTTTCATGTCTTTAGCAAGTTCTTCTTCAAACACATTTTGGACTATGTTAATTTGGTTTTACATTTACTTGCCAGAGTTTATTTTCCTCATTTGAAAGATATCCTTTAAGTTGCTTCTTTCATGCTACTGTATAACCATGGCCAGAATTATTTTTGTCCATTTCAAGTTTTCTAATAATGTCCTAGAGCTTCTAATACAATGTCTTTCAAAAGTATCCCCACCAGTTTCAATCATTTTGCCCTTCTGGCCATTCCCTTTAAATTCCTTTTTAACTAGTCTCCTCATTTATTTGGGTAGTTTCTCTTTAAACCATATAAGAGCAATTTCTACTTCCCCCCTGTCTCCTACAGAGTATTGAACTTCAGTCTATTATGGTCACTCTTATGGAGCTGCTTTTTGATGGTTATACCTTGAACCAGGTCTCCCGGACTGCTCCATACTAAATCAAAGGTTGCTTCTGCTCTTTCCTATTCTCCAAAGAAACAGTCACTTACACTGCCTGCAAATCTACTCTCAGCACCTCACCCCTTTGTAACAGTCACTAATCACCATGGGGGGAATTGAAGACTACTTTTATTTTTGTGTTTCCTGCCCTGAGAGACTAACCGACATTACTCAGTGCTTGATGACCCCACGCACCATCGTTATGCCTACCCACAGAGTACAGAGTACAGCCACCGTGCTATTTCTTTCCACATAGGCATGAAATTTCAGTCCATCAGAATCGTGTGCTACTACTGATACAGTGAACATCTTTCTCTCCATGATCTTTCAGACCCCTCCCTGTGTCTCTTCTCCACTGATGCTGGTTAACTCTGGTGTTACTCTGAGTTACACCTTAGTAAGAATGTCCTGCTGAAACCATCTTTCTGCCAGGTACCTAGGCAGCCTGTTAAGTCAATACATTCCTTTAGAATCGAGTCTCCAGTTCACCTAATTTTTACAATTCTAGGATTCAAAGAGATACACGCAAATATTTTGTATTGGTTCAGCTGCTGGGTTTTTAACACCAAATCATAGAATCAACTCAGGTTGGAAAACACCTTTAAGATCATCAACTCCACTGCTCCCCAGCCCTGCCAAGGCCACCACTAACCCATGGCACTGAGGCCTTGTCTCCACGGGGTGTGAACCCTTGCAGGGACGGTGACTGCAGCCCTGCCCTGGGCAGCCTGTTCCAATGCCTGAGCACCCTTTGGGGCAGGAATTGTTCCTCAGCTCCATCTAAACCTGCCCTGGTGCATCTTGAGGCCGGTTCCTCTTGTCCCATCCCTTGTTCCTTGGGAGCAGAGCCCAGCCACCTCCTCTGAACAGCTGGAGACTGTGTATTAAGAACATACGCTTAAAACACCATCTCAAGCCAAGGTCTGTTTTGGCCATGTGGGAACCTGCCTCTGCTGGGCACGTTCCACCAACTCTGAACATTCATTTGATTTCTAGCAGGTGCAGATCCTGATCCCATACATTTTTCTCATATACGCCTTGAGATTTCTACTTCCTCTGCTGTGTACTTGGTTCTGAGAGCATTTAGGAATTACACCGTTGACAACTTCCTACACAACCTCCCCACTGGCAAATTCTAAAACTCCTCTCCCATTCCTCCTTGGGCCAGTGGTGCTCATAAAAACTCCAACTATTGACTTTTCGTGGCACCAGGAGCCTAGCTAGACACTTTATGAGGTCTCACCTTTGCATCTCACCCCAGAACAGCTATCCAAACGCCAACAATAGGATCCTTCCCTGGCACATCACATCCCTCAGTGACATTTTGTGGTGTCCATTGGGCAGGTGTCCCTCATCTCTTGGATTTCCACATAGATCGCCCAGGTAGTAAGAATGGAACAGTAATCCAAATCTTACTGGAAAAATCAAACTGATGCATGTTCTGCTTGGGTTGAATTTATTAGAAGTTATTAGGAATGAGTGTTACAAATCAGAGTTAATCCCCAAAAACTACTAGCTGCAGCTTTCTCAAAAGCACTTGATAAGATTGCTGGAGATGTCCTGCCAACACTTTTTTCCAGCAAAAGTTACTTAGAAATTGAGCAAAACCGCTCCAGAAAACTGCTATTTGTAACGGCTTTGTGAAGATCAGAACCTTAACTAGCTTCACTGCGGAAAAAAAAAGACTCCTTTATTTCTATTCTGATATCTTTAATGTTAGGAAATGCACAATTGTCTTACTTGTACTAAATCACCAACGAGTAGAAGAAATTAAGTCTGGAGACAAAGTACCAGAAGCTCATCTATAAACAGGAGAGTCAGATGCTATGGAGGTGGTGGAGGAATTAGATAGAGGTAGAGAAGTAGGAAATTATACCGCTAAGTGATAAAACACTGAGATTTAAATTGAAATGTTTTACAAGTGAAGATACGTACACACAAAATGCAGGTCTGAGCACACTGAGGAAACAGAAATTACCAAAGAACTGAGCGGGTGGGAGATTGCCTTTCAAAAGACTGTGAGGGTTAAAACAGTCTCTTAAAATAGGTCTGATACCTTGACCTTTCCACTGCCACCAGCAGCCCCCTCTGATAGATCAGTCTAGTGTTAAACACTTTGATGCATTACTAGCTTTCTGTGGAAATGGGCAAGGCTTGTGGTGGTTCCCTAAAGCAGCTGGAGTGACACATGATGAACCACTTACTCCACTAATGCTGGCTTTCTTTTTCTCCCAGAAATTACCTCTAAATGGTTTGTTTTGCAGAAATGTGCTCTGTTATTACAAATGTACTTATCATGGGAACATTTCTACCCACTGATGGCTTTTGAACTATTCAGAAAGGTATTTTCCTTCCACTACTCACTGTTTATGGTGAATAAGCCATCACATAAGTCACCTGGCATTGCTTTGGCTCCGTGACTGGGTAACTGACATGATAGATAGGTAGAGGGACAGCAGAGCATGTGCAAGCTGGCCAAGCAACCACATGCAGGATAAATGCACTTTGCTGCTTGTTGCTAAAGAAATTGGGAATACACCAAAAACCTCACAGCACAAAGAGAACATCCTGCAAGAAACTTGGTCACTAAAAGCTTCCAACAGCAGACAATTTTAACATTAACCATCGTGGAATTAAAAGGAGTCATCAAAGGAAAACATGAACAGGATTGAGGCTGGATCCCCAGTTTGTGTGAATGAGCATGGTTCAGATCACAGACACATTGCTGGACTAGGGCTGGTTCATGCACCTGAGACTTGGCCTTTGGAGGGGATGTGTTCATCTTTCTGCAGATTTCTGGGAGAGATTCAGCTTCAGAGGACCACCAGCTGCTTCTGGGTGGAAGAGGATGAACCTCTCTGCAAGCAACATTTGTCAGTGCAGAGGGAAGGTCTGAGATAGAGGAGGAATGGAAAAGGAGGTACCAACAGCATGGGAGAGGGTTCGTGCTGAACTGCATCACTCCAACTGACGCCCTGGGCTGGCAGCTCTTCAGCCACATCCATAAGCCCTGTGGACCTGAATGTGACATTAAAATATCTCTAATTAGAATTGGTCCCTTTACCCTTGGCATATCCAGGCAGGAAAGCAATTTTCCATAGCAATTTTGAGCCAGGAGGTACCATGGACTTGTTGAGACCCATCCCTCGCTGTAAGAAAGTGCTTTAGCCCTGCAAAAAGGCAATTCCTTGATGTATGGGTAAAGCAAATGTTTCAGTAAAGAACAGACCTGAACAGACACTATCTGGAGACAGAGGACACTCACCTGCCCTCAGGACTTTCTGCCAGTGTTTAATCACCTCCACCACTAAAACCTTGTGCCTTAGTCTGAATTCTCCAGCTTCAGCTCCCAGCCATTAGTTCTTATTATGCCTTTCTACATTAAATTAAAGAGCCTTTTAGTACGTGGTGTTTTCTCCCCATGAAAGTACTTACACATTACTCAAGTCACCTCTCACTCTTCTTCCCTACAATCTAAACAGATTCTGCTTTTTAAAATGGATCACTATAGGGCATTTTGTCCCACCCTCAAATTGGTTTTGTGGCTCTTTTCTGAACCTTCTCCAGTTCCTTTACCTATTTTTAAGAGCAAACTTGAGACTGACATCTCATAACCCAGGTGAGCACTTGCTTCTTGTGGAAGGAAGAAATCTATCCTTACTCTTACTCCTCTCTGTGTTAACATACCCCAGGCTACATTAACTCTTGATGCACTAGCAGCTTACATTTGCTCACTTACCCACAGCGATCTTCAATCCATTTTTGGAGCCACTGTTTTCCAGAAGGTCCTTTTTGCTTTTCAATGGATGAGTTTGCACTTGGCTTCACATTAATACCTGTGAATGGGCCCATGTGATCCCAATCACTCAATTAGCTGCCTTCTCAGTTGCACTGCAAACATCTGCTGCATCCAGGCTGCGTGCTTCTAAACCAACCTCCAGTTTAGCAAAACCAGGAAATCTGACTTGTTTGGTGGGATCTAATTGCTACAAAACCATGTGGAGCAACTTGTGTTGTTTTTCTAGGGGTTCAACCTGTGATGGTACCATTATTTTGCCTAGGACCTGTGCCAGGCTAATTTGCTTAGGAATAACTCATGCGAGCCTGCTACATGAGCTTGAATATCAGGACATTAATATTACAACATGTATTAAAATCAGCATCAGAGTACAAGAAATCTACTCAACCTGCTATTTTAGGATGCTGAAGTATAAAGGGAGAGATATGCTGATGTTAAAATGTTGGAACTTAATAGATGTTGCTTAATACTACCCTGACATACTGAGGGACAGAAGAAATACTCTGCATACCTTGACACATATTTGCACTGTGGGATTCACTGTCCACTCATGTCATCTATGTGTGATTTGTCACTCAAATGCATATTTAGTTTGGGTGTCCAGAAAGGAAAACAGCCAACTGGAGTGTTTCTGTATGTCATCTATTAATTCTTCATTTATAAACCAAGGCTGACATGACTGAGTGCATGATAGAGTGGATGTCAGATAGGCTTATGCGAAGGTGGTGGGGCTGAAACTATGACTTGCTGGTTCTCAGCTGAGCAGCTTCTGGGGAACAGGGTTTTCACGCAGTGCTACAGCTCAGTCTCATCAAAAGAGAAAAGTGTATGCTTGAAAAGCATTTGTAATTATCATACAGTGCAGCACATTAGCATAGCTATAGCTACAGTGCTGTCACTTTGTAGTGATAATAGTATATTGTTGGTGTTGTGTTTCTCCTACAGTGACAGCGCTAAAGGAACACAGATGCCTGGCAGCCCAGATGCAAAGATACAGCATCATTTTACTACAAATAAGGGCATAAATACAACAGATTTATGGCATGTACAATGTATACTGTTGGATTAGAGCACAACACAGTCCTTCCTCCTTATGCTGTAAGGGTGTGGGAAGAAATGGTGGGTGTTCCAAGTATCATAGATCCCAATTACTTCAGAGTAACACAGCAAAGCAAGGTCTGTATTGACCATGCATTCATATTACAAATAAATGTGTCTTATGCAGCAATGTTGACACCAAAGACCCACAGAGCAGGGGAGAGGTCTGTCACTATGGAGGAGAGGAGGAGGATAAACCCAGACTGATAAAATCTCAGCCCAAGGTGCCAGCCCGAGCTCGTCTTGGACCAGGAGGGTGTGGAGACACCCTGCTTTCCCCTTAACGTTTCCTCTGCCCTGTGCTGCACCCTCTGTCCACCTCTTCCCCATCTTTGCCCATCTGCAGTTGCTGGTTTTGGGTCAGAAAGCGGAGAGGATCCCCCTGTTAACCTGAGCACTTCCCTCAGGCCTGGCTCAGGAAGGAATCTTCAGGGATCTTCTGCTGCAGCCAGCTCCGGATGTCGAGTTCCCATCCCAGGGCCAGAAATCTTCCTTTTAACCGGGCTGTGAGATCTTTACAGGATGGCGACAGCACCATCTGTGCAAAGTGTCTCCCATAACTCCCGCTTTTACTGAAACAGCCTATACTGAAGGAAAAACAACTCCACGCGAACACCATGTATAAAACTGCAATAATAAAACTCTAACTAGTTACCCACTGTGCCCACAGACAGTGATTTATCCTGCAACCAGCTTACCAACTTAGCACAGGCATCCTCAGGACTGCCAACAATTACAGTCTGAAGGAGAAAATGAAGATTGACCCTTTACAAAGTGGGAATGTGGCTGCTGGCAAACAGGAGCTGCTGGAAAGAGCAAGTCCCAGCATGGCTCAGCATTGTCCATGGGTCCCCAATCCCAGGCTGAGCAAGTGCCTGCAAAAGGATTTCTAACGAGTGATCCCCTGAGCAGCTCAGGAGGCAGAAACCCAACGTGAACAACCTACAAGGGAACCTTAGTTTCTATTTGTCCAAACTTCCCTCACTTCCCTTTACCTTCCACGGAAAAATCCTGGCAGTCCTGAGGGAAGTCCTCATGCCTATTTCCATCCAGACAGTAGCAAGGCTGTGGCTGCTTGTCGTGGTTTAAGCCCAGGCCGTAAATCAGAACCACGAAGTCCACTTCCCCCCCCCCCCCCCCTTTCTTCCCTCTGCTTCTGGAGGGATGGGGAGGAGAATCAAAAGAATGCAGCTCCCACGGGTTGAGATAAGAACAGTTTAATAACTAAGGTATAACACAAATCACTACTGCTACCACTAATAGTAATAATGATAAAGGAAATAACAAGCAAGAGAATACAACCGCTCACCAACCAGTACCTCACCCCCACCCTGCCATGATCCAGCCCTTCCGGGAACTCTCAGTTCTACCTCCTGGGCATGACGTGCTGTGGTATGGAATACCTCTTTTGCTAGTTTGGGTCAGCTGTCCTGTCCCTGCTTCCTCCTGGCTTCTCCTCCTCCCTGGCGGAGCATGAGACTCACAAAGTCCTCGGTCAGAGTAAACATTCTGACCAGCAACTGAAAACATCGGCTTTATCAGTATTATTCCCAGGTCGAAAGTCAAAACACAGCACTGCACCAGTAGAAAAAATGACTGCTACTGCTAAACCAGGACAGTATCCACCCCTTATTCCATACCATTCACGTCATGCTCAGATCCCACACTTTCAATATACCCTCACTCTCATCTCAGTGCACTGTTATCTTAGTGCACAGACCAATCCCTATAAAGCTGCTGAGTCCATTCGGTCCATGATGGTGGGCTCCATCTCTTGTAACAGTCTTTCAGAGCAGGAGAGGCCCATTGCAAAGTCCACCCCTCGATCATGAGTCCATCTCTATGTTGCATCTCTGCCCTGATGGATGGGCTCATCAGGCTCAAAATAATTCACCCTCCCCTGCAGCAGTTTCTGCAACTTGTCGGGGACTCCACACAGCTGCCTTCCATCTCCGATGCTTCCAAAGCACTGGAGGGGCCCAGTGGATTAGATACTCGCCCGTACTGTCCCACACACCATGACACTCATGACTGTCCAGCCTTGGGGAAAACCTCTCGATCCCCCTGTATTGTCTAAACCCAGACAAGACCCAAACCTGACTCTGCTTAACTCTCGGGATCAGACAAAATGGTCGTGGGTAGAACACACTCTGTGTGTGTGCCAACATGCTGATCCCCATCACAATCAGCAGGCAGGTCCCAAGGGTACCCAAAGGCCATTCAAAACCTTCAAAACTCTCAAATGATGCTACTGTACTTGTCACTGGGGCTGGTGTAGCTGCTGTGCTTGAAGGCTCTCTCACCACCAGCTTCTCTTTTTCTGAGTCCAGATCTTCCTCCTCTGCCTTGCTGGAAAGTGCTGCGGGGTCTCCTGCATCCTCCTGCGGCTCAGGCTCACGGGGCTCGGCAGACGGCTGCTGGGGAATGCTCTCGGCCGCCGCGGGGCTGGGCTCGGCCATGGGGCTCGGCTCCTCCGCCGCCTCCTCCCGCTGCTCGGCAGCCGCCTCCTTCCCCTCCTCGGCAGCCGCCTCCTTCCCAGCCTCCGGCCCCGCTCCCGCCGCCGCTTGGTCCCCGGGGCCCCTCTCCCGGGCCGCTTCGGCCGCCGCCGGCTCCCGGGGCCGCTCCCCCTCGGCTCCCCGAAGCCTCACAAAGACGGAGGCGAGGACGAGGGCCAGGACGGGGAAGAGCAGCGGGACGGCCAGGTACAAGTCCACGGCCACGTCCATCCCGCCCTGCTGCCGGAGCCCCCCCGTATTGCAAACCATTACCATAAAGTACAGTGAAACAAGAACCTTAGCCCAAGGCCCACACTTGATAAACACTAACACAGCAAATACCAGCTCCAAGCAAGCTACGACATACAGAAACTGTGACATCAAAAAGAACAACTTTGAGAGCCCATAAATCAGCATTGTGCCTCAGTCAGATCTGTTGTTATCTCAACCCTTCCTGCCCCACGTTGGGCGCCAAAAAGAACTGTCGTGGTTTAAGCCCAGGCCGTAAATCAGAACCACGAAGTCCACTTCCCCCCCCCCCCCCCTTTCTTCCCTCTGCTTCTGGAGGGACGGGGAGGAGAATCAAAAGAATGCAGCTCCCATGGGTTGAGATAAGAACAGTTTAATAACTAAGGTATAACACAAATCACTACTGCTACCACTAATAGTAATAATGATAAAGGAAATAACAAGCAAGAGAATACAACCGCTCACCAACCAGTACCTCACCCCCACCCTGCCATGATCCAGCCCTTCCGGGAACTCTCAGTTCTACCTCCTGGGCATGACGTGCTGTGGTATGGAATACCTCTTTTGCTAGTTTGGGTCAGCTGTCCTGTCCCTGCTTCCTCCTGGCTTCTCCTCCTCCCTGGCGGAGCATGAGACTCACAAAGTCCTCGGTCAGAGTAAACATTCTGACCCACAACTGAAAACATCGGCTTTATCAGTATTATTCCCAGGTCGAAAGTCAAAACACAGCACTGCACCAGTAGAAAAAATGACTGCTACTGCTAAACCAGGACACTGCTGCACTCCATTCACCCATTCTACCAAATGACTGAGAAACATCAACTACATGTTTTTACAACAGTCTGTAGAGACTTATTGTATCTGACACAAAACTTTCTATAGCACACAGATCCTGGATCTTCAGCCCAGCATTCAACATTCTTCCTCCTTCAGCCTATTTCTCCATTTGCAGATTCAGGCAAAATCATCAGGACTTGCCTAATAGACAAGGAATCTCTATTTTCTCCTCACACTTCACGCCACCTATATTACTTTTGTAATATTCTCAGAGGAAACTCACCTGGGAGCAGAGGCAGAGCCCAGAAAATATCAATGCAAAAGGTGTTCAGCTATGTCCAGCTACAAGGCTTCGAAACAGGAGGTTGTAAAGGTAAGGACCCTGATTGAACTCACAGATGGTCCTACCTTCTCTGAACTATGGCTCTAATACCAATGTTTTGCTGATGAAGGGTAACACAAAAGCCACAATATGTCTAAAAAGAGCAGAAAGAAATGGAGTGTCAAGACAGATGTGCTGTATTTAGGTTTTGATGCCTCTAAGGAACCCCTCACATAAGCATCACTAACGGCTTTTGGGTCTTCGCTCTGTTGACTGTACATTTCCCTTCATCCTTGGCTAGTACACTCCATCTGCCTGACAACTCCATGGGCCATTGGCTATGGCAAAAGAAAGGAGCATAAGGCACATCAAAATCATTTGGCTCTTTGATGTTAGGTGAGTTCTGCCTCCTCATACCCTCTGAGCCAGGGTCATCTCTCTGCAAAGCACAGCATATGCTCCTCTGAATTGCTTCTTCACATGAGTTTTCCTTCCTTGAGGAACATGTGAGGATGTCTCCATAAGATAACAGGTAGGTAAAACAAGGTGTCTTGGCATCCTTACCACCCCTTTGTAAAGGTTACATTTTTCAACAGCAAATGAAGAAGATTGATCAAATTATTCTGGCATTTTCCAGCTGCTTGGTCACACAGGGTCACTCCTTTGGCACCCTCCTGCTCAGCCTTCCTAAGACACCGCTGCCAGGAAGCTCATAATTTAGCAAGGGATCTTCAAAGCAAGGTCCGGGGATCCCTGTGCCATGGCCTCTGGCAGGTCTTCCAGCCAGCTGCTGACATTTTCCTCCTGCAGCTCAGGAGATCTGCAATGGGAAGCACCAGGCAGCTTTCCTGGCATGGGCTGTGTGAACTGCCACGGCCTGCTCCGGGTTTCCAGGTTCAGGGAGGACTGAAGACACGGAGCTGCTCCACACTGGCCTTACAAACATCCATTCTTCACACTGACACAGGTGAGCATCGCAGTTCCTTTGCTAATTCTCTCAGCTGGAGCTTGGTGACCTCCACATATACTGAAGATAAACGTCAAGCAAAGGCAGCTCAAACGCACCTACCCAGTGGTGTAGAGCTGCTTGACTTTGCTCTAGGTGCCAGGGCAGGAGGAGGGGACGTGACACAACAAACACTAGCATCACAGTTCTGGGAGGCCAAGGAGACCCCTTCTCAAATTAACATCTGGATCAAAGTGACAGCTATTTGATGCTTCCTACTATGTTTCCCTGTAACTTTTCCCTCCAGAAAGATGAGGCAACAGCAGTTGAGCTGTTCCAAGCAGTTTCCCTAAGCCATGGACCTCTGGTCTGGATGTAATTGGCTCATATTATGTCTAACTGCTCGGTATCTTTGTGGAGGGAGCTGTCAATAGAGGTACAGAGTCTTTTGAGGCCAGGCCCCTACCCCTGGGTCTCCCCTGTGGAATTTTGGGAGCCAGAACACTCACATCTGGGGGAGTGCATTTCCTCCCACCACAGCCCTGGGCTTCAGCACAGGAGATGCTCTTGGTTGTTCTAATATCCTTTCCATGGGACATCAGGTGAATTCCCACTTTGGGACTGTCTGCGCTCAGACTTACGCCCATTTAGCACTGGGTGTTATGTCAACAATACTCAGTTCAACCTGGGTGAAGGTGCATCAGGCACTCTCTTTTCTGTATCAGCCAGGCCTCTTTCAGCTTGCCTAAGATAATGAGGAAGAAGCTCATTTGAAATAGGTCACTGCAACCACACTAAAAATACCTTTGCATTGGTTGAATTGATTTAACTGGACCAGTTTAACTCTGCGTGGTAGCAGCAACCTAAATCCTCCTAAATGAGAATTTTTGTTTCTCTAAATGTTCCAGAACAGAGAAAAATAAGGAAAGCAACACATCCCAGTGACCTTCAGGCCTGTATATCCTGTAAGTAGTCTGTAATCTAGAAGAGACTATACTGAGCCGTAGAATTCTGGTGTCACATTTTGTGCTCCTATAATTAAAGTGCTTTCATTGTAAACTCAATTTTTAGGGGCTTATAACTTTTCTTAAGAGAGTGAACAGCAATGATCTGTTTCTTCATTCTAAGCAGGTTTTAAGGTCATTATGTGAGTGTTAACTTTCTGTCACAGTATATTGTAATGAAAGGGTCTTTCAGAGTAAAAGCATTTTACAGTAATGGTAAAAATGAGCATATTCATCTTAATTTTTGCATCTACCTAATTTCAGGAGATTTTATAATTAAATGTTTGGTTACACTGGCAAATAGAGGGAGCAAATCCTTGTCATCATGAAAACAATCCTATTCCATCTGGGTGCTCTGCTGGGGAGGAATGAAAATAGCTTTACATGGAATTTCTCCTTAGAAAGCCAAATGATGACTTTTCCATACTGGAGCAGTGGATGGGAGTTATTTTCTCAGTGAACTCACAGTCACTGGATCCTGCTCCCCAGCCGGTATCCAGCCATCACCTGCCTGAGAACGTGCACTTTCCAAGGTAACTCTGTTGGATGGAGCTCTACTGCAGCACCAAGAGTGGCCAAACATTCCCAGGGAACTGCTGAAGTTAAAATAGAGCTGTGGAGACGGTGATTGAGAAGCAGAGTCATGGTCATGGGGCTCAAGCAATGCCCTGCTCTTTACAGCTGCACAGGCGGGATCTGGACACACAAAGTCTTTTGCTTCCCATGGGTGAAGGGTAGGAGGCACCACACATACCACCCTTCCTGCAGGCAGGTAACTGCCTTCTGTGGGCAACAGAGCTGCCCAGGTGACCACAAAATACATTGAGAAGGGTCTGGTTCACTGCCTTTTTCCTAGGAGACCATCATATTTTGTAGGATTCCCTTTGGGATATTGCTCAGGTGCATGGCTGCAGATCAATTCAGGACCGTTGTCCTGGGTTCAGCTGTAGCAGTCATTTTTCTCCTTAGCTGGTGCAGTGTTGCTCTCAGGCTAAAGTTTCTCAGTGTTTAAGAAGTTTAGCTTCTCTCATGATTCTACTTTCAGTCATAGAATTTCTTTATCTTTAGGAAGCCACCACTCAAGAGTGAGAAAAGTAGAGTGTTTCAGAGATATGGATCTTGCAATACATTCACCCACCTACAATGGGTGAGCCCACAACCGGAAATCATATCCATTTGGGGAGTTCCTCTTTCATAGAGTTGTTGTCACATTGGACAGATGGAAGAGAATGAGAATGATTCACAGGCTGGAAAATAGTATTATAATTAAAAGTAACCACAACCTGTTTTATCAGTCCAAAGATGTAGCTCATAGATTTCAAGTTCTTCCATGGGGAGATGATTCTTGGACAGTGTAGGGAAAGACAGACTGATAGGTGACAGTTAGAAACTGAAGGTAAACATGTTCAGGACAGAAATAAAGTACAATTTTTAATAGTGAGGTAACTGATGACAGAAATAGCAAGCCTGGGGACACGGTGGATTTTTTATCACTTGGAGCCCTTAAATCAAGTCTTGCCATCTTTCCAGAGACATTAAATAGAAGTTATGGTTTTGATCTATAAATTATTAATGAGGTTTTGGCCTCTGTTAAGCAAGGTCCACCCAGCAGTTGCAATGGTCCTTTATGGCCTGAAGTCCATGAATCTGTGCCTTTCAGCAGCTTTTTCAGTCCAATGATGAGAGAATATTAACATCTTTCAAATTATACATCTGAGAGAAACTCAGCTTCTTAAGCACTATCCTGAATTGCTCTGCTAATAATTAGGGTTGGAAGTAGCTGAACTGAAGGATTTGCAGATCAGATCCTGTTCAGGAGAGCACTGCAGCATGGTTTCTTCAGAAAAATGTTCCTGAATGTGCTACAGCGAGCTCCAGTCTCCACCTGCAAAAGAGAATACACACATCCTGGGTGCTGCTTGGGGATGAGGTGGGATGGGACAGGAATATCTACCTGGGGGACATCAGGAAGGAGAAGAGCATTCTGAACTATGAGTTCACGGTGGCACAATAACAGATTCATTGGGCATAGGTAAATGGAAGATGTAACCTAGAAGGACCCAAGCCCCCAGAGAACTGGGGTTTGGGTGGGACTGGCAAGAAACCAGACTGATTTCCAGATGGGAAGGAAAACATTTATGAGCAGGACTGTCATGAATGTGACACAGCGCTTGCACTGAGGGCTTAAGATCCTTCCCTTTTATGTTCTCCATTCCTGAATTTCCCAATCCCTATCAACAGAGATAAATCTCCCATGAAGCAAAGGATTTCCTACTTTAACATAGCGCAATACCAGAACAGATCCATCAGCAAAGGGGAATCAAAAGAGACGCAGCTCTGACTTCAAAACCCCAGGGAGTCAGAGCTGGGGAAAGAAAAAAACAAGAATCTTGTCCTGGGCCAGATATTTCAATATTTCTGCCAAGAAAACCTGACTAATGTGCACCATCAGAGTCAGGACAAGGGGGTACCTGCTGCTGGCAGGGCTGTCACCAACCACCCTTCCAGATGGTCACACTGCAGCAGTGCTCCCCTTGCTCCCTGAACTGGGGACCTGGTGCTGATGCTACTGCATTATTTAATGTCACCATCCCAGGTCTCTATTTCCCATGCACGCCTGTACGGGTACATGAGGAACATTGTAAAGGGAAGTATGACAGGATATGCATTCCAACACCTTTAGCGTGGCCAGGTTTACTGGTTTTACCAAGAAAAGCTTAGAGTATTTTTATGTATCTTCAAGATAGAGCATTTCCTGAAAAAGGAAGCAGTTTATTGACAGATCAGCTGGAAGCAGGCAGAGAAATGCTGGTTTTCCAGGGAGTGAGAAAAAAACATGTTAGGCTGGGATGAAATTGATGAACAATCTTTTCATCTCCAATTCCACAGCCCCTGTGTTTGTGTGCACAGTGCCACCAAGGTCATAGCAAGGATTTGCAGGACAAGGGTTAGCAAGTGGCTTATGAGAATTAGGATTTTATTGCAAAGAAAGTGAGAGGAAAGCTGTTTCTGAGCCCTTCAATTCACCGCTTCCCACAGCCCCACACTTCATCCTCGAGCATCTTTGCTCTCAGGATATAGTCCTGCCTGTGTTTGTAGAAGTGCATACCAATGCCCTGGGCTCGCACAGGGAGCAGGGCAGACCACAGGCTCTTTTCAGACATCAATCAGAGTTCATATGGTTAACTGAAATATTTCTGCTCCTGCAGCTTTAATTCATTCAGTGTAGTTCAGAAGCTCCTGATAATAAGACCTAATTTATAATTAGGCTTTATCAGTAATCAGTTAATTTATAGAACCCTAATTCTCATGAAGGTATTTAACAGGCTTTGCTTATTACATCGTGGAGCTAATACCCATAGACAACCAAATCACAGTGATAGGATGGAAACAAATTTCAGGGTAATCCTGCTCCATAACAACTTTAGTTATTTACTTCAAATTTCATGCAGTGGGTGTAATACCGTGTATCATTTATGCAAGCACTAGGGATAAGGATGCTTCATCCAGACATGTCAGGAATAGTGTACCAATACCAGGTAACCTTCCCTATGCATTTAGGCAGCTTTACCTCCTGGGGATTTCCAGAGGTCTGGTATATGCTGAGAAGTGAGTCCCACACAAGGGAAGGGAAGTGTAGTGATGCAGTGAGGGCTGGATGGTGAGAGACATCACCTCCAAGTGATCCAATCACCAATCAGCAGCTCATGGGGAACCACAGAAAGCTTCTCATAGGTTTCAGGACTGATGGATCCAATGCTGCCAGTCAGGATCAACAGAAGTTCCCAAAAATTCCCAACTGGTGAGATATTTCTGGTGGAGCTGATTCCCTAGATGGTGCTCATTGCTCTCTTTCGGCTCTTTGGGATGTATTCCCAAATCGTTTCCGCCTTCTCTGCAACCATATCACCCTGCAAACACATCTTCGCCTTCCCATCAGCTCTCTCCATGCTTTCAGACCTTTACACAACTCTCACTCCTGGGTTCTCACTCAGGCGTCACTTTGCTCTCACATTGCTCCCTCCAAAGCACTGAAAACAATCAAGACAAATGTTCTCTCCCTGTGTAAGGCTTTTCAAATCACATCTGTGTCTATTCATGCTTGTTCCTCTGCCAAATGAAGTGCAGTCCCCAAATACAGTTGCTGTGCTTGCCTTCAGAGTCTTGATCCTGTTTAAAGACCAAGCCCAGGGCAGACTGTTGCCTTGCAGTGCAATACTCTCCTTGGTTGACTGTCATTTCTCCAGCCTTTAAGCCCTCTGAGAGCTCCCAGCCAACTCGTTTCAATTAAATTTCAATTACCGTATCTGAGCAAAGTGTTACATGCTCTGAAGTCACCAGGAGGGCTGGATTAAAGCACCAACACGAGCAGCTCACCCCTGAGGCACCCGCTTCTGGGACTGTTTGGCCATGTGAAAACCTCACTTTGCTCTAAGGAACGTGGCTGCTCGCAGCGGTGGCAGGGTTGTGAGGACAGAACTGGTGGGAACTGAAAGGAGTCACCACCCCAGCAGCGACCTCCTGGCCTGCTGAGTTCCTGGGCCAGCTCATCGGGTGATGCTGCCCATATGGCACAGTACAGCTGTTGCCCCAGGAGGATGCAGAACTCAGTGCAGGCAGTGAGCCTTGGTCCACGATTTCTGATACATGCTTTTAGCTCCCGAATTCCCTTTGGGTTTGTCTTGTGAGTGCCTTGCTCATTATTTGTATTTGTATTAGAGAAGATTCAGGTTAGATCCAAGGCAGAAGCTCTTCCCTGTGAGGGTGCTGAGGTGCTGGCCCAGGGTGCCCAGAGAAGCTGTGGCTGCCCCATCCCTGGCAGTGTTCAAGGCCAGGTTGGACACAGGGGCTTGGAGCAAGCTGCTCCAGTGGAAGGGGTCCCTGCCCGTGGCAGGATAAGCTTTAAAGTTCCCTTCCAACCTAAACCAGTCTGTGGTTCTATGATTTGTTTTACTGAAGTTCCCTTTGTGAATAGGGATTTTATTGCATCATTGAGGCTCTCAGCTCCAGCAGCTGTGTGTCACCAACCATTTCATATTCCATGGGCACTGCTTTCGTCAATGCTCTTCTCCCATTCCATCAG
This sequence comes from Psittacula echo, assembly GCF_963264785.1. Lineage (NCBI taxonomy): Eukaryota > Metazoa > Chordata > Aves > Psittaciformes > Psittacidae > Psittacula > Psittacula echo. The sequence continues at coordinate 11,701,056 of NC_137752.1, read as the reverse complement.
TCCATTGGATATTTCTATTCTCCACATATTAAATGGCAGCACAGCTCATGCTGTTGCTTTCCAATCCCTGCCTTCTTCCTTTGAGCTCCACCATTCCTTGACCAGATCCCTGCCACTCCCCAGTCCACTTCTAGCACAGGTTTTCTTTTATCCTCAAATTTTTCCTTATGCCACATCGGCCAATTCTCCTTCCTTGTAATTGCAGAGGAGCTGCAGTCTGTTGTGCTTTAATTAAAGTGTATTAGCAGTGGCACGTTATTGATTTACTATACATTTGCATTAGCTGAGTACTTTACACTCTTATCTGATGGGCAAAGGACTGATACAGTGCACTGAGCCTCTCTTGATGAAATACAAACAGGAGATGCAGAAGGCCCACCTGGGTAGATCTGTGGATCTCTGGCTGGTTGGCAGTACCTTCTGTTACTGCCAGCCACAAATGCAGATGATAAGGCATGAAGCTTGAAAACCAGTTTTAGTTGGACTGGCAGAACCTTCTAATCAAAATCTTTCACCTTTCATGCTTCTGTCTTTATTTCCCTGCTTATAGCACAGAAAAATGTTTTGGCTTGTGCCCCTTCACGCAGGGTGGGCACTGCCCAGAACACTACAAAGCACACAAGACTGCAGCAGCTTCATCCCTACAGAGCCCGCTTGTGGTGAGTGGAAGCTGCATTATCAAGGTTCATGCTTAATGGTTTTGTGGCTGTGAGAATACCCTCTAGGTTTGCGGGGAAACCTGGTTTTTCTGACACCAAGATCAAAAGGCAGTTCCGTGCTCCTGTGTTTCACTTTGGCACAGCTGAGCCAGAGCCATGCGGGTACCATGCCAGCTTACATCTTCCTCTTTCCACGCCAAAGCCTTTGCAAAGGCAGGGACATTTCAGGCAGTATTGCTTTTCATATGGTGAGTGTCTCCTTTCTTCTCCATCACAGGCCATGCTCAGCAGCAAAGAGAGGAAGGTGACATGGCACATCTCAATGAGCTCAGTGAGCTGCACTCCACACTGAGACAAGTTGGGCAAGATGAAGTGTAGAAACAGGTCATCCTGCTGTGATTTCACTTCACGCATGGGTTACAGCACACTGAGCTGTGGACGGGGATCACGGTACCAGAAGGGCTCTATAAAGGATCCCAACTGATGAGACCTGTGTACCTGGAGGTGGACAAGCTGCACTTCATAACTGTTGCTTGGTGTCCTGGTCATGTGGCATGGGGTTGGAACTGAATGAGCTTTAAGGTATCTTCCAACCCAAACCGATCTGATTCTATGACCCACTCTGGAAAGGCACTTCTGCCCCATGGCAGCATCCCCTTGACATCCGTCTCTGCACAGGTCAGCTCCTGTGTGCGAGGCTCTCTGATGGGCATTTGTGCATCACCTGCTTTAGAATCATAAAATCATAGAACAGTCAGGGTTGGAAAGGACCTTAAGTTCATCCAGTTCCAACCCCCCTGCCATGGGCAGGGACACCTCCCACTAAACCAACGGTACCCAAGGCTCTGTCCGACCTGGCCTTGAACACTGCCAAGGATGGAGCACTCACAGCTTCCCTGGGCAACCCATTCCAATGCCTCATCACCCTTACAGTAAAGAACTTCTTTCATAAAGCATCCAAGGAACCTTTAGGTGGAACCTTTCCCCACAGTCTCCTCTGATGGCATCTCAGTGACATCTCTCACGTGAATCAAGCAGCAGCAGCTGGTTGTGGTCAGCACGGTGGTCTTGCAGCAGAGCAGCTTTTCTGGCTGCTTTGCCATAGGGATTGCGTATTTCCAACAGCAGCTCCAGTCCCAAGAGGTGCACTGGCTTCTCTGCTGACAAACAGCTCACAGAAGGCTCAAGGGGTCTTCAAGGAGAATGTTCCTCCCCTCCTGGCTCTTCTGAGCATCTGAGCATCACTTTGCAAGTACCAACAGCCAAACCACATCTCCCTGCATGTGCAGAGCCTGGAATTCCCCATGCTCAGGCTGGCAAAGGCACCTCCCTGAAAAGTACCTGTATCCAGAACTGAGTGAAATTTGTGTTCTAAAGGGCACATTTATCAAGATCCAAAAGTGTCACAGAGCCGCATAATTCTCAATAGATATTTGGGGTTTAATTTCTTGAAATACTTGAAGAAAATCATAACACTTTTTTCTGTATAAATTTACTACTAAGAGTTACCACACAACATTTTCCATCCACTGGCAAGTCTTTTTTTCATTTTCTTTTCAGAATGACTACTCTTCTACAGGTTTATTCTATACAAGTTGCAATGTATTCCTGCATAAAATTCATGTTATGACATAGAGCATAGGCTAAATAATAACAGTACTCAAAAATGTGCTACGTTTCTTTTTGCCAGATATTTTTGCACTTTTAAAGTATTGAAATACACATTGCAGGTTTACCTTCCTGTCCTGTTCTAGCTGCTGCGTTCCCCTGTTCACTGAAGCACATTTCATCTTGGATTGTCTGCTTCCATTTTTAACAAATTAAATTTGGTAATTCTCCAGCAAAAGGCAGAAAACTCCGGGATTTGTTGCTCAGAGCCCTCACCTGGTGCCTGTGAGCCAGAGCTCCATGTCCCTCCCAGGGCCACCATGAGCCATTGGGTGGAGATGCAGAGCAGCCTGCATCAGCTCTGGTAAACACTGTGTTGATGTGGGACCATGGGACCACATTTCTGCTCTAAGTGTTAGAATCTCAGCACCAATTCTTGCAGCAACAAGAAGAGGCTCTTGCTGCTCCGGCATGACTGCCATTGCCAGGAGCTGAAGTCTTTGAGCTCTCCATCAAATTCCATTCACCCCCTGGTATGGGGCACGTTGAGGAGCAGAGTAACATCCTCAGATGGTCCGGGGGGGTTAGATCAGTCATGGGGGTGTGTGCCACATCACCCCAGCCCTGTGCCAGCGTTCCACCCAATATTTCAATGCCATTTCACTACTGCAGAGCTGAAGAGAATCACAGCTGGTGATACTGGTTGTACTTTCACCAAGGATTTTTTCATTGCTCATTAGATGGTCAGTGAGACCATCAGCACAAAATGCAAACAGAAATAGCAAACAGGACATAGAATCATAAAATCATAGAATCATAGAATGGTTTGGGTTGGAAAGAACCTTAAGATCTTCCAGCTCCAACCCCTGCCACGGGCAGGGACCCCTTCCACTGGAGCAGCTTGCTCCAAGCCCCTGTGTCCAACCTGGCCTTGAACACTGGGGATGGGGCAGCCACAGCTTCTCTGGGCACCCTGTGCCAGCGCCTCAGCACCCTCACAGTAAAAAATTTCTTCCTTATATTCGTACTAAATCTCTTCTGTTTCAGTTTAAACCCATCACCCCTTGTCCTGTCACTACAGTCCCTGATGAATCCCTCTCCAGCATCCTTGTAGGCCCCTTCAGATACTGAAAGGCTGCTATGAGGTCTCCATAAAGCTTGTCTTCTCCAGGCTGAACCCCCACATCCCCAATCCACGTCTCCAGCAAGGCCAAATAAGACTTTTTAAGACTTTTTGCCTTGAGGGAGGGTTTGCACCTCCCAGCCCAGTGCAACGCGCAGACTCCCAGGGAAGGGCCATGCTCAAGGGCTACATCTCCTGAGATTAGCCTCGAAAAGGAGCCAAACACACAGCCCATGTCTACATGATCCCAGCCCAAGACCAGGGCTAAACTCCATGTCAGCTAAATGTTGTCTTGGGCTCTGGTCCCAGCTGACCTTGCAAGCATGAGGAGAATGACTCTCTGTTAAACTCCTTCTCCATGGACAGCATGGCCATGATCAACATGCCCCTCAGCACAGGAAAACTGACCTCAGACTCAAGGAGGGCTCCCAAATACAGTGTAGGAACAACCTCAGCTTGTCTAGATTCAAGGCACAGAGGGTATGTGGCTGCTCTGGAGGTATTCACCAGCTCTCCAGGTAGCACTCGGAGCACTGGTACAGCACTCCTGCTTTGGCCAGGTTGCTCTGAGCATGCCATTCCCTCCAAGAGAGCAGCTGAACATTTGACGGCTTTACAACTGCAGGGTTTCACAAGCACCTTCTGCCTTGGGGGAGCAATTTCACTGCAGAAGCCAACCCCACCCCACTGGAAAATCCCAACACACATTGGGAAGCCCCACGTAACAGGTTATCTGCAAAAACCCCTGTGGACCTGCCTGTGCAATGGCGGGTGTGGAGAGTCCGCTCTGCTCCCTCACCCGGCAGGGCCCTTCCCACCCCAGGGCAGCCTCTGCCCGCACGCATCCGTGGCATTTCCACATTCACTCTGTCGGTGCCCATCTGAGCAGGCAGGGAGGCCTCAAACAGTGCCCCAAGCTGCTGCCTGCTGTCAGGGTCCTATTGGAGAAAACCCAGGTGCCAGACATCACCCATTTGTGATCCCAAGAGTGAAATTAAGACACAAAGGAGGTCAAGTATCGTAATCGATCAGTTGGTTTATTACAAAAAGACAATTATTATAGAAAAGGAATATTATTGTAATGAAAGGGATAGCGATAGGACAGATTGGAAAAAAGGTAGAAAATGGAGCAAGAATTCAGGGTGCAGAGATAGTCACCACCACGGATCTAGTGGTGTCCTGGGGATCCACTGTTGGAGGTGGTGGGAGTCCTTCAGGGTTCATAGTCGGTATCAGGGCAGAGTGTCCCCCAAGAGTCCATAGTCGTCATTAGAGGTGGGTGTCCTCATGGAGGTGTCCTCCTGGAGTCATTCTCATGACAATGGCTCCTCTTCCCCATCTTATGAGTTGGGGAGAGTACCTCTGTTCTTCATGTCATGTATTACACGTTCCTGGTGGATCAGCTTCCTTGCTCTTGCAGCCAGCTCTTCAACTGCACGTGCCTGCACACACACGAGTCTGCAGCAATTCTTGGGATATTGGGCAGCAGTTCCTCACACCTTGAGGTAATGGAGGGAAGAGTCTTATTTCAGCTCTTTCCCAGTCATCCCTCAGACAATACATGGTGGAGTCCCAGTTTAGCTCCTCACACCCTTCTCCCAGGCAATGGATTTTGGAGTCTTATCTCAACTTCTCCCACTCATCTCTGAGACAATGGATTGGTGGAAATCCATCTCAGCTTCTCATACCAATCTTTGAGACAATGAACAGTGGAGTGTGATTTCAGATCAATCTCTCATACCTGCACCTCATAGCATGACTGAAGTCCTGTTTTCTTACAGGTGGGAGACAGTGCCCAGCCAATACCAACGACTGATCATTGACTCCATGATCAGTCCCACAGCCTCTCCTTCCATGTGAACTCTGGGGCCAAATCAGGCACTTTTCTGCCACCCCTTAAGATGTAGTTGAAGATGTCCCTGGTCATTGCAGGGAGTTGGACAAGATGAGCTTTGAAGCTCCCTTCCAACTCAAAATTTCTATGATTCTATGTTCTGCTCCACTTAGGCAGACTTTTGGGAACTGTAGTATTGGCTGCTTGCCCAGCTAGGGCTTCCACACAGCTTGGGCATCTCTTCCCTGTGGTCCCTCTTGGCACCCCAGCCAACTGCACTTCTCCCTCCTGTCAATGCAGAGTCCAACCCCATTTAGTCTGCAGTGATATCAACTCAGTGACTATACTCAAATGCTCAGACAGTTGTAAATAAACAAATCTTCAGGGTAATTCAAAAGAAAAGTGAAATGAGAGTTGGCCTATATTGATCTCAACTAGTTCTCAGCAAAAATGTATGCAAAAAGCACATTTCCATACGGAGGCTGTTTCATTAGTTGACAAAGATGAGCTAAATAACTCAGTCTCTGTTCTTTGCTATGGATGTGGCAGCTATTTTAACTGTTTGGGTGTTCTGAGTTATCTGCTCCTGCATCTTTGTTTCAATCGATTTGCAATGGTGCTTTATTGGCCTTGCTGCATAAAGCAGCCCAAAGAAAATAAAAGTGTTAAACCCTCATTAAAGGATCCAAAACAAGCATCAGCCAAACTGTGGGCATTATCCACCTACTACCTGGAGAAACTTCAGTCTGTGTTTGCATCTAACTTAAACTCTCCTTTCACCTGTGTTCCTCATTGCAGTCCTAATAGGTGAGTGCAGGGACATCACATACCACTCCCCCCAGTGGATCCCAGGCTGGGCAGTGTCATCCACAGCAAATGCACCAATGGCACTTGCAATAGACACAAAAACAGGCTTGGAAAAGCCCCAGCTAAAAATGCTGCTGGGAGACTCACTTGCTTTTACCCTTCAGCCCACAATCGTCTTTCTGCTTGTCACTGGCTGCCGAGATCTCACCTCCTGCTGCATTAGAACATGCTGGTCTGCCCAGTAAATCCTCTAACTTGATTACCACCCTCTTCATTCTGTGATCCCATCCAGAGATATTCCCTGCCCTAATTTTAATCCCTGCCTTTCACAGGCCATGTGCCGCAAATGTTCTAGCTAAAGGAACTATTTCAGCCTCCATGAGAACACTCTGTTTGCACAAACTTGTACCTTTTCCCAAATTCTCCTCTTGGAATGAATCTGTTTTATGGAAAGTTGGAGAGAAATCAATTTGGCCACATTTGCATTAGGACAGAAGGGGAAAAGCATGATATTTTCCTACCTTGGAAAAAAAGAAATTAAAACTACATTTTTCACACAATGCAAAGAGCTCTAAAATCCTGAAAGTCTGAATTCTGCCACCACAGCAGAGGGTGCCAACAGGAGCAGGACAGCAAAGAGGAGAGATGAAGAGGAGGAAAAAGAGTCATAGGGCTGAGCATCCTGACAGTGGTTTTTGGCCACCAATGGCCATCAGGAGAAGAAAAGAAGAAACTGTTGAAGAGATAAACAAAACTTTACAGGCCCAATGGAGCACTTTCCTTCCAGTTCCATAGTTTCTACAGTTAATGTCATCAGTAGTCATGCTTACTTATATTTGTATATTCCATATGTTTTAAAGGATTGGTTGTTCGACTTGGATGCAAATAAGCCTTCTGTCAGCAAACCAGATAAAACTACAATAATGCCAATCCCTTTTCAAATGGCAGAGGGATGAAAGCAGGGAGAGATTCAGAGAAGCCTCCAATGGTGCACAATCATTTGAAGGCATGCCAGTGAAGCTCTTGTACATCATCTGACTTCACTTCTACACCAGGACAGGGAGAAGCTGGGAGGTCTTCCTCAGTTCCTTGCTCTTTGTGTGTTTTCCCCATATGCTCTTGCTGCAGCAGCAATTTCATATTCCACAAGCCCCAGGTCTTCTTGTGGCTTATTGCAGTAGAGACTGTCAAGCCAATGTTAAACTTTCTTCAAGAATTTGCTTCTCTGAAGAGAAGTTTTGTTCCACATTAATAATCTCCATCACAGTCACAGAGCACAGCATTTTTCTTGGTGGTTTAAAATAAAGATTCTATCCCTCCGTGTTTTCTGTTCTGGTCTTCAGTGGTTATCAAAGAGTGGTTCTCCTCTCACTGCCTCCAGAATGCTGTTGGTGCTTTGCTGACACAGTCACATCTGAGTGGGAAATGAAGGAAGACTTCAAACATTTTCCCACTTTAATGAGACCAATCAAATGAGAAGTTCTGCAACTCCCCACCTCTCCTATGGCCAATAAGAACTTCATTGAAACTAAGCAGAACTGCAACCTGCCAAGGGATGCAAAGAGGCACAATTGTGTCTCTGGTCACAAGGTTTGTCTGTGATAGCCCAAACTACAAGCTGGACTCCCACCACACTGTTATGCCCTGGCTCATAGGAGCAATGGAAACACCCTCTCAGATGGCTCCATCTGACTGACGATCCCTTGGCCTGTATGAGACCTTCCTCTGGGAAAGAAGACTGAGCTCAGGACTGGAATCAAAAGCAGAAATGAGTTTCATCCCACACATCCCAGTATCATCCCATTTCTGTTGCTCTGGGACCAGAAATGAGCCCCACTATAACACACTCAGTGTGGATGCTGACTGCTCTGTGCCAGCTGTTTCACCCTACACAGCTCTTACTGAGCTGCACAACCTGTTGGTGTAACAGCTCACCACTCTCCAGAGAGAAAACAGCTCACGGTTGGGCAGGGCCTCTTATAGAACAGTTTAGAAGGTTGGCAAACATGCAGTATGCCACAGGGAGAGAGGAGATAGAAAGCCTCTAGAGACAATGCTCTGGCTAGTGGGCAAACAGCTGAACACAGCAGTGTCATCAAGGGACTTTTCAAAGGTTTACCTTTTGGAGTGAGTGAAGGTCCTGGCTGTGTGGCCATAAGATTGTAAGACTCTTGGAAAGACAGTCCTGTGGTCTCTTCCCTTTTCAAATGGTTTGATCCTATGGACATCATCTTCTTCATCAGGAGTTTACTGGCAAACCCCATCAGCGGCCACTGAGAAGCTGTTACAGGAGGAACTGTACAGAAGGCACTGTCCTGGTCTACAGGTGAGCAATGATGGGGTTTCCTGGCAAGCAAGTGGAGGCAGATGGTGATGAAAAGGCTGCTGGGTGCTGTGGTGTGTGGAGGTGAAGAGGGATGCAGAGAAGCCACCAAGGGGACAAAGCTTCAGCTGTCCCCAGTCACAACGTGGGTGACTTGGGATATAAAAGTAACATTGGGGTACCTACAGGGTGGTGTCCATCTAGGTTGTCTGTCTGTCAGAAAAAGATATGCTGTGGTCCCATATTCAATGGAAAGATCTATAGGCAGACTTTCATCATTAAAGATGTCATTTTAAAGCCCCACAGTGGCCTATCAGCTTGACACAGTTCAAAACCTTTTGTTAGGCGCTCAGTTTGGAAAAAAATTGTTCACAAAATGTGATGCTCCAGCTGAGATATAAGCAAACACAGACCTGCCAAATTACTGCAGCTTTAAGAGCTACCGCTCATCAGCTGAGCTACTGGAACTGGCCTTCTGTGCACCCTCGCTGAAGTTCAATGTGCTCACATAAGCCACTCTAAGAGCCTTTAGGTAGGGACTCTGGTTTGGGCAAAGCTTCACAATGGCTGGTACTGGAACTGTCAAGAATTAGGTGGTTGCTTTGCTAATATTTTCCTCCTGTCCTTGCCTCCAGTTGAGTTTCTACTTCATAGAATAGCTCTAAACAACATCCCTGAGCTTTTATCTGCAGGTGACAACCAGAGGCATACAAACTGGATTGGCAGGAACACAAAGAAGGCTTTCATCTCATCACTGCACGAGGCACTTACAGTAACTTCTCAAGGAAAAAAGAGATTATGCATCAACATTGTGAGCATAAAGACAATTTAAAAGGGATGTTAAGAAACTTCATGTCAGGAAAATATAGAACATCTGCAAACAGACGAGTATTCAGCAGTAAGCTACGTCAACAGTCTTGGAGGAAAGAGACTATTTTCTTGCAGTGACAAGCCCATAGAACATCCCGAAGGGGATTTTAACAGGCTGAAGTGCTCTGCGGTCAGAAAAATTAGCTGGCTGCGTGCCGCACTTGGGGCTGTTGGCTGGGTTTGTTTCACCTGCTTGAAGCTCTTTGCTGGCTCTCTCTGCCACACCTCACAGCCGGGTTCACTCTTGGTGCAAGGTGGTGTGAAGGTCTGCCCCAAGACCTTGAGCGAGAGCTGTTCTAGATGTCTGGATTTGACATACACCACTTGGTTTCCTGGCAGTTTATGGCATTTTGTCACCCTTCTTCAGGACTGGGGTTTCAGTGCAGGGTGAAGGAAGTGGCAGGGTAGCTGCAGGCTGTACTGTGCTCCCTTCTGGACGACAATGTGACTGGCGGTGCTATGCAGGAACATGCATAGGAATTGTTACTACTAATCCAGGATGAGAGAGAAGACTCAACCACTAAATAACAAGCTGGTTTGACTGGTTATTAGTCTAGTGATTAATGGATAACTAATCGTAATACATGTTTATTCCCAGTTGTCAGTAAACACTACTTAACTACTACTTCTTACACATGCAGCTGATGGTTCAGAGGTGCTTACATCCACCGGGAAAGCACTGAGCTGAATTTGAGCACTGGCACAAACACTGCCAGGGTGAGTGACGCCTGGGTTTCCCTCACTGTCTTCACCTCTTCAGGGCTCTGTGCTCTTGCCCCTGCCAGTTGCATACAGCCCATGTGCTAGCTGGTGGGATTTCTAACTTCTCTGAGATGTGCCTTCTTGTTGCTTGCTGCCTTCTACTGCATTAATAGGCAATGGAGAGCTGTCTTGAAGGTTTCCTGTGGTCCAGAGTGTTATCACCTGAGACACCCTGACGCGCATAAGGCATTTTGCTGACATGTGCACTGATGACCACATGCAAGTCAGAAGGGGCCTCTTTGGGCACAGTTAGCCAAATGGCTGTTGTTTCTGCAATATCATCTATTTGTGATGCACTTTTTCAACTCCTTCCTCACTACTGCCCTATGTCAGGATGCCTGTGGGACCAGGATGACTGTCCTGCACCTTTTCCAAGTGCTCTTTTAACTTGTGGCAGCATAAATGTCCTGACAACTGAGAACCTGGGGAAGCATGCAACCTCTTGAGCACTATGTTCCCTGTTTCTGGACAAGAAACTGAGTGAAGGTCCTGTCACCTCCAGCCACTTGTTACTCCCTGTTTGTCCTTTCCAGTGCTACTCCGATGGCAGAAAGAAATGGGTTGATTCACTTTGCTCACAGTGGATTTGGGGGTGCTCCCCCTGTCCCTGCACTGAGCAGGGCTGCTCGATGAGCAGGAGCAAGTAGCTGGGGAAGAGGTCACATTTTTCCCCACTTCAGCTCAGAGCTTGCGAGGAGAACAGGGAAAGCTGGAGGAGCAGGGGGGGACACAGATACAAAACCATCTGAGCACAAGCTGCTTCCTGCATGAATTGGCTCAGCAAAAAGCAATATTTCGACTGAAATGTTTTAAGCTGCAGTGGGCATGAAGGGTGTGAATTATCTGACTCACAGCAGATGCCTGGTGCTGTTTAAAGCACCTAGATGTTTGGCAGTGATTCCTCTCGACTACCCAAAACACCAGCTTCTGTGAGTGACTGCATTTAGCACACTCTGTGCACAAAGATGTCTGTGCCGTCTGCCATGGGCTGGCTCACTGTGCACAGCCCAGGGTGAGACTTGCTGAGATTCGCCTCCTCAAGATGACTTCCAGCCACTCCTGGTTTTCCAGCTGCCTCCTGCTATTTGTCAAAATAGCCCTCTCTCTGCAGATCTGATTTTTAACTTAAGGGGTGTCTTTCTACGAGCTCAGGCTGCAGAATTAGTGACCTCCTCCCTGGACCATGCAGGCTTGTGCCTCCCCAAGGACACGCATCTCACAAAGAAGCCAGGAGCTGGGCTGCAGGAGGGAAGGATGCTGAGCACACTGCAATGGCAAAGCTGCACCTGTGCTTTCAAAACGGTCTCATCCTGAGGCCTTGCTCCTGCCATGGTACATGGTGCTGATGGCCTCTGGGGCTTCTCACAGCTGTCAGCCCTGGGAGACTCACACAGGTCTTCTGGTAGAAGATGACCTCAAAGTTCTTCTGGTAGAAGGTGACTTATGGCAGGCGTGATGGAGGAGGAGTGTGTGCAGAAGAGAGTATGCAGGAGACTGCATGTGCTTGTGCCTAGGAAGGGGTTTTCTCACTTTGATCACCTTGTGAGCATCTTTTACATTCAAATGGCTGCAGTCTATTTGGTTTGCATGGGAACCTAGTCATCTGAAAGGCCTTTTGTGGACCAGCTGGTGGATACATCTGGACCACAAACAGGCATCTAGTTTGGAAAAGCCACCTCTCTTTACCTGGAGAAATTCCACCCCAGATAGTTACACACACTGTCACTGAAACATGGATGTATAAACCCCTTCCCCTATGGTAATTGTTTGGGCTCTACCTTTCTAGACTGAAATGACACAGATGACTCATAGAATTGTTTAGGTTGGAAAAGACCTTTGAGATCATCGAGTCCAGCTGTTCCCCAGCACTGCCAAGCCCACCACTAAACCATGTCACTAAGGGCCTCATCTACATGTCTTTTAAACACCTCCAGTGATGGTCACTAAATCACTGCCCTGGGCAGCCTGTTCCAATGCTTGATAACCCTTTCAGTGAAAACATTTCTCCTAATCTCCAGTCTAAACCTCCCCCGGTGCAGCTTGAGACCATTTAGTCTTGTCCTATCATTTGTTCCTTGGGAGATCAGCCACCTCCTGGATCCATCCTCCTATCAGATAGTTTTAGAGAGTGATAAGGTCCCTCCCAGCCTCCTTTTCTCCAGGCTGAATAACCCCATCTCCCTCAGCTGTTCCTCATAAGACTTAAGTACATGGTGCTTCCTGCCATCAACTGCCTTTCCCAAGTTTTGACTGAATTTCTACTTAATGAATCCAGCTTTGTCATTTAGGGGATGTTCCGGCAATAAGATATGACAAGGTGTGAATTATAATACAATAATTCATGCCTGGAGCACTGTCAGGCACAAGGCTGAAAGCCGAGTGCCGTCCATGCAACTCAGCGTGAATTATTGCACCATAATTCAAGCCCTGAGGAAACAATAAGGAACTAGCCAGAGACTATCAGTATGAAGGAAAAAATGGTTAAATCTATTAATTTTATTTAGCTTGCTGTATTAAAAGGGAAAATTATGCTCTTTGCAACATCCCTTTCTGTCCATCCCCATGTTTTCTTTGCAGAGAAGTCAAATTTTAAACAAAAATGCAGTCCAGATTGATGTGAAATAGGAGAGCATGGTCCGGGCTCCTCAAGGGGAGAGTGATAAGCTCAGGCAGAGCAGCTGGCAGCTACCTTCTCATTTTTCCCCTTTCCCTGCTTTAAATATTCAATACCTGTCACTGGATACTGAAGCCCTTTATAAACTTAACACAAAGTAGGAACACGGAGCGCTTCACCTGCCAGGGCAACAAGGCAGAACTCGAAGGAGGGTTCAGAAGGATGGGAGCATGTCCTACGAGGTAGAACCTGAAGCAGCGGGTTGGTGACACACAAGGTAGATGTGTTATGAGTTGTGTCTGTTGCTGAACATGAAGATCACCTTCCCCTTCACCCAGGCAGAAAAAACCTGAGCGACTGGAAAGTGGAAAGTGAGTGAAGAACTTGTAGCAGCAAAATGGATGTCACAACACAGCCTCTGCCTTAGGTCAGCTGCTGGAATTCTTCCATTTTTTTACCCCTTTTGATGTCCATTGAAAGATGGAGCAGAGGCCCTACAAAAGGGTTTGCTGAACATTTTAAAGGCTTCCTCAGTTTTATTCAGGCCTTCCTAGAAACATGCTACAGTTCAAAAATCAACCAGACAGTTTTCTGGGGTTCAGTGAGAGGTGATCTGGCGCCACGCACTCCTAAAAACAACTCTATTGTGCAGTAGACATGATCCAGTTTGCCCTTGTTTGGGGCTACAAATCCAAATGCTCTGAAATTTCCTTCCAGGATTATTTCTGTTGAACAAGGAGGCAAGTCTTCACCCTGCAAGATGTGCTTCTCTCCATATGTCTCTTGATTTCTTCATAGAGGTGTCTCCAATCTCTCCTCCACAATGACAGAGCTGGGACAGTCCTGAACAAAAGGAAGCCCTCTTCTTCCCAGAGCTGGAACCAGGGCAGTTGGTGGTTCAGGGTTGGCTGCTGGTTGCAGTGGGCATAAGGTGAAAGACAATTAAGGTTCTCCAGAGCAAATTGTCAGTCATTATTTGGACGTCAGTTGCCCCATCAGTATAGATCTTACTCTGAAATGTCTCCAGGTTGATTGATTGCTGTTTCAGACAGATATTGATTTCCAAATAATTATTCTAATTCTTTTTCATCTCACTATCTTCCTGTCCCTCTGCTCAGGCAGCCTGACGCAGTCTGGAGAATATTTCCTTGCAGAGTCCCACATAAGCGGCTGCTTTTTATAATTTCCATTTGACAGTGGGACACTTGAGACACAGCGAGGCTTAAGGAGCTTCAAAACCTAAGGATGGCCTTTTCCCAGTCTAAAACCAAACAAGAGGAAATAATAATGGACAAAAATACAATGCCAATGTTGATGTAAAAGTCAGTTGCATTCAGTAAGCTTGATTGTGTGCATTGCACTTCTCAGAATCTTGAATTATCCTAATTGATCAAAACACCTTTACAACGTAACACATCACAGGTGGCCTGAATGGGTTTCCCTCCATTTATCTGGTTGGGACACAATTTTGAAGCTCTTCTATTCATGCCCACAGAGAGATTGATAGAATCCTAGAATGGTTTGTGTTGGAAGGGACCTTAAAGCTCATCCAGTTCCAACTCCCTGCCACGGGCAGGGACACCTTCCACTAGGCCAGATTGCTCATGTGTGCTTGCCTGGCATTGCACAATGAGGGGGATGGAGAAGTCAAAGGGTCTTACGAAGAGTTGGAGGATCTTCTTCATAAGAAATTCAGGAGGTTGCGACCATATCAAACCAAGACAGGAAGGAATTGAAAGAGAAAAAATAGTTGTTATATCTGGCCACAAATGAGAAGAAGTGGCAATTCTTGCTAATTTGATAAGCAGTGACATGTGCACGGTGCAGTGTGTTAACTAATATGGTGAGAAAGGGTTGGCTGGGGGGTGGTATGTGCCATCATGCCCGATGCTGGGTGCACCCATCTGGAGGGTATCAAAAGGAAACCTGCCCTTTTCTGCAGGACATCGCCGTGGGAGGTGAACGCTGGAGACCTCCTGCAGGCAGTAATAAAACATCAGTGGCATGTCTGAAAATTATATATGATAATTTTCTAACACAAAAGGGATGGCACCTAACGTGAGGTAATTCTATTTTAGATCTTATTATGATGGATAAAGATGAATTGATCACTGAACTAGAAATCGGTGGTTGCCTAGAGACCGGTGATCATGACCTGATTACATTAATTATGGGATAATAAAAGACAGTCCCAACCAGTAATATCTACCTGGTGTTTCTCCTTGGATCTGTGAAGCTGAATAAAGAGATGAGTGAAACTCACTGATAACAAAAACAAACACACAAATAAATGAGTGAAAATTGAGAAGTTCCCACTAAGAGTTCACCACCCGGCTAAAAGTTACATTTCCACTATAGTTTTAAAAGAATGCTGTTCGATTTTGAGGTCTTTTTAGGTGAGAATGAAAGCAGCAATTAGAAAAAGAAACAGCATAAAAAGAATGGGAAAAAAGGGGAAAACTAGTAATCAAGATAATTTAGCATTTCTGAGTGGCAGAAAATTGATAAGGGAAGCCAAATACATTAAAGAATGCTGATGAGTTATAGATGCAAGGAGCTGTTATCAACAACAACAAAAAAACCCCTAATTGTGGTATAGATCGACTACTTCAAAAAGATGATAGAAATGATAAAATTAGATCATAAAATTCATAACAGCAACACAGAGAAGATCCAAAAATGTCAGAGTACCATTATCTTGGTCAAGCAGCGCATAAGCTCCTCATGGCACTGGGGGAAGCTTAAATTTAGAGAGTCCACAAAAGACTTTTTCTTTGAGGGCTGTAGGGCAGTGCTACAAACGGTAGATTGCATATTGCCTGGGCTCTGAGATACAGCACTTCTCACCCTTTGCTCACGGTTGTGAACCGTGTCACAGATTTCTATTTCTCCTGAGCTTGTCCTCTGTCATTGTTCTTACAGTATTTAAAAAGCATGTCTTTAAAATCATGGCAAATTGCCCTTTCTTTCTCTGTATAGATTTCATCCAGAGACAGCAGAACATTTTGTAAAAAGCAGACAAAATCATGATCCTTTTTAATCTAAAACCAAGGTTATTTGCATAACCACCATTATTAAAGCAGCTGAAGCCTCTGATGTATTTACCCTTACAAGAAGCAATGAAGTAGAGAGCAGGGTTAGTGTAGATCTCCATTGCAGCTCGTGGAGGGTTTGTCTGCAAAGAGGATGGGCCCCACTCCCAGCAAAGCCACAGCCATGTCACCACCAGCATGTGCCCATGCCCAAGGGTCTCTCTGAGCTTGTGAGCAGGTTTTCCACCTTGTACTGTCCCCCGTGCTACTACAGCCATGGACATAGGCCTCGTCCCAAGCTACTCCCGCTCCAGCACCTCAACTATGGGTTGAGGGTGAGATGGTGATAGGGTACAGGGCCCTTACAGGTGTTTGTAACAGTGTTCCTGCACAGACTCAGCGTGAGACAACAGTCCCCAGGCACACAAGGAGCTTGCAAAATGGTTGGAACTGGATTTAGATCCAGTTCCATTCCACTACAGTAACCGCACTATTGCCCTGCTGCAAAACAATTGCAGTGAAGGATCCTGCATCCACAGCCAGCCATAAAACTCCTTTTGAGTTAAAATTTTACCACTGCCTTATTGTTTGCATGTCTACAGTACCCCTGTGCCCCTTGGGAACAGAGCTTCCTTGCCAGCCTTTGCACAAACATCAAGAAGATTGCTCCCTGTCCCAAAGAGCCTCCAGCCTCTCCAGCAAGTGGAAAAGGAGGACAGACACTGCTTCAGAAATCAGTTGTAGTTAGTGAAATCTGAAGTTGCTGATTTTTGCCAGGCTCTTCAGCTCTCTGGATAATCCAAATGAATCCAAAATATTTCAGAGCAGCTTGAGTTCCTCTGGCCGCGGGTGCAGCTGGTTGCAATGCTGCACACCTCAGAGCTCTGCGGAAGGTCTCCAGCGCCTGATGGACCTCCCTGCTGGGAGCAGGGTTTTCAACCCAGCAGCTTTGGGACCCTTGAGCTTTCGGTGCCTCCCAAAGACATCAGTTATGGTGCTGATTTTTAGCCAATACCAAGACATGCTGGTCCCCACCTGAGCAAACCGATCTGATGTTTGTGTTCTGGAGATGTGCCTTTTCCATGGAACCATTTAGGTCAGAAACAATCTCTAAGATCATCGAGTCCAGCTGTAAACCAAACACCGCCAAGTTCACCATTAAGCCATGTCCCTACTTGCCACACCGACATGTCTTTTAAACACCTCCAGGGATGGTCACTCAACCACTGGGCAGCCTGTTCCTGCTCCCCCCTGGCAGGAGTACCCAGTGGTACAAACATGAGGGCTGAGGTGTTGAGGCTGAAGCTTTCTGGCCACAGGACAGTGTGATCCCTGCAAACACTTTGTGTTCCACTTCATCCTTGCAGGCTAAGCCAGGCATGGAGGTTTGTAAATAGTTGTTCTGATTTTTGAACTAACAGAATTATAGAATCACAGAATCAGCCAGGCTGGAAAAGCCCTTGAACCTCATCCAATTCAACCGTTTCCAGCCCTGCCAAGGCCACCACTAACCCATCACACTGAGAGCTCCATCTCCACGGTGTGTGAACACTTGCAGGGACGGTGCCTGCAGCCCTGCCCTGGGCAGCCTGTTCCAATGCCTGAGCACCCCATGGGGCAGGAATTGTTCCTCAGCTCCATCTAAACCTGCCCTGGTGCAGCTTGAGGCCGGTTCCTCTTGTCCCATCCCTTGTTCCTTGGGAGCAGAGCCCAGCCCCTCCTGGCTCCATCCTCCTGTCAGGCACTTGTAGGGAGTGATCAGGTCCCCCCTGAGCCTTCTCTTCTCCATCTGAACCCCCAGGTCCCTCAGCCCTTCCCCATCACACTGTGCTCCAGGCCCTGCAACAGCTCCAGTGCCCTTCTCTGGCCCTGCTCCACCACCTCAATGTCTCTCTTGCAGTGAGGGGCCCAGAGCTGAACACAGGATTCCAGGTGAGGCCCCACCAGTGCCCAGTGCAGGGGCACAATCACTGCCCTGGCCCTGCTGCCGCACTGGTGCTGATCCAGGCCAGGATGCTGGGGGCTTCCTGGCTGCCTGGGCACAAGCTGCTCCTGTTCAGCTCCATCAATCAGCACCCCCAGCTCCTTTACCATGAGTGGTTTCCAGCCGCTCTTCCCCAAGCCTGGAGCGTTGCAGGGGGTTGTTGTGGCCCAAGTGCAGGAGCCGGCACTTTGCCTTCTGGAACCTCACCCCACTGGCCACAGCCCACAGATCCAGCCTGTGCAGATCCCTTTGCGGAGCCTTCCTACCCTCCAGCAGATCAACGCTCCCACCTGACTTGGTGTCATCTGCAGATTGACACCTCCCAGTATGGAGCAGTATGGACCAGTTTGCACCAGTACGGACCAATGTAGGCCACTATGGCCCCAGATACTGCTGGGGTTTCAATATCCCAGTGCTCCCAGTCCCTGCCGCAGGTGCTCCTGCTCCTGCCCCACAAGACCTCCTTGCTGGTGGTCTTTTGGGGGGGACACCCCAAATTAGGCACCCCCCTCTCTGCGGCTGCCCCCCAGCTCCCTGATACCAGGTAGGGGGTTGGGGGCAACAAGAAGCAATTTGGGGCTGGTGGCTTTGGGGGGGGTGTGCAGCTTTTTTGGGGCATCCCCAGTTGGGGCAGAGGTGTTTGATGGGGCTCCTCCAGGAATTTTGGTCCCCTGGGTCCATTTGGGGTTGGGGGCCCTGGGGTGATGGTGGGGTTCACTTTTGGGCTGCCCCAGACCCCCCATTTGGGGATCCTGCCTGCTCTTGTGGTGCTTCAGGGAGATTTGGGGTTACCCCAGGAGTTTTGGTGGACACCATGATTGCTTTGGGTGCCTCCAGGGCCCTTTGAAGGGGCAGCATGGTTTTGGGATGCCCCTTTATTTGGGTGCCACTTTTAGGGGATCCATCATTCACATTGCTGCAGAAGCAGGAGAGCTCATGTCCCCTGGGTACGACAGAATCCCAGCCTGGTTTGTGTTGGAAGGGAGCTTAAAGCTCACCCAGCTCCAACCCCTGCCACGGGCAGGGACACCTTCCACTGGAGCAGCTTGCTCCAAGCCGCATCCCAGACTCAGAGCCCACAGGTGAATATCTCAGCATCTGAAGGCAAAGGACCAGCTTTGGATCAGAGGCTGCAGCTGAACATCAGAGCTCAATTGGTACCATAGCCCGCAGGAGGGCCAAGGAGCTGCTCCGTGCTGTGGGGGGTGACGCCCTGCCTGGCCAGGCTTGGGGTGCTGCCCTGGCAGGGAGCAGAGCAGAGCAGGGGGCTTGGTCCTGGCTTGGGGTTGTGTTTCCCTTGCTTTGGGATGTAAAATGCAGCTTTCCAGAATGCCTAAAAGGTAATTTAAATGTTAAAACATTTGTGATTGCATAAATTGCATGTATTATTCCAATTGAATTGTAGTGGGATTAATCTGACCTTAATAGAATACTACTAATAATTTATATTATTATCTTTAATAATATTAATTCTACTTAATTTTTTTCCATTTACTTTGTTCATTTAAGGGCAGCTCCACTGAGCTCTGGAGCATTTAGCACTTGGTGTGCGGCATTCACTTATCATTTGCACAAGTAGGGATTCCACTAGGCAATTTTCAGAGAAATAAAGATCATCTTTCAGTGAAAGGAACTTAAAAAAAAAATTATAGTATTAAATGAGTAGATATTAATGTGTCATATTTAGAATATAAAACAACCCATAATCTGTTCTGAAGTCTCTTCCACCTAAACATATACTTTTTTCCTTCAAGAGGGATCTTTTATTCTGCTGTTTAACTTATTAGGCAGCACCATTCTAACTGTTAAAATAAAATTGAGAAGATCATAATGTCAGGGAAATAAAACCCTTGGCAGTGTGATGGTGCCTTCTGAGCATCGCATCACTCTGTGTTGGTGATGAATTGGAATTGCGCATTTCATTAGAATTTATCTCACAAGCCAAGGGATGAAGCATTATTTCATTAAGTATCTGGAAATTTCACCAACCTAATGAAGCTGTCAAAATTCTATTAATAAAGCACTGGGAATATTTATTTGTTTGTTTGTTAGTACACATTTGCCATTATTTAATGTTGTATTTGCAATTTGTTAATTTACGAGCACGGGCTCAGCAGTGCAGCAGGAGGATGAGTGCTGAGGGCCTCCTGGCTCAGCGGAGGAACTGGGGGCTCACGTGGGGCCAAGGAGCTGTGTTGTCCTATGGTGGGATAAGGTGGCCAGCCCTGCTTCAGGAGAGAGGTGAGAATCCCTAATTGTTATGTACAGCTAGAGAAGGTACTCGAGAAAGGAACAGGACTGTCTTTATAGAATCACAAACCGGTTTAGGTTGGCAGGAACCTTAAAGCTCACCCAGCTCCAACCCCTGCCGCAGGCAGGCACACCTTCCACTGGAGCAGCTTGCTCCAAGCCCCTGTGTCCAACCTGGCCTTGAACACTGCCAGGGATGGGGCAGCCACAGCTTCTCTGGGCACCCTGTGCCAGCGCCTCAGCACCCTCACAGGGAAGAGCTCCTGCCTAAGAGCTCATCTCAGTCTCCCCTCTGGCAGGTTCAAGCCATTCCCCTTGGCCTGTCCCTACAGGCCCTTGTCCCAAGCCCCTCTCCAGCTTTCCTGCAGCCCCTTTAGGCACTGGAGCTGCTCTCAGGTCTCCCCTTCAGGAGCCTTCTCTTCTCCAGGCTGCCCCAGCCCAGCTCTCTCAGCCTGGCTCCAGAGCAGAGCTGCTTCAGTCCTCGCAGCAGCTCTGTGGCCTTCTCTGGACTCTCTCCAAAAGCTCCACGTCCCTCTTGTGTTTGAGGTCCCAGAGATGGACACAGCATTGCAGGGGGGCTCTACTGAGAGCAAAGCCGGTGTTGTTGGTAAACCCAGCGCGGTTTGGTCCAGGAGAGCTTTGCTTTTAAATGCGTTTTTAAACGCGTTTTTAAACTGTGCCCTTTTTTCACTTACTCCATTTTACCATTTTTTCTTCCCAGTTCATCTCTGAGGGGTAGCAAACTCCAGCGAGAGCTGAAGAACACCAATGATTGCTACCATTAGAG
Organism: Psittacula echo; assembly: GCF_963264785.1. Taxonomy (NCBI): domain Eukaryota; kingdom Metazoa; phylum Chordata; class Aves; order Psittaciformes; family Psittacidae; genus Psittacula; species Psittacula echo. The sequence goes on along the minus strand of NC_137752.1, from coordinate 11,680,403 downwards.
AAATCCCAAGTTTTATTGAGTGTCATTTGGTGAGGATCTGTGATTTTCTTCTGGTTGCACAACTGGACTGGGCACAGCCCAGGCTTACACGAGGTGGGTCAGCAGCTCTGTCAGGATTATAAATGACAGTATGTTAGGTTGTGGTCAGGCTCTTTGTCTTGAATAAGCCCAAGGAAGTTTATGGGCTGTTTTCAGAGGTGATTCTCTCTTTGGTGGTGTGGCTCTAAGGGTTTTAACTGGCGTGCATATGGGATGGACACATTACTCGGGCGCGGTGAAGCTGTGAGTGGGCAGTTTGGAGCACCCCAGATGAGTGCTAATAAAGTCAATTATACCAGTTCAGTCCTGTATTTAGTATATTTTATTCGCGATGGTAAAAACAGTCAGGAAATCTTTCACTTCTTCAATCCCCCACCCTGTGGCCCACATGCAAAGTGCTAAAGGTGATACAACGGCTTTAAAATACAGCTTATGTTCATTATTCAAACTAACGCTTGTGTCCTGACTCTCCAACATCTCTGGATGCTCCAGGGCAGGCACCAACCTCCAGAGCTTGCTGCTGTGTGAAGCCTCATCTGGCTTCACTGCATGAACACCCCAGTGAATATGGGATGGGGTTGGGCTTGTGACCCTGCTATGTGGGACCACAGGAGCTGGAAGGGAAGTGAATCCTGATGGGAAACTGAAGGAAAACCTTTCCTTGGTTGATAAACCTTCAGTTATCAAGTACAATCTCATGCAAGACCATTCACTGTAGAAAAAATTCTACGAGTGAAATTTATATATAAGGTTTCAGTATTAATTAGGCAGGGAGGTTGCAGGGTCTGCATTATTCTGTTAATAGGATCTTCAGGAAAAAAGAAGACAGGTCTGACACAATGCATTAGATTTGTTAAAGGACCGATTTTTAATTAGTTTTAACTGATAAGTTAATTAATGAATTTGCAAAAACATACCCAGGACATGTATTCAATACTCACAAAGTAGAAGCTGGGATTTTGCAGGGAATACTCCTTAACAAAGTGATTGTGTGCCTGCCTGAAGTGCAAAATTCAACACAGCCTTAACTACAGATCCCTAAACAGTGATTTCCATAATTACACAATTAAAGCAGAAAGACTCAATTTAAGGCATGCAAATATTCTTAATTCTGCTCTACCATGACACTGTAAAGAACAGACAGATGAATCTGATTATGGGCCCAGAAAGCTACAATTCCTCTCTAATACTCAGATGACAGTTGCGTGTTATGGCAGAGCAGAGTTAGGATTTCCTCAGTGAACTGAGTGCACTTCTTTTAAGTACAAATTTAACTTTCAATTTCTTCCATTTATACTACTTAGCATGGGGATAACTGCAAATCACTTTAATCTAATTTACCCCCAAATAGTGATGATACATCTCTCAGTATAAACTCCTTAACATAACATCTCTCTAGGAATATCAATACAGCATAGGATTTTTCAATTAAAGGAGAAACTCAACCTTTTCTGTCTTAGGAACATTTTGTTATCTCTTTCTAAGCTTACAGCACCTGATGTGCGGATAAAACCCCCCGTTTTCTGGGGATTTTCAGCTAATTCTATTATTTAAATCCCATTTATCAAGGTTCTTTGATTCAGTGTCTGAATTTTCTTGGACAACTTTTTTCCTGCCAAATACAATCCTTGGTAGAATGAGCAACCTGAGCTGTACCCAAGGTGCATCTCCTGCGTTACCACCAGGCTGACAGCACCCAGGGGCTCAGACCTGCAATGCTCCCCTTCCCTCCAGCATTTCAAGCATCCTCATCCCATAAAGGCCAGTGGCAAAGCACTTTCAGCTGCCCCATTGACCCATGAGCAGAGCCTTGCACCTCTAGGTAAAGGCAGAGGTGATTCCCATGCTGGGAGGTGGCCGTTGCATTATTTATTGGAGGCAGAAGGAAGCTCTTTGTTGTACCAATAAACCTCTCACCGTCAGCAGAAATGTGTTGTGTGATCATTAAAGAGTGGGCAAGAGGTGCCCCACGGCTTGGGATTTTATTGCTTTGCAGTTTGCTCTGGACTGTGTTGTGTTCATACATCTTAATGCTTTTAAAACCCAAGGTTTCTTTTTGTATATAGGTAAAATACTCGCCCACATGCTTATAAATGCTCCCACACCCATGAGTTCGCTCCTGAAATTCATCCGTGTCCTGAGATGTGCACAGCTCTGGCCTCTTCACAAAACCACCCAGAACAGGCAGCAAAGCACCGTGTGCATCCAAAATCATGATGTTGGTTCCAAGGTCAGGGGCTATGGCTTCCACCGGAATTTCCCCAGGACAGGGGTTTATCCTCATCACCCAGAGCTGATCCTAACGACTCGGCAGCTGTGATTTCCAAAGTTGCTCTGATGCAAATGAAAAGCTTGTCAATCATCCTGCAGGGAAAAGGACCTAAAACTGCATTTTTGAGGGCTCCTGTTCAACACAGCTGGTTATTAAATGCATTATTGGCATCAACCCCCTGCAGAGAGCACCAGTCTGTGTTGTGGGTGAGATCACTGTGGATGCCTCAAAGGGACTTGCAGGCACTGACTTGAAGCACACATGGTCCCAGCAAATGAGGGGATGAAAGGAATACCTACAAGGATGCTGAAGAGGGATCTCCATCAGCAACTGTAAAAACAGGACAAGGGGTGATGGGTTTAAACTTAAAGAGGGAAAGTTCAGGTTAGATATAAAGAAGAAATTCTTCCCTTTGAGGGTGCTGAGGCGCTGGCCCAGGGTGCCCAGAGAAGCTGTGGCTGCCCCATCCCTGGCAGTGTTCAAGGCCAGGTTGGACACAGGGGCTTGGAGCAAGCTGCTCCAGTGGAAGGGGTCCCTGCCCGTGGCAGGGGGTTGGAACTTGATGAGCTTTAAGGTCCCTTCCAACTCAAACCCTTCTGTGATTCTATGATCCTAGCTAGAAGGGAAAAGACCCTTTCAGTGCTGACAATGACAAATACAATCCAACACTTCCTTTTATATAACCATTGGCAAACATTTCTGATGAGCTTTAATGCTTCAGAGTAAAGCACTGGTGTCAAGAAGACTGAAGGGGGAGTTTTTATTCGAGTTTTTTGCTGGTCTCACAAATACCTTTGCAGATAGCGGTGATTATAAATAGTCCTTTTGCCATTTCCTGACTGTGGTTTGCCGACTCTGCCTTATTTATGGCAGCACATGGGAGGTGTTCAGCATTTTACTTTGTCACCGTGCTCGACCTCAGCTTTCAGACACAGAGTTCAAACTCTAGAGAAACAGAGGATCCCCCGCGTCCCGTTGGGAGAACCTTTGGTGCAGAGGAGCAAGCGCTGTGGCAGGATTAAGATGATCATGAGCTCTAGATTTACTTGAGCACACTGCTATCAATAACTTCCTCCTCCAGACTATCGTGCATGTAGTCTGTGAAGAGGCTCCTTGCTGGAAACAACACAAGTGCCTCATGCAGAGTCCTCATCACCTTGATGGGCTTCGCCTCCAGCGCGTCCTAACTTCACCCTCAGCTGCACTTCTGTGAAGCAGAGTTCACTGTAACACTCTTTCCAAGGAGGTGGCATCTCCCCTGACTCGGTCACCCAACAGCCTGCTCCTGCTCCCAGCATCCTTCCCGCGGTAGCTCAGGCAGAAGTCTACGTGTAGACACCTTATGATAGATGCTGTGCTGGCTGTGACATTTGTACTGTATAGAAACTGCCTGTGCTGCTGCCTTTAAAACACACTGGGGTCACTCACACATGTCAAGATTATCACGCTCGTAGAACCAGCCCTCGTACGTATGTGTGTCATGACAATTATCACATCAGTTTACTGCAGCTGGGACCCTACCTCCTCCAGCATATGGGAGGTGGGCTCCTTCCAGAAACCTACTACTAGCTCCTACCAGGATGGCATTCCCAGTCTGCAGTGGCTACAGAGCTTCCCTGGGCATGGGGAAACATTGCTGCTGCCCTGTTTTACAGGGAGGAAAGCAAAGAGAAGTCACTGAGTTACCTGTGGCAAGCCTGGTGCTGCACAGATCTTGAGGTCTCAGGAGGAATTCGAGGTTTCCAGGCTGGGAATCCTGTGGGGGTGGGAGCACTGCCGTGCAGACACCAGGAATAAAAGAGATCGATTTTATTGGAAAGTCAGTTTTGAAGCGTGGTGGGGAGAGCTCCCTGCTGGAATTGGCCCATCAGTTGTTGTCACTCAATGAAGGATGTTGGTTATCAGGCTCTGGTCAATCATCATGGGGAAGTTTGGAGAGACAAAGCAAGAACTTGGTACCAGTCAGGATCGAAGAGACCACCAAATATCACTAGGGTCACAGGCTGGCCCAAACTTCTGGCCCTTCACACACAGGAGAAAAAGTCAGCTCATCATGAGGGACTTCAGCGTGAGTGACATGATGCCCATCTCATCCTGCCAGGATTGAACATCCTTGGAATTCCTTAGACCTAAGCAATAGAAATTCCCTAACTCAGAATGTCTCAACTTGCAGAAATTCTGTATCAGATCTCACCCCAACAGAGGAGAACAGAGGCTCTTCAGTCAGAAGGGTTCACTGCCATTTCACAAAGCCAAATCCCTCAGGAGAAAGACTTCAGCTTCTGGGATCTGACCAAGAACTGGCAACTCTCTTCCATGGGGCCCCAACCCCACCACCCAGCGCAACGGTTGCATCAGTTGGACAGCCAAAGCAGGCTGCAAGGACATCTTAAAAATACACGTGGAAAAGAAGATCTGGTTGGTGTTTCTGGCAGCTTCCTGGCTGCTGCTCGATTCCTGCATCTGTTCTGTGCCCAGTCAGAAGAAATGGGAGAAGGTTTGGGCTGAGGAAGCCTGAGGAGCTCAAATACCACCCTTCTAGAGAGAAGAAAGACCCCAAAAGATGGCAAAGGGATGATTTACCCACGTGGGTCATGGACAGGGGGTGGCAGGAGGCTCTTCCACATTACAAACATACCAAACAGGATCAAAACGGGGTTAGACTAGAAATCAGCCATGGTTTTGTCTTTCAGCAGTGGAGGTGGCCAAGTCACCATGAATTGTGGTGGATTCTCCATAGCTGAAGATGCTACAAGCACACAGTGGCTGCTCAAAACGGGCCCTTGGATGTCATGCTGCACAGAGCAGTGGAGATCTTTTCTCTCCAAGCTTTGACTTCAGGAAGGCTTCCCAAAGGCTGTTGAGGACATATGTCTACATGCACCATCTCATTCTACAAATTCCATGTCAAAACGGCATTTTTTCCCCCGAAACATTACTCAAACTACATTATTTGTTAAACACTCTATTTTGCTTTCATCTGATCCATAGGGAATTCCTTCCAGCTCCGCTTCACACTGGGGGTGAAACAGCCTCATGAGTGGGTTTTGCCTCTTGACTTCCCACATCCCTTCTAAGCTCACTGGGAAAACATCTTTCTGTGCCCAATGTTTCCACCAGTTGCCCTGCCCCTTCATTTTTATTTAGCTCTGTAATTACATTATCCCACTGTACAGCAATTGGGAACGAAATCTGCATGAAAGATATTAAGAAAAATAATTTTTTTGTGTTGCAATCTCTTTGAAGCTCTCCTTAGTCTGTTAATACCACCTCATTTTGGCAAGTGCTTCACCAGGGAGAAAACCACCATGCATGAGGTGGGATTATGTTTGTAGTTAATGCTCTCTGTTTTCCAGGGGAGGAAAAGCACTGCCTTTTTGATTCTTTTGGGAGGAAAATCACAAAGTTTGCTGGGCGGCACTGAGTGTCGTGAGCACATGCTCAGGAAAAGCTCTGCGGTGGGAGATGGTGTTGGGATGAGTTTCATGTGAGGGTGGGAGAAGGCTTTATTCATGGTGAAGCAGCTCTCGGACATGGGGGGACAACATTAGGGCACTTTGGGGCTACAGGGGCAGACAGGATAGGTGTGCTGCAAGGGGAGTGCAGGTTGAGGTGATGCATCCCAGGCCCTTCTCTGGTCCCCTCACTCCCGTGTCCCTTCGGTCCCGCTTTGCCTCAGGGCCCTTTAGTTTCAGACACCCCGAGGTGCAGCCGATCGCTCCCGGGAGAGGCTCCGGGGTGTGGTGTGCACCCCGAGTCACCCCCATTGCCCCGGCCGGACCCCCCATCGTTGCCCTCGGGGCCAGATTGGGGCCGCACAGGCGAGGCGGGGGCCCGATCCCGGTGCTGTGCCCAGGCTCTCGGGGGCCGGCTGCGGGCCGGGGTCCGCACCCCCCTCCCCTCTGTATCGCCACCCCACGGGGGGCGCCGCGGCGGCCGCCCCACAGCGTGGAACGGCTCCGCGCCCGCCGGGCGGCGGCAAGCGGCGGCCGAGCTGTGCGGCCGCGGCGGTGGCCGGCGCGGGGCCGGGCCGGGCCGGGGCCGCGCAGGGGCGGAGGGCAGCGCGGGGCCGGCCGGCGGCGCGGCGCGGCTCCCGCGCTGGGCCAGACTCAGCCCCTTTCTCCCGCCGCCGCTGGCTGCGAGCGCGCTGCGGCTGGAGCTGCCCCCAGAGCGGCTCGTGATGGCGGCGGCGCGGGCTCGGCAGCGGGAGGCGCCCGCCCAGCCCTGCGCGCCGCGCCGCTAGCGGCAGCGCCCGTGCCCGCGGCGGCCGCCCCGGCCCATGCCCCCGGGGGGAAGGGGGGCTGCAGCAGCCCGGCGAGCCGCCCACCCGCGCAGCGGGGGCATCGCCCCCACTCGCCGCTCCTGGGAGGGCGGAAAGGAGGCAGCGGCGGCGGCGGCGGCGCCGGCATTGTGCGCGGCGGATCGCAGGCCCCGGCGGCGCGGGGCTCGCCTGCCTCCAGCCCCAGCCTCATGAACCAGCCGGACGGCTCCGCTCCGGCGGCGGCGGGAGCGCAGGTAACGCGGCGGCCGGGCGGCGTGTCCCCCGGGGGGAGGCGGAGGGAGGAAGGGAGAGGGAGGGCGGCAGCCGCAGCCGCCCCGTCGCGGAGCCCCGCCGGCGGCGCTTTGGCGCAGTGCGCGGGGGGCGCAGCCGGGGCAGCGGCTCCACGGCCCGCACCGGCCCCGCCGCACTCCTCGGACCGCGGCGGAAAACAAAGCGGCACCAGCAGCCATGTCGGCGGGGATGAGCCGCCGGCCGCGGCCCGGCCCGGAGCCCGCACCCCGGCCCTGCCCTGGCCCGGCCCGGCCGTCCCGCGCTCCAGCCCGCCGGGCGCCGCCGCTGTCCCGCTCCCTTTCCCGGGGCTTTTTCTTCTTCTTCCCTTTTTTCCCCCCCCTTCTCTAATTTTCCTCCCAAACGGTGGGTGGATTTTTTTTTTTCTTTTTTTTTTTTTTTTTTTTCCATTAAAACGACGCCCCCTGGAGGAGACTATTCCGTAAATTAAAAAAAAAAAAAAAAAAAAAAAGAAATTAAAATTGAAAAAAAAAAAAAAGAGGAAATATTTTGCTATTTCTTATTTTCTACAAAGTTGGGGCTGGGGCTTTGGGGCCCATCCCCGCAGCCTCGGGGCGCCCCCCGCTGCTCCCCGTCGCCTCAAATCCCGATTTTGTCCCTTAGGATTCACAGCCCAGCTCTTATGGAAATGAAAATTAAGCTGGAATTTGAATGAATTCAGGTTTCTGTGTGTCCCCCGGCACCCCGGGTCTTTCGGGAGGAGAAGGGAGCAGGGTGCTTGGGAGGGAAGTGGATCAAGTTGGAGATGGACACCGGGGGCTGGGAGCTGCAGTCGGGCATTAGTTTGGGAAAGTGGGAGAATTGCTGTTCCGGAGCAATTAGGAATTGTACTTCATTGTAATTTTGAACTTGTGCAGCACGAAACTGATTTTCTTCAATTTTGGGTGCTTTTTTTTCGTTCTTTGCTGCAGTGCTGAAAGTTATTTGTGTCAAATGAGGAGTTTTTCAGGAAAATCAGAGCCCAGAAAATTTCCTGTGGACACACCCAAATTTTCCCTTTTTTTTTTTTTTAATTTTTTTTTTCTTTGGGGGGTGATTTTGGATTTCATGCAAAACTGCTCAGAAACAATGAGCTTCTTAAATACAGGCCAGGAAAACACGAGGACAAGCAAAATGAAGAGTCGGATGTCAGTTTTATGTTTGAATTTCTTGGCTTTTCAGCTGGTTTCTCCTGGCATAATTAAACCAGACTTTCCAGCATTTCATTTCCTACTTCTTTTGTAGAGAACAAAATTTCCATAGCAGGGATTTTAGTTGGGTTTTTTTTCTTCCCTCTTTTATAAAACACACTGTGCCAAGTGCAGATCCTGTGCATCACACAAATCTAGTGTTTACCCAGGTTTATGATAAGGTCCGCCATGATTTTATGAATATGCATAATTAACAATATTGTGAAAAAGAGAATTGCAGATTTAGTGATTTTAATTTTTTTTTCCCCTTTAAACCAGCAAAACTAAAGTGCTTTTAAAGGGCTCAGCCCTGATATTTCTTTCACAATTTCTAAATCCTTTTTCTCCTTGACTCTTCCTATAAACCCCCTTCCTGGAGTTTGAATTGAAAATCTTTTATTTTTCCATAATTTTTTTTTTTTTTAAATTTCCCCCCCCCTTTTTTTTTTTTTTTTTTTTTTTTTTTGAGGCTGTTCCATCCCTATTATTTTGCTGTTACGGGGGGGCCTGCGAGTTCTGGACTGAGCACACACTGGTTTATTATTGTAGGGTTGCCCTTGAATACTGGGGTCTTGGTATTGATCTTTTTAAAAATAAATAACAAAAGAGCACTGAAACACGCATTGTTTCAAGAAAAAAGCAATATAGGAGAGAGACGTGGCCTTTCCCCCCCAAAGTGGGGGAGGGAGAGGAAGGGAAAGATTAGGTCAACATTGAGTTTTACCAACCTTGACACAGTCTCCTCTCTAAAATGGGGACAAAATAGCAAGATGGCTGGCTCACAGCTGCAGCAGTTTGGGGTTTTTTGGTGGTGTTTTTTTTTATTTTTTTTTATTTTTTTATTTATTCTTTTTTTTTTTTATTTTTTTTCCAAAAAGGCATTTTTAAATTTTGAACTCAGAAGTGAGTTCCTGGAGCTGCCGGGCAGCAGATGCTGAAATCCGGGCGCTTAAAAAGGAAAGATTAAATTTCAATCCAGAATTTATTTTTAAATCTGGATCTCAAAGCCCTGAAGTGTTTTTTTTTTTATTTTTTTTTTTTTTTCCAGTTTTTATTTTTTATTTCACTGTAACTTGATAATAGCTGGAAACGACGCAGGAGTGCCTGGTGAATTCAGGGGTTCGGGGGGCTGTTTTCTCGCCTCCCTGTTATTCATTTCACATTTGGGGTTGTTCAAAGAGGCGGGGGCAATGGAAAAAATTGTCAAAGCAGGAGAACTGTTGGGTGGAGGAGAGAATGCTCTGAAATGTCAACTTCATGGGTTTATTTTTGCATTAATTCCTCCCCCCCCCAACCTCCCTGAAAAGGACCCACCCTCTTCCTGGATCTCTCTTTGAAGCAAGTACCTCAGTGGCAGAGCAGTGCTGGGGCAGTTAGAGTGGGGTGCACACATGGGTAAAAATGACACACAACACTCCAAAGTGAATTAAAGAATCCCAGAGAGTATTTTATTCATGGTTTTATCCAGGAAGCGTTAATGTGGTGGCTTTTCCATCTTCTTGTACTTCCAAGAATTCCCTTCCTTGAGCTGCATCCCATAACTTTCACGTACTCTGTGGTTATATCCAAAGAAACTGTTTAGCTGTAATTGAATTTTCTTAATTTTAAGGTTTAATACGTTTTTTTTCTCCGAACTGAGATTTTCTGATGCCGCTTTTTCTCTACCCAGCCCCACACCATCACTCCGAGATCTGGGAGGTGACACCATGGATGTACTTTGGGATTGAGGAACACACACTGATGGGTGCTGCATATTAATTACAGATTATGACATACATTCAAATTTGGGTCTCAGTGACAAGATTTAACAGTTCCATCTTTTAAAGTTTCTCATGCTACCCTAAAATAAAGGATTTGAAGCTTGGAGGGGCATGTTTTATGTCTGTTTTAACCTGGTTTCAGCTGTTGTGGGAATTCAGTGAATTTTGGAGTGGGTTTGAGTGTTGCACGTCTCCTCTGCAGAGAGGAAAATGCGATGCCATAGCACTGGGCTGCAACTTGTGGGGATGCTGTCATGCCATAGGTGTGCACGCCACAACCTTTCCGATCTTTAACTCTGTGTAGATCAGTTTCTTTTAAACAACGGCTTCCATTATATGTTCCATCAGTGATGAAAAGCTGTTCTTGAGGTTATAATGGGTTTCTGAATCTCACCTTTCTGTGTGCTGGTGTCCTTCCAGCAGAAACCTCCTCCTGCTGGAAAAGAGATTTCATAATTTGTCATTGCAGTCTTGCTTTCAGGGGGATTTTTTATTTCTTATTCTGGAAAGTTGATCAATATTTATCATTTTAGAAATTACTCTTTGCCAGCCGGGAAGGGGAAGGGGGAGGGGGAGGAAGGCAGAGCCACACCAATAGATTTCTTGTGACATCAATGAAATGTATTTTGCAAGAAAAAGGAAAATTTCAAGTACCTCATCCTCGTTGAGGACAGAAATAGGCATATTTTCATCCCAGGATGAAAACAGACATAATATTATTAAAGTAGTAGATAATATTTACACAAGCACCATATAAAACCTTACGAGGCTCTTTGCATAACTCCAGACTAATTTAAATCTATATCACTGCCATAATGCAACGCTGTGAACGCAGTTCGCGGTGCAGTCACGTGGCCCTGGTGGTGCACAGTCAAGTTTGCAGTTCTGCAAGTGCCGGAGTGAAATTAATGTTCTAAAAATCAGATTAATTTAGTTTTTCTGGGGGCCACTGAGACCTGATGCAAGGCTCGTGCTGATGCACGTTCGTGGTTTGTGCCTGCTTCTTTGGATGCTGTGTCTGTGGAAGGATTTAGACCTTCTTGCTGCGGTGTGGTGGATCTCAGTCCCTGGTGCTACGTGGTCCCTGTGGCACAGCTCCGGGTGAGTAAGTGGTGTTGAGAACTGCACTTCCAGGGTCCTGGCATTGTGAGTGGAGCCTCAGGCTGAGCATCTTGGCCATCACTTGGATTTTGAAGTTGTGGCGGCCCCATCCCTGGCAGTGTTCAAGGCCAGGTTGGATGGGGCTTGGAGCAAGCTGCTCTAGTGGAAGGTGTCCCTGCCCGTGGCAGGGGTTGAAGCTGGATGAGCTTTAAGCTCCCTTCCAACCCAGACTACTTTGTGATTCCATGGTTTTGGAAACGGCATGGTGCAGGTGTTACCCACGTGGAGGAGTGTGTGGTTGTCCAGCCCAGGTAGCTTCTGTGGGATTGTGTGCATGCCTGAAGCATGTTGCATATGCAGAAGGGTTTGCTGGATCCCACTGTTCCTCCCGGCATTCTGTAGTGTGCTGTAGGTTGCTCCAGTTCATGCTTGGATCCACATCAGCAATAGTGTGTGTGCTCATTGTGCTGGGGACTATAATGGGCCGGTGTCAGACCTGCAGTCATGGGGAGCTGCCCATGAACGTGAATTCTGTCAGAGGGGCTGTTTGCAGCATTGGACCCTGTTTGTGCATGGATGTGCTGAGTGGGACTGAGATGGGAGAGCGATGGGAAGAGGTGCCTGGGAAGGGGCTATGAGCGTGGCTGGAGGCTGTAGTTGTCTTTTGGAAAGGGACATGAGAAAATGGCACCAGGAAGTATGTATTTCTTGTAATTGCTGAGTTTCTGAGCATCTAGCATTACGTATATTTAGAATTTCCCATTTACAGATTCAGTTTGGCCATACTGTGTTTTCTGGGGAAGAAGTTTCTCATTTTTAAAGGTCTTTTATGGATTAATTGCTAGTCATCTGCCTCCTTGTTGCTTTTGTTTGGTTCCTTGAATGTCTCTTGATTATTTTGTGCTATGTGATGCCAATTTAGTGGTTAACTAGTATGCAAACTACATCTGGACGTGTTGACTTTGCATTAACAATCATTGATTTGTCTGGAGCAAGGGAATAGAAATGAATGATGCTGTTTACCGCAGATAGTATATGAAAAATAACCATTTGTGATGTGTCTGTCATCAGTGGCACGTGGCTCTGGTGTAACTTATCCCAGCCTTGTAAGCAGTCAGAGCTAAGCCATGGCACCAGGAGTGGGAAGAGGCACTCGGGAAGGCAGTGACACATGGTGTACAGTGAAGGGGTTGGGTACGTGTTGATATACAACACATATGTAATATACAACTTGGGGGCGTAATGGAGAGGATGCAAACTTTAATAACCCCAGATAATAAGCAGTAGATGGGGTTAGTGGGTGGCTTTCACAACAGTTGATTCTCTGCAAAGCCTATGGCTGCAGTGGTGCAGTTGGCTCTGGATGGAGCAGTTTGGTGCCTCCTGAGCCCTGCCTGGTCTTGGGAAGCTGCGATGCACCCGCAGCTGCTGCACACTCAGGTGAGTCATGGGATGTAAGCGGCTTTGCTATTCACTTGTGTCTTCTTCAGCAGAAGAGAAAGGCTGGAGAAGTTGCCCGTTTTGTGGAGCAGGTACATGCCCATACATGCGTCCTGGAGGTGTCAGAGCTGCCAGTGCCCCACTCTTTGGACAGAGGACAAAGAGTGTAAAGGCAGGGTTCCTTTCCCTTGGTTGATGTTGGGTAGTTAGACCTTGAATCTGTCCTCCCATAGTCCTGGGCCTTATTTGCTGTCTCACTGCCATTAGTGGGACTGTGGTGGTGTGTGGAATTTTGTGGTCTTCCTTTTGGGCTGGGGTCAGCAGTCTGGGCTCTTCCCACACAGAATGTGCTTTGCTGGCCTCTGAAACATGCGTGTGCTGGTCAGACACCAAAATGATTGATGTAGCTGATCTGTAACACATATTTCATACATCAGTGCTATTAAGTGTGTAAATGCATGTGGAGGTGCCAGGCAAGCTGCATGATGGCTTTTCTGAGTTACTTGGATTTACTTGTTTTACTTGTTGTAGCTGCCCCATCCCTGGCAGTGTTCAAGGCCAGGTTGGACACAGGGGCTTGGAGCAAGCTGCTCTAGTGAAAGGTGTCCCTGCCCGTGGCAGGGGTTGGAGCTGGATGAGCTTTAAGGTCCCTTCCAACACAAACCAGTCTGGGATTCTGTACTTACTTGAGTCTCTGTTGCTCTCGAAGTGAGCAGTGTAAGATGTGGCAGAAAGAAGAGGTTAAGTAGAGAAAATCCTCCTCCGTACTCTTTGAGAGTGCAACTGCAAAGTTTCTTACCGGAGAGGTGTATCTGGGGAAGGATGCACCATTGGGAAAGGATATGAATTGTGTAGAAGTGATACTAGCAGATATCTGTTGCTGTCTGCATGTGAAGGGCCTGGGGTGGCTATACATGATGGTTTTTGGTGGTGGGACCAGTCTATTCTACCAGTTCCTCTGCTAGGGTTGTTCTTGGGAGTCTTTCTCTTCTGTTTCTCTCACCTGTATTACCAAGGTGCCATACCTGCAGAGATTTACATAGGCAAGGCCTTCCTTGCATGCACCTTGGAGTACTCCTGTTTGTTTGGCATCTGTGTTAAAATGAGGCTGGAAGTGGAAAAGCAGCAACTGGAGATTTCTGCCTGTGCTCATAACAGGCTGACACAGGGAAATGTGAATGTCAGTGCATGGAGCAGAGGCTGGGAGCTGCCTATGCCATGGAGGAGTCACTGAGTATGTGTACCTGTACATGTTTATGCATAGGGACATGCCTGAGAGCCTCATCAATGGAGAGTGCAGATCTCTGGTGAGCCTGGGTGTTGCGTTGGTCTAATGGGTCCATATCAGCAAGGGGCTCAGCAGCTCTTGGTCAGATAACACAGGAGCTCAGGGAGCCGTTGGTATGCTCTGTAGTGTGTGAGAAATTAGGGATGTTATCACACAAGGTCCAATATCTCAGCAGTGGGTGGAAATGAGAACAGCTGCTTTGGTCAGATGTGCCCATCAGTAGAGGTGAGCAGGGCTCTTGCTGGAATGAGTCAGACATGATCATGCTTGTGCGCTGATGGCAGCACTGTGTCTCCGGAGCCTTCAGGTTTTAGTACTTGTTGTATTTTCATTTTACTAGATACACTCAGGCAGCAAGTAATTTTTCGGGAGTTCATTTTTTACTCTGTGTGGGTGTAGGTATCCTTTGCTGCCCCAAAATAGCAGCAGAAGTGAGTTTTCAGAAGCAGTTGGGTGTGCTTGCGTTAAAGGCCTGTCATTTAGGTTCTGCTTCCAGTATGGTGAGAACAACTTTAGTACAAGTATTTAATTGCTTTAGAACTATTTTTAGAAGTATTAACCTCAGTTTTCAAAACTCTGCAACCAAAGCCAGAAGCTCCTACGGTGTGGGAGAGCTGAGAGAGGAACCTGGAGGAAAACCCATGGGGGTTGACCGCAGTGGGAGCGGAGGTGGTTGTGGTCCTTGAGGGCTCGGGGTGCTGTGGAGCTTTTGGGGTGCATGCTTGGAATGGAGTTGTGCTTATTTTGGTGCGGGTTTTTAATTGCTATTCTAATTACTACGCTACACGAGGGGAGGATGAATGAAGCTCTGTTTCAGCAGATTTGTACTATTTCTTCTAGTAAGTGTGCAGACTATTGAGTGTAGTTTGGAAACTGAGCTGAGAGCATCCCAGTGAACAGCGAGCAGGCAGCTCCGGTAGGTCCTTAGCTTGAAAGCCAAGAACAGCTACTGCTTCCTAAGTGTAAATCTGTCACTGAGGTCCGATGAGCTGTCTGTGGGCTGCAAATCTTGAGCTGTGACCAGCATTTGTGACATTTGTAATTCTGAGGGTGGGAAGGGAGCTTTGTAAGGGCACGCGATAATTATTTGCTGGAAACAAAATACCTTTTTGAATTTCTGCGTGCACTTTTGAAACCTGTGTAGGGAGGCACAGCTGGATTTGGATCAAGTAACAGAGGGGATCTGAAAATCCCCTTGGCAATCAGCAGGATTTCTCTTTGCCATCAGGTGATGCTGTCGACAGGAGCCCACATCAGGCTCTCGAGATGCTCAAGTGCATCCTTAGGGTGACGGTGGTAGCAGTGACACCAGAGGAGGGGTCAGGACCTGGTATTGTGGCCCTGGGGTTGCCTTGTGTGTGCTTGGTGGTGAGCATGAGCTGGTGGGACCACTGCAGTCTGGCAGGGCTGGAGATGAACTTTGTCAGTGCAGGAATTAATAGTAGAATACCAGGAAGACTGTTTCTGGGTGTGTTTTGACTCTTGTCGTGTTTAGACTGCTTCAGGGCATGTGGCTTCAGCTATGTGCTTGTGGTTAATGCCACTGAGGCATACTACGTATTAACTCTGAGGGAGGGATATTTTTACCTTCTTATCTGTCTTTATTTTAGAGGCCTATAAATTTGGCTCCTTGGTGATAACAGCAGTTAGAATTAGTGTTTCTCCTGAATTGGATTTGTTAGGACACTGCCAGAGAGACAGCCTTGGAGGGGGACCTGCTCTGTTGTGCACCGAGAAGATGCTGGGCGAGGAATAAAACATGTAAATGAATCCAAATAAATGATGGAGGCAGAATAAATCCAGAGCAAGTTTGCAAGGCCCAGGCTATATCCCACATGCTCTGAGAACGCTGATACGATTTGAACTTCTGGAAGTGGATGGCAGATGCTGGAGGGATGTAGGCGTGAGTCCATTGGAGCATCCTCAGTGGAAATAGTGGTGCCATTCATAAATGAGAAAAAATACCCCAAAATTGAGAAAATCAAGAGGCCTTTTTCCTGAAAGCTGGTACGTGTATTTAATCCTTTATGCCATAGTCATAATTGGTTTAGTTGCTAAAAAGTAGATTTCACTGAGAATGCTCCTTTTGCTTTTGGTTTCTGATAACATGGAGGAGATGCTGTCACACGGTGGGGATGGTTGTTTGCGTTACTGGTAAATGTGCTTTCCTGGGTTTATGGACAGCTCTGGGGCCTTCTACCTCAGCATAAACAGTGCTTGTGGTTGTAGTTCATTATGTGATATTGAAAACGTATGAAATGAGATGTTCCTGTCTACTTTAAGCAGACATATGTCTACGTTTTACAAATTAACCTAATTAAATATATATGGAGAAATTTATGATATTCAGCTCCTAGCATAAGGTATGCAATTAGCATCCATGCAGCCAGGAAGGAATTTTCCATTTGTATCTTGACTTTTCCTCATAGGATGTGTGGTTTGCCTTTTTTTCATTTTTCTTTTTAAATCTTCAATGCTTTAATTTTTGTTCTGCTGAGGAATTCTCTCAGGGACCAGCCCTGCAGGGATTTAGGCTTGTGGTTAAATTTCCCCACAAGTAGCTTTGACTGAAGTCGGTAAAATGGTACCTAATTCCCGTGCTTCAGCGTATCTCTTTGACTCTGCAGGACAGAAGGATTTCATTTTGTTAAGAGAATATCATCAGGAGCAAAATAGCATTCGAGAGGAAAAATGGCATTTGAATATTTACATTTTTGAAGCCTCTTCCTTCCTCCCACCCAAAAATAGCAAAAAAAAGAATTATCTGTCTCCTCTGGATTTATGTAATTTTCAAGTGTTTGGCCAGTGTTGTTTCCAAAACACACCGTCCCTCCACCTTAACTCCCAATGGCAAGAGAGCCCTTACACAATAAGAACAAGGAATATATTCCATTAATACACACTTTCATTTGGAAATACTCTGGCACCAGAAAGAATACATTTTAGTTTCTTTTCTGCCAAAGTGTTGGGGTTTCTTCTTAATATTTCAAGTTTGATCACGCTATAATAGTGTGTTATATAAATAATCATTTGGTCTATTTTGCATATCAATAGTTGAATCCATTTTACTCACAAAAAGCCTTTTTTCCCCCATAAACATCCCCACTGTTCCATCCCAGAAGGTACTCTTTATTAGCAAAACCAACCAAGTAAATGACGTTCCCAGCTCAGCTATTTTAATGATCCCACAAACCCAAAAAAGCAGTAGGAAATTTTTCAAAAGCAAACTGCAGAAGGGTTTTTTTTTGAGGCCATCATAACTTTTAAACTTTTTGTCCAATTATTTTTGTTAGGTTTTTCCAAGTAGACATTGCAGCGAGCTGTAAACTCGAAGAATTTGGGACTGTTCTTTCCCCATGGATTTAAAGGTGACCCAAAGCTGACTCAGTGAGCCAGGAGCCAGCAAACACACTGTCTCTGTTACTAATTTCTGTGCAAGAACTATTAATAATTCTGCGTGGGGAAGGTGAGGTGTTGGACTGTAACCATTTTCTCCCTCTTGGACACCTCTACAAATCCATCCTCCACTATTTTCCTTGGACTTTTTGCATGGTTGTATTTCCCTGTATCTGTACTTCAAGGCAGAGGAGATTTTGTTCTAAGTCACATCTTCAAATCTGTCCTTTTGTATGAGCTCTCTGCTGTCTCAGGTTGAGGCCATTGGTTTCTCCCACCCTCCCTAGATGTTTTTGTGTTCTTTCCCTTATGGGGAATGCCTTTTTATGTACAGTCATAGAATGGTGTGGGTTGGAATGGACCTTTAAGCTCACCCAGTTCCAACACCTTCCACTAGACTAGAATAGGTTGCGCCAAGCGCCGTCCAACCTTGGGCACTGCCAGGGATGGGGCAGCCACAGCTTCTCTGGGCACCCTGTGCCAGCGCCTCAGCACCCTCGCGGGGAAGAGGAGGTGCTCAAGCCATCAGCACCTTTGATTGCCAGTTCTCCATCACCAGGTGTTGGCTGGTGAACAGCTGCATGCATTAGAAGAAAACAGTTTTGAAAACCCTTTCTTCTGGACTTCCTTGAGAGCCTGCAGCCTTGCCAGCAAGCTCTGCAGGGCAGGAACTATCTTACACCCGTGTCCTGTGTAACTCCAGGTATGGGACAGATGATTTACTGGCAACAGCTTTGTTTCCCACTCTGGCAGGTATAGTGTTAGCTGTTTCTCACCTCTGCTCCTCATTGTTGCGCCCACCCTTTGGACGCTCCTGGTATCTTGTCCCCAGGAGCTGTTGCAGCCCCTCGTTACATGAATTCTCAGCAGCCTGGCAGCAGAGGCAATGTTTTGGATAATTGCAGCATCTGCAGTTTATTTAGGCAAATAGGAGCATGAAAGATATTTGCTTTCCCTTGCCTATGGGGTTTATTTTGGGGGTTTAGCTTTGTGAAGCTGTTTTTTTTGGGAAGCATTGACCAGCCATCCTCTGTGCCTCTTCTTCCTGCCCATCCTTGGGGTACTGCTCCTCGGGGTTGTTCATGGACACCCTATATCACCCATGTCCTCCTTTTCTCCCCTTATTCCTTCTGCCAAGGCTTTGGTGGGCTCACAAGAGCTGTGCACAGTGCTAAGGATTCAGGTTTGGGCATTAGCACATTTTCTGTTTCTTTACAAATAACCAGTTGTTGTTTTACTGGCTACCATCAAACATGCACCCGCACTGCTGGAGAAGTGCCCTCCGTGTCGCCTCTATGCTTTTGTGAATGCTGATGTCTGATTTAGATACCTTGATTTCGTGTGTCACATCGTTTTTCCTCCGGTGTGTTATTTTCTCCAAGACTTGGTGCATGGAGCGGATGTCTGCGGGACCCCACTGTGATAGCAGACTATTTCTGCCCCTTATTTTCCATCGTTTAATCAGCTGTTAATCAATGAGATGACTTCTTACTTCACCCTGTGCATATGAAAGTATTGTGAGTGTGCCTTCATAGAGGAAGCTTGTGGAAGGCTTTGTGGAAATGCAGGGGTGCTACACGTACCTCACTCACCCATTTCTACCCACACATTGACTCATAAACTAGTGAGTTATAACATCAGAGAATCACAGGATGGTTGGGATTGAAAGGGACCTTAAAGATCATCTAGTTCCAACTAGATCCAGCTAGAACTATGATCACCTACAGAAGCCGTATTGATTCCTGGTGTTTTTTTCTAGTCTGTGTGAACACTGATTTTTCATTTTATTGTGTAATTACTATTTATACCAATTTTTCTGCTATGAAAGTGAAGTTCTGCAGTTGTAGTTCCTTGGATCTCTTCTGTAGCTCTTTTAGAATGGTGGGATCACATTTGTTACCTTCTGGTTCCTGGGTGCTGAGTTTGACACCACTGATTTTGTGGTAGCCAGGTAATTTTAATAGCTTAATGCCTTTCACATTTTGGATGCTTGCTCTGAGTTTTTTGGGGTTCTCTTTGCTATTAACTTTGCTAGGCAGGTCTGCATCTTTTCCTGGTGACCCTGCAGCTTGAGGCAGATACTCAGCTCATGCCTGCTGAAGGAAGAGTCCAGGAGGGGAATTGCTGAGTGCTGTCACAAATGAGCACTGATGCAAAGAAGCTGAACTTTCATCCTGTGGATTTATCTTTCTTCGCTGCTTGTTCTCTATCAGTACCTGGCAGACTTCTGGTGCTTGGGTGTTTGATTTTTATTTTTTATTATTTATTTTTTTTAAATTAGGTTTTATTCCTTCAGAATCTTCCTGGATTGTTTTTTTATGGCTTTAAGTGTAGCTTTTGAACGTTTAACTTGTGGTAATTTTGATTTTGTTCTGAGGGTGTCTTTATGTTTCTAATGGTCTTTTCATTCTGCTGTTAAACCATACTTATTTGTTTAACAAGCCCCCTTTGGCAGGTGATAACCGCCTTCTCCAGGTTCTCCACCTCACCTGCAAGCCCTTTTAGCTGCTCCATTAACACTCCCCTAACACGTTTTCTCATTGAAGTACCCTTTAGTTAGTGTAATAGACTTTTTTTTGTGTGGCTTTTGTCTTCTGAAGGCACTTTTGGCTGCATCCTGTGTGAGCTGTAGAGCAAGGATGGGGTTTGGTGGCACTCTTTTGTGTCAACTTGTGCCACCAGCCCAAAGGTGCGGGAGTGCTGAAGGTACAGAGAGAGGAGGGCTTTAGGTACAGGAAGAGGAGGGCAATAGGTCCTGGAGCAGAAGGGATGTAGATACAGAGGAAGGAAGACTGTAGGTACAGGAGGAGAAGGGTTGGAGGTACAGGATGAGGAGGTCAATAGATACAGGGGGAGGAGGGCTGTAGGTGCAGGAGGAGGAGGGTTGTAGGTACAGGAGTAGAAGGGCTGTAGGTACAGGAAGCAGAGGGCTGTGGGTACAGGAGGAAGAGGGCTATAGGTACAGGAACAGGAGGGCTGTAGTTACAGGAGGAGGAGGGTTGTAAGTATAGGAGGAGGAGGGCTGTAGGTACAGGGAGAGGAGGGCTGTAGGGACAGGAGGAGGAGGGTTGTAAGTAGAGGAGGAGGAGGGCTGTAGGTACAGGGAGAGGAGGGCTGTCAGTAGAGGAGGAGGAGGGCTGTAGGTGCAAGATCACTGAATTGTCTTGGTACTGAAATCGTATTTCCTGCCTTGGCAGAGACCTGCAGCCTCTCTGGTATTCCGTGACATTTTGAGCATCCTTCTGTGCTTCCTGATGCTGTAGCTGTACTCTGCCTTCTTTGGGTGGGTTTCCACTCCATAAAGGTTCTGGGGAGACCTTGAAGCAGCTTGGGAGCCTAAAAGGGCTACAAGAAACCTGGAGAGGGGCTTTGGCCAAGGGCCTGTAGGGACAGGCCAAGGGGAATGGCTTTAACCTGCCAGAGGGGAGACTGAGATGAGCTCTTAGGCAGAAGCTCTTCCCTGTGAGGGTGCTGAGGCGCTGGCCCAGGGTGCCCAGAGAAGCTGTGGCTGCCCCATCCCTGGCAGTGTTCAAGGCCAGGTTGGACACAGGGGCTTGGAGCAAGCTGCTCCAGTGGAAGGGGTCCCTGCCCGTGGCAGGGGTTGGAGCTGGAGGAGCTGTAAGGTCCCTTCCAATCCAAACCAGTCTGGGATTCCGTGAATTTATTGGGCTGCACTTTGCTTCTCTGTCAACGCAACTTCATCATTCCAGTGGACTTCGGATTCCTAGCTGAATTTGAAGTTTTTCAGGGATACAGTGTATTTATGACCTCATCAGTAGAAAATGCTTCACTTTAACTGGATGTTCTCCTACTCTTGTTTGATTTTCTCAGGCTTTATTTTAAATAGGCCTTTATATGTGGACATCTGGTTTCATTTTGCTTTTGATGGTGTCTGGCTTTCTTTTAGGGGCTCCATCCCCTTCGGTGGAAGCCATCCTTCAGATCCCACTTCATAGCTCTCCTGACCTGCCTGGCCATACAAGTGGATCCTTGTGGGATTTCAGAGGATTTCTGTCATTCGCAGGTGCTTTTTAGCAAAGGATAGTCTCTGCCATGAAATAAGGACCAGTCTGGTTTTAAAATAGGTCTAAAACTCAAATGCAGTTTGTGTTGTGTAGGACCCTGAGCTGCCGTCTCCTGCCTTGTATCCCGCTGGCCACCCTCCCACATGAAAAGGCTGAGCCAGGAAGCACTGTGCTGGGGAGGATTAAAGGAGGAAAATAGGGGGGAATAAAAGGGTGAATAATAAAAGGAAGAGATGACAGTTATCCTTGAGTTAGGAGTTATTATCAAGTGCAGAGAATTGATAAAGGAAGTTAAAAACACATGGGAAAAAAAGATCTATGACTGTCAGCGCGAGGAACAGTAAGAAAGTGTTTGTATTATGAACAAAAGAAATTCTAATAATGGTTTGTATAGACTTCTCCTGACTGAGGAGAGGTAAAATGCATAATAAAGCAGAAAAACTAGACATGTTTAATAAATATTGCTGTTCCCTATTTGTAAGGAAGAGGTATGATACGCTGGCAGCCCATGTGCTGAGGAGCTTCTAGGTCCAGCGTTAACCAGGGCTGGTGAGCAGAGGCTGATGGTCACCGGGGGCTCCTGTGGGTCTGGTCATTGGGTTTCTGACTGGTTTTAATCCTGTAGCACATCGATATAGTGAGAATATTCCAGAAAAATTGACTAATGCTGCTGTTGTGCTGTCTGAGTCAATGTGGGGATGAGGACTGGCAGGGCAAAGGAGTGCATGAAACGTAGGGGAGGAGGTGATGGGAGTGTGAAATTGAATTTGCTCTTTGGCAGAAGTGGTGAAGGAGGTGTCCTTACCCTCTGGTAGCATCAAGCTGGTGTGAAACAGGTTGTGAACGGGGTCTTGGATGGCCACATGCATCACCAGTTGCCCCATGGGGTCCGGCTCCACAGCCCCGGGGCCTAATGCATGCTTGCAGATTGGTGGAAATGAGGTTACAAGGGAGTGTAGCTGCTCAGAGGGATTTAGATCGTTGATTAGTCTCCATTGGGTGAACTTTGATATGGTGGATCCCAGGATTCGTGCATCTTGAGGTGGGAGCTGGAGGGAGTGCTTTGGGATGGGGAGGCCAGGGAAGGAGCGGAGTTGCCAAACCAGGCTTTGATGTGGGAAAGGGACAACTGCTGCAGCATAAGCAATGACACTGAGTTTGTGGAAATAGGCTAATGCAAACTGGGGGTGTGCACAACAGGGGAACCCAGTCAGAACAGCTCTGCTGTCTTCTGTTGCTTCTGCTTTAATACGATAGCCCCATTTCCAGTCCTCTCATTTTTTTTAAGAGATGTTGGAAAGTCGAAGAACACACAGACCGGGTGAGTGGAGTGAAGGGAAATACTCCTTGGTATTTCTTCCTGAACATGTGGAGATGTGCACCGCATTTTGAGAAACCCTCCCTGACAATAAGTGTCTTAAAGCAAAAACCAAATCTCATTTGATGATTCTTATCTTCATAGAGTCAGTTCTCCATGGGTTTAAGAAAAAAAGGGAAATAAGCAGGTACCAGAACCCTTTGCTTTAGGAAACTGGAGCAAGAAACAATACCTGGAAGCTGGATCCAAACAGATGACAAAATGAAGACGCAAAGTATTTGGAAGAGTAGGAGTTGGAAATGTTGAGCTGCAGGGGAGATTGGCTGCTAGAGCAGGCTACCAAGGGAAACTGTGGACGCTGCATATCTCCATGCTGTTGCTTATTCTCTGCATCTATGGAATATGTGTTTCAGAGTTTTCTGGCAGAGCGTAGCAGTTAGGCAGGGGAGAATTGCCGTTGTGTTGTAAAGAATGGCTATTCTGTGGTTGAAACAAAAGATCTCCCTTTCTGTCCCTCTCTTTAGTATCCTGTTTCCCAGTGTCCAGTAGCAGATGGTTGAGGAAGGATTGTAAGGAACAGAGGAAATATTGAGTGAGCCTCATTTAATGTACTCCCTTGCTCCTGCCGAATGGACCCTGCATTACTCTCACTTCCAAACCCTCAGGGATGCTCCCCGCCCTCCTCTGCCAACATTGGGCCGTTGCATGTGTGCACGCACACCCCAGCATAAGCCCTTGATGAAAACAATGTACTTGCTTTTTCCCCCCTAGTAGAGATATAACTAATGAAATTCATAGGTAATCTGCTGTAACAGTGAGCACAAAAGGCTATTTGTTTACTTTTTCAGGCAGGAAATGATAATGAATAAGGTAGTTAGGGAACACATGGGACACAGTCATTAAATAATCTGCTTAATATTCCTAATGCAAAAGTGATAGACAAAGCAGTGGAGAGAAGTGTGCTTAAAGCAGTATAGGAGAATATGGCTTTTTCTCCAAGTGCTTCATGGTCTAGAGAAGGCTTCAGTTCTCCCAGGTACAAGGGGAACATCTTACAGAAAAACCAGGAGGTATTTACAAGCTGCTATAGAGATCAGGGAGGAAATTTCCCCTGGTTAACTCCAAGATCAGGCGAAAAGCAGCAACTGAGCTGAGGTGGCTACAGGAAGATGTAAACAGTATTAGAAGCAGTAAGCAGTAGGCTTTTAAAAAGTATAAACAGTCTGGTAAGGAGGAGGATAGGAAGATCTATTAAAATAAGCAGAAGGCAGTTAAAAGGATAATTAGGAAGGCAAAAAGAAATAGAGAAGATCTAATTGCTAAGAATATTTTGACTTCAAAGGGTTCTTTAGATATATTCAGAGCAGACAGAAGCTAGCAGCGGAAACTTGTCCACTGAAGATGGTGATAGCAATTGGAGGCAGGAGATATGGGAATAGCATATTTGTAAATGAGCTATTTAATGTCCCTGGTAGGAGTTGTGTGTCCCTGGTGGGTGCATACACAGGCATACCTGTGCCCAGGACCCTGTTGGTGTCATGTGCTGGGAGCTCCATGATCAGCAAAGGGAGTTGCAGAACACTTGGGCACGTTCATTTTGTGTTTAGTTTTTAAACTAAGAGGTATGTGCAGCTTGCCAAGGAGCTTGAAGTCTTCTTGTTGCACAACAAAAATGCCTTGTTGCTGCACTCACCTGCTAAGTGTGGAGGTGACCTCATGCAACAGACAGTCCTGAAGGATTAGCTTATCCTTACGACCTTCATGACTGTCAAGTACACATACTGAGGTGCACATGTGTGTCTGTGTATATATATGTGCATATATTTGTATATATATTGTGAGTGTGTGCATAGAAATATTTTGTACAGAAACACAAAGCCTGTGTCATTGAGAGGTGGATGCAGGCTTCCAGTATCTGAAAGGGACCTAGAAGGGTGCTGAAGAGGGCCTGTAGGGACAGGCCAAGGGGAATGGCTTTAACCTGCCAGAGGGGAGACTGAGATGAGCATTTAGGCAGAAGCTCTTCCCTGTGAGGGTGCTGAGGCGCTGGCCCAGGGTGCCCAGAGAAGCTGTGGCTGCCCCATCCCTGGCAGTGTTCAGGGCCAGGTTGGACACAGGGGCTTGGAGCAATCTGCTCTAGTGGAAGGGGTCCCTGCCCATGGCAGGGGTTTGGAACTGGATGAGCTTTAAGGTCCCTTCCAACCCAAACCAGTCTTCAATTCTGATTTTATTAAATATGATGATTTTTGTGTGTTTGTTGTATGCTTCACCTCCAGAATCCTCCCTAAGTTCAACAGGCGTGTAAATCAGAGCAAAAGGTAATGCCACAAATGAAATGCATTCTGGCTAGAAGTTCCTGAGTTTTGCCTGGGGACAGTTTATGCAGTTACTCAGTAAGCTCACTAGATTTAGATTTTCTAGCTTTGATCAGAGTTGCTTTTCTCAGCAAGCTGCCCTTGCAGTAGAGCTGGAGTGTTACGAACTCCTTTGTATATGTAATTAAAAGCCGTCTTCTATCTTGATATCGTGCTGTGGTTAATGTTTCATTTAGAGAAATGGGTTGACTTTCACAGGCTGGGAAGGTCGGTGACTCTTCTGGAGGCTGGTGCAGGGGTGGATGGGTTTGTGGGCTCATTTGCCTGCTTACCCTGACCTGGAGAGCAGGATTAGCAATGTCAGATCTTGTTTTGTTCTGTTTTTTGTGCTTGTGAGGATTGATTCCATGTGTTACTACGCTAGATGAGTTGTCACAGCACGCGGCAGGGTGGTGGACACCTCCTTGTGGGTCCACCAACATGCCTCATCACTGGCTGGTCTAAGGCATTTCTGGATGCCAGGGTTTGGGTTCCTGCTTTTCACCCGGCCAGCACCATCATCTGAATTTCAACAAATTTGGGAGGAAATTAGCAATGTTTGAAGCGGCTGCAGTGCGCAGCTCCTCCATTGCGTTCCTGGGGTGCTGTGGTTGCATGGCCAGTGCCTCGCCAATAGACTGAGTTTCCATGTCAGCAAGTGTCGGATGCGTGGTGTCACATCTTGACTGGAGGGTAGAATTCGCCTTGTCAGGCATGTGACCAGATCTATTGTTTGTAGATTATGGCTTGTCCCTTGAAACATTACAACATTTATGCAGAGCGTTTCAGAGGCGCAGCATTGCCTGCGTGTGTTTGGTTTGGGGTTGCCAACTCCATCTGCTTGAATGAGGTGTCCAGCTGTGCTCGCCGTTGATGCTGTTCTGCACAGCCTGTGCTCCATGTCCTCGTCCCAGAGAAGCCCTTAGGCCTCCTGGTTGCTGCTCCCTTGCACAACCCTTCCTTTCTTTGCAATGGAACAGCAAGATCCTTCCTCAACATAAATTAGTGGGGTGGAAGAGGGGCAGCAGCACCCTGAATTCACACCTTGGGGCTCAGGTGTAGCCAGCGAATAAGTAGCCCATTTCGTGATGGCAGTAGGATGGTATTCTTTAAGCTGTTACATTTCTAATGGAGTGAAGAAATATCCTAAATATTAAATACTTAAGTTTTCAAATGGGATTTGAGAGGTTTCACATTGAACATTATTAGCCCAGAGAAGGAGTTATAGTCTCCGAAGTAAAAGTGTTCCTGGTATAGAGAAAAAGCTTGGCACTGGAACTGGGCAAGTTCCAACAGGTCCGGAGCGGATGTTTCCATGTGCCCACGTGTTTTAATATTAACCCCCTTTATTTTCACCTGCGTTAAATGCTAATGAGAGCAGGGTGTCTTTGGGGCTTGAATGGGAAATAAAGCAAGAGAGGAGCACACTGCATCTGGCATTGTGCTCTGCTTTCCTCTTTTCCTCGAATCTGATAGCCTTCAACTTTATTTTTCATTGTACCAAATTCTGATCAGAGGAAAATTGTAATTTGATTCAAGGGGAGAAAAACTAACGTAAAAAAAAAACAATATGGGAGAGATATTTGTGCAAAGGTAATGTAGATCTTGAGAACAAGCTTTTGTAAATCAGCAGATGTAATCGGTGGCAAAGGAAGTTTTGTGTTGTACTGAAAAAGGAAAGGACTATGGAGTCCTGGAGCCATCAACCCAGACAAAGAGATGAATGCAACAGCTCCTGGTGGAGGGGATGGTTGCTAATGAGTTGTGGTTACTGCACCAGGCCTTGCTTGTGCTGGAGCTGGCACCGCTGCTGTTTTCAAATCACAGCCTGCTTTGGAGAGGAAAGTGAACATATTGCTGTGAGCCAGCCTGCAGCAGCAGACCTGCTTTTCCTCCAGCTTCTCTGTGCCTGTATGGTGCATCCATCCAGTAACTTGCTTGGATGGAGGAAGGGAAGACCTTGCACTTGGTATTTAGATGCGGGAGGATATGGAAGTACCTAGCCTCAAGTAGTGGTGTCTGTTGTAGCTCGGCAGACTTAGGCTGCACTGTAGGAAAGTCAGAAATACGTGTTGTGAGTAGTGAAAACTTGAAATGTTTGATTTTCAGGTCTTGGTGTGGAATTGCTTGCTTGCCCTGCAGTGATCCCAGGGTTAGGTAGCCAGCTTGTTGTCTGACCAGGAGGTGGTGGTTTTCACTTGAGCAAGGGGCTTAGGTTGGAGCAAGAGCAAACCAGAAGAGGTGATTTGGTTATGGAGCGCTAAAGTTAAGCTGTGCTGAAGAAGTGGCAGGGCTTGTTGCGTAGCTGGGCTTGGATGTGCAGACTCTTTTGGACTCTTTTATATCAACCTTTCTGGTTCATTATGTGGAAAAGGAGAAGTGTGAACAAACCCTAGAGAAAGTTTCAGATGTTGTGACCTGCCTTTGTTCCTCTTCCTGGAAGATAATTGAGGTAGAAGGCTTCAAAATGAGAGTAAGTCTGATGTCTAAACTGTGAGAGAGCTTCTTTCCCTGTTTCTGTAGCATCTTGGGAAGTGCGTTATTTGCTCTGGGATTATGAAGCCAGAAATGTTCTGGGAAGTGACACGTTCTGTCTGCAATCAGCTGGATGTGGAAGGATCTCATCCACTATACCAAGGTGATTCTCTGGTAAGGGACCAGCAGAGAACTTTGAGGCTGTTTTTACCGTTGTGCACCAAGGCTGGGAAGTTTATTCCTATTCATTGATGCAGTGTAAGTAGTGTCCAAGGAAATCCGCGTGGTTCAGTGAGCCATGAAGAGCCTGTGTCTCAGAGTAGCCCAGACCAGTCCATGTAGTACTGTGGCCATGTGCTGTGTCAGCTGGGCTGCTGGCCTGAGGTTCAGGATGGGCAGGGCATGTTTGCAGGGTCAGAGGAGGACCAGTATCTGTTTCCATAATCATCTTTCTCAAACCATGCAAAGACTCAGCTCTGGGGTCATTTCATTAAGGCGCAGATCACCCCTAAAATTACAGCTCTTTACTCTTTTGAGTTAGATCCCACCAGCATGTTCATATGGAGGATGGATATCTGTGAACTTGCAGGACCTTTGCTGTTGAAAAGTCTGTAGTTGCTGGATGAGAGGGGAGATTTAGATTAGACATTAGGCAGAAGCTCTTCCCTGTGAGGGTGCTGAGGCGCTGGCACAGGGTGCCCAGAGAAGCTGTGGCTGCCCCATCCCTGGCAGTGTTCAAGGCCAGGTTGGACACAGGGGCTTGGAGCAAGTTGCTCCAGTGGAAGGTGGTTGGAGCTGGATGAGCTTTAAGGTCCCATCCAACCCAAACCATGATTCTGTGATAGGAGCGTTACTGTAGAGTCTGAGTGGTGTTTCAGCATTGGAAGTTGTGCCATAGATACACAGCAAAGGAAGAAGCAGGAGGTAACAGTGTGCGTGTTTTCCAAAGGGCTGAAGGAGAGGCATGCTCGAGGACTCTGTTAGGAAGAGCACCATCCTGCTGTGGTGGCGGGGATGAGGAGAAGGGAGATCATTCATGGAGGTGGTGGGAGAAAATGAAGGGTGAGGTTATGTTGTGGTGCTGAAAACGTCATGGTGTAATAGTATTTTTGGGGCCAGCCTCATGGATGGAGCTCACTGATTTGCTTGTTGTTCAAAAAGAATATAAAATGAAATCTGTGCTATGCTGATACCTCTGTTCTCTCCCCACACACTGCAGTTGGGTACCAACTCCCATCAGCCCAAATGGAAATGAAGGGAAGGAAGGGGATGACTGAAAGGAGGCCCTTGATGTGCCTCATGGCACATATGTGAGTGGCTGCAGCAACATCACCTTGGGATGCAGGACATTATGTTGGAACTCATTGCTTTCAGGAGACCTTGCACTGGGAAAGCACATCTGTGGAGCTCAGGTCCTGGCAGAGGAGAGGTAGTTGCACAGACCTTCTGCCTGTAGGAGTAGTTTCAGTGGATGGGACCAAGATGTTGCCTAAGGTGCCCTCTAAAATTGTTCTGCCTCTTCTCCTTCGTTGGTGGGAGATTTTCCAAGAGTCCTGTCCTTCAGAGACATTTAGTTGGAGGTTTTTATGGTTTTGATCTGTCCCAGTTCCTGGATTTGCAGTGAAATGTTATTCCTAAAAATTAGAAACTCTGTTCTTTCCATTTCTAGAGATTGAACCTTTTTCTTCGCCATTTCTTCCATGAAAGGATTGTTGGAACCTTTACGAGCTGGGTAATGTAATTTCCAGTGAAATTCTCACTCCAGTGAGCTTTCACTAACTGACCTGTTCGCATCAACTCCTACAAAGGAAGCAGAAGAGTGACTACCCCCAGACCTGTGCATTGCTCGGTGTGACGTGCTCTGCGTTCTAACAGCCACCAGCACTGCTCTGTGTTGCATTAGTGGTTTCTGACCTCCAGCAAACGGCTGATGTGTCCTCTGGAGATCCTCCTGCCATGCTTCTGGCTACACTCTTGTGTCTTTTGGCATCCGCCAGCAGGACCGTGGCTTTGGCCGGCACTTCAGCCTCAGTCTCTGCTTGGCTGCTGCTGCTGGAGCAGTGTAATGACGTGGTGTCAGACGCCCAGAGCCAACCCATTGACTTGTTGGCTTGACGTACCTTTGTGGCTGCTGCTGCATTCAAGACCAGAAGCATCCAGGATTTCCTTTAAAAATAGCTGTGCGCTTTTTACGAGGAGCGTTTTCCAAGTGCAGGCTGAAGGCAGACCAGCATATTGGAGTCTCCTTCAGCTTGCCAGCAGTGTTGCTGAATAACTGGAGGTGTGAACTCCCCAAGCCCTTGTTTCTGGATGCTAATGGCACTGCTAGTCATCCCTGGAACGGAGAAGTGGGTGTCAAGCAGAGCCTGCAAGATGGGGAAGGAAGCCTGGCCAAGAACATCGCTGTTGCCAAAAGATGGAGGTGCTGGTCCTCTGCCTTCTGCCTGTGCTCTTCTGCTACCTGTCTCATGGGCTGGTGTTTGCTCGAGCCTTCCATGAGTTAATTTATCTGCTTAACCCCGGAACAGCACATTATCAAAAACAAGTTGTGGAGGGGGGAGAAAAGCAGGGCTTTGAGCCAGGCTGGTGGGTAAGTTGGCTTACGGAGCAGAGCAGTGAATGAGATGCAAGCAGAGGGAGAGGAGGAGGATGGGGGTGAGGAGGAAGGCACCACACTCTACCCTTAGTCCACGCCAGCCACTCAAGGGCTCACCTCTGGTGTGGTGTAAGGGGCTGGGGATTATGGCATTAAAAGTAAAAAGAGGATTCAAGTTTGGCAAAGGTGTGGGTATGAAGGGGGACGTTTCCTTCAGCAGGTTTCTCTGCAGCATGGTCAGCAGCTCACATGGCCATTCCCACCACTTGCTTTAAGGCATGGCATGGTTCAGACTTGGCACTGAATCTGGAGTTACCATCGCTCTGTGGTCACAGCATCAGGGGTCCAACACCATTTCCTGGCACCACTCAGTAGCAGTGGCACTTTGGTTTGTCAGCTCCTCAGCGTTGCTGGCTGAGGTCAGGTCTCATGGAGATGAGCAGTGTAGTCACACGGTCTGTAGTCTGGTTAAAAATGGTTGAAGAATAAACTGGTTCCAGCTTTACCAGAGTCACGGACAGGAGCTGGACCAGGGTTTCTGAGCACTGGAGCAGTGCCATGGCCCCTGGGTCATGGTGCCACTCAGTTCTGTGCCACCTTCACTGGGCTTAGACTGGACCCAGTGCAGGTTCCTGTCACACCACAGAGTCCTGGGACAAAAACATCTCCAAGCAACACAGTCGCACATCATTTGCAGCCTGAGGGCAGTCCCTTAAGACTCCAAGAATCCCAGAATCCCAGACTGGTTTGGTTTGGGTTGGAAGGGACCTTAAAACTCACCCAGTTCCAACCCCTGCCACAGGCAGGGACCCCTTCCACTGGAGCAGCTTGCTCCAAGCCCCTGTGTCCAACCTGGCCTTGAACACTGCCAGGGATGGAACAGAGACAGGAAGGCTCATACAAACCCTCAGCCTTGCTCCTTTTGCCCTTTCAAGCCCTCTGCCCTCTCCAGAAGTCTTGCAGCCCTGCTGTGCCCTTTGGACACTGGCCTAGAGCGATTGCACTTGCTCACAGATGTGGTTCTTGAGCAGGTTCCTTGAGGTGCACCAGCCAGTTTGGGTCTCACAGAACAGAGCTGTTGGGTGTGAGGGCAGGAGCCCAGCACCCCTGTCCTTCAGCAGTGGGTGCTTCTCCTGCAGCTTGAGCGCTCCTGGGCTGTGTCCCTCTAATTCAGAACCTGTGGATGAGGGGAACCTTCATGTCCTGTGGCATGACCTGCCCTCTTCCATGGGACTGAGGAACAAGGTGTGCTCTGGGCAGCACCAGCTCTGATGCTTTTATTTCTTCTGAAGTTTGCAAAGATTTCCCAAGCTGGAGCTTGCCAGGGGGTATAAAAGATTGGTAACAAGAAGTGAGATGAAAGCAACCTTCTTTTCCTGACTGTGGAGGAGGCTGGAGCACTGGAGTATACTTCTGGTCTGCACCGTCCCTCAGGAAATGGGGTAAAATCCCAGAATCCAGCAGCTTTCCTGAGATGCTGCTTTTCATGCAAAACTTTATCAGGAGAGTGTCAGTGGAAGGCAGCAGCTAATTTCACCAGGGACCACACTCATGTCTGGGGAAACTGCTGTTTGCTGGTAATGCCACAGGGATGGACGTGAATGAACCAGCCGGGTTCTTCTGCCATGGTGAGGACTTACCGTGGTGTTTTACTTACATCTGCATCATCTTCACTCTTTCTTCGTGATTCAGGCTGTGCCGTGAGGATGGGCACTGCTGGTCCTCGTGTGCTGGAGATGGAGGTAAAGGGCCTTTTGCCTCCTGAATTTCAAAATAAGGCACACTCCACTTTTATATTTTAGGGGGGTTTCCCCATAAAATGCTGATGGCCAGAGCTACATGTGGCTGCCCTCAGAGTAAGTACCTTCAGTGTTGTCGCTGATGGTTTATCAAGACACGTTGCACTGCTTAGCAAGTGCAAGGTTTCATCAAGATTTCACCTTGTTACTGGGATTCTTTTGACCTCAACTGAAAAATGTGAAAATAGTTATTATTGGTTCAAAGTAAAAAGTTGTCTTTTTTAAAAGGTAAATCACCTGCTTGTGTATTTAAGAACACACGTTTTGTACTTCTGTACCCGAAATGCCATTACCGTGTTCTCCCTGCCTCTGCACAGGTCCCGGCAGGAATCTTGGCACCACAGCCGGCAGCACCGGAATGATGAAGTAGTGAAACTCAATGGGTTTCCGTTCCCTAGGTCAAACAACACATAATTCACCCCTGCTTCCTTTCCCTCTAACTTGAAGGATGTTCCCCAGTGAGCTGTAATGGGACCAGGCAGCACTAAATGCTGGCACCTCTCTCCAAGTGGAGCGGCTGCGCTTTGGTTCTGCATTGACACCATGGTGCTGGTGCTTCCATGGGCTCTGCCTTCCCCACCTCGGCAGGATGCTGCTGTGGGCGTTGCTGTGCATTCCAAGTCCAAGCTTTGCCACCCCACTGGTGTCCAGGTAGGAGCATGAGAGCAGTAAAAATCCCTCCTGTACCATCCTGTGCTCAGGTCTGCAGCACTGGAGGATGCATTTAAACATCTTTTACCCATTTGAGGGGTACCATCTCCTTTCCCCAGCACTGAAGGATGTATTTAAACATCTTTCACCCTTTTGAGGGGTCCTGACTCCTTTTCCCATTGCCCATTCCCCCATTGTTCATTTTAATTCTGCCTGATGGTGTTGCTCTCTGCTTTCCCCAGAGGAAGTCTTGGGACATGATGGCCAAACCTGCAGGCTGTGCTCAAAATGCAGGTGTGGGAGGGCTGTGTATATGGCACAACTGAGTTTTCTGTCTATCTTGCCTTTTTTAACAATTCCTTATCTTCTCCTTTCCTCTTTGACTGCTACCAAGCTCTGATCTGATGTTTTTTCTGCACATCTTAAGACATAAAGGCCAACTGAGATCAGGTTTGACCCTTTCCTACCACATGGATCTGTTGCCTTTTTTTTTTTTCTCTTTCGTAATTTTACTCTGATTTGAGTGGTTTGCTTGATTTTAGTGGTTTCTGCCCATTCTCCCAGTGATGGTCTTCAGTCCCCCACGTCACCTACAGAGCTGTGAAAGGTCCCGTGGGGTGTGAATCTCCTGTCCCTTTCAGACCATGGTCAGCAGAGGGGGTGGATGATTCAGCTGTTGTGTCTTTGCTTTCCCTGTGAGGGTGCTGAGGCGCTGGCCCAGGGTGCCCAGAGAAGCTGTGGCTGCCCCATCCCTGGCAGAGTTCAAGGCCAGGTTGGACACAGGGGCTTGGAGCAAGCTGCTCCAGTGGAAGGGGTCCCTGCCTGTGGCAGGGGTTGGAGCTGGATGAGCTGTAAGGTCCCTTCCAACCAAAACCATTCCATGATTCTGTGGTGGTCCCACGGTGTCCAGGGGACGGGAGCAGTCCAGAGGTGCTCACAGACGTGGTGTTATGTGAAACTACCTGCCCATTAAGCATTAACTGAACAACAGCCTTGCCCCCTTGCGCGGGTGAGGCAGTGCCAGCCTGTTCCTGTTTTCTTGGGAGAGCGGATGCTTGTGCCCTCTCCCTGCGCTGCCCGTGGTCATGTTGCTGGTTGTGGTCTCATGTTTGTCAGGGTGGGATACAGCTTGTGCTGGCTGTAGTTAATTCAGCTCTGGTTGCCCTCCCCTGTAGTGGAAAAAGAGGCTTCTCTGATCTTAAATATCCCCAGCAAAGGAGAGCAATGTTGTGTCCAGTTGACCAATACTGGACCCCTTGCTCCAGCTGTGCCAGCACAAGCTTATTGTGTGGAACCACACGCAGCCCTTGTTGGAGACACTCAGCTCTGGTCCTGCTGGTGCTGGTGCACGTGAGGCTGCGGCTGCAGGGCTGGTGGCACGTCTCCTGATGGGAACCAGGCCCCATCCTCAATTTGTGCGTGCACTTTGCTATGCACCCTTTAGCTGTGGGCTCACGGAGGGATATTTCTTACCTCCTCCTTGCATAGAGGGGTGATTCATTAGAAATGTGGGGGGCTGTCCATAGAAACCGGCTGGGATGGCAGCTGAACGAGTGGGGTGGGGGATGTAGGCAGGGGATGCAGGCAGGAGTGGCAGGCAGGGGATGCAGGCAGTGAGAGGAGGCATCTGGCTCCAAGCGGCTGCTGTTTATTTAGGAAGGGAAATGCTCCAGCTCAGGTCGTGCCCTTTGGGAGCATATCTCTGTATGGGTGAAGGAAACTGGTTGAAAGGTTGGATTTTTCTCGACTGCTCTGTAAGTGGTTTGAAACTGTTCTTGAAGTTTTATTTGACTGGAAAGCATTTAGGAAGTGATTTTGAATCCATTTGCTTGATTCGCTGCTATTCCTGCAGTAGGATGCAGAGTAGTGATTCTGTAATTAATTTAATTACATGCTTATTCAGTCTTGCCTAAACTAGTAAAATTTCAGAATGCTTCTGGATTCAATGCAGTGTGATTTTCAGGGACAGGAGGAAGGGAAGGCAGGGAAAACTCCAGTTATTTTTCCCTTGGTTGGGGAGCCAGCGCTCCCTCCCCACAGACCCGCAGTACCCATTGAGGTCACCTCTGCCCTCATGGCCATAGGCACTCCCAGCCATGTTTCGGTTGTTCACCAAATTCCTGCCTCTGCTCAACACTTTCCTACTGAAGGGAAACCTGCTAAAGAAGATTCATGGATAAAATAATAAAAAGCTTTTTCTTTTTTAGCTCTCCCCCACCTCTTCCGTCTTTCCTGTTACCCAGTGTCTGCTTCTCTCACTGCTTTTATTCCCTTCAGGTTTGGCCAGAACTTTGTAAGCAGCCTTTCAGTGCCTAAAGGGCTTGACAAGAAAGCTGTAGAGGGAATTTTTGTTAGGACATGTAGGGACAGGCCAAGGGGAATGGCTTTAACCTGCCCGAGGGAAGACTGAGCTGAGCTCTTAGGCAGAAGCTCTTCCCTGTGAGGGTGCTGAGGCGCTGGCCCAGGGTGCCCAGAGAAGCTGTGGCTGCCCCATCCCTGGCAGTGTTCAAGGCCAGGTTGGACACAGGGGCTTGGAGCAAGCTGCTCCAGTGGAAGGGGTCCCTGCCCGTGGCAGGGGTTGGAGCTGGATGAGCTTTAAGGTCCCTTCCAACCCAAACCAGTCTGGGATCCTGTGATTCTATGGTTATGTAGCTGGTCTAATGAGTTCCAGCCTACTCTCCATCTCCCCATCACGGCACAGCAAGCAGCTCTTCTCTTCCCAGTTTATCTTCTTCCCCTTTTTGGTTGTTAATTTAAATTTACCATTTCTAAATCTGCTGCTTCTTTCACTACGTCTCTATTTTATTTTTAAACTCTGCTGAAGGCCTTGAATGTGTAACCAAATATCTCCTGGGCTCTGGAGTTTAACATCTTTGCCCTTTGTTCAGCTGGGCCAATGCATGAATTCACAAGTTACTAAATGAAAAAGGAGAAAAAAAAGGCAAATGTCTGATTGTGGATTGGATTTGTATTTTTTCCCCCCAAAGATGTGAAATACAAAGAGGAACTGGTGTTTTCGGATAGTTTTAAAAGTAGCAGTTTGTTTTAAAATCTGGTTGTGCCAAGGCAAATTTTGAAGACAGAACTAAGCATTGAACTGTTTTGCTGAAGGGAAAGTGATAAAATCCAGCTTTCAATATTTAAGAACTTAGCAAATGTGAATCTACTTGCGGCATAAACAGGGGTAAACTGGACAAAGGTTTGATGGGCAGAGGTTATAGCTGGAGCATAAATTACCTTGAAGTCAAGATGATTTCCTTCATTATTCCTGCATGAAGAAGGCAGTGCTGCCAGGCGTGCTGGGTAGCAAGTCCATGTGAAGCAGCAGAGCATTGAGTGTGCACAGGTCCTGTGTGTAAGGACAGACTGCAACAGCCTTGTGAGCCTGAGCAGCCCCTCCACTGAATGTGTTAGGAGTGTCTCCTTATAAAACATTTAAAAAATAGTGATTTTCCATGAAAAATAGAATTGAAAGCAGCAGCACTTGGTGGTGGGAATGGGTCTGGTTTAGACCAGCTGGGGGTTCAGCCTTGGCTATAGCTTTATTCCTAAGTTGGGAGCTATTCCCTGGTGAGGAAATGGTCTGGGCTGGTGACCATAGCTGGAAGATGGGTGTTGGGATTGCTCCATCTTTGTTGCTGCTCTTTACAAACATAAGGATGCTTTTCTGTACCTGCTAAGCAGAGGTTCTGTGGCAGGGACTGGAGGAGCTTCAGGCTTTTTGTAGAGATCCTACAATTGCATGAAGTGGACTTTTTAGTGCTCTAAATCTCCACCAATGACTGACTTACAGATAACAGGACTCTGAATCTCAGCAAGCTGGTCACTGGGTTTGGTATTTTGGGGAGGGGTGGTTTGAACTGTGTTTATCTTCTTGCTCTTGCATGGCAGCGTGTGGAGGCTGAATTCCGTGTTTAGGCCATCACAACAGCTCTTTGAGCCCCAGCAGTGCCTTTGGGGGCCACTTCGTGCTTTGCAGCTTCACATATTTTCCATGTTTGTGGGAAATGCTTCCCACCCACCTCCTGGTGGCCTTTGAGTCAGTTCTGAAACATGCCTTCCTCTGCTCCAGCTGCTCAAGATGACTTCCATGCTGCCTCCTCCTCCTCCTCTTCCTTCCTCATCATCACCTTTCTGTTTTTAGGCTCTAAATGGAGGCTTTCCAGGAGTTGAACTGGCTGGTGGCAAGCAGAGCTGGTGGTGTTAGTGCCCGCAGCTGGTGTGAGCCCAGTCGGGTGGCAGGATGACTTGAGGACTGTTGGGTCTGCCATGAGAGATGCTTCAGCCCCAGATTGTGCTGTGTCTGTGTTTCATGACGTGATGGCAGTTGATGTCTGGCAACGTGCGGCAAGAAGAGACATGGAGCTTGGGTTCTCTTTTACAGAAATGCATTTTAGTGGATTAAATTGGCAGCCCCAGTTTAGGTGACTTTGGCTCTTGGCTCCCTCAGCGTTGCCTTTGCCTTTGAGAATGTTTTGCATTCAAAATGATAAATGCTCCTGGAGACCTTAAGTGACCTTAATTTCTCCAAATTGGCTGCCTCGTGCCCAATGTGACAGCCTCAGAGTTAAAATTCATATAGATTTTGTAAATCAGTAGCCTGACCTTTTGGTGAACTGGAAAGAAATGTCAGATTTCTGTTCCCTTCCCCAAGCCCTGTAATCAGGAGTCTCTCATCAATGAATTATTCCTAATTTCGAGATTGTAGCTCAAAAGGGCACTCCGATGGCTGAAATCCCATCAGAAAGGCTGACCTTTTGATTGTCTCTGATGAAAATTCAAGATTTTCCCTGAACTTAGCAGGCTGTCACGAGATGCTCCTGTAGCTCCCCGTTTCTTTCCTTAATATATTTATAGTAACTCTGTATGATCCTCCATAGTGCCTTCACAGTCTTACAGGAACATTCAAGGTGTAGTTAAAGATTTGTTGCCAAGACTTCTCTTTAGGTACAACACGACTGTGAAATGAATGAGTCCCCTCCTACTCCATGGAAAATTGGTTATTCATCATCCCCTGCATTGGTCACAGTGGTTGAATTTTCCCTGTCCTGAGTTGCTACTGCAGGTTTTGGTGATGCTGGGTAGGTGGAGGAGGGTCCTTCAGCTCTGTCTTGCTTGAGGTATCAGGACTTGTTCAGCCTGGAGAAGAGAAGGCTCCTGAAGGGGAGACCTGAGAGCAGCTCCAGTGCCTAAAGGGGCTGCAGGAAACCTGGAGAGGGGCTTGGGACAAGGGCCTGTAGGGACAGGCCAAGGGGAATGGCTTGAACCTGCCAGAGGGGAGACTGAGCTGAGCTCTTAGGCAGAAGCTCTTCCCTGTGAGGGTGCTGAGGCGCTGGCACAGGGTGCTCAGAGAAGCTGTGGCTGCCCCATCCCTGGCAGTGTTCAAGGCCAGGTTGGACACAGGGGCTTGGAGCAAGCTGCTCCAGTGGAAGGGGTCCCTGCCCGTGGCAGGGGTTGGAACTGGGTGAGCTTTAAGATCCCTTCCAACCCAAACCAGTCCGGGATTCATAGCTTTTTCCACTGTGTAGCAGGGGCTTCTCTTTAGGTCCAGAAACATGTTTTGTAATAGAAAACAACTGAGTTTAATCTACGGAGAGGAAAAGTTTCATACAATTCACCCTTGTTGGGAAACGCTGAAGCTCGTGGAGCTGGAGGAACTGGCCACCTTTGCTGGCATTGTGCATGTGGCAGCCGTCCTGCTGCTGTGTTTCAACACCCTTCAGCCATGAAACCCATCTAAACCTCACCAAAACCCAACTGAAACCCCACTGAAACCCCCCTGGGGCCAAGCCCTCCCCGCAGAGCACCTGGGCAGTGCACTGCTGTCTCTGGCTCCCAAAGGTGCTTGGAGTATCTCTTGTCGGCTGCGGACAGGGCTCTTGTGGTTGGGCATCGCTGAACCTTTAACAAACGGGATTCAAATTTATTGGGGAAAAAGTCAGCACTAAAGAGGATTGGATAACTCCTATCATAAGTTGCTGGCAGAGACATAAGTTCCTAAAACCAAATGAAGCAACATGTCCATCCTGTAAAACACTCACTTGCATCTACTTCAGAGAGGAAATCAGCTTGCGATCACTTTTGCTTTTCATTTTCTGGTTCCCCTCCACAACTACCACACAGTAAAATGTGAATTTTCACAGTGATGTGAAACCAGTATTTAAACTTGTGCCCAGTTTTCATTTTAATTGTAATAAATTGTGAAAGAATTTCTAGTAGAAAGAGATTTTGAAATAGATTTTGCAAATTGTACCACCAGCAGCTTTAGAATAATAAATGTCAAGTGTTAAATTACTTGGCACTGTTTCTGAAGTGTCCAAATCATAGAACCATAGAATGGTTTGAGTTGGAAGGAGACTTAAAGCTCATCCAGCTCCAACCCCTGCCACAGGTAGGGACCCCTTCCACTGGAGCAGCTTGCTCCAAGCCCCTGTGTCCAACCTGGCCTTGAACACTGCCAGGGATGGGGCAGCCACAGCTTCTCTGGGCACCCTGGGCCAGCGCCTCAGCACCCTCACAGGGAAGAGCTTCTGCCTAAGAGCTCATCTCAGTCTCCCCTCTGGCAGGTTCAAGCCATTCCCCTTGGCCTGTCCCTACAGGCCCTTGTCCCAAGCCCCTCTCCAGGTTTCCTGCAGCCCCTTTAGGCACTGGAGCTGCTCTCAGGTCTCCCCTTCAGGAGCCTTCTCTTCTCCAGGCTGCCCCAGCCCAGCTCTCTCAGCCTGGCTCCAGAGCAGAGCTGCTCCAGCCCTCGCAGCATCTCCATGGCCTCCTCTGCACTCTCTCCAACAGCTCCACGTCCCTCTTGTGCTGCTGCCCCAGAGCTGGATCAGGGCTGCAGGGAGGGTCTCCCCAGAGCACAGCAGAGGGGCAGGATCCCCTCCCTGAGCTGCTGCTCACGCTGTGGGGGTGCAGCCCAGCACACGGGTGGCTAATTACAGTCTCGGCCAGGGGAGAAGGGTTCATATGTTGAGCGGGATCTGTCAAGTCATGCACTGAGAAGTGGGTTTTGATGGCTCTGCTCTCTCCAAGCGGCCTTTCAGTAACTCCATCTCCGTTTCTTTTATGTGTGTGATGTGTTGACACTTCAATGAAAAAGGCGCTTTAAATGGTTTTTATGGGAATGCTTCAAGCTCCTTCTGTCCTGTCTGGTTTTGAGAGCCTGGTATTTTATATTTATGAAATAATAAAAAAGCAGCAACTGGATAAATTCATGAAAGAAATTTCTGCCAACAGCAGGCAGTCATAGAGGCAACACCTCTTGCTCTTCAAGCTGCTGAGATGCAGCACTCTAGAGGATGGGTGATTATTCTGGGGATATCCTACATAGGCCTTTCCTGATTTTATAGATTTTCTTAACACAGCTCCTGCTGGGGACAGAACAGTGGCTTTTATGGACGCTGATATGGCTTAGATGGTCTGCGCCTGCTTAGTCTTCCTCACATTGACACCCTTACACAAGGGTGGTCCAGCTACGTTTCAGATGTGTTTTCAAGTGCTTCTTCAAAGCCAAGTGAGAAACAGGATACAGGAGCCAGAGCAAGTTTTGCACTCAGTGTGTGCAGACTGGCAGGTCTGGGTCTGGAGCAGGGCCACGACTGCTGGCATCTTGCAAGGTCACATCCTGAACAAGGGTGTCCACCTGCGCTGTGTAGCTGTGATAATGATGCATTGATGTCTGAAAAGGGCTCTTTCCTTCTAAGAAATACTGGAACAGCCAGAGAAGCGTTTTTCATTCAAGTGTGCTTTCACTTGCTCTGCTCACAGCACTTGGAGAGCATTGCTGGAATGAGGTGAAGAGCCTGAGCCTTCATCTGTATCTAAGAGAGCATAATGACGTGGCTGACAATGTCCCACAACCTCAGCTGGGCTTTCATACTGGTACAGGATGTCTCCATTCATTGTGATCATGAGAGTAAGGTTGGTTATGGATTCAGTCCGTATGCAGAACTCTTTGGTGTTGGCTAGCTGGAAGATTGTATCTTCTTGGAAGTGCAGATGTGGTACAGGGAGTGAGATGTGCTTGGAGCACTGAGGAAGGGGTGCTGTGCAAGTGGTTGGAGCTCTGAGCAGAGGTGGTGGCCTCTGCGCATTTGGGATGCAGCGTGACAGCCCTCCTCTTCCCTTCCCGGAGATCCTGCTTGCTACACAAGTGGGAGTTTTCGGAGTGGTCTTAAGTTGCCTTTATCTTTTGGTTCAGGATTGGACGTCACATTTATTCATAGGTTCAGAATTTGTGTTTCCTTTTTCCTGTGCCTTGCCGGGCGCTGGGAAGCACGTGTCAGGAAGCTGTTGTTACTGGCAGCCTGCAGAGCAAGAGCATAACTGCAAAGGAAAAGTACTCTGTAACTACCCCTATTCCTCAAACCTTAGGCATGGGCTTGCATGGAAATGTAACTCCAAGCCATGACCTGCTCTGTGATGTTGTTCTTGGGTTTCACCAGGCGCTGAAAGCTTCTGAGCCCATGGCAGTGAGTGTGTAAATGCAGGATGAACTCAGGGCTCTGGTTCCTGTCCTCCCATGCTGAATTAAGGGCAAAAAGTCCTAACAGTGTTATTTGTCTTAATGGGTAACTGGTCTGTGTGAGCCAGCGGTGGTATGGATGGACCTTTGGCTGTTTCTCAGTTTGAAGCCCAGTGGCCTGTATCATCCCTAGTATAACCAGTGATGGTTGTGCTCTGAGTCCACCAGTGTCTGATGGAGAGGGGATGTGGTCACAGCGCTGGTTGTCACCAGCACCTGGTGAAGGCACCCTGCGGGCTGTACATGGCTGCACACCTCTGAAATGTTTGAGAAGACCCAAAAAACCCCAAAGATTAAAACCTGGTCACCCAGAGCAAAGCTCTGTGCTCTGAGCAGAGCAGCCCATGGAGGAGTTCTTTGGGAAGGAGCACTTTTGGTTTAGCGAGTCCTCCCCTGCCTGCTCATCAGCTTTCTGTCCCTTTTGGCACTTCAGTTGGTGTAGCTCTTTCCTGTGCATCAGAAGCTTTCAGTTGGTTTGTGGTGGGAGTCCATGTGAACCCCTTTGTTAAGTTACAGTCTCTGAATCTGCAGAATTTGAGATGCTAAAAAGCTCCCATCCCGCCTTTCTGTTACCTCCCCTCTGCCTCATCTCTGGTGTAAGAGGCAACTGAAATAGCATGTGTGAGTACCTTGAACTTCTCGGGAGTGGCTGAGAGTGATAAGGAGCAGCCTCCGGGGGTACCCGGAGACCTGAACCTCTCACCATGGCATCACTTGGTGCAGCGCTGAGCTTTGCTCCGAGGCTTTCCTTCCATGTAAATGAGAGAATGGGTTCTGGAAAGTGCATGTCCATGTGGACATAGGCTTTTCCTCCAAGTCTGTGAGAGGTGAAGTTGCTCCCTCATCACACTTACATTGTCTGGTCCATAAATGAAAGAAAAAAATGATAAAATTTCATTATTTGATGCTTCCAAATGTATCTCTGCATATGATAAAAAGCTTTTGCTATCCAGCTCTCGTGCATAACTGCTCTAACATAGTCAGCCTCCAGTTTTCAAGAAGGAAAAGAACTTTGGTTCTGTCCATTGGCTTTGCAGCTCCTGTCTGCCCTTGCAAGGGATGTCTGAGCAGTAACAAGAAGGAGGGCAAGGACCACCATTGTCCAATAGTGCAGATTCGTGATGATGCTGCAGGGTCATAGGTTTGAATGTCAGAGAACCAATATAAAGGAAAAAAACCTTTGAACCAAAGTGTGTAATTCTGAAAATACCTTTTGGTTGCAGAGTCTGGATTGGTTTTTTTGTAGGCAGCTTCATTGTAGAGTTCCCAGCAGTCTTCATGTGCCTGTCTTAAAGCTGCTAGGATAGGTAGTTTCTCAGCTATGTGGCTAATGTGCTGTTTGAAGTAGGATTTTCTCATCCGGTATTCAGAAGCTTTAAAGATAGGAGCTGTGTAGTGCAGGAAGCTAAATACATGAAAATAAATCATGGAGTAAGTATTTGGCTCTGAAAATGAGATGGTTAAAAGTACCGGTCTGTGTGGCATGTGGAGTTGCCCTTTCCATCAGCTTATTTTGGTTGCTGTCTTGTACGGTTCATTAAAAATGAGTCAGTGCTCATTCAGACTGACATTAACAAGTCAGAATACCAGGGTTGTAGGCCCTCAGAGTTGTGGGTAGTCACAGATAGTGGGAACTGTTGATGGTCTTCAGCAGAGTTTGACGGTTAGCTCAAAGCTGTGGAAGGTGGTAAGAGGAAAGTCAAACTTGTATCCACCAAACACAAGTGGGTTGAGGTCTATGCTTTGCAGTCAGATTTTGTGTTTGCCCACCCATGGCTGGAGGAAGACATTGGTTGCTTTGGCTTTGCAAGGACATAGATGAGAGCTTTAAGAGCAGAAGCCAACTGCCAGTTGATCTGGCAGTTTGTATGCCAAGCCATGTGTGTTGGCCAACACTATTTGATGCATGGCCAGTGCTTGAATGCCCAGCCACCTCTGCAAGTGCCATTGCCTGCTATTCCTGTACTGTCACTGCTGGCTGTAAAAGCTCTGTGGTTGCATTGTATGCTGGATGGGAACTGGGGGTACCTCCAGTTGCCTGAAGACCAGACCCACTTGACTGAGGATGGGGTGGGAAGTGTCACTTCTGTCCCGAGAATTTACTGTGTCAGAGGTGGCTTGAAGTCTGGACTCTGGCTATGTGAAGACTGGACCTAGGTGGAGATCCAGAGAGTGCTCAGTAGATGGGTTGGGGAGATACAGTTATGTCTGGACTCTTGTTTGATGGTTAACAAGGAGAGGCCAGAACAGGCTTTGGGATCTCAGATGTTCATGTATTTTTGCCAAGTCCAAATGTTAACATTTGGTAGAAGCAGGAACCTGTGGCAACTTCTTGTTTCTGCTTGTTGAGTCTGTGTTCCTGCTCAGCAGCCGATCTCAGTGTCTGATTTTGTTCTCTGCCGCATGGGAATACTTCAGGAAACCCTTTTTTTGTCTGAGAGGAAGCTATCAACAGACCCCAAAGAGCAGTACCTGTTACATATCATAGCTGCTTATGTGTCAGTCTGTATAAACGCTCTTTTGATGGTGTTCTCCGTCCCAGAGTTCACCACGTGGATCCTTCCATCCAGGAACACCCTTCTTTGCTTTGGAAAGCAATCAAATGACCCCATTTTCATTAAATAATAATTGTAGCAGCAATAAGCGGTTTGGAGCGCTCACTCTTAGTATTTTTCCTTTTACTGGCCAGGCTGTGTCTCTTGGCTTTTGGATGTTTTGGCTACTCAGGAGAGGCTGGGGATAACCCTGGGCACTAAGATAACGTCTCCAAAAGGAAGGAATGATTTTGAGAACCAAATGCAAGGCTGAAATTCAGGAGATACGTGTCTGTTTTTCACAGAACCTTTTCCTGTGGCTCTGGGCAAGTTGTATAATATGTTTTAGATTTCCCAGCACAGGAACGGAAGAGAAATTACTTCATCAGCTCACATCGAAATTGTTAATATTAACTGGCATTTGGGAGACATGAGGATGGTTTTGACATTTTGGTTGATGTTTTTCATAGCTTTGAATGGTTAGAGTGATTCAGTGAGGTTTACTTGAGCCTCTGGAGCTCTTTTTCCATAGAAGCTATCTTCATTTGCCTTGTTCTTGCCCTCTTTGGAGGTAGAAAGAATTGCCATCTTACAGCTTCAAGGTCCTTTTGTCCTGGTAGACATGACCAAGTTGCCTGTGGGCTGTAGATAAGCAATCAGATGAGCATCAGCCAGTAGGCTCAGCAGAAGTGCTGGGGGTTTTGGTATACAAAGAGATAACTGCTGTGTCATTATGAACGTGGTTATTTCCAGGTCAGAATTGAGGTACGGCGCCAATAAACTCTCAACACCTTGAGATGTGACTGTGCTCAGTCTGTGGATAAACTCCTCCTTTACTGCTGCCAGGCTGCCATCCTTCAGTGGCGTTGAATCTTCTAACAAAGTAGCAATAAATAATAACAATAATAAAATAAAGTTGCTTCTATTTTGGTTCTTTTGAGCGCTGACAATAGCCTTTGGAAAAGTCCGGGTTTCCTTTCCGAGGAGGTCGCCATGGCTACTCCCTGCGTGCGTTCAACAGCCGTGCTGGCTAATGCAGCAGAAACAGATTTGGCTTTGCCTTTTGGATGTAATGAATAGCAAACTGCTGCGTATTCATTACGAGGAGCAACTTGCAGAGGTTAAGTGTTTAATTTCTGGAGCTGCCGTCTAGGGCAGTAATAAACAATAAATTGGGCAGCCAAGGAGGAAAAGGGGTTTATAAGACATGAAGTGGGAAGAAAATAACTGCTGCGTCATTCCTTGTTTCTTTCATCGGGTTCTGCAGCTGTAAGCAAGGATCTGAGTCTAGATTTTTGTTAGATGTGATCAAATTTGCTGGAGAATTAACTTTGTTTATGACAGGAAGCCATCTGACTAATTCAGCACAAATAAACAGGCTCTTGGACTGCAGTCATCCAATCCAGGGAGGACTGAGGGAATGGGGCTGGCT
Organism: Psittacula echo; assembly: GCF_963264785.1. Classification (NCBI taxonomy): domain Eukaryota; kingdom Metazoa; phylum Chordata; class Aves; order Psittaciformes; family Psittacidae; genus Psittacula; species Psittacula echo. The sequence continues at coordinate 11,635,663 of NC_137752.1, read as the reverse complement.
TTAGTGTCTGAACAGCACTAGTGTGAGTCCAGACGATACTCTGCCCATCTCTCATGGACTTGCAACTTTCAAGGCTGGAAGGGGTCGTGGTCATCCAGCCACAAGCCAGGGCAGCAGTTTCAGAGTCAAACCATAGTTTTTGTTTGCCCTTAAGTTTGTCTTTAAAGGAGGATGGAGCCAGGAGGGAGCTGGTTTCTTTTCCCAAAGAACAAGGGATGGAACAAGAGGAAACGGCCTCAAGCTGCACCAGGGCAGGTTTAGATGGAGCTGAAGAACAATTTCTTCCCCAGAGGGTGCTCAGGCATTGGAACAGGCTGCCCAGGGCAGGGCTGCAGTCACCGTCCCTGCAAGTGTTCACACTGTGTAGATGAGGCCTCAGTGCCATGGGTTAGTGGTGGCCTTGGCAGTGCTGGGAACAGTTGAATTTGATGATCTTAAAGGTCTTTTTCCAACCTCATTGATTACGTGATTCTATGACTCTATGATGCTATTATTCTGTGATTTAGAAAAAGGTCTGTAACCCTGATTTCAATGCTCTGGAAATGGTAGTAATCTCTGTTAGTTTTAGATGTCCACGTCCATAGTCAACAAGGAGTGATGGCCATGTTTCAGATACTTGCTGTAGGATAGGAGAAGTTGGGAGCTGGGTGTGCCTTCTTCCCATCTTATTTGCGATTGTTGCAGGAGAGATGGAAACAGCACAAAATAATGTCATCACTGGTGGTCTCTGTACATTGCACAGCCTCATCATCCTCTTCTGAACACCCCAACCTCCTTCTCCATGGCCTTACAAGTGTAGCAGGTCTCCCTTTGGTCTCCATCAAGACAGCAACGTGGTTTCCTGCTACTCTTCCAGAACAGTTTCCATCTGCTGCATGTTTGCATGTTGGTTTGTGGTTTTTTTTAGTTCCTAGTTGTACAGTCTTGTGTTTGACTGCTTAAAAATGCATCTTGTTTAAGCAAGTGCAGCCCAGCCATCGATCCAGCTGGCATTGTATTAGTGACCTGTCCTCTTTAATTATGGCCAGCTAATTTTTAATTTTATGCTCTCTGCAAACGGGAATGAGAATGATTTTCAAGCTGCTTGTAAATCATTGATAGATATTGAATCCTTTCATGGGTTGCTTTCTCTTGGAAGAAATGAGGATTCCCTCATTAGAGTTAGTTTTCAGAATTTATCAAATAGCTGGTTTTTAATCCACTTAGTCCATGTTCACATTGATTTCTGTCCTAGGGCTGATTTTTTGTCTTTTAATCAACATCTTGTGCAGTAGTAAGCCCAGCAAAACCTAAGTCTCTTATGCTAAAATCTTTCTCAGCCAAAGCCATAAATCTTATTGGGAAGCAATGCCAAGGCTGTGTGACAAGGCTGGTTTTCTTTCTTCTTTCCCATATGAGGACACAGAGGCTGAAGGACTTTTTAGCCAGGTTGGCACAGGCTGTTCACACCTGCAGGAAAACTCTTTTGAATCGTTTCCCCATGTTTTCTGTCTGAGGTGTGCTCGTTGTGCCTGCCATGGGCATGGGAGTCTCTTTGCTCTGGCAGCATCACACAGTAACAACCACTTCTTCATAACTGTAGTTTTTCCACCTTTTTTAACTCTTCCCTGTGAGGGTGCTGAGGCGCTGGCCCAGGGTGCCCAGAGAAGCTGTGGCTGCCCCATCCCTGGCAGTGTTCAAGGCCAGGTTGGACACAGGGGCTTGGAGCAAGCTGCTCCAGTGGAAGGTGTCCCTGCCCGTGGCAGGGGTTGGAGCTGGAGGAGCTTTAAGCTCCCTTCGAACTCAGACCGTTCTAGGATTCTATAATTTTTTGTTAGGGATAACAATATTATGTGATGCTTACAGAAACAGTCTGAAGTGTCAGTTGTTTAGAAGCTCCATCTATGTTAAAACTCTGTGTTATCATTTCCTTGTGACCTGACCTGTTGACATTTGGTGTGGTAGGACATAGTAGGGATGTCCATCAAAACCTGAGTCCTTGTTTAGGAGTCTCAAAGGAGTCTGAGGAGGATGAGGACTTGGACCTAAGAGTAGTCCAAGGGGAATGAAGGGATGGGTGTCCCTCCACCAAGGTCATGGCTGTTTTCACAGACGCATCAGCCCTGTTTGATGTCCATGACATGCCTGGGCATGAGAGTGACATGAGTTTCCCCAGGGCTCATAGCAGCAGGGACCATCAGAGCAGTCACCTGCAGCTCCTAATGTGGATTGGGTTGAAAATGGTTTGGAAAGTTTTAGGTGTCTTCATAGCTGCTGCATAGAGCCATGTGTTGAAGATCTCTGTTTATGACTCACCTGGAACACTGCTGCCAGAGTTTAGGAGGGGATGGTGTGTGGGGAGTCAGCTCTGTCCTCCCTGGGTGCCACCGGGGTGTTTGGGGACAAGGTTTTGGTGGCAGTTTCCAACCTCCAGCCATGCTGGCAGCACCCATTGGTTGCTTGCAGCATCTCTGTGGCCTCCTCTGGACTCAAGTAAGTTCAAATCCCTCTCATGTTTGGGGCACCCTGAGCTCTGGAGGAGGAGGTTGTGAAAACAAAGGAGGAAAGGGTGGGCAGTGGGGATACCTTGGATGAGGTTGGGAGGAATATGAGAAGCTGGAGACTGGAGGAACCATATCTGTCCTATTTGCCGCTTCTGGCATCAGGCTCCTTATTTAACCTGTGTCTGATGTTTCTTCAATGGTGTTTTGGGCAGGCCCTCTCTGTGTGACTGCCGTTGACAAATACACAGCCATAGGAGGGATGGAGAGCTTGGCTCTGCTGGGTGTTGGCAAAGGGACGTGTGAGAGTTCATGTGCTGGAGCGGGGGTCCAGGTCCCACGGGGTATATGTGTGTGTCCTTGTAGGTCTGTGGTGAGCAGACGACCCTAAGCCATGCTGCTAACATGTGATACAGTGCCAGGAGTCAGCCCTGGGGTCTGGTTTCTGGATTTAAGCAGGACCCTAAGGCATCAACGAGCTTGGCAGCAGGATGCCAAGCCTGAGCACCAGCCAGAGTTTGTGTAGAGGTCTGTGGATAAGCATTTGTTTTTCATGCATTGGACTGGACAGCTTTGTTGCCTTTATGTGCATAATGAGGCTGGTGGTGAATCAGTCCCTTTAAACTGCCACATAGCACTGTAGATCTGGAGCCTACTGCTAGAAATCAGTGATGGGAAGAGGATCAGAATTTTGAAACATCTTTATTTGGATGCTGAAAGCCTCTGTTATTAATACAGTTTGGAAATAAAGGGTTTTATTAGAGAGAGAAACCCCTGTAGTTGAGGGTAAAAGCCCACCAGCAGCTGATCAAGTGAAGCTGAAGCATCCTCATGCACGGGATGCTCTGTAATTGCTCACTTCAGAATATCTTTGCCTCTTTCTGCCTTTCAGCTGACGATAGCTCTGCCTCAGCCAGGGCGTCGCTTCTGCTGCTGCCATTCATCCCCACGCTGGTTTGTGCTCAGGGGACAAAGTCTCAGGAGGTGAATTCTGGTGATGCTTTAAAGACGAAGATAATTGACTCATGGGCTGGAGAGACATAACAAAAGGGGAGTTTGGGTGTGTGGAGGGAAAAGCAGTGCTTGGTTTAAGAAGAGGTTCTGAGTGAGCTAACACAGAATCCTAATTGGGCAAAACCTCTGTGGGATTCTCAAGAAGGATCAACAGATCAGAGAGGGGATCCATGTAGAGCAGCGCTGTCTGTGTCGGAGTTACTGTTGCACTCCTTGGGGCATTGCCAGAGAGATGGGATAGATGATGAGAAGCTGGGAGGAAGGCTGGAGAAGGCTTTAAAACCAGCCTTTGAGTGGTTTTTCGATGAATCATAGGGAGAAATGCAAAAGAATTCAGGAAAAAGAGAGTTGCAAAATGAGCGTGGCGCGGTGTGACGCAGGAGAGGGACAGTGGCCTCTTGTGGGAGGTGATCAAGAAGATGCTGATGCTCAGTGATTTCCAGACTCGCAGCTGACATCAGATGACAGAGCTTGGGACTCATCTGAGCTTGCCCATCTCCCCCATGGTTGTGACTGGGATGTGTGCAGATGCCAGTAGTGGTGCTCTTATCCAAGTCGTGAACAGTACTGTGCCCTACTCAATTTTTACTTTACTAAAATGAATATCATGGGCTTCTTAATAGTCATAGGAGCATAAAACCCCTCAGTGTATCACAATTCATCATCCTTTAAAAATTGAATTTCTGTTGAATTATGCCTTGCCTGCTGTAATGCTGTGGAAAAGCTCTTATTATTCATAACTATAAATACAGTGCTGTCGAGATTTAACTGGTGCCTGAAGGCTTTATGCTCTACTTTCGTATTGACAAAGCAAACAGTCTTATGGGTCGGTTTAAGTTTATGGGAGCGGAGGTGGTTGAGCCCTTCCCCGCCACTGGAAGCATCAGTCCTCTTCTCCAGTCCTGAGCAGTCGCAGTAGGCAGGAGGGGTCTGGGCCATTCTGACCCCTCAGGATTGAGATAAATGGCCACCAAAAGAAAAAAACCAAAGACATAGGATAAAAAAAAGAAATTAAATCCCTCTTGGGTGGGTGGTTTCTTTCCTTTTGGGTACCAGCTTGGTCTGGCTGCTTGGAGGGAGTGTTTGGGTTTGTGGTAGCAGAAGGGAGGTTCCATGTGCTCCTCCAGGACAAGGAGAAGCAGCTCCTCCTTGAGGATGAGATGGATCCCCCAGAAACCACCTGCATCACCCGGGCCTTCATCTTCAGTGCAGAGGAATGGTTGGACCTTAACTAAAGAGACCTTTCTGTAGGAAGGTTCTCCCATGCTGTCCTTGATGGGCACCAAAACTACTATATGTTCCTCCTCATCCCAACTGAATGCTTAAACCAACGTTGGCCCAGTCATGCAGTGCTGGTGAGGACAGACCTGGCTGGGTACCTGTTTGCTGGGGCTTATGCTTTGCTTTACAAGCATCTATTTGGGGCCTGGAATGTGGAAAAATCCTGGAATTTGGTGCTCAGCTGAGGCTGAATTTAAGGCCTTCTCATGGATTTTACTGTGACACAAAAGAGACGCGAGTTAATCTTTTACAGGAAATAATTAACATATGGAAATAATTGTTTAAACTTTGATTGGGTAAATTTGGTCCCTGGGGAGAAGGTGGGAAAGATTTTCATTGGATTTGGAGGGAATTTTTTTCGGTGTGGTTATAATTAGAAATTTGCACATAGCAAAAGCAGCACTGCTGTTGGATGGTGGTGATCGTGGCCCGTAGGTTGTTTGGAGTTGTGTTTGTTTTACGATCTCTTTTCTTAATATAGCAGTTGGGCCTTGCAGGGCTTTGGCAGTGGAATGTTTCACTTTTGACTTAGTTTGGACATTCAGTATTTTTGTTACAAAATAACTCGGCTGCATTTTCTTTTTTGAAACAAAAATTACTGATCTCTTGGGAACTGAAATTCTGTATTTGAGAAATTGCAAAGCCTCCATTTTGGGCTTTCTTCCACTGCAAGCAAGGCAACAAAATCAGTGATTTCATGGCAGTTGTATTCTCTAACGCATTTCAAAACCAGTTTCTATGTAGGCACACAGAGCGGTACAGAAAAGTGCTAAAAATCAGACCATAGAATCCCAGCATCCCAGAGTGATTTGCATAGAGAGGAACCTTAAAGCTCCTCCAGTTCCAACCCCTGCCACGGGCAGGGACCCCTTCCACTGGAGCAGCTTGCTCCAAGCCCCTGTGTCCAACCTGGCCTTGAACACTGCCAGGGATGGGGCAGCCACAGCTTCTCTGGGCACCCTGGGCCAGCGCCTCAGCACCCTCACAGGGAAGAGCTTCTGCCTAAGAGCTCATCTCAGTCTCCCCTCGGGCAGGTTCAAGCCATTCCCCTTGGCCTGTCCCTACAGGCCCTTGTCCAGAGCCCCTCTCCATGATGCCTCCATGTTTTGCCCTATAGCTGGTCAGTCAGTGGTGATTGACATCTTGAGCCCCTACAAGTGAAGGGGCACAGGGCTCGTTTCTCCTTGGGTATGACATGGCACAGGTTGCCCAGAACAGCACCGATCCTCTGCCCAGGGGAAGGCTGCAGGCACCACTCTGGGCACCATGGGCATGGGGGTTCCATGGGGGCACAAGTGCTGAATTACCTGGGGGGACAGGACATTGGGGCTCCTGGAAGCTGCCCATGTTGGTGCAGGAACTGAGGGGTGGCAGTGGCAGGCATCAGTGGTCTCTTTGTTGTGCTGGGTGCATGGAGAGGAGAGGGAAGTGCTGGTGCAGGCATTGAAATCTGGCAGCCTAATGCTCCCAAAGGGTGATTCTTGCAGTATTTCCCAGTGTGAATGCCCAGGAGATGCTCGACCACACTGCACCATAGCTTTTGCAATCCCCTGTACTGCTTTCTCTTGGAGGTGACCATTAATTTGAAAGAAAACAGGAAAAACTGGTTCAGTGCACTTGGGAAACTTGAAATGAGTGGATGAATGTACCTGTGCCTCTAGAAATGGATGAGGCGGAGGGTCCCCACGCTGGCTGGAGGGGCTGGGCCTTTCCCACTCCTCCTGTGTTCACACCAACATAATTTGGGCAGAATTTACTGCTGTGTTGGTAAAATTGAGATCAGCTCAATGGGTAAATTCTGCTGTAAGAGGGATTTCAGCTGCTCCCAAAACCTAACTTGGACTTTCTTAAAGATTTGGTTTTTTCTTTTCAGTAGAAGACGTGGGATTTCTGACTTGCCTTCCCTGGGGGATCCCAGAGCCTTGGCCTGCAAATATGCTGGCTCCAGGGAGACCTTAGAGCAGCTCCAGTGCCTGAAGGGGCTGCAGGAAACCTGAAGAGGGGCTCGGGACAAGGGCCTGTAGGGACAGGCCAAGGGGAATGGCTTGAACCTGCCCGAGGGGAGACTGAGATGAGCTCTTAGGCAGAAGCTCTTCCCTGTGAGGGTGCTGAGGCGCTGGCCCAGGGTGCCCAGAGAAGCTGTGGCTGCCCCATCCCTGGCAGTGTTCAAGGCCAGGTTGGACACAGGGGCTTGGAGCAAGCTGCTCCAGTGGAAGGGGTCCCTGCCCGTGGCAGGGGTTGGAGCTGGAGGAGCTTTAAGGTCCCTTCCAAAACAAACCAGGCTGGGATTCCATGGCTCTATGAAATACCAGCGCAGAGGAACACGTGATGATTAAGTGCATCCCTAGGAAAAGGGGAGATATGGCTTGGAGCCCTGGTACAGGGGAAACCATGGGGGGGGAATGCTTTGGCTCCCACAGGGACAGCTGCCGAGATAGGAACACCTCGGTTATGACAGAGCTCACTTCTTGTTTCCAGCATGTCTTTTAAAGTCAGTAGAAGGCTGCAGGTTTGGGTTTTGTGTGTGCTCATTGGGGTTTTTCCATGAGAATGGGCACTTTTATCACTCCATCAGAACATGTCTGGGATGGTGAGGAGTGCTGGTTCCTTAAGGGTGTTACTTCACATGACTTCCCCCTGCCAGGCAGGTGCGTGGACTCGGTGCCCGTTGGCCTCCCTGGTTAATGATTGCCCCGTGACTGCTCATAACTTGAGTCAGTAAATGCCTGGAGCGAGCACGGAGACAAACCTGAGCAAGGGGACCATGTCCTGGCACACATCCTGCATCCCGGCACAGTGAGCAGTGCTTGGGGAGGACCAGCATGTTTGGGCTTTATCCAGCTTCCTTCCAAAACTGGAATAGTTGAGCCTCAGTGCTCAGATTCAGAGTCTGGATGTGAAAGGAAGTGGAGAAACAGCACCTGCTTTCCGGAGCTGAGCCTTGGGTGGTGGCACCCCTGATGCCACCCTGGACCCTGGGGATGAGAAAAACTGCATTAATGCCTTAACTGGCGGTGTTGATTCCAGAGACAGACGTTACTCAGTGCAGGTCTGCTTCTTGCAAGGGAGAGAAATTCCAGCTTGGAGAGCTGGGCCTCCAAATGGATTTATTAATTTATTAAATAGTTATTGCTAAAGAGACACTTCTAATTGTGTCTTTCTTATCATAGAATCCCAGCCTGGTTTGTGTTGGAAAGGACCTTAGAGCTCCTCCAGCTCCAACCCCTGCCACAGGCAGGGACCCCTTCCACTGGAGCAGCTTGCTCCAAGCCCCTGTGTCCAACCTGGCCTTGAACACTGCCAGGGATGGGGCAGCCACAGCTTCTCTGGGCACCCTGTGCCAGCGCCTCAGCACCCTCACAGGGAAGAGCTTCTGCCTAAGAGCTCATCTCAGTCTCCCCTCTGGCAGGTTAAAGCCATTCCCCCCCTGTCCTGTCCCCATAGGCCCATGCCCTTGAGGGTCTCAGGGGTGCAGAGCTGCCCTCCCATGCTGCGGCCCGGCACACTGCAAGCCTGAATCCGAACCTGGTGAGCCCCCAATGCTCCCTTCACATTACATTCCCCAAAGGTGATTTTATTTTTATGGACTTACCAACAAACCAGTTATTTCAGAAATGAGTGGCTGCTGCTGTTGGTCATTTCTGGATGACCAGTTGGCTCTGTGTCGCATGGTTTAATGATTGCGTACTTTGTGCTGGTTAAATAGTGCTCAACAAGGAAACAGGAGAAAAACCACGCTGGGATAATCTAAGGAAAACAAGGATTATAAAAATGGCTCCGAGGCGCTGAGTGCTGGAAGCAAAACCTATTTTGTGGGTTTGGTGCTGCACCTCTCCTTGAAAAAAAGAATTGGAGCAGTTGTTGCGCTGGTTTTCTCAGCAGATGGGCGACTCCATCGCCGGCACGTTCGTCCGTCTGGAAAGTAATTCTGTCGCTTGGCCCGGTCTGGGTTTGCTCTTCTGTTAGTGTGTGTTTAACTGTTGCTGCTTTAGGAAGAAGGCTCGAGAGATCAGTTCCCCTTTAAAGCCCAGAAGACAAAACCCAAAACTGAGGCCATGGTGTGCCACAGGAACATTTCTTAAAATGAAAAAAAGAAAAAGCCATTTTGATTCAGAATGTTTCCAAAACTGTTGTAAAATGACCTTGAAATTCCGGGGTTTGGTGCCAATTAAGAGGAAATTTGAAATGATGTTACTGATTACTGTGTGCTGTCTCCACTGCCTTTACTACAGCATCATTGGGTGTGGGAAATTCTGCTGGTGTAGGTCAAGGAATTCATGTTCATGAAAAACTGTTCATGTTTTGTGTTTAATTTCCCTCTTGGTTTAAGGAAGGATGCGATTCCCGATACTGGCATTCCTGTACTCCTCCCTCGGTGTGCTTGGGCGTCTCCAGGCTGGCCTGGACCAGAACAGGAACCACTTGCTCCCTCCCACTCAGGCAGAGTCTGCTTGTGTCCCCCAACCAGCTTTGCACATTCATCTCTGGTGTCAGCCCGTACATCAGAATCAGGGTGGTTCAGCAGATGGGTGCACCATGGATGCAGCTCCTGTCCCTTATTTCAGCCTATTTGCTAAAGCTTTGATAGGAGCTACAGAATAAAAAGCAGAGTCCCTCGAAAGCCCTCAGTGTTTCTGGAATGGTTTGGTTTTCGGAGTGCAAGCCTTGATGAGTGTGAGGTGTTCCCGGCTTCCCCCGTATTCAAATATGCTGCCGTGTGGGATGGGATTAGCAAAGCACCTGCGTGGTGGCTGCCTGCGGGGAGGCAGTGCCCCGGGCACGGTGGGCCGGCGCCTGCAGGGGCGTGGGTTTGCACCAGGGCTTTGTTTAAACTCTTCCCTATTTCCTTATTGCCAAAACACCTTTTCTTCTTGTTCTGCTGGAGAGGGCTGTGGGGTAGTGGTGCTTTTAGATTTAGTTCTTAGTTCTGTTTGAAAAATAAATGAGCAGGAGTTGCCGGTGGCTCCGCAAGGTCATGATTCATGGTTCATTAATGGGATTTCTTCTTCGCCGTCATAAAAAGGCCAAAAAATGACACAGCCCTGAAAAGAACCATTTGGACTTGGTTCTTGTGATCCGTGCTGTTGTGTGCTGCCGGCACCAGCTGCTTCATCCTTGCATCCTCATGTCGCTCTCACTGCTAATAGTCTTACTACTACGAATAGTTGAAGCAGTTTGAATTAACCGCTCATGTGTGCAGCCCCATTGTGGCTTTAGATTTATTTCCTGGCTGAAGTTGAGCCGGGGCTGGGGCGAGGGCTGGGCTGGGCTTGCTTGCAGTGCTGGGTCCCTGCCTGTGGCTGGTGCTGGTGCTGCGAGGACCCGTCTATTTTTGTGTGCAATAGAAATACCACTTTGTTCATCATGCGGGGAGTGTCAGCCGTGACTGACAGGCATTTTGCTCGTCATTAATAGCGCTACTTAATCTCAAAACAAGACTTTTCCTGTGATGTATCTGTAAAACAAAGCAAAACAAAACAAGCTTTCTTCCTTCACGCGCCACCCTCTCCCAAACAAACAAACAAAATCCCGATTCCTCCTTTTCTCTGATGAACAATGACTCATTCAGCTCGTTTGGGGGTTTTAAACTGGTTTCATTCTTTAATCTTTCATTTTGGCCTCTGGTTCCTCTGGCTGCCGCGTTGCAGGTGGAGCTGCAGCGATGCTGCTGGTGGAGATTGCCCAACTCCAACCAGCGCCGGCGTTCGATGCTTTATGACTCTGCCAAAGCTCTTCAGTGTTTGGGCTGAAATTTTCCAAGCCAGGTGCCTGCCCCAGGGGGAAATCTGTTTGGAGAAGCTGCAGCAAAAACTGCCGCTGCCCTGGCTGATGGATGTTGAGAGGAGGGTTTGCACATTGTGAGCCCAGAGAATTGCTGTGGGTGTAGAGAAAACGCGATGTGCTGGACCCCGGCTTCCTGTGTCCTTGTCTCAGGGGTTCTTTCGTCTTTTGCTGAGCTTTAGGAATTTCTGTGGGTTTTGAGACCTTCCCTCCTAAATGTGGTTAAATGATCCAGCAGGCTCAGGTGGATGGTTTGGAGCTGGTGCATTCAGCAAGTGCTTTACCCTGGTCCTGAACATGGATTGGAGCAATCCCAAGCACAAGCACAGGCTTGGGGGAGATGGGATGCAGCAGCCCTGAGGAGAAGGACTTTTGGGGGTGTTGGGTGAGGAGAAGCTCCCCATGACCCGGCTTCAGTGTGCACTTGAGTCCAGAACCCCCCCCGTGTGCTGGGCTGCACCCCTAGAGCACGAGCAGCAGCTCAGGGAGGGGATCCTGCCCCTCTGCTGTGCTCTGGGGAGACCCCCCCTGCAGCCCTGATCCAGCTCTGGGGCAGCAGCACAAGAGGGACGTGGAGCTGCTGGAGCGAGTGCAGAGGAGGCCATGGAGATGCTGCGAGGGCTGGAGCAGCTCTGCTCTGGAGCCAGGCTGAGAGAGCTGGGCTGGGGCAGCCTGGACAAGAGAAGGCTCCTGAAGGGGAGACCATATAACAATCTTCTAATACCTAAAGGGTGCTTACAAGAAAGCTGGAGAGGGGCTTGGGACAAGGGGGGAATGGCTTTAACTTGCCAGAGGGGAGACTGAGATGAGATCTGTGATTCTGTGATTCTGTTCTTGTTGGCAGTACTCAGCTGAGCCTCAAGAGGAAGAGGCAGTTGGGGTGTCATACAGTCAGGCTGAGGGGTGAGCAGCGCATCCCTTCTTGATGTCCCCACATTGCCCAAAGCCAGGTATGAAGGAAAGCACAAATATGGGAGGGAAAAACAGTTAAAAAACCCCTGTTTCTAGAAAATATTCTATTCATTTTTATTATTAAAAAAATAAATTAATTATGATGCAGAAACGTTGCAGAATCAATGACCTGATGACCAGCGGCAGACCAGGTCAATCTTTTTTTCTTCTTTACTTTTATCTTAGTAAATTCCACTGTGGGCTGAGGAGTTGAGGGTCCCGTGGAAGAGCTGGTTTGTGTTCCAGCATCCCAGTGTCTCAGCTGTGTCAGAGCATGGGGCAGGCTGGCAGCACATCCCAGAGGGTGGATTCCACCCAAATTCTGTCATTTTCTGAGATCTGATTTCGCAGTGGTGTTATTTTTCAGTGTGGTTTTCATGTAAACCCTGCATAGGGTTAGGTTCCCAGTATGGACTTTAAACCTGGATGGTTTTGATGGTGCCGTTTGTTGCTGCTTGGTGACCATGGTTGGACTTGCCATCAGGCTCCTCAGGATTTATGAGCCTGTCAGTTGGTGCATCCCCTTGTTTATGTGCTGATTTCCAGATTCTTTCCCATTCTTCCATTCAACCTCATGTCCTAATTCTGATGCTTTATTAATCTCTCTAATTATGTTGAGTTCAAGTTGTTGGAAACCCACTTATCTTGGTATAGGAAGTACTTACTGTACTAATCAAACGATCCAAGGTGGCTTCTTCTCTCAAGTCCTTAATATGTGCTATACATATTCCTCGTCATATATACTGCACTTTGTAACAATGCACTTTTCCTCTATGTTCCTGAAGAAACACCGAGACACATTAATTCTCTTGGTTTTGTGTATACACCTATAATTCGTCCTGGACTGTGGTGTTCTCTTGCACGGCTGCATGGAACTCCATCCATCTCCAAAATCACAGCAATGGTCTCTCTGTGGGGTCTGCAAGAGGCTGTGGGGAAACAGTTGCTTAGAACGCAAAATAAGTTTCTTAAAGATTTCAAACATAGGAATATTTGAGATACCATATTGAATATTTGAATAATAGAATTAAAAACATAACAAAGCTTCCTTAAAGATTTCAATATTTTATTTAAATGAGCTTAAAAGCTGATTTAAAGTTTCCTAAAGGAAAGACAGCCAAAGTGTGGGAGCAGACCCTGGGAGGGCTCTTGGTTTGGGTGGAAAGCATCTCTTTTGAGATCAACATTTTGTTTCTTTCTGGGAAAACAAGAACATGGAGGTGCTGGGTCTTGCTGTGTGTGTATTTCTGAGCTAACACTGAGGGTGAAGGTTTGCTCCATCTCTGCAGGATCAGAACTGTGTTTCATAGAACCATAGAATCACAGAGTGGTTTGTGTCGGAAGGGACCTTAAAGTTCCAACCCCTGCCACGGGTAGGGGCACCTTCCGCTGGAGCAGCTTGCTCCAAGCCCCTGTGTCCAACCTGGCCTTGAACACTGCCAGGGATGGGGCAGCCACAGCTTCTCTGGGCACCCTGGGCCAGCGCCTCAGCACCCACACAGGGAAGAGCTTCTGCCTTGTATTCAACCTAAATCTCCTCTGTTTAAGTTTAAACCCATTCCCCCTTGTCTCTTCCTGCCCTTATAAAAAGTCCTTCTCCATATTTCTTGTTTCCTGTCTGTATTTATTGGATTTCCATGAGCATTTCCCTTGCTGGGTCATACGAGCAGCAAAAACTCATTAAGGTGGTGCTGGGGTTTTCCCCCAGGTTTTGTGTCCCCTGCGTGCTCCAGGTCCATGGTGAACACTGGGCAGGAGGAAGATCAAAAACCTGCAGGAACTGAGTTTCTGAGCCAAACTGGAGGTTCAGAGTTGGGGATTTGGCTCTGGTTAGAGCTGTACTTCAGATAAAGCAGTTGAGCCGGTGAAAGGAAGGTGGCACGGGGAAGTGCTGAGCTTAATTCTAGGTCTGACAAACCCTGGTGGTGGAGAAGCAGGATCTATACAGTTTAGTTAGAGGAGGCCAGAAGTACTCAAGAAGCAACATCTCAGTGCTGAGACAGGGGAAACAGTACCTGTCACAGTGACCTTCTATGGGAAGAGAAATGTAGAAATTAGAGGCATTTAGGACCGCTGATGAAAGAACCCAACAGTTTTTGCTGATGCCTTTGAAGTCTCTTCGCATCCAGAGCCGTGCGATGCCGTTAGTGACCCCAGGGAAGTGGTGGGACCATTGGCTCTCCAGCCTCTGAAAGCGCTCTGCTTTTTCAAAGGGGAGAGGTTGGCTCATAGGGATGATGAGCATCCTTCTGCCTTTGCATACTGACACTAGTGACTTTATTTAGACAACAACTATCGGAATAAAGGCCAGGTACCAATTTTTGTTCTTCCCTTGTACTGTTTATGCTCCTCCATCTGTGGAAAATGGTGGTTTGTCCATTGGGTGATTTGGGAGTGAGAGTTCTCCCAGCTGGACTGGTCCTTGCAGCATCGGGCATGTACCAGATAACAGCCCCTATCCTGAGCTTAAGTGTGTCACGCCAATAATAGCATTAAGGTTTCAAACTGAATGAGGGATCCTTTTTTGTGTGTGTGTGATGGTTAATGATTAATTAGGTCAAATTCTCTGAAATTAGACTGCTAGAGAAGGAATGGGCCAACAATTCACATTTTGACAAAACCATGGGACAGAAACCGATGGGGCTGGTTCTACCTCGTTCCCCTGCATGCTCTATCCCATGCCCCAAACTCAAACTCACTTTTCCCCAGAAGAGGTTCACTTTTAAAATTGTATCCATTAATATCCCAATTTCCTTCCCCCCCTTTCAAATCTTGCATTAAACCCCTGTAGATTCTGCTTTAAGTAGGCAATTAAGCTAACAACATAATTATATCCCTTAATGCTCATTTTAACCGGTTTAGAGAAGAAACAAAAGGGGAAAGCAGCTTCAAATAGATGGGAATAAAAGCTCTGTTGTAAAGATATTTTTGATGCTCGCCATAATTTGTGTGAAGTGCAGAGTTTGGCCATTAGTGGCTGCAGGGGAGCCAGGAGGTCACGGTTAAGACCCTTACAGGCACTGTGGGGTTTTGCCTCCTGGATGTCCTTTATCTGAACCCTCTCCCAGCTGCAAATGTTGGGAAATCCTTGGAGACTGGAGAGAATGTCCACTTCACACTGCAGTGGGGTGGCTGCATAGCTGTGGCATGGTAGGTTTGGGCTTTTTTATTACCTAGGCAATTATTCACCAGAGACCAATACGCTGAGCCTGCGAGCTGCTGCCTTGCCATATGCATGAGTGAAAAATAGAGCACTGCAAAGTACCAGTGATGGGGAATTACTGCAGTAAATCTGTGCTGATGTGGTGAAGCCCCATCGCTGCCATGTGGAGGCAGAGCCAAAGGGGAGCTGTGCCCTCGTGGTAGGGAGCAGAATAACTGCTGTGGTTTCCTGCAGAGCACACAGCGTCCACAAAAATCTGTTTGCGAGGCACAAAGTTTTGTGAAGACCCTGCAAGCTCTGTGCCACGAAGCTGCTCTGGCATCTTGCTGGGGAACCCAAGGGCTTGGCTGCAGCCTGACTTGCTGAGGTTTGCTGGTGACTCTGGAAGACCGATGTTGCAGTACAGGCACAAGTCACTGCAGATGTGGCTCTCCTTTGCAGAAGTGTGTGTTCATCTTCCCTTTCCTTTGCCTGTTCCCAATGGACACATCTTGGACCTGTCTCAGTGTGATCATACAGATTTAGTGAGGAACTCCAGTGTGATCGTCTTTTCTGGATCATTCAGGTGGACATAAGACTATATTTGTCTTTCTTAAGAAAAAATGCTGGGGACAACCTGAGCTAAAGCGGTTGGAATCCTTCAGCAGCAGCATGTGCTAGCTTGGAACTGGATGAGCTTTAAGGTTCCTTCTAACCCAAACCATTCTATGATTCAGGAACATCCTGTGGCCTCCTTTGTATTTAGGACAATGTGGAGGCGAAGTGCACCAAAGTAGAGGTCCCTCACCCTGGATGGATTTTAGAGATTCAAGTACTGTCCCCAGCATTCATTGGGCTTTTTACAGATGCCCTGAATTGTCACAGCTTCCCATATTTCTAACCCCACTCTTGGAGTGTTTTGTACGGAAAACAATTCTTGGGCTGAGGAAATTTTCCAGATGATCAGTAGAATAATTTATTGGAGTTAAAGTGCTTCAAACCAGTCCCCAAATTTGTGGTATACCATGTTCCTTGGGTGCAAACCAGTTCATAGAGAAAATACCCATGGCTGCTGCTGCAGTTACATGATCTGAGTGGAAAACAATGCACTTAGGGTAAATAACTGTCAGTGGGGCTGCCACAGCATAAAGGGTAGGTGAGCATCAGTTTACTTTCTTTCACGGAAGAGCTTGTGGAACCTGGCACTCAGGAGCTATTCCCAGCCCAGCATCTTCCGCAGCTGGTACTCAAGGGGCACTGGAGCAGGCTGGTGGCTGGAGGGTTTCTGATGACCCATCTGGAGGATGAAACAGCCCTGGGCCTCATGTTTTTGTCATGCGGATCCATTTCAGTGGGTTTATTGCTCCTTTCTCAGCTCAGAGGCAGACCCAGCCCTGTCTGGCTCTGGCAGCAGCAGCCTATATTGCAGGTAAATCTGAACTTCATTTGGGAATTAGGCTTTAACCCTTGGGCTCGAGGGTTTCTCTCTAGTTCTTAGACATGACCCAGGGCTACGTCTGAGTTTTGGAGGTGATGAGACGTGAGGGCTTCACTTGCACAAGACTGCAGCAGCTGCTGGTAAAGGATTGATGATGGCACCTGCAAAATTCAACCCCGAAATGGATCTTGTAAGAACATTTGGACCTTTTTCCCATCCCAGTGGAGGTTCTCCCGCGCTGCTCCAACCAATGTGTCTGGTGGCAGAGCTGAGCAAATAAGAGATTTCTTTCTTAAAGCTCATGACAGATTGAAAAATTCTTTTTCATGTTGAGCCAAAAGCAAACTATATTGATCTTAATTTTTCTTGTTGGCCAGAAAATCTGTCTGAGTTTTGTAGTTTCGAGTTGAGCAGAATCTGGGGCTTCCAAGAGCTTCATTTAGCTTTTGAACACATTTTGCAGTTCTTGCTTTAAAAAAAATAAATAGGATCTATTTTGCCTGTATGAGTAAGAAAATTTTGAATGTCAGATTGTGTCACTTCCACTTTTTGCATATGAGTGTCATATTCTATTGTGCAGACACTAATTGTGCGGTGGTTGGTCTCACTATAGCTATGCTTTTGGCTGAAAATCGTTTCCCTGCAGCTCCATGCCCTCATTTGTTTCAGTTCCATGAGCCATAGAGTTGAAGGTCACACAGGTCGGGTCTTGATGGTGTTCGACCCATGCAAACTACTTGAAAAACAGTTTCTTCCCAGCTGATGGTTTGGAGATGTTGACTGGGGAGTGACAATAATGAAGGCTGATGACCTGGCTGTGTGCACTTGCAGCCTAGAAATCAACCATGTGCTGGGCTGCGTCAAAAGGAGCGTGACCAGCAGGGCGAAGGAGGTGATCCTGCCCCTCTACTCTGCTCTCCTGAGACCTCACTTGGAGCATTGTGTGCAGTTCTGGTGTCCTCAACATAAGAAGGACATGGAACTGTTGGAACAAGTCCAGAGGAGGCCACAAGGATGATCAGGGGCTGGAGCACCTCCTGTATGAAGATAGGCTGAGAAAGTTGGGGCTGTTCAGCCTGGAGAAGAGAAGCTGCGTGGAGACCTCAGAGCAGCTTCCAGTGTCTGAAGGCTACAAGGATGCTGGAGAGGGGCTCTTCATCAGGGACTGTAGTGATAGGACAAGGGGTGATGGGTTGAAACTGAAACAGGGGAGGTAAATGAAGATATAAAGCAGAAGCTCTTCCCTGTGAGGGTGCTGAGGCGCTGGCCCAGGGTGCCCAGAGAAGCTGTGGCTGCCCCATCCCTGGCAGTGTTCAAGGCCAGGTTGGACACAGGGGCTTGGAGCAAGCTGCTCCAGTGGAAGGGGTCCCTGCCTGTGGCAGGGGTTGGAGCTGGAGAAGCTTTAAGGTCCCTTCCAACACAAACCAGGCTGGGATTCTATGGTACCTGGAGACATCCTGCTCTTCCCAAAGCTGTGCCTAGTTTGAGGAGTTCTGGTGGAGGGCTGTGGGCTCCCCTTTGCCCTTGGGCAGTATTTGGGCAGTATGACCTCAAGGAGGGAAGTGGTGTTTCAGCAGGACCAGGGGCCCTGCAGGAGCCTTGACAGGTTGAGATGTACCCAAGAAAAGTTGTTTTTTCTCTCCCCTTATTTCCCAAGCAGCCCTTGGGAAGGCGGCAAAGCCGCCCGCCCTCGCTGGGAGCAGCCAGGCCTTTGGGGTTCTTTTGGTCTTTAATTTGGTCTTTATTTGGGCTTTTTTCTTTTCCTTTTTTCTGTTTTTATTCATTTTAATCATGGAGGTTGTTTGTTTGTTTATTGATTTCTCTCGGCCCGGGGAGTGGATCTGGGGATATTTATAGGATTCGTGGTCGGCTGATGGGAGGCATTTTGCAAGCAGAACTTCCAGGATTTCTACTTTAAGCCTGTTTTTTCTCCAGCTTCCTTCATTTCCCCTTTCCTTCTTTCTTCTCGTTTTTTCTCTTTTTACTATTTTTTCTTGCTTTTTTCCTTTTTTTTTCCATTTTTGAGGCAGACTGAGCCATTTCTGAATTTTCTCCCTGTAATTACTGCTCTTTTTTTAAGTTTGAAAAAATCACCCGCCTTTGGGAGCTTCCCCCAGCCTTCCTTTTAGATCAGTGTGGTTTGACTTTTAAATTTTTTGCCTTTCCTAAGTAAAATTACCACCATTTCGCACTAGTAAAAGAAGCCAAACTGGGGGAGAAGGAAGGTGACATCCTGGAGTTAACGTCCCAATGGTAAATGGTTTAGTTTCAACCTCATTTTAAATGCCTCAAGGGATTTTGTTTATAAGGATAAAACTTACAGTTTCCAAATGGACAGCCTTCCTCTCTGGTGTCAGCCTTGAGGGGACTCTTGGCAAATCCTGGACCTTCTTATAGTCCCGTTCCTAACACCACCTCACTGCAATAGTTATCAAATTGGGTGTTTCTTATTTCTACATAATAAGTTTTGGCCTTGGATTGTCTTGTATTTGATGAGGATGCCGCGAGGGCTGGAGCAGCTCTGCTCTGGAGCCAGGCTGAGAGAGCTGGGCTGGGGCAGCCTGGAGAAGAGAAGGCTCCTGAAGGGGAGACCTGAGAGCAGCTCCAGTGCCTAAAGGGGCTGCAGGGAACCTGGAGAGGGGCTTGGGACAAGGGCCTGTAGGGACAGGCCAAGGGGAATGGCTTTAACCTGCCAGAGGGGAGACTGAGCTGAGCTCTTAGGCAGAAGCTCTTCCCTGTGAGGGTGCTGAGGCGCTGGCCCAGGGTGCCCAGAGAAGCTGTGGCTGCCCCATCCCTGGCAGTGTTCAGGGCCAGGTTGGACACAGGGGCTTGGAGCAAGCTGCTCCAGTGGAAGGTGTCCCTGCCTGTGGCAGGGGTTGGAGCTGGGTGAGCTTTAAGGTCCCTTCCAACACAAACCAGACTGGGAGTCCATGATTCTGTTCTGAGCCCTTACCATCAGCACCTCCGCACCGGGACTGCACATCTCTCACCACTGCGCACGCCTGCTCTCACCGCCATTGCACAGAGACTTATTTTGAGATATATTAAACTGTTCCCATTGAACTTCTGCTGAGTTCTTCCACGTGGGGTGGAGATAACATGGTTTTTTATGTTGCCTCCCATCAGCAGAGCTGTGGTGAGAGCCCATCCTCTATTGTTCATCTTCAGCTCAACTTTCTGATCTTTCCCTCTGTGTCGTATCAGCCTCCAGCAGGGAAAGGCCGGAGCTCTGCAGGTGGATAGATGTTCCTGGTGATTCCTACCAGGGGGTTGCCCATGGGAAGCTCTGGGTGGCCCATCAGACGTGGTGTTTCAAAGCAGAGCCCGTGCGATGTGCCTGCTCCCACACTCCCAACAGAACGTGTGGAACGGCACTTCTGTAGGAAACGTGTGGGATTCCGTGCATAAATAAGTCCTATTTTCATTCTTTCTCCATGTGCACTCGTAGCTCGTTACATATGTTGTTTTATCAACTTGGAAAAGTGCCTGCAGTGGGATTTTTTGTGTTAAATTTGATTTCCTGAGATTTTCCTGTGAAATTGGAAACCTGGGAAAACGGGTGGATTTCTGCAGCGCTCCCGCCGGCTCCTTCTCCTCCATTTGTATCCCCCCAAGTCAAAAATAATAACCCCTCCTCCCCCCAAGGGTTCATTCCCTATACATTTATTCTTTAAAAATATTTCCAGCTGTTTCTTTTGCTGGGAAGCTCATAGCCATCTGTAAACATGCGATTGTGCAGAGAATGCTGTTGTTTTGCCCAGTCACTCTTATTTTCCAGCTTTTATAATAGGAGGGTTCAGAAGGAATCAGTAATGCCTTTTCTCCTCTTCACCCTCCGTCTGATTATTTTTCTCATAAAGGACAGAGTGAGGAGCGAGCTGAGCAACAGGAGATGGAAAAAACATTTTGATTGCTTTTCAGTTGCTTATAATCAAGGGGTAACTCTTTAAATCCAGGCCAGTTTGCTGCATTGATTTAATTCACGGTTTTAATTTCATGATTGTTTTGGGGAGAAAAAAAAGGTTTGTGAGGTTGAGGCCTTTTAATGCTTGTTTGAACATTGGTGGTTTTAGGTTAGAATTTGTTTCATGTTCCTTTCCTTGGTGTACGTCTGCTCTCGTGTGCTGCTTGAATTTCTCTGCTCTGCCACAAGAGGAAAATTGAAATTCAATGCACAGATTCTGCCAATTCTTTCAGCAAGTTCATAAAATTACTCGTATGAATATTCCCTTGACTCAGAGGCTGCTGCTTACAGCCCTTAAACACGTCTGCGACTGCCTGAAGTATCGGGAGCCAAAGTGAATGGCTGGAGACATGAAGACCTGGAGTCCTTCAAGGCAATTTTTTTCCCATTCCAAAAGGGAAAAGCTCTGCCGTGGCTTAGCACCCGTCCCGGCTGGGGACTCTGTGGTGGGATTGTCCCTGCCTGGTGGATTTTGGTGTTTGCGCACTCTCCTGGGGAGCAAACCCCGTGTGAGCCTTGTCCAGCAGGAATTCGACCTTTTCAGTTTGAGAGATTTTAGAAGAACATGTAATTCTGAGTTCCTGAGATGACGCAGATGCAGGCAACACCCCAATGTTATTAATGTGACAAAATGGGAAGATCATAGAATCACAGAATCACAGAGTTTGGGTTGGAAGGGCCCTTAAAGCTCCTCCAGCTCCAACCCCTGCCACGGGCAGGGACCCCTTCCACTGGAGCAGCTTGCTCCAAGCCCCTGTGTCCAACCTGGCCTTGAACACTGCCAGGGATGGGGCAGCCACAGCTTCTCTGGGCACCCTGGGCCAGCGCCTCAGCACCCTCACAGGGAAGAGCTTCTGCCTAAGAGCTCAGCTCAGTCTCCCCTCTGGCAGGTTAAAGCCATTCCCCTTGGCCTGTCCCTACAGGCCCTCTTCAAAAGTCCTTCTCCAAGGGATAAGATAGAAAACAGTAGGCAAGAAGTAAATGCAATGCAACTGAATAATTTCTGGACTTGTATAATGATTTTACTATTACTGGTATTCGCCTGCTTACCTGTGTGCTGCAACTTTGTCTGCCCCAGATAAGAGTTTGGGGTAAGTCTGAGGAAACCCAGTCCCACCGTTTGCAAAACCAAGCAACAAAAAAAAGAAGTTAAAGGAAAATAATTCTCCTGCCAATACGAAGAGAATTGAAATCAGGATAAAGAGGGGCACTGGGTGAAGTCGGGAGTGGAATGACAAGAGCAGAGGGATCATTCCCGCCTTAGTTTTCCAGTGTAATCCTGTGCTCACGCCTGACCTTTGCGTGGGGCTGATGAACCTGCAGCATATTTCATCATTAGTGTTTGTTCCTGATTAGTATTTGGGAAGCAGCACTGGCATCGCGGTGGCTGGGAGCCTGTGGGAAGGCGTGTGGTGAGAAACACCATCAGTGGTTAGTTATCCCCCATCCCACAGGGATGGGCACTGGGGACACTCTGCACCTCCATGGTGGGATTGGAGGACACCCCCAGGATGGCTGGACAGGCACAAGAGCATCTCCTCTGCTGACTGAAAGCTGCCTTGTGGTGGAAGGTGTCCCTGCCCTGGCAAGGAGGTGGAACTGGATGAGCTTTAAGGTCCCTTCCAACGCAAACCAGGCTGGGATTCTGTGGAAGCCTGTTTTTTTGAAAGCTTGGTATAAGTGATGTGTATAAGCAGGAGTAAGGAGCACCCTCTCCTCAGGCTGGAGGCTTCCCTGTAGTGGGTGTTAGAGCCCAAATGAGGTCATTGGTCTTCCCACCATAGGTCTTTCAGTTCTACCATGTCCCTGTGCTGTGGCAGTGGAGGTATTGAGCATCACCTGCATGTATCCCTGGCAGGTCTGGTTTATTTCCATCCTCAGTGCTGCTGCCACACCTCTCACCTGCTGCAAAGCTTGTCCCTGGCTTGGCCGGAGCCACATGCGCCTCTGTGCCGCGATGGGAGTTGCTGCCCTTTTGTTCTGATGACCTCAAGTCAAAACCTTCCCGCTGTTCTCATCTCAGAGGGTTTAGAAAGCTCAGATGTTTGGGTTTTACTGTTGGCTTTTCCCCATGCCTCAGACAAAGCCCTGACCTCAGCCCATCCACACTCTACTTCTCCCTGCAGCAAAGCTGCAGCTGAGTAAAAGGATGAAATTCCTGTGGATGCTCACAGATCAGTTTGACCCTGCAGTGTTTCCAGGCTGCTGCCAGCATCCCGGATCTGAGTCTTGGTGATGTTGTCCCACAGTCAGCAAGGGGGCAGTTTGCAGACCCCGTGGTGGGCATGGGGGGATGCTGGACCCTTGCTTCTGAGACGGCTCTGCTGCAGGACTGGAGGAGATGCCTTCGGTCGAGCTCAGATTTCTCAGCTATCTTTCTTTAATGGTTATTATAATTCTGGTTGTTTCTTGAGGGGAAGCTGCAGCTGAGGAAATAGGCAGCACGTTCCTCCGGCCCAAGGAACTAACTTGTTCCCTGTTGGAAAACTCATCCCTTTGGAGGCTGCACTTAAGGATCTTCAAAGGATGAGGACAGGACAAGGCACAGCAGTGTAAAGCATCATCACATTTTCCATTGTGTGGAGAATGCCCTGGCCCTGGGAAGTGCCTGGGCACGGGCCCTGCTCTGCTCACCCATTGGCTCAGCATTGCTCTTGCTTCTGATAAACCTGGAGAGACATCACTGAGCTTGGTGGGAGATGAGTACACCATAAGGGTGATATGGGGCTCTACAGTGCCATGCTGGGCGTTTGGGTTTGCTTAGCATCCACTGGATTGGCAGGAGGAAGCTAAAGTGTCCCCCTCACAAAAAAGGGGCGTGAGCATATTTATGGGTCCTTTAGCCCTGCAGATGTTTCAGTGTGATGGGGAGCTTCTTTTCTTTCTTTCTGCTATTAAATGAGAATTAAATAGGAAACTGCCAATGTCTTTGCTTTGTTTAGTAAAAAAAATTGAGCATTTTCTGTGGCTCTGATGTTAATCTCAACAGACAGCTCAGGTGGGCCTGCAGTTATTTTTATGGCACGTTCCTTTGGGAGACCTGTTTCCAGTTGCTTCTCCTGCTGCCAACTATTAATTATTTGAGTGAATTTTGCACGCTGGGTGCTGCTGGCTCCTTCCTGACCTGCGCCTGGGGTTTGGGTTTCGCTGACAATTACTCAGCTGTCTTTGGGAGGGCGTTTGGGAGAAGTAGGTTGTGAGGTTTGTTTTGGTTGTCTTCGTTTCCCCTCAGGTAAAACAAACAACTTGGCCCTTTTACAAAGCACCCACAAAGGTAAGATGACTTTGCTGCTCTGGAGAGGAGCTGCGGCTGCTGCTCCTCCTGCAAACCCCGGGTGAAATTAAAACACAGGATCACTGAATCAGCCGGGTTGGAAAAGCCCTTTCAGCTCATCCAGTCCAACCCTTACCCCAGCCCTGCCAAGGCCACCACTAACCCATGGCACTGAGGCCTCGTCTCCACGGGGTGTGAACCCTTGAAGGGACGGTGCCTGCAGCCCTGCCCTGGGCAGCCTGTGCCAATGCCTGAGCACCCTCTGGGGTAGGAATTGTTCCTCAGCTCCATCTAAACCTGCCCTGGTGCAGCTTGAGGCCGGTTCCTCTTGTCCCATCCCTTGTTCCTTGGGAGCAGAGCCCAGCCCCTCCTGGCTCCATCCTCCTGTCAGGCAGTTGTAGGGAGTGATCAGGTTCCCCCTGAGCCTTCTCTTCTCCAGACTGAACCCCCCAGAATTAGGGTTGTTTAGAGCACACTTCGAGACATCTTCCCTTGGCAGATGAAGTTCAGACCCCAGTCACAGGGGGGTGGCTCTGTACAAATCACAGAATCACAGAACATTAGGAATTGGAAGGGACCTCAAAAGATCATCTAGTCCAATCCCCCTGCCAGAGCAGGAACACCTAGATAAGGTTACACAGGGATGTGTCCAGGCGGGTTTTGAATGTCTCCAGAGAAGGAGACTCCACAACCCCCCTGGGCAGCCTGTTCCAGTGTTCTGTCACCCTCACTGAGAAGAAGTTTCTTCTCAAGTTTAAGTGGAACCTCTTGTGTTCCAGTTTATACCCATTACCCCTTGTCCTATCATTGTTTGCCATTGAGAAGAGCCTGGCTCCATCCTCGTGACACTCCCCCTTTATATATTTATATACACTAATAAGGTCACCCCTCAGTCTCCTCTTCTCCAAACTACAGAGACCCAGCTCCCTCAGCCTTTCCTCATAAGGGAGATGCTCCACTCCCTTCATCATCTTAGTTGCCCTGCGCTGGACTCTCTCCAGCAGGTCCCTGTCCTTCTTGAACTGAGGGGCCCAGAACTGGACACAATATTCCAGATGCGGTCTCACCAGGGCAGAGTAGAGAGGAAGGAGAACCTCTCTTGACCTAAATAAGTAAATGCATTTAAATTTAAAGCCTTTTTCCCCCTGGGGAGGGCTTTGGTGGTGGATGGGGGGTTCCTGGCACCCCTGTCCCATGCTGAGCCTCATGCCCATGGGAGCAGATCTGAGCGTGGTGTATGTAGATGCAAATCCAAGTGGTTTGAACGATTGTTTCTAATCATCATTGAAGTGATCAGACAGAAAGCCCACGCTTAAATCTTCCCAAATCTCATTTAACATTTTTATGGGTTTCAGTTATTTTTGTGTTTTGCAGTAGCTGTTAAAATGTTGGGGGTTTCTCCCAATATCGTGTAGCCCTTTCTATAAACATAGGTTTCTCGGGTCAGTTGTACATCTGCTTCCCTCCTCATTTTTGTCACTTTATCCTGTTAGGAGATGTTGACTGAGACATTCCTTATTTATCACATGATTTACTTTTCGCTTACAACTTGAGGAGCATATGGCCAGAAACCACATTCTGCTTCGTGCTTTTTAAAGATATTTATTAGCGTTAGTTAAACAAAACTATCTAAAACATACCCAACCCGTACAAAAGCAGCTTTAGGGAATCATATTTGGAATTGTAAATTATTTTATGTGAGAGATTGTATGGAGGATTATGCAGCCTATGTTGCAGAGCCCCGGTTCTGGCAGGCAGATGCAGACCCTGCCCCTCTGCTTTTAATTATAAATGAAGAAGTCACTGAATTAAATTGCTTGGGTAAACCAGTGCACGGGAGAGTTCTCTTTGCTGAAGAGGCTACTTCGTCGAAAGCTGCTCTGACCCATCTGGGCACGTTCTGGTTGCTGATGGCTAAATGGAGGTTTCCAGCAATTCGCTGCTTTGACTTGCTTACAATATTTATGGTTCTTAAATACCACTGCTTAGAATTTCATAGAATCACAGAGTCCCAGCCTGGTTTGCGTTGAGAGGAACCTTAAAGCTCCTCCAGCTCCAACCCCTGCCACGGGCAGGGACCCCTTCCACTGGAGCAGCTTGCTCCAAGCCCCTGTGTCCAACCTGGCCTTGAACACTGCCAGGGATGGGGCAGCCACAGCTTCTCTGGGCACCCTGGGCCAGCGCCTCAGCACCCTCACAGGGAAGAGCTTCTGCCTAAGAGCTCATCTCAGTCTCCCCTCTGGCAGGTTAAAGCCATTCCCCTTGGCCTGTCCCTACAGGCCCTTGTCCCGTCCCTACAGGCCCTTGTCCCAAGCCCCTCTCCAGGTTTCCTGCAGCCCCTTCAGGCACTGGAGCTGCTCTAAGGTCTCCCCTTCAGGAGCCTTCTCTTCTCCAGGCTGGACCAGCCCAGCTCTCTCAGCTTGTCACAATGCCATTATGAAAACTAAGAAATAAGACAGGAAGGAGAGATCAGGCTGGGCAGAAACACAGAGTGGGGAAGGTAAGCAAAAAAAAGAAGTAAATTATAAATTTGCCTATTGGCCCCATTCGGTGCTGTGCAGTTGGTCGGTGCTGGTCAGGAACCGCAGAGGCATCAGTCACCACATCATTTATTTCCAGCAATTCATTCATTCAACTCCAAATACAACTATGAAAAGGAACACAAAATGAATTACATGCATGATCCTTCACGGAGTGATTCTTGGGTTGGGTTGGGCGGTAAATCACACCAGAGGCCCCAGCTAACACGTGTGTCTAGCCAGGAGTAAAATATGGCAACAAGACATTGAGATGCTTCATATTTTGGGAATATGATCCAGGCACGACGTGTTCCCAAAATGTATTTATATGTAAGGGAATTCTTGTAGATGGAGGATGAATGACTTTACAATCGCAGACACCTTTGCAAAGTTGAGGTAGGCTCCATGCTTCCCAAACTGAAATACTGGGTATTTTTGGTAATAATTTAGGTTTAATATTAATTTAGGTTTAATAATAATTTAAGTTTAATAGTAATTTAGGTCTAATAATAAATTAGGTCTAATAATACTTTAGGTTGAATATTTTAGGTGCTAATTTTTGGTAATATTTAGGTACCACTTGGTGGTGTGGCTGCAGTGGTCCTAGAGATGATGTGAAGGCAACGTGGAGATTGTGCCTTTAGCTTTGCCCTTGTATTTTGTGGCTTTCAGGAGCTTTCATCCAGGCGACCTGCGTATTCCATGGGTGATTTTCATGTGGAATTATAACTTCAGGAGCCTGGGCAGTTTTCCTGCCATTGGGGAGCAGGGTTTGCAGGGTGACCTGGGAGGTTAGGTTGTGCAGGAAGCTCTTTGAAAGGACGGGAATTGCTGCATCCCCCATCTCTAGGGGTTTGGGATAACACCGATGCCCTGTGAGGTTTCTGCCCCGGCTCCATGTTAAATCTCCATTTTCCTACTTTATTTTTTTTCCCCTTTTTTTTGGTACACCCAGATCTAACCTTCTAGAAAATGCCCTGAAGGTTTGAGCAATCTCCCAGTTGCAGGAACCCATAAAGCTCCTTTTTGAGGGTTTTTTTTTTCCATTGTGTAACCATGACAAATCATTAATTTTTGATTGATTGCTTTGAATTATGGGTGCTCTGACATCCTTTCTGTAGCTGAACAGCTGTATAACAAATGAACATATCAGTGCTCACAAAAGATTGGAGATCTAACAGAAGCAATTACATTGTCAGCTCCTCCCTTCTGGCTTTTCCCAGGCAATGGAGGGAGGAAATTTTTGAGCAGAAATTCCTCAAGTGGCTAACAATAATAATAATCATCATCAAAAAATTCCTTTCTGTAATTGAATTAGATTTTTATCTCTTCATTTCCAGTGGATTTCTCCAGCCTGCAGCAGCCAGGATGAGTCTCAGCTTTGTGCAACTTGGGAGAATCTCTTTGAACAAAATTTCTTTGGAAGAACTCAAAAAAGGGAAAAATGAAATTGCAATTTTTGGTTGCTATTCCTTTAAGATTCCCAAATTGCAGCAGTGCACTAACTGTGACCTCCATAACTTTTAAATTAAGAATTTATGCTGGCTTGAAATTTATGAAATATTTCAACATGAAAGAAAGCCTTTTTCCCTCAGGAAAATTGAGCAATAAATCACAGCGCTCTCGATTTACTGCCCTAGAGCCAGGCAAAGAGAGGAGGTTTTCATTCCTCCCCCCTTCATTCTGAAAAAAAAAAAATAGGAAAAAAAAAATGTAATCATCTCAGACAGCTTCGCTGCTGTCCTCCCACTCTCCAGAATTTTTAATTTCAGCTGTTTCTGCTTGGATTTATTTCCAATATTCCTGCTCGGCTTTTCAATTTCCTCAGTTATTAAATTTTAATTCAGTGCATTAGCATTTAAATTAAAAAAGGGTTTATTTTATCGAAATCGTTGGCTGGCCCCCATCCTGCTGCACATGAATTGCCTGGTTCTGCCATTTGCACAAAATGTGAAACGCAGCTCATATCTTTTAACTTGTATTTGCACAATTTCAGAAATAAAAATTCTGGGTTTTGGAATAATATTGGCTTTCCAAGGAAGCCTCCCAGTGCAGAGCCGGGGGAAGGAGGAGGAAAGGAGGAGCCCCTGGTTGCTCCCTGCTCAGCCCCCTGGAGCAGCTCAGAGGGGCTCAATTAGCAAATGCCTTGCTAACGAAGGGAGGTGGCCCCTCTAATCCAGCAGTGAGGCTTCGCCGTCCACCTCGGATGGGATCGGCTCTTGGGTGTCCATCTTGGCTTGGGCACAGCACTGAGCTTGGCTATTTCTGCCTTATTTCCCTCCTGCAAATCGTGTGGTTTTGCATAGGAGGGGTCATTAGACTTTTGTAAAGTGCCATAAAATAACTGCAGGAGAGTAACCAGGGGGAATCCACTCAAGAAGTCACCTCTGTGATGGGGCTGCATCCAGAATCCTGCCCCAGGCCCCTGCACTGGGGTAAGCTCACAATATGTGCCACTGCACCAAGCATGGGGCACGTGTGTAACTTGGAATGGGGAAAACCCAGGTATTTGGGTGCATTCTGCTCGCAGGAAGGATTCAGGGGGTGGTGGTGCCTCTCTGAACTGAAACAGCCTCATTTTTTGATGTCTTTTGCCCCCTTAGGCCGACGAGAGCAACAGCAGCGGGCGGAGGAGCTCTTCCAGCAGGTAGGTGGGTGTTTGCTCTGCTGGGGTGGGATGTGGTGGCAGATGGGGCTCTGCTCGGATGCAGGTCTCCATCCTGGGGACGAGTGGCAAAGGGTGACCACATGAGAGGGATGAGCTGGAGCTGGTAGAGCTCAGTGTCCATACACCTGGTTTTGGATTTTGCTAACAAGGCAGATGTGAGAAAGGTTAAAGATTGTTCTGGCCTTGGGGCTGCAGGAAGATTTGGTTTGCATGCAGGATGGAGGAGTACAGGTGAATCCCCCAGCCCCATGCCCACGCTGGGTACAGACACCATCACAGGATGGGGTTCTTGGATGGAGACCTTGGGCCATGCTGTGGTAGGTGGACGAGGACCCCGTTGCTTCCATGCAGAGGAGAGGAGAGAGGTGTCCCACCACCCCAGTTCCCTCCGATCCTCCTAAGGGATGTCTTTGCTGCTTCTCACTCTGGTGGGTGCAGGACATGTCAGGTCCCATGTGGGATGTGCTGAGGTTGGGTCTTGCCCTGTGCCGTAGCCTCACCTGCTATGGCATCATCATCTCCTGCTGATGCTGTAGGACACCTTAGGTTGCTGGGGTGCACTAAAGATGGTTCTTCTTGGTCCTTCTCCATCTCTGTCTGGTGGAGTCAGTCCAGAGCTGTGACAGTATGGAAAAAGGAGCAGCTTTTCCTCCTTGGCCAGGCACGGACTCATGGTAGCTGGTTTCCTCTGCAGAGCAGTGATGTGCCGGCTTGGTGTTGGGGAGGTGGTGGGAGCCAAGAGCAAAGCACTGCTTTGGGGACATTCAGATGTACCTGGTCCCACACGTGCTCAAAGCTGCTTCCTGTTTGTTTGCCATGCAGAGGCAAAGTGGCAAATTCACCTCCTAGGTTCAAAAGGTTTTGTGCTAAAACCAGATGAAGATGTAGGAGATCAGAGGTGCCAGGCTGGAAACAGCAATGCTGAAGATGTACCAAAGAGGGGAGTGTGTGGCCTGGGAAGGGGATCAGGCTGCAGCATGGAAACATCCATGCGAGTTGGAGAAGAGCGTAGAAAAGTCAGGGAGGTGCCATCATGTGGTGAGGCGATGCACAAATTGGTGGGAGAACCACCGAGCACCTGAGGCACATTTGTGGGTTACATCGGCATGAATAGGAGACAGTGGACAACAGAACACCAGAGCCAGTTCGGCTGCCATGGAAAAGAGCCAGCATGGTATGTGGGGCTGCAGGCATCCTAGCAACACCTCCGTCAGCATCACCTGCCCATTCCTCAGCAGAGGGCACAGCAGCATGGGCAGCCCCTGAACGCTGCAGTGGCACAAGCAGAGAACCTGGGATGGTGGGGCAGAAGCCACTGTCCCTGCATTGGTATGATCAGCACAGAGCAAGACCACCACTGATGCACCCAGACAGGGTGTGCTGGTTGCTACTGCAGGGCTGGGCACTGCTCTCCTGCTTGGGCAGGTCACCAGCACTGCATGGAGCAGACCCTCGTGAGACAGGAGACTTTTCAGCTCTGGGGCAGCAGCACAAGAGGGACGTGGAGCTGTTGGAGCGAGGCCAGAGGAGGCCACGGAGCTGCTGCGAGGGCTGGAGCAGCTCTGCTCTGGAGCCAGGCTGAGAGAGCTGGGCTGGGGCAGCCTGGAGAAGAGAAGGCTCCTGAAGGGGAGACCTGAGAGCAGCTCCAGTGCCTAAAGGGGCTGCAGGAAACCTGGAGAGGGGCTTGGGACAAGGGCCTGTAGGGACAGGCCAAGGGGAATGGCTTGAACCTGACAGAGGGGAGCACCATCACTCCCCTCTGGCTTTGCCTGCCGCCTCCACATCTGGAACTGCATTTCACATCCTCCCTTTTGTACTGCCAGTGATACCATCTCTCTGCTAACCCTTTGCCAAAGCACCTTCCTGGTCCCTCTGGAGACTAGGAAGTGCTGCTGAAGTTTTATCCCTGAGGTGAAACACATCCTCCCATGGTAAATGCCCACTGTTCTTCCAATCTCCTAAATGCTGCTGTGAGTCATCCCCTCATCTCCCGCTGCTGGACATGCACTGGGTGCTCCCCACCACGACACCCCTGGTCCTTACCCATCATTCCGGCCCCACTGCTCAGCATGACAGGGTGAAATACCCTCATCACGTGCAGCTTGTGGTACAGCAGCACTGCCTGTGTTGAACAGTGCCTGCTGGGTTGGGCTCAGCAGCAGGGAGCAGTGCCAGCATAGGGTGTCTTATGGAGAGGAAAACTCTTGTCCCAATTTTGGGGTGGCTCAGCAGTTCTCACTCTTGGGATTCTGGGAATTAGCCTGAACTAAGTGTGGGAGGATGCCTGGTCAAGGAGAAAGGAGCCAGGCATCTCATCCTACCCCTAAGTACCTTATTGTGACTTCTAACTCAGGTCTGTAGCACTCTCCAGAGGGTTTTACAGAGCAGGGGGGTCAGTGCATTTTCCGTGTGGGAGCTGACCCTCCAGGGTGTCCCCTGTGGGTGTTCTCCCTTCCTGGGCTCAGCTCAGCACCTGAGCATCCTCCTGGAGCGGTGACCTTCCTGACAGCAGGTACTTCAATTCCATTGAGCTCCCAGCGGGGCAGCAGAACCTCATCCCATGGTCGCTGCTGCTTTGTGCATCCATAGAGAAGTGCTGGGCTGGCCGTCACCTTTTTCTCTTAGAAGAGTAGAAACAAAATCCGTTCACATCTGCCTGCCTGCACAGAAAATGGTCAAAACCAGGACAATGACCAAGGCTGTTGAGGAAAAATTAAATAGAATAAAAATGCAATATTTGGAGAAAGCTGTGTCAGTGGCTGGAGGCTGAAACGTGGCTTTGACAAAAGATCTTCGGGAGCTGGAGATACCAGGTAGATGTTTTTCAAAGTTGCTCTTGCTTGGAACGCGCAGTAAGTGCAGACTATTGAGGAAGCTTTTAAAGATTAATTTGCATCAGTATCAAAATAAAAGCAAAATAAGGTTGCCAGGACAGCTTTCTGTGTGGCATACTCCAGCATTCTTGATCTGAAAGTGGTGACCACAGCATTGGGTCGATCCTATTTTTGTGTATTTATTGTATTTAATTGGTTTTATTCTGTTTCAAGTAGATGTTTCAAGCTCTGAAGAGACAGGATTTTTATGATCTTCTCACCCCCACAGTTGTTTGCTGCCTTTGGAATAACACGGTTCGGCATGTGCAGCTCAGAGTTAGTGGTGGCAGATTGTGCTCTCCATTCTCCTGCCTTACTAAGTGCTGTGTGGTTCCTGTACCGCACTAATGCTT
The DNA here is from genome assembly GCF_963264785.1 of Psittacula echo. Taxonomy (NCBI): domain Eukaryota; kingdom Metazoa; phylum Chordata; class Aves; order Psittaciformes; family Psittacidae; genus Psittacula; species Psittacula echo. Next base: position 11,603,925 of record NC_137752.1, on the reverse strand, counting down.
ATTAATGGGAACTGTTAAAAAGTGAAGAGAATTATTAGGAGTATAGAAAAAGCTTTCTCTCAAGGGGGCTGGAAGAGAGATGGCTGTTTGCCTTGGAGGAGATGACAACTAAGAGACAACCTGACAAAGTTGTGCGTGTTTTTGAACACTCCAGAAAAGGTAGATCAGAGGCTTCCTTCTTCCATTTGCAAGGAAAAAAGAGACAGTCGACAAAATGAAAAGGCAGCAAATTAAAGGCAGCAAAAAGGCAGGATTTTGCCTTGTGTGATGGGCAGTTAGTGTTGGAGCGTGTTGCCAAGAGTCGGGTGCTCGAGTGGGGCTTGGAGGGGTCTCAGCTGGACAATGGCATCAGGAGGTGATGTGGGCTCCTGTGGATGAAGCACATTGCCTGGGGACCAGTGACCTTGCTCCTGCCTACTGGGATGTTTCTTGAGGCTTTTTCTGAAGCCCCTTCTGCACATGGTGAACCAGGTTTGGTTTCTGTGAGTGTCTGGGACGGTTGTGGAGGGCTCGGCAGGACTGGAGCATGTGTGGGAGCAGCATCAGGAGCTGCAGAGCTCGGGGTAGTCGTTGGGAGTGGTGCTGTTGTAAAACTAACTACTTACCAGTAATTAATGTCAGCATTCAGATGGTGGGCTCTGGATCTTGACAAGAAATAATTGAAAACCCAAATGTGCAATTATGCCTGACAAGCAGCGTGTGCTTTTCTTGGTCACCAGAGTCTTGTGTAGTCATGTGTTAGACACGGTTTTATATAATTATTATTGTTTATATGGTGGGTGTCAGAGGAAGGAAGAATTTGAGTTTCAAGTCCTCTGTTGGCTATTTATTTTAAAGTCATTAGATTTGTTTTCAGACTTAACTACACTTAATGTGCGAGACTCCTGCTGAATAAATCAGACCCTGATATAGGAACTGCATCTGTTTGCGGAGGGAACGGAGCCAGCTGGAAGCTCAGCCCCGTCTGCAACAGGGCTGTCACCAACCGGGAACCCGCTCACAGCACAGATGTAGCTGTGCAGAAAAGCAGGCTCTGCTCCCAAGAGGAGCTGAAATCCCCGACCTTCTGGGATTATGAGCTGGCTCTGAGGGCATGGATGGGTCTTAACTTCATTACAGCGTTAACAGCTCTGTGGGAGAGCCATAGAACCACAGAATGGTTTGTGCTGGAAGGGACCTTAAAGCTCATCCAGTTCCAACCCCTGCCACGGGCAGGGACACCTTCCACTGGAGCAGCTTGCTCCAAGTCCCTGTGTCCAACCTGGCCTTGAACACTGCCAGGGATGGGGCAGCCACAGCTTCTCTGGGCACCCTGTGCCAGCGCCTCAGCACCCTCACAGGGAAGAGCTTCTGCCTAAGAGCTCAGCTCAGTCTCCCCTCTGGCAGGTTAAAGCCATTCCCCTTGGCCTGTCCCTACAGGCCCTTGTCCCAAGCCCCTCTCCAGGTTTCCTGCAGCCCCTTTAGGCACTGGGAGCTGCTCTCAGGTCTCCTCTTCAGGAGCCTTCTCTTCTCCAGGCTGCCCCAGCCCAGCTCTCTCAGCCTGGCTCCAGAGCAGAGCTGCTCCAGCCCTCGCAGCAGCTCCATGGCCTCTTCTGGACTCCACCAAAAATGCCAGAACCTCGGTGGGCTTTGAATGATGTGAGGTGGGAAATGTCTCTTTCCGTAGCCGTGAAGTACTGAGAAGTCATAGCTATAATGTCTTCAGTTGCCAGGAAATTGTTTTCCATGGGTCACTCTCCTGGGCACCTTGGGCTTGTTCCAAGAATGGTGTGGAGCCTCGTAGCTTGTTTATGTTAAGCCCATATGTATCTCCACAGCAGGACATCTGCCACCTCATTTGTATCACTCCCCAGCTGGGGAGTTCACCCAGTCCCAAGGTTCCGTTTCTCCTTTTCTGCCCATCTTTTCCCATTGCTTGTTCTGTCCCATTCGTCTTGTGCCGTGCCACACTGCCGCCGGCGGGTCACTGCCATGGTCCAGCGCAGGCTCCTCATAGACCTGTGGCCATTTGCAGCCAGTTGTCACCCCCTCAGTCATTTCTTAGTCAAGCAACACGAGCCTCTTCCACCGATATAAATAAACCCTTAATCTATTCTCTTTGTTTTTCCCTGAATTTCTTTGTCTCTGTTGACATTTCCACGCTTGGAAATGTAAAGACGCCGGCAGCTATTCCATTATCATCTTATATTTCGTTTTTAACCTGCATCATTCGTATGTCACATTTTGTATCTGACTGAATTCTTTTAGCTTTTGGCAAACAGCGCACGTTTGGTTTTTGTTGGATAAGCCAAATTTGGTTTATATTTGGTTAGACTTTCCTCTTCAAACCATCCCCAAGATATTCCTAATAAGGACTGGAGGGAATTTGTTTTGCTAATACCTTAGGAATTCTTTGTGGCTCTTGACTATTGTTCTGGTTTGTATTTTAATGTTTCATGTCTAGAGGAGAGGCAGCCTGGGTTGGTTCTTGGTTCACCTTTTCAGAAGGATTTGATGCTGCTGAGCATCACCGTGCAGCAAACGCACCATGAAATTCAGTTGTTGCCAGGAAAGGTTGTGTGTTTTAGACCAAGATAGTTGGAAAAATTAACTATGCTGCTTTGTTTGATTGTTTTCCCTTGATTTTAGCACTGTCACCACCAAGTGTTGCATTAGTTACTTTGGGGGTTTTGAAAGCTGTTGCCTCCGTTGTTAAGAGCTTGCATTAAAGGCAGGTGATGATCCTACTAGAGACATCTCTCTTCTAAAAAACCCTTGTGTCCTTCTAAATTTATGAACTCCATAATAATATTGTATTTATCGAGGAGATTTCTTCCAGGAAAACCTAAATGGCCGTTACTGTTACACTTCTGTCTGCAGAAGGATGGGGTCTTATGCTCTGATTTCAGTTTATTGTGGGGGGAGAAAGAAGAACATTTCAATGTGTCCCAGATAAAGGCAGAGTCTTGGGCTGCTTCTCTTCCCTCAGAAATTTTCTTTGCATGCACAGTTAGCGTGATGTCCCCCAAATCTTGATTTGGAGCAAGAGCCTCTCAGTCTTTGAGAATTGCACACCCCTCCTGGTTAGCTTCAGCTTACTTGGTCACCTTAAAAGTAATCAGTGTGACCAAGAGGAGATCCACCAGCGTTGTGAAGAAAACCAGCCAAGGACACAGCTTGTAGGACCATGGACAAAACAAGTACAGATGTTTGAACTAACACTTGCAATGCACCAGTGACCTTAAAGTCCTTAAATCATGAGGTTCACAAGAGCATGTTGCAGAGGAAGATGCCCTGAAGCTCTAACCAGCTTCTTCTTTCTGTTCTTCAGCAAGTCTTCGCTCTTCTACCACTGATGGAGGAAGGAGTTCCCATTCCCTAAAATAACTTCAGCGCATGAGTGTACAGGTTCTTCCCATAACGTTTGCTTTCAGAGGTTAAACCCACACTTTGAGAATACACAACCTCATCTTGGAAAGTGGGAGTTGTGACGAGAACTGAAATCTCCTGAGGGAACAGGAGTGACCATGAACTCCTGGTACAGCTCTGTGACCAAGTGACAGTTTGGGTTTCAGACACATGCAGCAGGATCTGCTGCCACAGTGTGTTATCGAAGTTCATCCTGCTCCAGTATCCATGCTTTGAAATGCAGACACGGTCCCAAATGTCCTGGAAAGAGTCAAGAATTAAAAGCCATATTTTAGTATGTATAAAACATAAAGGAAATATGAGGCAACAGAAGAGGTTTTTCTATTCTAGATTCCCATTAATAGGATCTTTCTTCCAGCAAACCAATGGGCAGAAGCAGCAATCCACACTGAAAGCACAATGCCTGTTTTGGAAAACAATTACTCAGATGAGGGACCCATGAATGTGATGGTTACTCCAGCACTTTATGCATCAAAATCAAGACACCCCTGTAAGAAGCACTGGCTCAAGCTGCAGGTGTAGTTTTGACAGAGGAGCAGATCTGTAAGCGGTGACACAGGAGGTTGAGTTGGATGAGTAGGTTGGTCCCTTTGGCTTTCAAGGCTGTGAGGGAATATCTGAAAGCTGAAGCAGAAGGCATGGAGACTACAGTCATAGAATCATAAATCCCAGCCTGGTTTGTGTTGGAAGGGAGCTTAAAGCTCATCCAGTTCCAACCCCTGCCACGGGCAGGGACCCCTTCCACTGGAGCAGCTTGCTCCAAGCCCCTGTGTCCAACCTGGCCTTGAACACTGCCAGGGATGGGGCAGCCACAGCTTCTCTGGGCACCCTGTGCCAGCGCCTCAGCACCCTCACAGGGAAGAGCTTCTGCCTAAGAGCTCATCTCAGTCTCCCCTCTGGCAGGTTCAAGCCATTCCCCTTGGCCTGTCCCTACAGGCCCTTGTCCCAAGCCCCTCTCCACGTTTCTTGTAGGTCCCCTTTAGGTATTGGAGCCCCCTTTAGGTGTTGGAAGAAGCAAAGTGCTCAGCTGTAACACTGGAAAAAATCAGTTCCTTCTTTCTTCTAACCCTGAACTTGAAAATCTTTTTGCCTGGTAGTGTCCCTTGAGATGTCCCTGATGAAGGTTGCCAGGCTGCTCCTCTGGTTCCTGATCTGCTCCACCTCCCTCCTCCTGGTGTATGATGCTTGTGCAGCTGGGCTGCCCCAGGGAGCCAATAACAGCTGTGGGGAGGTGGTTCAAGGCCACCACAACTTATTCAGCAGACAAGCAGCTTTTCAGTGTACATCTTCCTTTTTCTGTCCCTGCTTGTATCATCTCCATGTAAAACAAGAATTGATGTGTATCTGTTCTGTTCTACTTCCTGTAGCTCCAGTCATGGCAGGAACCCTCTTTAAAACCATGACAGACATCTAGAAATTGAGCCTAGTTTCAGGCTTCCCCCTTTTTTGCTTCCCTTCCTTTCTGAGAGCTGAGGCCTTTTGATTTAGCCTGGGACCAGCCAACTGCATGTTGGTTTCAAGGAGACAAGTGGTAGCATCACACTGGTGGTGCTGTCCCAGTGGGTTCTGCAAAGTGTGTTCCTTCGTGTGCCTGCTGCATGGTCCTCATTACTGTGCTCTTCTGAACCTTTTTCATCCTGCAGACCAGAAGAGTGTGCCAAGGACTGTGTGAAAGTGTGTTTCAAGGTGTAGGTGGACGCACATCTCTGAGCTGGGTATCACCATCTTGATATTACCGAGGGTGTCCCTGGTTCATCCAGCTTGAGTGGTGTCCAGGAAAAGCTGCTGGAGCAGAAGAGCTGTGTTTGTAGGTGTTGGTTCAGAGCAGGGGGTCCTCCTCCACCTTTGTTTGCTTTTCCTCTCCTTTAGAGGAGAAAACACACAGGAGCTGCCATTGGAGACTGGTTCTCCACTGATCTCACTTTGCGCCTCCCCAAAAGCTCAGCAGGATGTGTGCTGTAAGATAGCCTCAGCAGAAGCCATGTGAGTCCATACACAACCGCAGATCACTCAGAAGAGAGCTTGGAGCACGTGTGTTTCTGTTGCTGTCTTCAGAGAATTACATGACAAATTATTCCTAGCTGGAAGAAATGTCCTTTTCTAATTGGGTTTTTTTCTCATTCTTTCAGAAGGGAGGAGTGTGTGTGTTTTTTAAGTAGCTTTTAGTCACTTTCATTATTTATGAGGATGCTACTCCAGATCAGAAAAAGCAAACTGCAAATGTGACTTTCTTCTGGCTGCAGCAGCTGATGGGGCCCATTTGCTTTCAGTTGTTGCCAGTTCCACTTATCCCAGCCAGAATGAAGTGCTCTCCAAGGATGAAAACAGCACCATGTTGCAGCTCCTCGGCTTGCATCCCCTTCTTCTTGCCTCCTTCCACAGGGGACTGGCTGGAAGGTGGCCACTGGCTTCATGGTGGAGTGTCAGCCGTGCAGAGGGTTGTTTCCTTTCTGTCCTTCCATCTGGAAGAGCTTCCTGCATTGCTCCTTGCATTGATGCTTGTGACGCATCATCCAGGCTACTCAGCTTTACAGCCAAAATTGTACTTCTGGCATGGTCATTTGTTCATGCTATCTTGCTGCATCAGTGCTAAAGCCTCGGCCCTTCATGGGTGTAGGACCAAGGGAAGCTGGGCCAAAGTGGGTCCAGGAACTCACTTTACCCCTACTTTTCCAGTTCCCCACGACGAGTCTTCATCAAGGCCTCCTTAAATCTCTTCTGCCTTCACATGCTTGTATTTGACATGAAAGTGGCCATAACATCGTCGGAAGATGAAAGTCTGATGATCAAAGGAGGCAGCTGTGTTGAAATGAGCATTGTGAGATGGCAGAGCTGGTAATACAGTAATTGGCTACGTGGCCTACTTAGTCACAGGCGTGAGACATGCAAGTGCAATGTTTGTTTGCATCTTTAATGTTTTAAATCCATCGAGTCTGTCCTGGCAGATAAAACAGCACCTCACCTGCAGCACAGCCAGGCACATCACTGAGGGACAGTGTGAGCAGTGCGTGATCCCAAGGCTCCTGCCTCCTCTCCTCAGCAAGGAAGAGGCTCTTGGATTGCTAAGCTCCACATCTCAGTAACAACAAGACATTAAGAGAGGTTGGTATTCCCCAGGAAAGCTCAAAGACATGGAGAAGGTGTTAGATGTACCCTGTGGAAGGAGGTAGGGTTTATGCAGATGTACCCATGCATGTGTTTCTCTGAGGAGCTTTTGTCCTGTGCAAACAGTGCTTTGTTTGAAGAATGTCCTCTTTCCAGGGAACATCATGCCATGGATGTTAAATGCAGGTTGGACCTGTTGAGGGAACTGCAGCTGATCCCAGGAAGTCCACATTTGAACACTTAAAATTGCATCATTTCAAGCAGGAAAGTGATGGCATGAGGCTGGAACTTGTGTTCAGAGCCACCATGAGAGGGATGGCTGCAGATGCCCGGGGTGGGACCTGGCTCATGGTAGGTCCTCACTTAGGTTCTGTGTGTATGTTGTGGATCTGCTGCTGCTTTATCTTCGTCTCTAGTTGGCAGCTCTTTGCACTGCTCAGAAGTGAGGGAGGCAAAATGTAACACAACACTGAGCAAGTGCAGTGTCATGGGCTCGCAGGGGATATGACATCCAAAGACCAAAGGGCTGCTAAAGAAATGATGGTCACCTCTCTTGGGACAGTGCATATTCTGGCTTGATGCCGTGCTCGATGGACACTATGGTGAATGCTGTCTTCTGTAAGCTCTTTTATAAGAGCAAGTAGTGACAGGACAAGGGGGAATGGCTTTAAACTAACAGAGGATTTAGAGATATTAGGAAGAAGCTTTTCCCTGTGAGGGTGATGATGAGCTTTAAGGTCCTTTGCAACGCAAACCATTCTGTGATTTTAAGTGGAACCTGGCTCTTCTGTGGCTGTGCATGTACCCCTCTCCATCCCATCTGAACTTTTGCAGTGTTGGTAATTTCCTGTTCTTTCCTGTTTTGCTCCGTGGTTTTAGTGTTGTTTCCCCAACCAAACCAGGAGCTTCAAACTCTGCTGTCCCATGAGGATTGTTCCTTCAGTCCCCTGCACCCTGGGGACAATCACACCATCACCTCAGCAGCTGAGCTTCAGGGGCAGGAAGGCTGGACTGATCCTAGTTTTGCTCTAGCCACAGGTCACTTTGGAGGCTGTAATGATGAAGGTGAAGAAGATGTTCTCCAGGTGCAGGGAAGGTAGGAGGGGTCCATTGCCTTCACCTGCTCAGCAGGAGCTAATGATGCTCGTCTTGTGTATCATATGAAGCAATCATAGCCTCCTGACTCCTTTGTCCCCTGCAGAGCACATCCAGAGGAGAAGGAAGGAAGGAAGGAGGGATGGGACTGTGTTGCTGTTTGATTATGTTGACTTTAAGGTATTCTGCAAAGCCATAGTGTTTCTCTGGCCATTTTGCTGGAGAGAGTCTGCAGTTGAAGTTTGGCTAAAGCCTGACATCAGCCAGTGGCTGGAAAATCTGCAGGATGTGGAATAATGAAAATGATGTGAGAACAGCTCTTCGTTCTTCAGTGAAACAGCGAGGGATGTGAAAAAGGTCATGAGAACTGCTCTCAGGTGGCATGGGACTGATTCTGGCCTGGTGCAGGTCAATGGCAAAGCAAAGCTCGCATTCTGGGATGACATCCCTGCGTTTTGGCTGGCAGAGGATGGGTGCCAGGGCTGTAAGAAGGGATGTGGCTCATGCAATAAAACGCTGGCACCTCGGGGTGTCAGCAGAGGATGTGCTGTGGTAGAAAGGGGCAGGAGCTGGGTGCAAGGAGGGGATGTGCTGAGGCACAGTTGTGAGCCCCTGCAGATACGTGCATGCAGACAAGCACAGCTTTATATATAGTTGTATTTCTATAGATACATATAATAGAATACATACATACATACAATCTGGACAACAAATCACGTGATGCTGGGCTGGATGGTGCTCATTGGTGTTCAGTGGCAGTGCTGTACCTATTCTGTATCCTGGATACATCTGCTGCCTTCATCTCTCCTAGAAGGTATCTGAAGACAGAGAAGGGCTCTGTTTAGTGTGAAATTGTTGTAAAACTCCAGTGGTGCCATTTTATTTCAGTGGGTTTGCTTACTTTGAGAGGCTCAGCAAGCTCCTTTCAGGGCTTCTGTTCTATGCAATGGTGCGGAAGGTTGTGAAAGTATTTGGGACTGGTGTCCAAAATGCACAGCAGGTACCTGCTCAGGCTTATGACACATGGGGCAATGGCAGAGGAATAGTGTTGCTTTCAGTTTGTATTTGCAGGGTTAGGTCCCACCCAGGAGCAGGCAACCCAGCCAGGAAAGTACTTTCTTGGCAGATATGGATCTAGAGTCAATGTGTGTGAAGAGCAAAGTTCTTGAGGGTCCATTGGTCTGGTCTAACATTTATATACCCCTACAGCCTCAGACCACCAAGTCTGACCAGTGCACATCTGCACTGAGCCCAGTAACCCGGGGCCAGGCAGATACTCTGGGTTTGACAACTTGGAGAGCTTTGTTCCCCCTGAGCACATCCTTTGGGAAATGGTCGTTCCAGTGGATCGCCATCCGTGCTAATGTTTTATGCCTCATTTCAGCTGGTTCCAGCACTGAGCTCATACTCTGTTCTTCCCTGCCAAATGAAGGAAAGATGGTATTTTCTCCCCATGAAGATGATGATATGCTGCCATCAAATAATCTCTCAGTCTTCCTTTTGGCATGAGAAACAGGTGAAAGTTGTTTGGTCTCACACAGTCAGAAAGTATCTTTTCTCAGTCTCAAACCATTTCAGTGCCTCTTTTTTGAGCCACCTCCAGTTTTCTAATCACCTTTTAAGAACAAGCCAGTCTCACTGGGACTGGCTTCACCATGGCTGCATACAGGGAGGAAATCACCTCCTGGTTCCATCTCAGGCGTGTGTATCTGAAAATTGCCTTAGTCCTGTAGGTCAGAGCGTGGCTCTTGGTTGGCTGCAGCACAACCTTCCTGCTGGCATCATGGCTGAGCACCATGGGTGCTGTTTGTGGGTGCACCCACGTGCCTCAACACATTTGACTATGCTACAACTGCTCATCTTGGGCAGAGCCAGCTTATGAAGTGATGGATCCACTGGTGCCAGTGTCCCTTCCACAGTCACTGCTTTCCACCCCTCCAGGGGTCACCCATCATTTTTAGCACCAGTGATGTTAAATTTCATTCCAGAGCATTAACAAACTGTCCCACATCAATCATTTATCTGAAGGGGGCCTATAAGGACGCTGGGGAGGGACTCTTCATTAGGGACTGTAGTGACAGGACAAGGGGTAACGGGTTAAAACTTGAACAGGGGAAGTTTAGATTGGATCTAAGGAAGAAATTCTTTACTGAGAGGGTGGTGAGGCACTGGAATGGGTTGCCCAGGGAGGTTGTGAATGCTCCATCCCTGGCAGTGTTCAAGGCCAGGTTGGACAGAGCCTTGGGTGCCATGGTTTAGTGTGAGGTGTCCCTGCCCATGGCAGGGGGGTTGGAACTGGATGATCTTAAGGTCCTTTCCAACCCTAACTACTCTATGATTCTATTTCAGGAGCCTTGTGGAAATGCCCCCATTCAGGAGCGATGCACCTTGAGGCCAGCACTTTGCCTTGCAGCACATGGCCTGTTGCTCACTTCATGCCATGTTCTGCTGATTTATGTCTGAATGTGATGTGATGCAAAGCTGGGTGCCCTCGGAAGATCTTTTATGTCCTTACCCAATTTATAATCTCCTCAGAAAGCTGTATCCTTAGCATCACTGCTAGTTGTATGAGCTTATAATTCCACATCACTTGGCTCCTGCATTGATTTTTATGTTGTTCTGTCCAGGATTGTCAAGTACAGGTTGCTGAACAATCCATTTTACCTTCACTTGAGGTACAGAGCTGGTTCTCACCTTTCTGCCTACCAGTGGGAATTGTACTGGTTTGATTGTCCTCAGGGGAGGAAGACTGTTTCCCCACCACCACCCTAGTGCTTTTACTGCCTTTATCAGTGTTTTGCATTTCACACTTTGTTGGTTCAATTGATTTGCAATTAAAGCCACCCTTATTGCTGAGTGGTTTGTAGTTGAGCTCCTGGCTGTTGCCTCACTTTGGCTTTAGAATGGGTGTTGAGCCATGCTGCTGTTGGGTGAGATTGATGGACCTTTTGGATATCCAATAATATTACCATAAAGACTGTCTGGTTTCAACCACATTTTCTCTATCTTAATTCATCTTTCTCACTTGAAAAAGCCCTGTATGATTTTGGAAGCATGGAGGGGGGTTGGAGTAAGTATGAGGAGGGTGGGAAGGAGTGGGGAGGCAGGTCAAGGCTAATTCTCTCTGTTTAGGGGCTATTAATTGTACATTTCATTCCATAATGAGAATGAAGGGATGGATAATAAAATATCTGGTGATGTGATGTGACTGACCCATTTTGAAATAGCAACTACATGTCTGTGTGGGAGGTTGTGCAGTAATTACTGCAGGAGATTGCTCTCTTCCTTCATCTCTCTTCTCATCTCCATTCTCTCAGGATTACCCACTGGGCATTTCCAGTTGCAGCATTTTGGTTTCTCTGCCAGCCCCATAACCAGTGTCAGAAGCCATTGCAGGTGTTAGTTTTCTAACATTTTAATTCATACTGTGTTCTGACTTTCTACGCTGTTCCAAGCAATGGGATTTCCTTCGCTTTCACTATTGCATGGTCTAATGACTCTCATCTATAAGTTCAGCCTATTTTCCACTTTATTTTGCGTATTACTTCTGCTTAAAACATTTTTAAACACCTTCGGCTGTTCCCAGTGTTTCCATGGCTCTAAATATGTCACAGTCTTTAAAGTCTCTGTTTCTGGGCAGTCTCAGCTATTATGCATTTAATTCTTCAGGTTTCTGCACAGACTGAACCAGCAATTATTTTAGCTTTTCACTGCATGTTGGAATTTATTAATAACCAGTATTAAGAGCAGGGAGCCCATGATGAGTGGTGGGATGGTGCATTTGGAAAAGGAGCTACACTGAGTTAGTATCTGGTCCTCATCTGTTGTGCTCAACCTTCCTCTGCCTTTTGCCACCGTAGCACTTACTCATGTTGTTCTACAGCTTTGAGGTGTCCTTCCTTTACTTAAGGGTTTTAAGTATTTATTTATTGAGATTAATTTCTCCCATGAATTTCCAGCTTTCTCTTTCCAAGATGAAAATCTTAATCTGTTTCTAAATACACTGCCCTCTGCCTTCCTCCATCCATCATAATTTCTCTTGTCATCTTTGATACTTGTACCTGTCCATAATGTGATAGTCTCCCTAAATATCATTATACTGCAGACAATCCCCTTTGATCATCATTGTGTATGTTAAATAAGGCCAAACCAATACCATGGGATGCTGGGTTACTTTGAAGGATTAAAAGAATGAACACAAGTGTAGATCCACTCGTGGAGGAGCGCATGCAGATGGAGATAGCTCCAAATTAAATATGTCAGGAGAATATCTCAAGGTCCTTTCCAACCATAACTATTCTATTCTAATATGGCTTTTCTTTTGCATGTATGAACTAGTCTTGGCATAATCCTTGATGTCAGGACTAGTGGGGATGTGCTCCTGGCCTGCAAGGAACCCGATGGAATTCTGTACTACTGGTTTGTGGTCCAGTCCATGTCTGCTGCTGATGTTTGTGAGGATTAAGGTTATTTTCATTACTAGCAAGTGGTTTTATTACTTCTGTCTGGTTAAAGTTAATGACTGCCCACATATGACACTTAGCCTACCTATACTTATTTTAAATAAACTGCATTAAATAAAAGTGCCTTTAATTAGATCCTATTGACAAGAAAGTGAGCACTTGACACTGAGGGTTCATGTTTTCTTCTCTTTTCCCCCCATTCAGGGAGTGTTTGAAGAGGAGCCCGCGGAGCCCAAAAGCGGAGGGCTCTGAGTCGGTGACATCTCAGTCCTCACCCAGTGAGGAGGCTGGAATGATGACTGAGGTGAAAGTGAAAACAGAGGTACCAGATGACTATATCGAAGAGGTGATCTGGCAGGATGACACCAAAGATTCCAAGAAGAACATAAAAGATGGGTCGGGAGATGTGCCTGCAGAGATCTGCGTGGTCATAGGTGGGGTCCGCAACCAGCAGACACTCGGTAAGCAGTGGGGTGATGCACCCCATCAGTTGGTCCTCTTAAGTCCGTGGTGTGGGAATAGGAACAAGGTTTTGGAGAGCTGAAGCTCAGCTCTGTTGGAGGGACCAGAGCCAAGATGCACATCAGTCACAGGGTCCTGCCTCAGGATTATTTACCTTCTGCTCTGTGTTTGTATCTGGTCACCTCTAAAGACTCCACCAAGATCAGGGTAACTGTAAGAAAAAGCTTAGTATCTTCTGATGTGTTAAATGACTTGCCCAGCAGTCACGTGCAAAACTGGTGGTGAACGCAGGGCTGGTGGTAGGTGTGTTGGGCAGTATGAGGTGGTAGATGAGGAGGAACAAGAAGGAAGCCTGAGAAACAGTTGAAATGTTTGGAGGACAGTTGCTTTGTGGATGCTTTCTGTAAATAATTAGGTTTAGCTCAGACCAGGTTTTACAGGTTGGTTGTTTTTCTGTTCACCAGTAACTTTGAGGGGCTAATTTTGACTTCTGGGTGTCTGCAGTGTGCTAGGTCCAAAACAGCAGTTGCTGTCCCCACCCCACCCCAAACTGTGATGAGAAGAAGCTCCTTGTGGGTTTTTTTTTTCTGTGGACGTCACTGTCCTGTTCTCCTGCTCCAGGGATCCTGTAGAGGCACCACTCTTGCTAAAGGGACTCCTCTGTTGGTTCTGCCATGGAGCAGGTCCCAGCAGTGACTGTAAGAGCAAAGGGCAGCAGCTGGTAAGAAGAAGAAACAGCACTTGGACCATGTTCCCTTCAAAGGAGTCAGGAGAAAGCTGATTTGATTTGTTGCTGTTGGGGTTGGTTTATCTTGCAGGGGGAGAGAAAAGAGGTACTGGTGTTAGGTTTTCTCCTGGTTTCTGCTTGATCTCTGCCCATGCTGTTGAAGAGAAACCCTGGAGGTATTGGTAGCTGGTCAATGTCTCGGGAGTGTCGTTGTCCTGTTCCTCAGTAGGACATCCACTGAGAGTGGTAGGGTGGGAGGTCACTGCTGTTTATGTAGAGTGAAAACATTTGGGGAAAACCTGGGAAGTCTGAAACTGCTTCTGAGTTAAAGATCATATGATTTGGAGGAATTATTCTGTGTATGCTCAGAGTTGCTGATCCTCCACAGCTCATGAGAGGGTGATTGCTGCATGGGCAGCCCTGAAATGCACAGGTGTCCCTGGTGCCCTGGGAGGGATGTGACCACTGGTGGGAGCTTCTCCTTCAGCCATCGTCACCAGCCCTTGATGAAAGCATCTGCAGCTTGGCTGTCTGCTGTGTTGGACCTCTTCTCCCCATGGCTTGTGGCTGGGCAGCAGCAGCTGGGCTGCAAATGATGTCCTCTAAGAATGCAGGTTTCCTGCTGAGGTTGCCTGTATTGTTGTGCAAAGTGGGGAGTGGGCTTTTGCTGTTGGCTGACTTGAACATTCACCAATATGTAGCTATGGAGAGCGTTGGGGACAGGCTGGCATGAGGGCGGACATGGTTCCATGTATAGGCACCATGGGGAGAGGGACGGCGAGCTGTGTACTGGTTAACAAGTGGTGGTTGAAAGCTGTAGAAAGTAAACTGGAGAACTTCTATTGGGAAGGGCCTTTTCACATGAAACATGCATCGTACTTGTTGTTTTAGAGACTCTCCATGGGTTTCTTTAAAGGCAACTTGGTCCTGAGGCAATTGGCAGTTGATGGGTTCCTTTGTGAAAAGAGCCCTGTTAAGTGCCCCCATTCATCCACCATTCACATAACTCTGTCTGTTGGGCAGGTGGCTCTGAATAACTTGTCTTTGGCCACCAAATACTGGGCTCTGTGTGGACCAACTGTGGTGCCCAGATATCTGTTCCTTGTGGTTTCTTGAACTGGCTCCCAGTCAATTCTTCTGGTCCCCTCTATCATCCTGCAGAAACCATGGCCAGGCACTATTCCATGGCTGCAGACATCTGTGTAACTCATATAAGAAGTGTCCCATCCCTGCAGCTTCGCTGGCGATTCTGGCTCCTGCTCTGGAACAGCCCAAGTTGCCAACTGGAGACACCGCTGCCTCCTGCCTCCAGAGCAAAGGCTTCGAGCTCTCTGCTGCTGCTCACTGATACTTGGAGGAGTTTTCCTCCCTGAAGCCTTTCCCGTGATGTGTTCTGATAGTGCTGTATCTAAATCACTTCAGCTGTGCAGAAAGGCAGGGATTTGCTAGGATTTTATTCGCCTTCATCAGGGAAGCTGAGATGGGAGGTGTCGAAAGTGGTTGTTTCTTATGGTAATTCATGATGCAGCGTGAAGTGGTGAATCGGGAGGAAATGAATCCCTCTCCTTCCCATGGAAATGCTGACCCCTGGACTGTCTCCTTCCATGGTGTTCTGGGATGGTCAGTTAAGTGGGGGATGTGTTGTCGGAGCTGGGGCCACAGTGCTGAGGCTTTGGGGCACATGTGGCTCCAAGTGAGAGCCAGCCAGCTTCCTGTGGGGCTCAGCTTCGGGAGCTGGCTGAAACGTGCTGTAGATTTATGTCTCTGCTCTGAGTCACACATCTCCTGCAGGAGCGGGCTGTATTTATATTTTCAGTTGTTTCTTGGAGCTGTTTGGAACAGGGATTCCCAGCTCAGCTGCTGCTATTTGCTTGTAGTGTTTTCGTCAGATCGGGCCTTGTGTGCGCTGCCTCCTGTTCAGTTACACGTTCACGTGTCTCTCCCTGCACTTTACACTACTCCAGACTCTGTTTCCAGCCGTTTGGAGCAGCTCAAACGCCATGATGCCTGAAAGTGGATGGAGTGAAGCAGGATGGGTGGGGACAGTGGCTGCCATTTCTCCCTGAAGAGCCGGTGTTGATGTTTGTGGCTTTGGACCATTTTCCTTTGGGCTGCTTTTCTACAGAAGCTTTGCAAGCCCCGTGGGGACCCCCTTCGGGCATGCCAAGCAAAGAAAGCCAATGGAGAGGTTGGCTTCAGGCCTGGGTCAGCCAGCAGCAGACTGGTACCACCAGTGTGGATCCATGCTGGTCCCCATCCCCCAGCTGGCACCCGTTGCAGAACCACCAGGCCTCCCTCCCTCATAGGTGATGTGTTTCTTGCCCTGCACAGCCCAGAGGTACAACGTGCCCTGTTCTTTTTCCTTGCTGGGTTTCACGTGCTGGCCTTGGGCCAAGGTCATTTGAAGAGCTCCAACACATCCAGGCTCCTTCTGCCTGGAAAAGAGAAGGCTCCTTAAGGAGAGACCTTATAACAGTTTTCTAGTAGTGGGAGAGGGGCTTTGGGCAAGGGCCTGTAGGGACAGGCCAAGGGGAATGGCTTTAACCTGCCAGAGGGGAGACTGAGCTGAGCTCTTAGGCAGAAGCTCTTCCCTGTGAGGGTGCTGAGGCGCTGGCCCAGGGTGCCCAGAGAAGCTGTGGCTGCCCCATCCCTGGCAGTGTTCAAGGCCAGGTTGGACACAGGGGCTTGGAGCGAGCTGCTCCAGTGGAAGGTGTCCCTGCCCGTGGCAGGGGTTGGAACTGGATGAGCTTTAAGGTCCCTTCCAACCCAAACCATTCTATGATTCTATGAGCAGCATTTCTCAGGGTAGGGTGTTGGGGCAGAAAGGCGGTGGAGTGCACCATGAAGCTGTCTAGATACGAGAGGAGAAGCAAATGGCACTTGCATTGTAAGTGAAGAGAAAGAGGAGAGGCTGTTTGGCTGATGTGGATCATTTTCTGATGTTGGGAATGCCATCAGGTCAGTATATGTGTCTCGAAAGACAGGCTTATCTGCGAGTTGATCAGGAGAACTTTTATACCAGACTATTTAAGCTCTCAGTCTGGTCTGTGCCTTATGAGAAACATTTTGGAGAGGAGTTTTCAAGCAATGCATTAAATCAGAAATGTTTCTGAGACAAAGTGAAGAGTGAATCCTTCTGCTTTGAAACTCTATCTGACATGCACGTGCTTGATTCGTGCCATGAGGCTGACGTCTCGGTTGCTGTGCTGCTCAGCATAGGTAATTCAAGAGCACTTTGGAGTCTCCTTAGTTACACCAAGTAAAATAGTGCTGCGGAAGCCTTAAGAACTTCTTTGTGACCTCTGACATCTTGTTAGCAAGCCACAGGGACAGATGGGTCTTGGCAATTTTTAATGGGCTTCAAGCATCATTATTCTTCGGAAATGCATCCGCTTTAAGGGCTTTTTTCTGATTTCTTTTTGCACAATTTAGATGGAAAAGCAGTGGAACGTGGCTCTCCCGTTGGATATACACGAAATCGATATTCAGGGACCTGGATTTTTGACCATGCATTGAGATACACATCCGGTATGTGATGGAAGGGTGTTAAAGTCTAACCAGGGAGCAAGGGAAAGCTCCGGATGCAACGGGTGTGTTGCCCAAATTCCAGCTGCGAGGCTTGGGAAGAGCCTGGCAAAACTGAATACACCAACTAACCAAAACCCTTCCCCATCTCCCCTCCTACTAGAAACAGCTTTAACCTGCATGTCGCATCTTGGTGTGGACAAATCCAAGATAAACCATGACCACGGTGGCACTGTCCAAGGCAAAACATAGGCATGTTATTTGTAAGGCCTTATCACATAGCAGTGTCTTTTCTTCTTCCCATTTCATCTTTCCTCCACTCTAATAACACATTTATTGTGACAAATTATTGTTCTTTCTTTAATAAGAGGATGTGTGCATTTGCCCCTCAAATTGTGGTGGGCTGAGTACAGTTGTGGCTGTTGGGTTATTTCTTGGTGCTTGCAGGACTTGAGATCTGTAATGCTCCTCCGTTGCATCCTCCACAAACCTGCTGTGCTGAGGCAGGGCTCTGCTGTGCCCACACAGGAGATGGGTAGAGGTACCCCCATCAAAGAAGATGACTCCAGCCTTCCTAGGTTGCACTTGAAGCCTGGGTGCTTGAGGACATCTGTGCAAAAGCACCGGCTGTGGGACTGACTGGTCCCTCCCCTGCCTTTGGCTCCTGCCCTTGCTTTCCAGGCACAGCCACTTGCACGAGGGCTGCAGCACTGGTTTGGTTTCATAGTGGAGAGGAAAGGCACTACACAGTGACTTGCACACATTGTGCTCTTCTTGAAGACCTTCTGCACAGCCAGATGCATTCATGTGCTATAGACTATCTCCAGAGGAA
Source organism: Psittacula echo (assembly GCF_963264785.1). Lineage (NCBI taxonomy): Eukaryota > Metazoa > Chordata > Aves > Psittaciformes > Psittacidae > Psittacula > Psittacula echo. The sequence continues at coordinate 11,586,308 of NC_137752.1, read as the reverse complement.
GGGAGAAATAGAAGAAAAATAGAGGGAAAGTTCAGCCTAGAGCCTCTCACTGTGTTCTGTGTCTTTTTCCACTGCTCTGGGTGTGCGCAGCACTGTCGGGGTATGGGTGGGTGTCGGTTGTGTTTTGCTGTTGGTACAGTTGAACCTCTGCTGTTGCACAGGTTGGTAGGGCCCAAGTGATGGTCAGTGCGCTCGTCTTCTGGTCATGCTGCTTTGGGGCTCCAGCTGGAATAGTTTTCAGGAAAGAATTTTGGAGGTTGGCAATGAATATAATTGATCCTTGAGCATGGAAAGTTGAGGGCTGGCAAATGCTGTTGGCTTGGAGATATCCAGGATTTAATTTAGAAAAGCCTGTCTGGAGTGACCATGGGTGACATCTGTATATGCACATGTACACCTATATGTATATCTGTGTATAGATGTGCCATGCCTGGAGATACTCAGGGCCAGGCTGGATGTGGTTCTGAACAACCTGATCTAGTTGAAGATGTCCCTGCTCATTGCAGGGGGATTAGAACTGGATGAGCTTTGAAGGTCCCTTCCAACCCAAAGCATTCTATGATTCCGTGATCTCTATATAATATACAACTAGCTTTGATAATCAAAAGGCTGTGGAGCAGGTCAGACATGGTCACCTGGCTGTCAGATCAGTATGTTAGGGTATTTTTTTCAGATGTGTAGTCTTGTGTATCAGACTGTAGCAAATTGCTTTGTTTGGCATCAGTGACGTAGTAGCCTCCCAAGCTCAAAAGGCACTAAAGTGGTGCTAACAGTGATGGACAGGAAATCCATCACTGCTACAAAGTGGGAGGAGAGTTGTTTTCTTCCCAAGCTGTAAGCAAGAGGGCATGGAAAGGGAAAAACAGAACATGGGTACAGTGTGTTCAAAGAGCATGGTTGGTTTTGTTCCTGGAAAGAGCTCACTGAGTAGTGCTGGGTAAGTATGGCTGTAAGGTGATGTTTGGGAATATTTATTTAGGGGTGTGTGTGAATGTTTTGTTCCTATTTGTGGCTCATCCTGAGTTTTACTGTTTTGCATGGTCAGGAAAAGATTGTTTCAAGGTTGCATGAGGAAACATCCGTGGAAATGAGAGACCACCTAAAAGGGCTATGAGAAACCTGGAGGGGGGGCTTGGGACAAGGGCCAGGCCAAGGGGAATGGCTTTAACCTGCCAGAGGGGAGACTGAGCTGAGCTCTTAGGCAGAAGCTCTCCCCTGTGAGGGTGCTGAGGCGCTGGCCCAGGGTGCCCAGAGAAGCTGTGGCTGCCCCATCCCTGGCAGTGTTCAAGGCCAGGTTGGACACAGGGGCTTGGAGCAAGCTGCTCTAGTGGAAGGGGTCCCTGCCCGTGGCAGGGGTTGGAGCTGGATGAGCTTTAAGGTCCCTTCCAACACAAACCAGGCTGGGATTCTATGAAATGCTACATTCACACAAAATAAGATTCAGCCCTTCTTCCTCCCACCTCCTGTTCCCTAAGTGCTCCTCTCATCCTACTGAAGAGCACAGGTAGGATCAGTTATTTACCTGCTGGTGAACAGCTAAGAAGCACAATACATGGTGCAAGAAAGACCTTGAAAGGTGAATTTCTAGCCTGTTCACCGCGTTGGAGTGGGGGAAGAAAAGGTTGAATCAACTTTAATAACAAATCTCAAGGAAATTTCTGTCTGCCTGTCCAATAAACAGAAGAGGGTAAATTCATTGCATAATTTCATCATTACAAATGACTCTCCCAGCAATGTTTCTCTGGTTTCATTTGAAATGACTGTTTGCAGATGTGTGTTTTCTGGAATTAGAGGCACAAGTTGAGAAGAGAGACTACTGTGGTCATGTGCTTTTCCTTAAAAAGGTCAAAAGTTCTATTTGTATCTCTTTGGTTTCCTCTGGGTGGATATTTACCAAATCTCTGTGGGTTTCTTGAGAAATTTGTACATTGTGCATTTCTTGAGGAATTTTGAAAACTCTTTGCCTCCAGATAACATATTACCTTCTTTTTTCAGTGGAAAAGCTTTTTTTCCCATATACTAGGAACTTACTGAAAAGTAATTCAAGGTTATTTCTGTCCATAGGAAATATTAGTCATTATTATAAAATTATAAATCGGGCTATTTTGAGAGTGGCCCTTTTGATGTCAGCAAAGTTAAAAAAATAGAGTGAAAATGTGAGTTCAGGGTAATATGCCAAGGAATCTTAAGTAAAGCTGAAAAAAGAATTGAGTCTGGGATAGTGATTTCCTGCATTTATCTCCATGAACCTTCCAAAAATTACTTTTCTGAAAACTGCATTCTTTTGTCCCCAGTTTATGGATAAGTATGTGGAGAGGCTGTTTTTCCTGATCTAATATGGTGATGTATACTTTTCTGTTTTGTTTTTCAGGGTCTTATGAGTGTGGAATATGCGGGAAGAAATACAAGTATTACAACTGTTTCCAGACCCATGTGCGAGCACACAGAGGTATCTCACTCCTGCTCAAATCTTTGGGAATCTTGGGGGAACATTTAGATAGGTATCAGCAAGTTCTTCCCTGTGAGGGTGCTGAGGCGCTGGCCCAGGGTGCCCAGAGAAGCTGTGGCTGCCCCATCCCTGGCAGTGTTCAAGGCCAGGTTGGACACAGGGGCTTGGAGCAAGCTGCTCCAGTGGAAGGTGTCCCTGCCCGTGGCAGGGGTTGGAGCTGGAGGAGCTTTAAGCTCCCTTCCAACACAAACCTCTCTGGGATTCTATGACTATTTTCAGGAAGGTCTTGATTCCTCTCAGTTCATCAATAATGCTTCTTTTGGGTGGCCCATTCATATGCTGAACTTTGGGGCTGTCTAAGATCTGTGGCTTTCCAGCAATGTTTCTCTTGAGGTCAGAGGCAGCTCTTGTGTTCTCTGCAGTATTTACTGCACAAGGCTCTCTCGAGACATCACTCTGTTGGGAGAGGTGCAAATCAACAAGTTTCTCCTGGTATCTAGTATTGCCAGCAGTGTAGCTACCACCCACCGCAGGGTTGGGCATCTCCCTGATGTGCTCCACACTTCTGCCCAGCTGGGTGGTTTAGTCCATCCCTGTTAAGTCAAGTTGGGAGGTTACAAAGTCAGATACTGGCATTGCTCACCTGCTGTATTTTGATGTTAAAATCAAAGTTGAACTCAGCCCCGTACCCCTGCTGTCAGCTGAGGTCACTTCCCACATGTATTGTTTGTGTGAAACATCTCCTGCTTAGTCAGGAGTGACTGAATTTTCTGTAAGACTGGTCAGTTCCATGTTGCTTAATTGCAGAAATGTGGAAGTTTTGCTGGGTGCTTTGTACAGTCAGTGGAGTTTGTGTAATTTGGAGAAATATGGATCTCAAAGAACACCAGGGACTTGAAACTAGCTCAGGAGCCCTTCAGTAGTTTTATTTCCTTTCACTTGGACTGAGCACTGAAGTCTGTGTGTCCAGCTCGTAGGAGCATCTGCTTTAGGTCCTCCATTGTAACTACCAGTATCAGCACATGTGGTCCTCAATAAAACAATTGACTGGAATGTCTAAATGAGCATAAAGTCCCAGTGAAAGGTTTGAAAATGCAGGAATAGTGAAGGCTAATGGGATATTAGGTTTTGAATGTGTAAGCTCTCAGCAGTCAGGAAATGCCCAGCTGCAAGGTGAACATGCATCCTTAACTTCTTAAAGGTTTTCAGTCCTTTAATTGCATGGTTGCATATTCGTCCTGTGCTGTTTAACCTCACAAAGCTTCCTCTGTATCCTTAGGTACATGCAGAATTGTTTTTCAATGCTGGAATTCCTTTCGAAATAACAAGAAAATTCCTAAAAGTCCTTTAAATGTAACTGCAGAGTAACTTCACCCTGCAGTTTAGGGAAAAGAATGCCTATAATAATGGTGAGCAGCAGTTATTTGCTGACATGCAGAATGCTGTACTCTTGCATCACAGCATTGCAATAGTTTTGCAATAATAATTGCAGTATTTAGATTTGAGACAAGGATTGCTTTTATTTTACTGCTCTAGCACTATGGGATCCTTAATTCAGCTGGAATTCTGGGAACTCTGTTAGTACAAGGTCACCTCCTAATGTGTGATCCAACTGATTTGTATTTCTGTTTTCATCATGAAATCAAGCTATGGATTAAACAGTCTGGATGCATCAACACACACGTATACAATTGATATACATAGTGTTGTCATGAACTCAGCGGAGACATGACTTTACCTTTTGCTTCCAAAGCCTTTTTAATGTGTAGCTATAGAAGATGGCAATCTTCAAAACTTGGAATATGGAAACGTGTGAGTGATTTTCACAGCAGTGGGGGAGAAGCACAGTTTATAGACAGGAAACTTAGAAAATGTTGGTTTATGTTACGGTAAATTGATGTATGCAGTAACATCTAAAGTGCATTTGAATTACCTTAAGACAATACAAATCAAAATGAAGTATTTATTCATGTACACTCTACAACAAGAAATCAAATGGGAATGGGATTCTCCCAGGAACAGAACCTGAGTTGGCCGTTCAAGCATTTGGGAGCATGTATCTGCCTGTCTGCAGAGAGATAACAGGCCACTGACTGCACAGGTAATGTATAGTGAGGAAAAAAGGAGAATTATATGGAGGAAATATCTATGTGATATTATCCAGTGGGGACTGTACGTGGAACTGTACCAGCAACAGCGCTGGAAGTAGCATAAAGCTGCAGGACTGAAAGGAGTTTTTGTGAAAGGTGTTTGTATAGCCACGTGTATGTAAGGTTTCATATCAAAGAAGTGGCTGGTGCTGCACTATCGTAACAATCTTGGTGGCTGTACGTCCACTGAGGATGTGATCCTGCACTTTGTATGTTCTCCCTGTGTCCTTCAGTACGTGTCTTGGATAAACCCCAAGCACTGGCAAACCAGCTCTCCCAGGTCTGCTTCTCCATGAAGTGCTGAAAACTGAGCTCCCTCGGCCTATTACACACAATTATCAGCTTCCAGAACCTCAGATCCTGAATGTTTCAGTCATTTTTTGTTGGCTGGGCAAGGAAGGAGCTGTATTGCAGGGCAGGACCTGGCATTCCATCTTTGCCTGATGCATTTTCTGAGCATTAGCTGTGGTTTCCCCGAAGTCTGGGCCACCCGTCAGTCATGTAACATCTGCCTTTCCCTGAAGGGCTGAGTGATCCTGGGTAAGCTCAGCAGCTCAACATCAGAGTAGCTAGAGCAAGCTCAGGTCCCTTTCTCTTCTTTTCAGAACCTTTCTTCCAGGAAAGCATCTGAACAGCTTTTGGACATTCAGGCAGAAGCGTCTGCTTCTTGTGATTTGCTGAAGGATATACCCCTTCCCCTTGAATAGCCCTTCACTTTCCGATTCCTTGTGTGGTTCCTGTGTTACTAATGGTCCTTGGCCAAGCTGTGGATTGCTCCTGCAGATGGCCAGAGCTGGTGATGCAAAAGGCTTAGCCCATGGGAGAGTAGACAGTAACTGTTGATCTGGATTGGACCTTTGGGGCAAAACAACTGGAAACCCATCTGTCCAGCCAGCCCCACTGTCACCATTCCGTGACACAACCTCTGTTTCTCAGGCTGCAAGGTTTGGAAGTCTCAAGTTGTTCTTACTTTGAACTTATTTTGCTTATTGTTTCTAAGCAGTTTTTTGTAGATCCCAGTGTCCAGTTGGGAGCTGCAGCAGAGGAACCCAGGCCTTGCAGCTCATGGCCAGCAAGGCAGGAAGGTGGTCACCCTCTGCTCTTGCAGCCAGTCCTCACTGCTTTGCCTTGTGCCACACTTCAGTTTCCTCTCATCCTTTGAGCTGTTCAGCTCCACATTAAGAGTCTCACACTGGCGACATCATGTTTGCTTTGTAATGATCATTTGGAGCAGAAATTTCCTAGATTTTTATTTACCAACTGCACTTGCCTCCTCGTTAGGTCTCCATGGCAGAGAAGCTGTGTTGGAGGTGACCTGTGTTCTTTAGACTGTTCTTTTTTCTTGTCTGCCTTCAGGAACACGTGGTTTCTCATTGGAAAATGAGGCATATTCTTAGTTTCTTGAGCCTCCCCTGTGATGCTCAGCATTGGCTGGAGAATTTTAGGGACCCATTCATCTCCTGGTAGTTCACAAGTGCAAAAGGTTGAGGCAGCTCTTGTTCAAGACATGCTGCCTCGCAGGGACAAGCTCCCTTGAGCTGTGCTCTGAAAGCTGAGATGCAGACACGGAAAACCCCATGTAAAGTGTTCTGCAAAGAACCAGAAACATAGGTGAGAAATTTCCTCGCTGCATTTTATCAAGGAAGAAGTGAAAAGGTCCGTTCCTTCCCCTCCACCTCCCCACAACGCACCAAGAAAGTAATAAAGAAACCCAACGATAAAAAAAAAAGTTGTGTTGTGGAGCTGAAAGGCTCCTTTGTGAGCTGCTGTGCAGCCCGGCAGGACCGCGGCTCCTTCCTCCCGCAGAGCTGCTGGAGTTCAGCAAGATCAGAAAGGCTGTGCATTCCCAGTGCCGGTGGAAGGCTCCATCCCTGCAAACGTTACTGCTTCGCCTACATGCAACCCAGGCCTGAAAAATGTTTTGCTTACAGTGCTTTCTGTTTAGCTGCGTGGGGTTTTTCAAGCCGTTGAAAGGTTTGGATTGCTTTCAGGAATCAGTCAGCTAGAAAGTTGTTTTGTACGGTTGGGTCATATTTAAGCAACATGAGCAGCAAAACATCTGCATGTTTTGAGTCAGGAAAATTATTTCACTTTTAGATAACTCACAAAAAAAAAAAGGCTGAAATTACTTCATTAGACTTGCAAACAGTAAATTTAAAAACCTCTGGGCTGAGGCCAAGCAGGGGAGATTTTTTTTTTACCAGAAGGAGAATTCTTCAGAAAGCCAATGAAAGAAAATACCAAGGCTCAAGTTTAACCCTCTCAGGATATATCGCCTCTGTCCTAATAATTGGTGGAAGTTCTCTGTTCCCAGATAAGCTTCTCTGGGCTGAATGATGATTTTGCTCCAGTTATTTCCCTCTGTTGGTTATTCACATTGTTATTTGCTGCATTGCCTCTGAACCGATTGGCTCTGTGTTACCTTCCCGCATGGGGGGTGCGAGCTGAGGGCTGATGTGCCATCATCACTCATGACAGATGCTGAGTGCACTACCGTAGGATTGTGTTCTCCAGGTGAAGTTTCTGCTTGAACCACTTGTTAAAAAACTTGTCAAAGCTCTTAGAGTTTTGGATTAATGTTTTCCAAGAACGAGATTCTGCCCGATTCCAACAATATGAAAAGGAAGATGACTCGTTCAAATTGTGAATGTGGAAAAATGCGTTTTTCCAAAGTGGACATTTTGGGAGTCTCAGTTGGAGCAGTTCTGTGACTGAAACCATTTTGAGGTGAGAAGTTGAAAATTAACCGTGAGATAACCATTCCTGAGGAGAGCTGGGGTTTCTGAGCTGAAGAAAGTTGGGTTTCATTTGTGTGATGATGCACAATTTGGGGGGTTCTGGGCCCTTCCTGCTGCATCCCAAGCATCTGCTTTTTCACTGTGTACATTTCCAGCCTGCAGCAGGTTTTTATAGGAGATGCAGAAAGTGGCTTGAGCCACAGGAGTTAACTCGCCTGGTTTCCAGCTTCCCTGCCAGCCTGCCTACTCTCACTCACTTTTGCAACTTTCTCAGAAATTGGTCTTTTGTTTTAAAGCTGTAATTACTTGGTCTCAGCCCAAAGGTGATTTAGAGTGGGCTGTTACGGGATTTTTAAGGGTTTCTTTTTTATTCATGAAGACTTTAGTCTGTCTTATGACTAAGAGAAACACCATTTCTTAGCACAGTTCAGGAATGGCTGCTCCTTAAGCTTTTGTGTGTTGCTTGAATCTTAAGTTTGACCAAAGTACTTTTTAGGCTATTTAAATGACAGAAATGGCCTGGTGCATGTATAGTGCATCTCTCTTATGGTTTATTTATGCCATTGTCTGTGAATGCCAGGACAGCATTTTGCAGAATTCCATTGTGCCAGAGCTAGCTTTTTCCTTGAGTGATAGGTGGTAATTCAAACAAGTAGCAGCTGTGGAAAAATACAGGGCTTTGACTGTCGAGGTTTTGCATATGATGCTGAGGGTTTCTGATCTGGCCCCGTAGTTGATGAATTTGTGCCAAATTAATATCGTTACCTGGAAAAGTGATCTAATCAGGCAGGTTAATCGAGTAGAAATGTACAAATTCACAAACCCACAATCATTTCTTTTTGTTATTTTTAAGAAATAAGGAAATTAAATGCAAACTGTTCATTACTTAAGGTTGCAGGTTTCAAATTCAGAAGTGCTGTGACATTCTGCAGCTGTGGTTTCCAGAGCAATGCAAGCGTGATTCCAACAGACAGATGGAATATTTTGAAACATCGTTCTGTTATTAGATAATGTGACATACAGTATATGCAATTTAGGATGAAAATGAAACACTTCAAAACGGCTTGGAAATCCTAATCACTTATGATGCTTGACTTGTAACACTGGGTTTTGTTTTCCAGCTCGCAGCTTTTCCTGTTGCACTCATTTAGGGTTTGAATGTGATCTTTGCTCTGTGCTTCGTGCGGTCCCACATGTTACAGAGGAGGGAGGTTTTTCCCCCATCTTTTCCCATGTCTCTTTAGGAAGACCAGGATAGAATAGCCCCGGGGGGAGGATCTTGTGGCCCGTCTCTGGCAGAGGCTTTGCCATCGCTGCAGCGATGCAGGGGAGGCACGGCAGTGGAGCAGGATGTTTGCTTTCCTGGGTTGACAGCACTTGTCCAGGCATTGAGCACATGAGCAGTTTCAGACCTTCAGCAGGAGCTGATAAAAGCCATCGTCCTGAGCTCCATTGCTGAGTGGGACTGCTGGGGTGCGTCAGGCCGGGCTGTGCACACCATGGTCGGGGTCCCTCTGCTTGGACATGCACCACCAGCAGCCTGGAGTCGGAGGAGGATGGCTGCAGCAGCAGAGCTGCAGGGGACAGCAGGGAGGCTGCTGCAGTCCCTCACACCCCGCGCCTCCCAAACCCTCTTTAGGGCATCCTGAAGCTCCCCGGAGCAGGGGTAGGGGCATCCCTTTGAGCCATCCCATTTGGAGCCCAGGCCCCTGTGACAGCGTGGGAAACGAGAACCCGGTTCTGGAGGCTCTTCAAGGGCCGCGGGCAGCCGCGTTTCTACAGACGGGCCTTGAGCGGTCCGGTTCGGAGCCCACCACGGCCTTTGGCAGCCCGCGCTGTCAGCAGCTGCCGGCCCGCTGAGGGAGCCGGTGCCTCTTGGCCAAGGCAGCAGCTCCGCTCGGCCGCTCGCCGCGGGCTGTGATAGCAGAGAAGAGCCGGGGCCGGGGCAGAGTCGTCCGTCCGATCTAAGTGCAGCTCTTTCTCTTTGCAGACACTGAAGCTGCCTCAGGTGAAGGAGCCTCACAAGGCAGTAAGTACTCATGGCGCTGGGGGCGCGTAACGGGGGACCGGCGTGTGCGGGCACCGTTCCCTGGGGGGACGTGGCGGGGCGCGAGGGAGGGGGCTGCGGCGCGGCCGGCAGAGGGCGCCCCTCTCCGCGGAGATGACAGCGGGCGGGAGAGGGGAGGCGCTGGGTGCTGCCTGCCTCTGCGGTGATGGAGTCTGGTAGGGGTTTAAACCCTAAAGCTGCGGTGTGGGGCCCCGTGTCCGTGCCCTGGTAACCCGGAGCGGGTTCAGCACAGCCCCTCCGCGGGACCCCCAGGGGAGGAGGTGGCAGCAGCGGGACATGGAGGCAGTGGCAGCCCCTGTGAGGGGGTGATGGGGAACGTGGGGCCAGGCAGTTCACAGTGGTGAGAGAGTGAGAGAACATGGGCATAAAGTGGAAAGAGGAGAGGTTGAGGGTGTGTGGAATGAAAAGCTTTCCCCCGTGCTGCGGAGCAGGTTGGTCAGAGCGGTTGTCTCTAATGCATCCTTAGTGGTCTGCAAGACCAGCCTGGATAAAGTCCCGAGTAACAAGGTCTGAGCTCAGAGCAGACCCTGCTTACAGCGGGAGGCCAGAGCAGAGAGCTCAGGCTGACCTGGGTTTTGCTATGATCACGTTAGGTGAGAGCCATGGTTCCCATTGGAAAGGTAAGTTACCAACCTTGGTGGTTACAGGAGGCAGCTTGGAAGCACTGAACTTACCCTGGGTGGGTATAAAATGTTAGATCAATAGTAAATAATAATTAGAAAGTACAGCCTCATTAGAACTGCTGCTTCTTCAGGCCTGTTCTGTGATAGGTGAAGACTGGGCTTAGCAGGGGAATGTTGGCTTCCTGTCTGCAGAAGGAAGCAGGACTGACTTCACTGCAGGTGAAGAGCCTCAGCCCTGAGCCAGAACACCTCAGTAGCACCCAGCATCACACAGTGTGCACCCTCTCCTGGTGCTCACTGGGAGGTGATGGGCTCTGCAGTTGGGCCCTATCTGTTGACCCAGTGACATGGGGTGCTCAGTTCCATGCAGGGAATGGAAACTGCTTGCCAGGCTCCTGTCACCTCTGTTGTTGTCTCTTTTTCAGTAGGTGCTCTGCTGCCCCGTCAGTGTTTTACTTACCCTGAACCTTTCCAGGCCCATCTCCTGGCCCCCTTGCTCTCAGTTTTGACACTGGGCCCTACTGGGTTCTGGGCTAGGCTATGTGCATCCTGGGCTTCTTATTTAGGCGTTGGACACAGTATCGTAGGTGCCAGAGATGGTTTTTCTCTGTAAGTGAGCTTTTTGGCTTCTTATCTGTTGTGGGAATTAGTTTGGCTGAGAAAGACAGGACAGAGGGAGGTAAGAGGAGTTAGAGGGAGAAAAACCAGGAGGGTTCATGCCTGCTGTGTGGGCAGACCCCCAGGTCATTCCAGCCACAGGAGGATTTCTGTGGAGGAAACTGTCTGTTCTGTGGTGCTGGGTCTTTGGGAGTGGAGGAGAATGGAAAGGCACAGGCAGAAGAAGTCTCTAGGAGGGAACAGTGGCAAGCAGCTGCTCTGCCCCAGGCTTCAGGCAAGCCCCTGTGGTAGTGGTAGAGATAGATCAGGGAGCACTAAGAGAGGCAGGGACTGCTTCCATCTTCGTGCAGGGTTGTACCAGTCTGGTCCTTTTCCTTGTGCAAGAATTACTAAACCCCCTTTTTACCTGCCACTCTTATTGCCATCTCAAATATTCGCATCTAGCTGAAAGAGCTGGAGGCAAGACCGAGCCACCAGAGCAGGGAAGCGGTGAGTGGTGGGAATGGGGAAGGAAGATCCACCACAGCATCCATCCTGGTGGAGGAACAGGCTGGCCATGTCACCTGTCTCACAGAGTGAACGTGAAACTGCTCCACCAGTGCTGCTGTTCCTAAGTGCAGATGGTTGTAATTTCCTGGCCAAGTCATCTTCCTCTTCCCCTCCTTGCTGCTGCAGTGAAATAGTTCAGCTGCCTTCTTTCCTCCCTTCCCCTCTGGGACTGGGTTGAATCCCTGGCCTACCCTGGTTGCCTCTGCACAGCTCTTCTCCTTTTCCCACTCAATGGCTCTCTTGTTTCCTTGTCAGTCTGTTTGCTCCTCATATATTTTAGGAATTTTGTATTTATCTTTCCTTTCCTGCTATTTTTGTTTTGCCTGCTGCTCCGCTGCTATTCCTCTGCGACCCGATTTGGCTGTTTACACCCCTTCTATTACAGACGTCTGTATTGTTCAGATCTTCCTCTGCTATTTCTATCTCATTGGGAACCTCTAGGTTCATGGTCTCTGCAGACATGGTTTGCTGCCTTCTTCCAAAATTTCGCAGTATTTAAGGGACACAGCAAGATCTTGTTTTCTCTCATGGGCTTCTCTCCAGGGCATAGACTGCATCCATCCTAAACTGGTGTGGATGAGGAGCTGCCTTGACCAGCAGTGGTCCTTGACATGTATTTAACTAACTAGAACTGCAGGGTTTTAAAAGCTCTTCAAGTTTTCTCCATGGTGACTTTTTGGAGTCGGCTCCACCATGGTCACACGAAAAGTTGTAGCGAAGGCAACCTTGTGTGTCAAATGAGGGCACATCTCTGCTGGTGCCTCTGCAGAGCACAGCACGGGCACCTTGGCATGGTCATGGCGGTATGTGAGATTTGGTGGCAGTTGCTGTGTGGTGCTCCCTGGACTTACCTGAGTCTTGTTTGTTCTTGGAAGGCAAAGTCTGCATCCTGCCCTGCTGGGTCTGCAAGTGGGGAGTGCTTGGCCTGGTGGAAGGATGAGTTACTGACATGGTGGGTGAAGCTGTGTTGTGCCATGCCCTTGCTCCAGATCTGCAGGGTTTAGCTAAGAAGGGGCTGCTGTGGTAAGGGCTGGCCTGGCCTTTTCGCTTGGAAAGAAGGGAGCCATGGGAGAGGCTGGGACACAGCTGAGGCCAGTTGTTTGTTTGCTGCCTGCTTAAAGAGGAGACAGTGGTGTTTAGACTTTCCAGCTGAGAAGGCACTTTGAAGACTCCCTTGAGGAAAAGCTGTTGCACTTGGTTATTTTTAGCCCTTTAGTCTATAGATTGTGTCTCTGGCCCTCACCCTTTTTATTCCTTTTTACCCATTCCTGAAGGGACATAGATCTTTGGTGTTGAGGAGGGGATGTACTCATGGGAACATAGTTGACTGGCTTTGGGGGGTACTTTTCTAGCCTTGGCTCAGGGTCTAAGACCAGAATTCCCACATGTAGAGAGAAGAAAACAATGCAACCCACAGTGCTAATGTGCTAATAAAAAGGCTTGTCTAAGTGCTACCAACTTTGACTGGCAGGGAGGAGGAAGGGAGGAGAGTCATTTTGAAAGAAGCTTTCTGTGTGGTACTTTTCCTAGGCAGGGATGGCCAGTTTAACATCTGGGTCACTGGCTCTTCCTGTAGAAGAGGCTGCCTGTCTTTTCTGAGATGCTCATAGACTCATAGAATAGTTAGGGTTGGAAAGGACCTTAAGATCATCCAGTTCCAACCCCCCTGCCATGGGCAGAGGCACCTCACACTAAACCATGGCACCCAAGGCCTCATCCAACCTGGCCTTGAACACTGCCAGGGATGAAACTTCCTCTTTATATCCAATCTAAACTTCCCCTGTTTAAGTTTTAACCAATTACCCCTCGTCCTATCACTACAGTCCCTAATGAAGTCTGGAAGTCCTCAGGAAGAAGGTGTTTGGGCTAGACCTGCGCTATCATTCTCCATGAAAATTCCAGTCATGTTCAGGGGAGGTACAAACTTTGCAAACCCAGCCTCCCTCCTGCTGCTCACATACCACAGGGTATTGCTGGCAGCATGACAGAGAGCTAAAGAAAACCCCTGCAAACAGGGTCCAGAGCAGGGACCGTGGGCCAGGGACACGGCTGGGGGAGCATCACCTCTGAGGTGAGCAGGTACTTGCACAGTGCTGGGTCATGAAGCAGGTTGCCTTCAGTGCACGTGTCACAGTTTGGGGACAGCAGTTTGCAGAGCAGGGCTGGTGCCAGTGTTGGCTCAGCACTTGTACCCATGGCAGTGCCTGTAGCTGAGACCTGTGGTTGGGTTAGGAAGAGAACCAGGATGGTCTCAGTGCTGGTAGCTTGGTTCTGGTCTCATCCCCAGGAGGCAGAGGGGAGTAGAGGTTTCCACCAGCACAGTCCTTGTCTCCAGAGCCATGGTAGCCTTCACTGTTTCCAGATCTGTAACTCTGCAGATTATGGATTTGAACATTGAAGCTATTGGAATTTGGTGCTATTCTTGTTCTCCTCCTTAGGAATGAGGAACTTACGTACAAGAACATCTCCCATATAACCATAACTGGCTTGCAGAGCACAGAGTTAGACTGTGAGTTTTGTGGTTGCCCATGAAATCATATTTCACCTGGCAGTGCATAAGCACTTTGCCTCCATGCTCACTGCTGCTTTTTGTGATAGTATCTCTGCTGCTTTGGATCAGCCTAGGGCAGAATTATGGTTACTCTGACAACTTAATACGGCACTTGCCTAATTTCAGCTACCAGTGGCCTTTTAGTACCTGTTTTCAAAATACCGAATAATGCTACAAGTCCATAGTACTTCTAAGCCTTTTCCTAGATGAGCCTCGGATCACTTCCAGAGCAGTTGGTATTCTGCAGGCAGGCCAGGAAGCAGCAGGATGGGAAGAAAGAGACTTGCCAGAGGCAACCAGCGGGTGAGTGGCAGAGGAAGAAAGCACAAGTCTCCAGGCTTGCAGCCCAGTCCCTGTCTGCTGGGTGCAGTCTTGCGCTGTTGGATTCATGTCTGTGCCCTGTGGAAGGAAACAGAAAATAAATGCACAGGAAAATGGGAAGGGAAAAGTTGCTAAAAGCTGAAGGTGTCTAAAGTACAGCTGGTGTATTAACTTCATGTGTGTCTGGTTTGCTATTAGAGACTTAGTGAGTGTTCCTCTTCTCAGGGAGAAGTCCTGACCCTGATGGTGATTAGAATTGTGAGGAAGAGTCTTGCCATTCCTGGAAACTTGACATAAAATGTTACTAAAAGTGGGAAGGCTCAGGAAGAGATGATTTCAGGAGCCTCGAATTCATCTCCAGCGCACCAGTCGGGTTGGCTGAGTTCAGAGTAGGTTGCTGATAGTGTGGTTTGCTCTGTTCTTTTGCCCTGGTGACAGTTTTGAGGACCATGACAAACAAGCTGTAGTCTAAAAGCAGGTAGTACTCACAGACAGTACTAGCTATGAGTGTGAAGCTTGCTCTGTTAGGCTGAGCAATGCCACCAGCCAGTTACTCTGTGACGTGCAAGAAGACAAAACAGCCTCACTAAAACAAGCCAGTTCCAGTGCTCTGCTTGCTTTCATTCCCAGCGGTGGTGCAGTTTGTTACTATGGCAATTCAGTGGCAGTTCCTGGAAGACCACTAATGGTTGTTTTCTGGTAGATCCTGTTCCTTCTGTCTCCATCTCCTGCTTTTGTGTACATGCAGTTCTGTTCAGGGCAAAGCTGGATTTTGTACTGTTCCTGAAAAGCAGACCTGTGTGGTGCTGCCAGCACGTTACTGCTCTTCAGTGGACTCCATCATCTGGGAGATACCTGAGAGGCCAGAGTACAAATCCTGTTTGCAAGCTCAGACTGGCCTTGGCCTGGCAGCTCCTGACACTCTCCTTCACTTGTGCTTTAGATTTTAACATCAGCGGGAGCAATAGCACATTTAAGCTCACTGTGGCCAGCCACATGGATTGAAAACTCCTGGGCCAGATCCCACGGAATCCCCATACTGACCCCAAGTAGCACAGCCTGGTTTTCCTTCCTCTCTGTTGTCCTCTCTGTTGTGTTGGAGCCTCTTCTCCCTGTTAGCAAATGACTGAAACTGAAATGGAATTGAAAATAAGCAGTACCATTCACAGGTGATGACATTCACCAGATATTTCAGGCCATCCTCTTGTGTTGTCAGGTTGCAGCAGAGGCACAAAGTGGTCTTGGGGTCCTGTGTGATAATGTAATGTCACCTCCACATGCCCCCATGAGTAGCTCTTCCCAGCCCATTGTGGTGTGAAGTTTTTCTGGAGGGGGTGGGAAGTTCTGGCACTAAAGAGTGTCCTGGCTGAACGTCTCCTGGGAGGAGGCAGGACTCGCTTCATGTTGCCCGTTGAAGGGGACAGAGAAGTGACTGTGTTCACCAGGAGAATATTGATTTACAGAGCCCTTGGTGGTCTTGTGACTGGGCACTGGGAGAAGGGGCTGTGGGAAGTGGCAGAACCATAGATGAGCAGCAGCCACAGTGTCTGAGGCAAGGCTGAGGACAGCAGCAATACAGATGGAAGAGGAGCTACATCCAAGCCATGGTCAGCAGTGTCATACCCCACCCTGGAGCCCCTATTGTCCCCCCAGGCAGGGCCCACCTGTGGAGCAGGCAGAGCACAACCACAGAGCTGAGCCCTGGGGCAGTAGCTCCCATGCCCTGCAGCTCCATCTGGTCTCCCACTGATGAAGGCAAATTTCAGCCCTGCTTTACCGAAGGAAGGCAGGGATGCACAGTATCTGCTGCAGTGCCACAGAGTTAAAAATAACTGCTCTTAAGGGTGGATCCTTATAGTGAAAGAGGCACCAAAATGATCCTCAGAAGAGGTACTCCAGTTCCTGCTATGTATGTGATGAAGCAGGCAGGACGACCCAGTCTCTCTTGGGTTTTGACTAGCTGGGTGCTGTCACCATCCCTGGCTCAGAGCTTGGCTCCAAGCTCAGGCTTTGCCGTGGCCTAGAGGGAAGCACATGGCCGTGGTGCAGCGGAGCTGGCTGCTGGGGATATTGCCAGCCCACCCAGTGTTCTGATGCCGAAGCTCCTACATTGTGGCACGGTTTTCTGGTAGGTGCCTTAAGATGTCTGAGTCATTTGTCTTTGCCAGATTTTCAGTCCCTCTCATCGAGTATCTAGATGTAGCGAGGCAGCAAAGTGCTGGGTCCACCGTACTTGGGCCACAACAACTCCAGGCTTGGGAAGAGCGGCTGGAAAGCTGCTCATGGAAAAGGACCTGGGGTTGCTGATTGATGGAGCTGAACATGAGCAGCTTGTGCCCAGGCAGCCAAGAAGGCCACCAGCATCCTGGCCTGTACCAGCCCCAGTGTGGCAGCACAACCAGGGCAGTGTTCACAAACCATGTACACGAGGCCCTCAGTGCTATGGGTTAGTGGTAGCCTTGGCAGTGCACATGCATCTTTTGAAAGTGAAATAACTGCACTGTCATCTGGGAGCTTTGTTTTCTCCTTCCTCATTCATAGCAGTGTCATACTTGCTTATTGTGTGCTAGGTGGTACCTGGGTGCTGGGCTAAGGTGGGACATTCAGTGGTGGGGGGACACTTTCATGTGGGTCTGAGGAGGTTGTAGGCTGTGAACAGAATGTTTTTCTTTCCAGTTCCTGAGCCAAATGCATTCAAACAATCACCTGAATACAGGCCAGTGACCGCAAGGAGCCTGTGTCTCCACTGGGTGACATTATTTCTTTACAAGGCAAAGAAGAAAATGGCAATATATTTTTTTTCCAAACTGGAATACACAGTAAATATTTCACAACCCCATAAATAAGAAATGATGGGTTTGATCTTTTAAAAACATCTTTCCCTTTGGGCTCTGTTGCGCATGAGGAAGTTCAGCTGAAGAGGGAATTTCTTTGCAAAAGCAGTGTAAGGTTAGGAGCTGGATGTGGGCTGGGCTATGCTGTGCCAGCATTAGCTGAGGAGGGGCAGTGATAATACTTTGCATGTGCAAAACCAGTTTGAGGGTTGTGAATTTAAACCATGAGATTAATATATTCAGAGTTAAGGTTTTCTTGCCTTTTTCTTGGACCTTCCACATACAGGATATGGTGATGTCAGGGTTAGGCTCTGACTAATGAGGTCTGGAAGTGGTTCACTGGTGTGAATTTAAGGTTCAGGGAGAACCTTTGGCATCACCATTTCTCCATTAATTTTAAATCTTCAAATTTGCAGCTTTACTGTTTCCTCATAGTAAGTTTTTTAGCTTTTACTTTTTTGGGGGTTCCAGAGCAGCAAATGGCAAGTTCCACTGTTGTGCTTGGTAAAACTTCCAATGCCTTACACAGTTAAAACCCAGCTGTGAATGCTCTGTGTGTGAGCACACCCACGTGCACACACCACAGTGAACCATTAGTCATTTACCAGTCGTGATTAGGTTTTCCAATGTTCTTATTTAATAATTCTCTTGTTCCTTGGGGAGAGCAATAAAAATGGATTTTATTTTTCTCATGCACTTGCATTTTAAGTAGGTAAAAGTCTCTTTAGATTCCCATTTGCCTAACAAGTAGATGAATATGTTCATCTTCAAATTTAAATGACCAGTGGGCTGAGACCAAGAGTGATGAATTTCGGTGCAGAAGAGAACATTAAGAAAATAATAAGAAATTTAGTTATGGGATTTACAGTGTGAAGAAATTTTGACCTTAACACCTGAGATACGTTCCTTCAGTGCTGGAGTTGTCTTTCACAAAAGCACATTTCTTTGCAGCTCTAGGGTCATTCGTTCTCCCCTGGAACAAGACCTTTTTGATAAGGTGCAGTGCTGTCCATTGCACCCTAACACACAGGTTACTCCTGGCTTGCTCTAACATTCTCCTTCTCTGAAACCCTCACAAGACTGCAATAGGTGAGAGTTTATCTCTCTGGATTCTCAGGTTTCCTGTGACAGGAGAGATCCATTCCCTTTGCCTTTCTCAGCTGGGGTTTGTTAGTTCTGACCCAGCACCTTCACATTAACATCTATTCTTTTGGGGCTTGGTGAAGTAGGTAACGGTTCCTGGACCTTTGTTTTAATAGGGTCAATTTGAAGTTGCTCTTCTGACGTAACTGTTACACTAAGGGCTTTTTCTGGATGTTCTCACTTTGGGAGTCTTGCGTCATAACCACATCAGATGTGCTCAGAGGCGTAATGTACACATGGTCATGCTGGAGGTGTTGATGTTCGTGCAAGTCCTGCAGTTCCATAGCTCTGGAGAGGACCAGTTTCTCTGTATGCAGTTTAAATCTAAGGTTTTGGAAAGGGAGACTTGCAAGTTGTCTACAAATCTATGATTTTCACATGATCTTACACAGTAAATTGCTGATACACCCATAAAAATGAAATTTCTATCCCTTTCGCATATACTGACCAAATAAACCATGTTTACAGACATCTGGATGTTAATACTTGGCAGCAGATCTCTTACAGAGTTCCTAGGCAGGAAAATTAATGGAGAAATATATTTATTTGAATAAAAAAGGATATTAATTTTAGTAATCCCAGACTGGTCTGGTCGTTAGTTTGTCTTGACAATGCCAGGATAGCTTTATCGAAGACAGAAATACACCATGTGTTAGGGATACTCTTTCTGTCTTCCAGCATGGGCTGAAATTTAACAACAGAAAAGGTGTTCAAAGAGCAGCACCAGGAGTTATTCTTATATAAACTATTACAATAGTATGTTCTTCTTTCAGCTGATGCTTTGTCTGTTGAGCTGCTTGTTGGCATTTCAACAACTTTGAACCTGAATAGCACACAAACAAGAAATACTTGCAGCCTTTTAAGCATGTAAGTTCTGAGGATTTTCACTTTTTAAGGATGTTCATAACCAGGAAAGTCAGAGCAGTGCAAGGTTCACCTTCTGAAGGCCACTTCTTTTCAACCTGAGCAAAAAGGTTTGAGTTCTTGTTTGTCTTGGGGGATTGTAGACGGGGACGTTCTGCATCCTTCCTACCTTACTTTAATTTGATCTTGTTCTTTACAAAAGCTGTGAGGCACTGGCACAGGGTGCCCAGAGGAGCTGTGGCTGCCCCATCCCTGGCAGTGTTCAAGGCCAGGTTGGACACAGGGGCTTGGAGCAAGCTGCTCCAGTGGAAGGTGTCCCTGCCCGTGGCAAGGGTTTTGAACTGGATGAGCTTTAAGGTCCCTTCCAACTCAAATCATTCCATGGTTCTGTGGTATGTGGAGCCAGGATCTCTTCTTCAGTGCTGCTCAGTCATTTCACTGTCACTTTTCCTTTCCATTTTGGAAACTAGGCAGTGATATTCCATGTGAGTGAGAGAGACGGATGAGTAGGAGAAAGTCAAGATGAGGTTTGCTTTTCCTTTATGAAACTTTCAGGGCTACATCATTTAATCTAAAGAGTTGTGAAGCAGGGAAGTAGTGTGTTCCCAGCCAAACCATTTTGATTCCAAAAGGAGGTTAAAATAAAATGCCCTTTATTGTGTGTTGTGTGTAACTCTGAGTGTGGCACAACTGAGCCTTTCACTGAAGACTGAGATTCAGCATCCTGATTGGTATAAAAGATATGTCTTCCAGCATCAACAAGTTAGTGACATTGTTCTTGGTTTGGTAGTTTGCAGCCCGAGGAACCTCCTTTGTGAAGCCTGGGAAGCACCATGCTAGGTTAAGGGTTAAGCCAGTGTGTTCCTAGATGTCTCCTGTGTTCCTGAAAAATGCCAAGTGTTTGTGGGAAGGAAGTAAATGATCATGAAATGAGTGATCGTGGAATGGTTTGCCCACAGGGAAGGTTTTTTCTAACCCCCGCTTAGGAGCTGGCTTGTGCCTTTGTGTGTGAGGGTTTCTGTCCTTTCCAGGTTTCTGGATTTTATTATTATTTGATCCTTACTAATGTAACTCAAGAGAATTTAATCCTCTTACAGGCTTGCTGCTGACTTTGGGCTCAGTCCTGCTCCCTTTTCAAAGAATTTGGCCATTAGACACCTTTAAGTTGAGCTCTGACGTCGGTTGCAGCTGATTTTACTGGCAGCTCTCTCCTTGGCTGTAAATGCAGTTGTAACTTCTGTGCAAGAACAGTTTGAATGAGGAGTAGATGGAGGTCTGCAGGCAGCAAGTTCTCTGTCTGCAAACTTGCATTCTACCTCTCCCCAACTGCCAGCCTGGTATTTAAAAGGAAGCCCCTAAAGATGCCAAAAGCTTGGGTCAAGGGAATTGTCCATGAACCTGCGCGGGGAATATCCTGCTAGCTTAGGAAGCCATAAATGTGTTCCTTTCCATCTAGGTGCCCCTCTGGCTGCGGAAAGGGAGAAGAAGCGTCTCTCCAGAGCTGTCTTTGTGCTGCCCTGGGTGGAATCCACAGAAACAAGTGAGGGTCCCAGATGTTCTTTTCTCCCTGCTGTGTTGTAAGGAAGCAGTGCCTGCACTCTGGGTCTTTGGGGGCACTGCTCAGGTAGGCTGTGCTTGGGACACAGCTCCCAAAGGTGTTTCCCCATGGCAAGTGTGCAGCACATCTCTCAGGACGTGCCTGCCTCTCCTGTTCCTTTAGTTGTGGTGGCTTTGGCTCCTACTGAAGAGTGCAGGAGCTGCTCCTGGTTCCTTCCAGTGAGACATCGGGGGAAAGATGATGCTTTTTTCATGCTCTGCTACTGACCAGCTCCAGCCCTCTGGGTTTATCACCAGCAGCACTCCAGCAGGTTTTCAGGAATCAGTGAAGGAATGTGAAATTGAGCATCAGAGCATCTCATGGACTGTCCTGTGACCCACTGGCCATAGCTGGAGGGATGATGCTGATACTTCTTGGTCACATAAGCCTTACTCAGAAAGCCTGTTTGGGGGGAGAAACATCACAACCTCATCCAGAATGATGACAGATAAATGTATTGCAGTGGGCTTAACTGTAAAACATCCACCCCCTCCCCTTTCAGAGATGCTGCTGGACTTTATGAACTGTTTGGGAAACCTTGTTTCCCAAGGTGAGCCAGGAATGTGGAATTCCTAAAGTTTGTTACTTCCTCTTATATAAGGTGCCACCAGGACCATGGAGCAGGACCAGCAGCGCTGTTCGGGCTGCCCTCTCTTTTTAATTTTGCTGCTTTTTCCTTGCCTGGGACCTGGAGCACTGCTGGATTTTAAGAATAATTCAGCATTTTGCAATCTGTTTGCATACAGCAGCTTCGCCCTCCCACATCTGGAGGCTGTCCCTACCAGACAGCTATTTCTGCAGTGCTCTGTGAGAGTCAGATCACTCAGGATTCAGGAGTATCTGCAAAGTGCCTAGCTGCCGTGAGAGCTCCTCTGTCAGGTAGCTTTTGTGACTTCTTCCCTTTGGAAGGTCAGTATGAATTCTGGATGAGGTGAATATTGTTCTTCACCTTGGAGAATTCCAGAAGGAGCTCCCACATCCTGCTGTGTGGAGACCCCATCACTCTGGACCCTGAACAGGATGTGCTGCCATCATTGCAGGGAGATCATCTGGATGATGTACGTAACTGTTTCCACTATGGGTTTCTGGGATGCTGGGCAGAGCTCTTGGAGCCCAGTGGAAACTGGTTTGTACACAGGTTTTGTCTACACTTGTGAGGGTGGGTTCAGGGACCCGTATTTTTAGCTTTGATACAGAAGTCCCAACCTTTCATTAGATTTCTGATTGCTGGCATTGCCTTCCTGGACTTCCAGAGCAAAATCCACTGAGGCCCTGGGCCAGATGCCCTAAGGAAAGAAGCCTTTTCTGCCTGCAGCTGTTGGGCATGTGTTCTCTGCCTTCTTTCCTCCCAAACTGAAGAGCATGCAGGGTGCTTCAGCAGCTGCCAGTCATTGCTGGAGACGGGAGGCACGACAGAGCCTCTGGAGACGGGCAGAAGAGAGCAGCACGTTTCCTATCTTTCCCTGGAGGTGCACTGCGAGCAGAGTGGTTAGAAATGCATTCAGGTCCCAGGGAGGTATTTCTTGGGGTACTTGAAAAACCTGCCTCATCTCAGCATGTCAGTCCTTTATATCTGAGGAATTGCATTGTAACAAGGCTGCTGGTGGCCTTTCTTCCTAGTAAGAGATGATGCTGTATTTTGGTGCATGGGTTTCACAAGATTAAATGTGGCCTGACTATATATATAATGACATTACTCCTTAGACCTCTCCTGGAGTCATTGCCCGCCCTGGATGGATTCATGAGCATGAAGGAGGAATGATATTTCCGGGAGGTTGGCTTTTAACTAAATATCTTTCAAGCATATCAGGAAGAATTCTTCCCTGTGAGGGTGCTGAGGCGCTGGCCCAGGGTGCCCAGAGAAGCTGTGGCTGCCCCATCCCTGGCAGTGTTCAAGGCCAGGTTGGACACAGGGGCTTGGAGCAAGCTGCTCTAGTGGAAGGTGTCCCTGCCCGTGGCAGGGGTTGGAGCTGGAGGAGCTTTTAGGTCCCTCCAACCCAAACCAGTCTGGGATTCTGTGATTTTGAAACTCTGGGTTTGCAGCAGGATAATCCAATGGTTGCTCAGCTTGCAGCAGGAATGTGTTCTGCAGGACAACAGAATGTTCTACAGGCAACAGCCTGAATACGAGTAAAGGACAGCACTAAACCGCTGTGCTAGTGGGCTCAGTTGTAGCTTTCCCTATACTTTTCCTGAAATCCTAGTATTACCTGTTGGTATCTTCCTGTTTTGGTGGAGCTGCACGGTGTTAATGTCTACCTGGTGATAGGAGAGCTTGATTCTGAGTAGATCTGCTTAAGCAGCATTAGTTTGGCTCTGTCTGGTGCCATCTCTTCAGAGGTTCAGGGATGGGGAGTTTGCAATGGGCTTGCAGGCACCCCTGACTGCTTGGTGTCCCTTGTAGCTCTTCCCATTGACAGCTCTGTTGTTACATATGCTGGGGATGGTGTCCCAGCTGGAGTCTACCTTGGTAGTTACAACCCGAGCAGGAGAAGCAATAGTGCACAGGCTAATGCTGCTCAGTGAGTTTCTGGCTAAGAACAGCACTGGAAGCGTTGGATGCTGTCAGCAAAGACAGCTTTATTGGGTAAGAAGTCTGGCACTGGGCTCCAGCCCTGGAAGAAGCTGGTGTTCAGAGAGGGTGAAGCTGCACATGGGCAGTCCCCTGGGACTTTCTGAATTCTCTGTAAATCTGAGACTTGGCAGCTTTTGCTGAGGTTTATCTCCTTGACAGAGCTGAGGAAGAGATTAGTGCCAGTACTGGCTGGAACAAGTTCTTACTTCTGCTAAGGACTTGTTTCACTAGAACCTCTGGAGGTCATTCTTCCTCTGGGAAAACACTTCCCTAAGAAACCAAGCAAAGCCTTATTCTCTTGGGGTACGCTGTTGCACTTGTCATGTTTTCATTTCCCCACGCTGCCCAGGGAGGGATGTGATCATACCCAGCATGTGGAGTCTCTGCTCCTGATAGTGAGATTCCCACAATCATTCCTGGGTTACAGACACTACACCCAGCCGTGCCTGTTTGTGATGTGCCTCTAGCATTCAGTTTTCTTCTGTTCTAACAAATCTCCTTATTTATGGAGCACTTTTGCTCCAAATTAAGGCCATAATAGTTTTCTTCCTCCAGTTCATCTACTGCATGGCTCATTACACTTCAAACAGGAGGCTGGCTTGTGTCTTGAGGATGCCCAGTGATGTGGGGCTGATTACTGATGACATGATAAGAATTTTTTCTGCTAATAATTGGGGTTTTTTTGCAACAGATACACAACTCTTCACTCATGATCATTACAGGCTCTTTGTTGTTAGAAAGGGTCCAGGGCAGATTGAGAACCTCAGCGCTGTTGTATGACCACAGAAGGAGACTGCATAAGATAATATAATGAAACACAGTTAAGTGTGTCCCACCAGTGAATTCATCACTTGAATGTTCTCACAGTCATGTTTTGCTGCTTCTCCTCTTCCTTAAGCAGTGGCTGAAGCAGCAGTGCCTTTTCATCTCCATATACATGCCTGAGCTCTCTCTTGCTTGTTCGGCCTAGGCTTTTAAAACTCCCGTAGGTTTAGCTCAGCACTGCTGTGCTCTGATTAAGATACAAATAGTTTCTGGTAGCAGGGGTAAAGTTCCAGTGCCCAGCTATTTAATGATTGGCATTTTTCTCTTCTAGATCACTATAGCTTCTACTTTCCTTCTGCCCAGCAGAATAAAGGGCAGGAGGTGATCTCTGATTTAGTGTTGAAACCCCGTGTGCTGAGGGACTGCAGTGTGAGCCCAAGTGAGGGATCAAACTGTACAAGGCATAGCAGCTTAAAAGAGTTATTTCTGTTAAAACTAAAAAGATTAAGAAGTAAAATGAAAGCTAAATGTGCATACTCTGGTGTGTTTGAATGCGGTATGGAGGAGGTAGAAACAAGGCTTTAACTTTGCTAATGGCATTAAGACATGAATACAAACAGCTGAGCTACTGCAGGGAGTTCAGTGGCACCCAGCTCAGCTGCTGGGTACCTGCTAGCCTGCTTCTGTGGAGAAGGAAAACACATTAATTTCCAGATTCTTTGTGGCTACACAAGCTGATGTGTTTCACTTGGATTGCAATGGGCTGGTAACACACAACCCATCAGCTACTGCAGCTGGCTGACAAGACAGTGCTGCAGGTTGTGGTGGGGTGACTGCTTAGGGCTGCCAGGTTGTAGCCCGACGTGTGTCAGACATCAGAAGATGGAGAAACCCCACGGCGCTGAGAAGTGAAACTTTCCTCTTACACTGATCCAGTAGCTCAGCCAAAGACATTCACTGACCCCAGAACTCATGAGCATCTTGAGCTTTTCTGCATCTTTGTCTTTCTCTCCCAGCTGTGGTGAAGGGAAGGGGTATAGATCACAAACATAGATGAAACCAGTCTCTGCCAGCCCTGTTCACTGAGCACCTTACCCGTCTTGTGTGGTTTGGATTGCTGGTTTGTTCTCTGGTTTTAGTTTGTTATGTGTCCATACAGGATCTTGCATGCAGTTAGTAACCAGTAAGCAGCAGCAATGAGAACCAAGTATGGAGTTGAGCTTGTGGGCACATCCAGTCCATGCTGTAGTTGGCATATTAAGACTGACTTCTAACAGCTTGTATCTTGACTCTGTCTTTAGTTCTGTCAGTTTGTCCCCATCCTGACGAGCACTTGCAAACTGTAGCCTTGGAACTTCCAAAGGAGGTTTCAGCAGGGTCTGTTGCTCTGTGCCTTCACTGCTGTGAGGTCTTCTGGAAGCTGCACTGGAGAGCAGAGCTGCCTCAGTAGGACATAACAAATCAGACCATGCCCTGGGCCATAGAATGTGGGACACGCAGGGGACGTTCTGAAACAGCGGTGGTCTCTGTACCTTAGGGATTTGACAGAAGCATGTGGGGAAGTGCACGGCGGTGTCTGTCTGAGCAGCATTGTCTGGAGTGCTGCCTTTCACCTCAGTTTCTAAAGTCACTGTTTTCTTCTTCCTACAGACAATTTTAGGTACACGTGTGACATTTGTGGGAAAAAATATAAATATTATAGCTGCTTCCAAGAGCACAGAGACCTGCACGCTGTGGATGGTGAGTACTGTTTTGACACCCAAACTAGAAGGAGAAGTCAGTGGGGAAGCAAAAGATGGTTCTGCAGGACTGTGTGGCCTGTGATGTGCAGGACATTGCACTGCATGGGTCCTGCCTTGGTCTGCGGAGGCACAGTTCACAGGCACTGCAGGAGGACTTTGCTGGGCTTGATTCAGTTTGTGTGCATCAAAATAACACCCTCTGCTGGGACCTGTGGTCCTTGCAGTTTGTGTGGAGGTTCATGGTTAGGATGGCTGTGCTGGGACCGAGTACATCAAGGTAAATTGTCAGTCTGGCTACTCATTGGGCAAGAGTTCGTCGCCTTTTGGTTTCCACAGGATTGTTCTCAACATCCTCCCCTGTGAGAAAACCACATTCCAGAGTTGAGAAATGTTTCGTTCCTGTTAATCACTGTGGTAGTGAACTGATGCAGTTGGCAGCGGACCTCACAGGCCAGTTTTACCTCCGTGAATGTAGATGTGGCTAAGGGCTGGTGACACTCAGACAGAAGCAGACACCCTCCTCCAGAAGCAGTGTTTCTTTGGGGAAAATAGAAGCAACAACATACTTTGGCCTGCCCTCTGCTTCATGGGCATCTAAAGCTCCTTGACTGAGAACCTACAGATACTCCACTCCAGGCTCTCACTGTGTATGCTGCATGCCTGTTGTGCTTCTCACTTGGCTAAAGGAGGTGGCTGGCAGAGTTACAGAGAGAGGCTGCCTGGAAAGCAGGAGGTTTTGGATTGCTGGATATCTCAGACAAGCAAGTGGCTTTGCACAGTACATGGTGTCCAGAAAAATGGCTGGGTTTAACTGGAACGTGTGGCCATCTGAATGTACTGTAAGAACAGCCAGTGTTCTCTTGCAGTGCGCCACTGCATTTCCCGTCCTCCCATGGGGAGCCAAAATTCAGATGCTGGCCCTGCAAGTCACTGTGAGATGTGTCTGCTTCTGTCAGAAGCGTGTCTTCATAGCTATGGTTCAGGGAGCTCTGCTTAGGGTTACAGGAGGGCTTTGAAGAGCTTCACTTGTGTCCTGCAAGGACACTTAGTCTCAGTTCCTCAAGGGGCTGTTGTAGCAAACACAAGTGGGAGGCAGCTGTGCATCTGAACTTCACATGGGGCCCTGTCAGTGTAAGAACAAAGGCCTTGCGCATCTCTGTATATTAGGGCTGGGCATGCTCAAATAGTTCCTGTGTGGATGCTGCTGGGAAGAGGAGGGACTGGGACACAAAGCCTGGTTTATTCTGATAGGGCTGAAACATGCTGAAGTGGTGCGTGAAATGCAGGAAGAAAACAAGGCCATTTCAGAGGATTTAATTTCTGTTTTGTTTCTTCCCCTCCTTCTTCTATTCTGTGTTAGTTTTTAGTGTGGAAGGGGCCCCAGAAAACCGGGCAGGTAAGCGGAGCTCCTTCATGTGCTTTATTTCACAAATCTTTCCAAGCATTCAGTAGTTCAGGCACAGCAGGTCCATTTCTACACTTGTAAGAGTCAAGGGAGTTGTGTCACTGCTTGCAGCACGAGAGGGAGCATCCTCTCTCCCTCCCCCAGTGTACAGCCAGTAGATTGCTGCCCAGCCCTGGTAGATACCAGGCTTTTGTTGTATGTACAATTGATCAGGCTTCTAAAATCCAAAGAAAAAGGTGGTTTATGTCTTTGGTGATTTAGTGAATTGTTCAAGGCATAAATGAAATTATTTGATAAAATGGGATGGGTTCTGATTTGTTGCTTGCTGTGCAAGATGGTAGGAAGTCATTGGCTGGTATTTGTTAGCTGACTTGCTTGCAGACTGCATTACCACTTCAGACAGTATAACATCATTAGATAAGAGATGCACTGGAAGAAGGTCAGAAAGTATGGATCAGGCTTTGCGATGTGTTTGTTCAGTCTTCCTCTGTATTAAACATTATATATGTACAAGCCATATTACTGGGCTGGGAGCAGGGTAATCCTGGGGCACGTGAGGAGGGACAAGTCAGTGAAAGGAGGCATTTGGTTTATAATTTCTGTCCTGAACTCTTGTTACAGATGGAAATGTCATTACAGATTCAGGAGCATTCAGTGCCCATGCAGCTGTAGAAGGAAAACCTGAGGGTGTTGTCAGCTCTCTTGCTGGTTCTGTTCTCTTGCAGACCCCTATGACCAGGCTGTCATAGCAGCAGATGAAGTGAAGGAGGAGGAGCCGGAACCGTTCCAGAAGATTGGTCCAAGTATGAGTTATCCTACAGCTTCAAATGTGAAAGAGAAAGTGCAAGTGTTTCAAATTAGGCATTAGCTGGAGAACCTCTAGGAAAACCAGACAGCACTGCATTTACAGAGGTGGTGGCACCTCAGAGGTGCTGCTTTAGCAGGGGTTAAGGCTTGTGTAGGGCCAAATGAATCCCAAACACCAACAGCCTTGGCCCTATGAAACACAGCTTGACAGAGAAGCTGTGGCTGCGCCATCCCTGGCAGTGTTCACGGACAGGTTGGATGAGGCTTGGAGCAGCCTGCTCTAGTAGGTGTCCCTGCCCATGGCAGGGGGTTGGAACTGGAGGAGCTTTAAGGTCCCTTCCAGTCTGGGATTCTGTGATAATCTCCTGTAGCTTGTTCAGTTGTACTGGACCTTTGGGCATGGTCCATCACTCTGGACACTTCCTTTGCTTGGGAAAAGGATGTGTGAATTACAGGGCAGATAAGCTCTAAGTGCATGAGGAATATGCTCCAGTTTTTATCACCTGGCCAGTTTCTATGTGATAAGCCAGGCAGCGGTTGTGTGAGAGGGTGCTGCACTCCTTTCTGATCTTTGTTTCATCTTCACAGAAACTGGCAATTACACCTGTGAATTCTGTGGCAAGCAGTACAAATACTACACTCCCTACCAAGAGCACGTGGCGCTGCATGCACCTATTAGTGAGTATCCTGCTGGAAATCTATTCATGACAGCCTGTGATTTACAGGGGTTGGTGGTGAACACCAGGATTACAGGAGAGAGTAGTGTCAGTCCTGTGGGTCCTTCCACTGGAGCTGTGGGGTTGCAGCTGGTAGGACGTAGAGCATGTGCTGACCAAGGGCACTGGGAAGCCGAGCTGGAATCTCCTCTCGGAGGGATGCTGTTACTCTTAGGTGTGTAACATCACTGAATTTTACCTAAGTCTATGCAATTTTGCACATGTTCTTTGGGGGTTTGAGATTTTAGTTTGTTATTTAATTGGAGTGCTGCACAACATTTTGAGAGTCCCTTAAATAATCCCGGAATGTGCTGGGGAAGGAGCATCTTTCCTGTGAGCTGCTGAGAAATTATTGCAGTGATATAAAAATTGGTTTTCAGCATCATGTAGATTGCCTTGACAGCTTGTTATCCCAGGCAATAAAATATGTATTTCAGGGAGCTGGGCAAAAGGCAGTTCTGAGCACACTGCACAGCACTGCAACCTGCTCTCTGGAGGGACACTGCAGTCTGCACTCCCCACACACAGGGAAGCTTTTAATGAGCTAGTTAAGTCCAATTCAGTGCAAAATTTTAGTAAAATAGTTGAAATTCTTGCTCCTTGCTGGGTTTGGATGCTTTGAAAGTGTGCAGAGAAGTTCTTTACTCCTGAACTTCATGCTTCTTTCACAGCACTGGCCAGCATGGCTGCTCTTGGCAGCACTTTGGCTGATGCTGAGAATGGATGATGTGAGCTCATGAGCTTAGTGGGTTTCTGTAGCTGCTCATCCACAGCCAGCAGAGGGAACATGTGCTCCTCCCTCACTGAATTCAGCTTTAGTTAGGTGCTTAAGTTATTATAATAAGGTAGCTTTGGGTTTAGACATACATAGAAATCAATTTGGAACATATCCACCGGATTATCACTTTTAAGGTGGGTCAAGGCTTGGTGGCTCTCAACAGCTCACATGCAGGTTCTCTGAAACATAGAGATGGACCAAGATCAGTGTAGAAGGTATAGGGCATAAAATACCTCTATCACCATCACCACAAAGTTAGTCTTACTGTCTGCCAGCTGCCTGAAGGAGCTAACCCAGTGCTTAGGATAGCACACACAACAGTTATTCCTAAATGTCCCTGCACCCCCAACCCCACCTCTTAATTCCAATGTTTTCAGCTCCTTGGAAAAGCTGTTGGTGTTTGGTGATCAGCAGTAGGTAGATCTCCTAGTCTAGATGGGCCCTCAGACACTAAGGCTGTGGTGTCTCTAGTCCACCCCTGTACAGCTAGCTAAGGAGCTCTTTGCTGTAAGGACTGTGCATTGAGTCTCCCCTCAGCAGTAGCAGATCCTTATCTTCCCATTGCTTCCCATTTCAAGGAGATTTATTGCTATGGATATCTCTCCACCCTCCCAACTATCTGTAGCAAGTAGTTGCAGCTTCTGGTTCCAGTTCAGGCTCTCCACAACTGTTCTTCTCTGGGAGGTGTTTACCTGAAGTGGGCCCTGCAGGTCTGCCTGCAGATACAAATGGTCCACATAGATGCTGCCCTTCTCCCTGTGCAGAGTACAGGGTCCTGATGTTCACTTTTTGAATCCTGGAAGCCAGTTTTGGAGGAGGAGTCACATTCTTTTGAATGCTGGGGTTGAAGCCATTTTGCACCATGGTTTCTGCAGTAACCTTTATGAAAGCAAAAGAAGCTGTCCCTGCTGCAGACTAGACCAGCAGTCGCTGAGATATGCAGATGGGTTTCCAGTCCTTCCAGCAAATACCTTTAACTGTAAGGACACTTCAGATCAGGAGAATAATAGTATTTTCATAAAGTTTAACCCCCTCCCCATAAACTTTTCTTTTTCCTTTTGTTTTTTGGGGTTTTTTTAGCCCTTTTTTTCCCTCTCCTAGTTCCCATGACGAATAAGATTTATGATTTACAGTGACAGCCCACTAACCCTGATGAGCATAGAGCAGAGGGCATGAGGAGCTCCAGGGCAGGCTGGCAACTCCATCCTTCCACCTTTCTACTGCTCAGACTCTGCTCTTCCTATAGACCAAGGTCCTGTGAGGCAGCTGTGAACACATAAGGTTTGAAAAGCACAACTGGCCCTAGTAGTCAGAAGAAATAAAGCTGAGGCTGTGTCTTTACCCTGGTCTTGTTCTACTGGTTATAAGGCAAATGCTGAAAAATTAGCTGTAGTGGGAATGGGTTGGAAAACATTTCAGCATTCCCAATTCAAAGTTCTGGGTCTCTCCAGTTGAGTGCAAGCTTCCCTTCCGGAGCCTGTCTTTCTGTGATAATGGATAAAAATTCCTTGAAAATGGGCTAAACCAAGGACTCACATTCTGCAGGGTCAACAGGGCCTTGCAGGATAAGTTTTGGTCGGTGCTGCTGGATACCTGCTGTCTGGAAAAGAGCTCTGCTGTGGGGTTCCCTGGAATTGTTAATGCCAAATGTCTCCTTCAGAAGTTCCTTTTTGTTAGAGAGGAGGTTTCCTATGGTTAGAACTGGGTTATTACTCAAACAATGCATATTCTTGTGCTGTTTCTGTCAGCCTATTCAGTCTTTCTAAGAAGGGTGTCAGAGGCTGTTTCCAAAAAAAGTGGGTTGTAGGCACATTCATTGTCCCAATTTTAGAAATGCCTCTGAATGGAGGTGCACAGGGGGAAGGGTTCAGAGATCTCTCTGTCCTCCTCCAGGCTCCGTCTGCTCTGTGATGGAACTGATTTAACCACATTTGCAGGTGGCTGGGCTATTGTGATTGCTCTTAGAGGAAGTGTCAACAGTGCAGAGAAAACCTAGTGTCTTTGGGGTGTGGACTGGCTAGAAAAGCCACCAGCAGTAGGTTTTAGCTTGGTTCAAGTCCAGGCTCAGGAGTATGCACTCACCTCATCCTCTTCTGGTAACTGCAGATAGGGCAACAGACTCCCTGACCATGGCAGTATGTGGTGAGAGCTCTAAAATCTGCACAGTTATCCATGTCTGTTGCTTCCAGGATGAAAATCTAAAGGGGTGGCTGGGTCCTGAGTGCACTAATAGGTCTTTGTGGCCCTCACCAGCTTCACACAAGGCTTCTGCCCATATTCAAACCCGCTGTTTCAGCTCAGCTCTGGACCGTCAGTCCCTGCCTGAGCTACACTGTAGGATGTTGGTCTTGAGCTCAGTCATAGACATGCTTATTCCTGGCCATGGATCCCACTGGTGTGTACCCCAACAACCAGTGGACTCACTTCCCAGCTTGACGTCAACCCTGTCTCATCACTGTGGACCTCCCAGAGGGTTGCCGCTATATGTCTGGATCACCAGGGCTGATCCTGCCATTGGCCTGTGGATTGACTTCCCAGCTTGACTACAGACCTGTCTCATCGCCATGAGCTGATCCTGATGATCTGAACTCGTGGTTGAACCTGGCTGTCATCTCTGGTCCTGCCTTGGTTACCTCCCAGGGGTTATGGGATGGGCCCCAGCTGTTGAAGGCTCTGCCAGCCTTGACATGGACTTGGCTCCATAGAGGGCAGACAGACCTGCGTCCACCCTGACACCCGAGATATGCAAGGAAGTTCATCAAGCCTCTTTGCTGTATTACTTTTCTTGTCATGAAGGACTCTGGATACAATCTGTTCATTAAAGGTACTTAAACACAGAGTTCCCTAAAGGCAGCTGCTATCAAGGCCTTTTCTTTTAGGGAAAGGGATCCTTTTGGGTAGCATGTCTAGTTTCCATACAGGTCTTGCCTAACCAAGAAAAAGCCAGATGCAGATTCTAGCTGGATGGTGTGTCTTTGCTTCCTCCATCTTAGTGAGTGAAATGTGGGAGTTCAGGTGTTTTTCCCATTCTCTGAGCCCACAGTGCCATAGCCACAGACTCCCCTGGCAGCGTTTGTTGGTATGTACAAAGGAGCACGTTAAGAATAGGTTGGAGCATGGGGGGGTTTCCTGTGGAAACACGCATTTCCAGTAGCAGAGGTTTCTGCTCAGCATGTTGTATTTCAGGCCATTGTTAAGGAATCACTTTCTATCATACTCATTAAAGAGGTGTTTCTCTGGAGGTGATGGTATAATTCCATCTGAACCATCGAATGGTTCCTCACCCATCCTGACAAGATCTTTCTGAAAAAATGAGATACACGAATTATTAGCCAGAAATTTTACCTGGAAAAAGCAAAGTTACTGAGCTAACCTGATACCTGTTCTGTTGTGGTGGCGCATCATGGTGGTGTGTGTGGATTTAGGTATCTTTCTAGGAGATGTGTTGAAATGTCTGCCAGCGCTGCTCAGTGCCCCAGCTTGCCACTCACTTGAAGGTCTTACCAAAGGCAGGAAGGGCAGGAGGGACCACTGTGGTCTCTGGGCTGACTGGAGTACACATGATGTAGGGTTGCCTTGATCTAATCGCTCACATATTTTAGGGAGACATCTAATCTTGCTGTTACGAGTGACAGAACATAGAGCAGCCTCTTAAGGTAATTGTTTTGTTGAATTACTGCTTGTAGCTTTCAGACACTGGATCCTGTTGGATCTTTGTTGGGTGAAGGAGGGCTAAGTCACCGTATTTCTGTCCTTTGTACCACTTTGTGTCACCACTGTCCAGTCACTTCATAGACACTAACCTCTCAGTTAAGCCACAGGAGTGACTTGATGTTTCATTGGAAGGGATGCTGCTCTTGTCCTTCAGTTGTCCTCTTGTCTTCTCAAGGGAATATTCCCAAGTCAGTTAACAACCTTCATGAAGGGCATGCACCTGCACTGGGTCTAGTGGAGGAACTGAGAGCTAACACTGCCTTTCTGATCCCCTTTGAAAGTGCCCTGATTCCATACCCAAGGAGTACATCAGCCTTTTTAGCTGTATCATTGCCTCTACAGTCATCATGACCGAGTACAACAATGAACAAGCTCTTTTTCCTGCTGCCAAGGTGGAGTCCCCTATCTTTGAAGTATCACCTGTGTCACCTCTGTTCTTTAGCACACCGTGTGCCATCCTGTGTGGCTGTAGCACTCAGTTTACCAAGTAATGTGAGATCATTCAGTGAGACTTACCCTCTACTTTCCTCCTCTCATGCCCTCCCTTCCCCAATATCTCAGCTTCAACTGGGACATCTCTCAGATGCTTTCTGAGAAAGTTTGAAGAATTTTGTCCTGGGATGATGGTTGGACTTGATAATCTTAAAGGTCTTTTCCAATCTGGTTGATGCTGTTAATTTCATAGCAGCAGTTACAGGACTGTCTGACCACAGTCCTGTCTCAGGTCTTGCTGTTTAGCTGCTGATTTTGGGGCAGGCAGTTTTTGTAACCATTCAGCTACTCAGTATTTTCATGTTTGGAAGTATTTAGAACTTGGCCATTTGATCAGCCTGAGGCAGTGCGTTCCACAGTGAAGATGGCTTTTCAAGAGCAGAACAGCGGAGCTCCATGATTGTCTGTACCTGTGTTGCTTTGTCTTCAGAGGGAATTTATCATCTGATTAACTACAGACTAAAACCTTTTTTCAATGAATTATTGGCATCCTCCAGACTGGTAGAACTAATATTCTTCTGTCTGTCGTTGCATTGCTCAAAATCTTTCTCTTCCTTGTGTCAGATGGAGCAGCCTTCTCTCAGGGGTCTGAATTGAAGGACATACTATTTGTTTAAGTTAGGAGGAAAAAGAAGTCATTTTGGAGGTCTTCACAGCATTGAGACTTTTCTTTGGACCTCAGAGAGCAGTATCTGGACTGCAGAGGACTCGCAGTGATGCTCTTTGTTTCTGACACTGGGTGGTTGGCTGATGACTACTTCTCTTGGTATGGGCAGGGAATAAAGCAGCAATTGGTGGGAATGGGCTTTGTGAGAAACTAGGTGACACATAAGCAGGAAATTGTGATATCTGAGTACAGTTTTGTTTGGCAGCAATTGGAGGAGGACTATCTGTGGAGATTGAAAGGAAGTACAGAGCAAAAGCAAGCCTCCTGCCTAGTCAGCTGGCCAGAGACCAAACAGAGAAGTGTCATGACTTAAGCTATGAGAAAATCTAGTGCAGAATCTCCCGCGGAATTACACTATTTACACTAAATCTCATCTTAGATCTATCTATTACATGTATTGAGTATCTGTTTGCAAGCTGCTTTGGATGTACCATCCTCAGTCTCCAGTGCTGACAGGGAAGGTGAGAGCAGT
This sequence comes from Psittacula echo, assembly GCF_963264785.1. Taxonomy (NCBI): domain Eukaryota; kingdom Metazoa; phylum Chordata; class Aves; order Psittaciformes; family Psittacidae; genus Psittacula; species Psittacula echo. The sequence goes on along the minus strand of NC_137752.1, from coordinate 11,551,670 downwards.
TCACATTCGAGGTCTGTTGTGTCTCATGGGATTTTGGAAGTGAGCATCCAGTCCCAGCCTGGGTGACTTTCCTCCTCCCCTGTTTCAGAGTCAGGCTCTTGTGCTGCTGTGGCAGTCCAGGATGGAGAGCTGCTCCGTGAGGATAAGGATTTCTGAATTACACCGTATAGGATGAACAGGAGCTCGTGTTATCCATCCGACTTCGGGAATCCTAAAATACCACTCTATCCAAATCACTGGTAGCAAGCTTGGGCTGGGGGTTATGTGGACCTTGTTTCTTAGTGATTCTTTGTGGCAGGTGGTTGGAGTGGGACTTGGGCTTCAGGAGCCATATCCAAATTTCCATGGGGGAAGCCCCTGAGGAATGAAGAGGGTTGTTAGGTTGTTTCTCCATTTTTGTAATAGTTTTTTTTTATCCATGTGTTCTAGACAAGGGGCTTTCCTCCTGAAGGGTTTTCATATGACTTTTGGCATTGAAAATTCCTTGTGATCCTCAATGTGCATTGCAGATACCAAAATGTAGATGCATTTGAAGAGCATATCCCAGTATTACTCAGGATTTCTCCACATGTGACTTGTCTGGAGATGGGGGCCAAAAGGCCTTTTCTTGACTTGCAGGATGAGAACTGTGCCTCCTGATTCCCTTCCATTATAAACAGCCCACTTTCCTTTGTATTTGGTTAACAAGACAAGGAATGTAGCTGGAGATCTCTAGGATTTATACAAGGCTTAGGTAACAAAGATGTAAACTTCTCCCTGCTCAGAGCTCTGGGTATCACATTAGAAACCTGCTCTCAAAATTCACTCCTACATACATTGGAATGGAGGACAGAGGAGCAGGTACACCCAGCCAGGCCATGACAGTCAAATAGTACTCCTGGATGGATGGGGTGATGCTGCTGAAGGAGGAATGGGTTGGTCAGGTGGCAGTTAAAGGTGTGGAAGGGAACTAACAGGCTTCAAGACTCTGTCCCCTCAGGTGAGTGGGGAAAAACAGTTTTGTTCCATGGGATCGGTGGATCCACAGTCGCTGCAGGTCCCGGTGCGAGGGATTCGTGAGCGTGGCTGTTAGAAAGCAAACCCTCCCAGAAGGCCCTCGAGCTGGGAGCTGACTGACTGTCCAGGCACTAGTTCTGAGTGTTCATATCCAGAGTTCTCTCGATCTCCACTCTTCGTGGCAGTGAAGACACAGGCGAGCCAAGCCAGCAAAAAAACACCGGCTTCAATAAACCGATGTTCTACCCTCCTGCACCGCACCCCCTCCGGTGTCCCACCGGCATCCCAATCCCAGATGTTCCGCGCTCCAAATTCTGGATCCCCAGGAAGCAAGGCCATCACAGGTACCAATTGCCTTTCTACCATCAACTTTCTTAACTGCTTAGTGTCCAGTCCTGCCCTGGGTTGGCTTTTGACCCTTCCTGGACTCAGTCTGCTCCATCCATGACTGTCCCAGAAAAACTACTCTCAGAAGGAGTTGAGGGTATTAGATCCTTTGGCATGTTCTAAAGGAAATTTCCATCAGCAGTAGGTCTTTACAACCTCTTCCCAATGACAAGTTTGGGTTTTTTAAGCATCATGCTAACCACAAGGTACAAAAGACCCTGTTTCAAATCCTGGTGTCACAAATTGAGGAGAGCTTCCAGACAAGGATTGATGTAATGGCTTGTCAGGGATGGGGAGTTCTGTTTCATTTCCAGCTTTGTTTGTCAATTTACTGTTTGTTTCCCTCAAGGCTGATATTTTAAGGGCTGGGCCTCTCCCTGAGGAAGTAAAGTGGAGTGCAGGTGTCTTCACGGTGCTCCATTCCCCACAGGAAACACCAAGAGATAAGCTGGGCTCCAGCAGCAAAATTAATGGTACACAACCATTACAGAGGGGTAGAAAACTCAAGTTACGATTGGTTCCTCTGTAGCCTCAGTTTCCTCCTTCCAAACAACATCAAACCTTAAAAAAAAGAAAGGATAAAAAATAAAGTGAGGAGCACTGAAAAATAACTGTTTATAAGTAGGATGTGAGACATGGTGTTCATTTGCCCAGGCAGCGGGGAAGTACTTTTAAACATGTGGGATTGATGGATACGTATTCCATCTCAGTGCAGAAGAAGAACGGGTTAATCAGTTGGTGTTTAAACACCCCTGAAGTGTCTGGCACGGACAGATAAGAGTAACAGAGGTGGCTGTGGTGGGAGATGGCACAGAGTGCTGAGCAGTGATGCTTTTTGTGAGATAACACACACATCCACAGCTACTAGATGTGGCAGTGAGTGATCTTACAGCTTGTGAGTTCTGAGATTCCATATTGCTATTGCACCTCTTAAGTATGTATATGATTTTATTACTAATTTGAGGTCCATCCAGTTCAACCAAGTTAAAGCTGAGAAACCTTTTTCAGTATTTACTTAAACTTGCACCAACTTCTTCCAGTTTCCTGACTATCACAGAAGTGGAAAAGCTGGGAACGTTCCTTGGGGCAGAAGCCAGAAGAGCAGTAACTGAGAGAGGATTTTTGTAAAGGCACTTTTCCCCCCACACTTCTCTAATCAAAAAGCAATCATTGATACATTAGGTACAAACCTTGAGCTGCTCTCTTCCTGTATGGAGGAGGGAATCGCATGATGCTTAAGCCTAGTATATTGATCTTAAAACATCTAGTATTACCCTGGGGGTCCTACCCCATCTGTCTGGTGGTGTCATTTCTGTGGTGTCTTTCAAGGCAGTGTCCTGTACAGATGCAATCTGAGTGGCTTCTTGGGTTTCTGGTACAAGTGCATTGACCATAACACCTATCAGGAAGACAGTCTCCAGAAGGGATGCCTTCTGAGTGCTGTGGTTGGAGATGCTCCACGTGGGCCTGGGTAATACCAGAGATGTGGAGGATCACTCCTTGGAGGCTTTGCACAGACACTTGGTAGAGTGGCACTTTGTCTATACAGATAATTTTGCTTTTCATGCAAAAGGTTCAGGCATGAGGGGAGAGAGAGACATCTTGTGTTAGCTGCCTTCTCCTTGTGGAAGGACACAGTAAGACAGGGAATGCATCCAACCAGCTTTTTCTTATTGCCAGACTTGACAACAAAAAAATGATAGGGGATGAGGGGGATGAGGACAAAACTACCGTGCAGACTTCACTTCCACTTGTGACAGAAGCCAGGATTTGAACCTAGGTCTCTTGGGGGGTGGGTTGGCCAAATCCATTTTATTGTGGTCTCTTTCCTACTGTGATTTTCTAGTTACTTAAGGCCTCTCAATCTTATTCTTTATCTGTCAAGGGGGGTGGACTAGATAATGTCTCCAGTTCCTTTTCAGGCCTGTTTTATGTGTTTCTGTTTTAACTGATTTGATTACCAAGTTTTCTTGTTGTCCTGCATTATAGACAGAGTCAGGACATTGCTTGTAATGGTGAACCTATACTAAGGGACACCAGCTTGAGGAGGATGTGAGGCACCTCAGCTGTGCTGTGCAGTGACCTTTCAGGTCACCACTGCCAAGGGTCAGGAACCACTTCTGCACATTGGAGGGGTCCTCCCAGTACAGTTACTGGGAAATTGCCCTGTTATGTTGCTGCAGTGGGTGAAGCCAGTGAATGCCAAGAGCTTGGGCTGGCAGCTCACTCCTGAGGAGCCCAGGCCTGTCTGTGGGACCTGGGTAGGGATGCGGGAGCGAGGTCACTGTTGGAGAGCATAGGGGACAGAGACTCTACTGCAGCTTTTCCAGGCATCGTGGGCAGCTCTGAGGCAGCCCCTCAGCCACCCTTTGAATGTTTCTGGGAGGGTGTTCAGGAAGGGAGTGTGGATTACTGGAAGCGCAGGGAGAGCTGGGATAATGCTTCTGTAGGTCACACACTGCATGTTGTGATGAGAACCCAGTTCAGCCGGCAGACCTGTACCAGAGGCTTTAAGGGCTGCTTATTGCCTTAAGAAAGAGTAAGATAAGGGTTGGGTTTTTTTGCAGGGGAGGAAGCCATGACCCTTCTGGTTCAGTCAGGACTGGTGTTCATGGGCTCCCTAAGAGCCAATCCAGGCCACCTCAGCCAGAAGGCATTCAAGAAAAATACCTGTTACCCCATCAATGAATCTGGCCCATTTGCCTCCAAAACGAGGTATTTCACCTTTCTGCTGTATTCAGGGTATGTGATTATTGGCACAGGAGGATGTTTTGACTCCTGTCTGCGTGGTTCTGTGCCCACTGTTGACCAGTCACCATCCCTGCTTTGTTCTCCACCCAGCAGAAAGTGCTTTCAGCAGGAGAGTGGAAGGCAAAGCACAGAACAACTTTGAAGAAACAAACAGCAATTCTCAGAACTCCAGCGGTAAGTGTGTTCTCTCCCTCCTGCTGTTGCTTACCATGGCCCTCTCCAGAGCAGGAATCGGCTGCAGTTGGTGATTGGTGATCTATTTGAGTACCTTCTTTAAGCTTGCAGGCTGCTAGCCTTCCTGGGGTATTGCCCTCTTCTCGCTCCTCTCCAGCTTCCTGGCACTCCAAGCGTGTAAAAAAGGTGATATTGGGGATCCTGCTCCCAAGGTCCAGGTACTTTAGCGTAGATTTTGATGTGGGGAGCAAAGATGTAGAGAAGGGGAATATGGATGGAGATGAAGCAGTTCTTGTTCTTTGTTTATGCATCAGTGAAGTCTGTGTGAAGCAAAGCCGTCTGCAACAAGCAAGAGAAGTTCGAGGACTCTGAGTAGACCAGCAGTTTGCTGTGATCCTAAATGTGGCAGTTTATTTACACATCACTATAACCAGAGTCCAGCTGTTTGTTTGTGAGTTCACTACTACGCAGAGGTCACAGCACACCAGATGTGCCGATGTAGGACTGAAATGTATGTGCTAGAAGGAATTAAAATTTACTTCTGGAGTTTCCTTTAAATTTCAGCTCCAGGTGGTATTAACTAAACATAACCACTGGGCTGGATGAGTTTATTTAGGTACACCATTTATAGAGCTTACAAGGTTTTTGTCCTGCCAGTGCATCCCCCTGCCTTCAAGTGGGACACTGCCATTCTCTTATGTTCCCTAACTGGAGCATAACAGATAGACCAGATAAAATGTAATTTAAGCATCTCTATGCAGAGATAAATAATGTGCCAGCAGGAAAGGCTGGCCTCCCTCCGTTCCCCATTCAAGAGTACCAAAGTATGTGGTGTTCCCAATGCCACTGGCTGGGATGGGCAGGTAAGGGAAGGGATTTCTCCCTGGAGCAGGTTTCACAGCATCTCTTGGTAGGGTTTATGTCTGCCTGTGAAGCAAATAAAGAGCTTTCTGGAACTATATTGCAAAGGAATGGTGTGTTATTGGAAGACCCACATGCAGTAGCAGAGTGGGTGATAGTGGATGGGAAAAAAGTTGTTTGTTACTAAACTACTGCAATTGTGTTTTGAGGAACAACCCTGTACTAATCCAAGCATTCACCACAATTACAGCTGTTCATTCGGGGACAGAAAAACCTAAAGAAAAGAGGTGTAAGCAGAACCCATCAGGTGAGCTTGTCTCTGTGTTTCAGGCCCTTGTACTCTTTCGTCCTGTTCCACTTGGGCAGCAGCAGTCAGGAATCATTAGGGGCTGGCCAAATGCCTTCAGTCAGCCCAGCCAGGCTGTTAGACATGACACAGAACCATAGTTCACTGGCTGCCAAGAGTTACCAGCCTGACTTGCTGCTCTGAAGGTGGCCCCTTGCCCCTCAGCAGGTCTGCTCCTCATGTCTTGTCTTCTGTGGGTAGTATGAGTGGTTTGTCTGAAGGGTTTCAAAGCCTTTAAGTGCACATCTTCAAATGCCAATGTACCATTTGGGTTCCTGACTCCTCTGGGGCCCTTTGAAAGCAGCAGCCTTAGATTGTTCCTTTTTTATGCCTGTCAAGCCCTGTATAGCCTACAGAGGAAGGACAGAATTACCTTCCTTCATATCAAACAGCTCATCCCTAAAGCCAAGAGAGCTGCATGTGTTAAGTTTTGCAGGAGGGAAAAGAACCTGTATCATGGAGGGGGTCCAGGGACTACTGACAGGAAGTCAGTAGTGGCTGTATAGAAGAGTCCAAGACTTCAGTCCTGTCTGAACTGTCAAATACTAACCCATTGTTGCTGTGACACATCTCACAGATCCTCCCTGCCATCTCCTCATACCAGCTCACATCACACTCATCCTTCTGAATCTCTTTCTATCTGAACTGCAACATTTAAAGCCCATGAGTAAAAGCTCATAGTAAAACGCAAAGACAGAAGTTCTTACAAACAGAGTAGTGAGTTTCATCTGGTTTGCTTGTCTTACGTCATTTCTGTCTGCATCACATGTATTCTCAGTTTAGTTTAGTGGCTCAGTCTGAGGTATGGCAGGGGAGTTGCAGCATGCTCACCTGAACTTCTGTTTGAGCCTGGAAGCCTGAGGAACTGGCGTGAGGTGCTCAGGACTGGTTTGAGGGGAGTTGGGCTCTGGTTGGAAGTAATTGTTTCCTGCATTAAACAGCTGACACACTCAAAGCCAGACTGGTGCATTGGGATTTATAAACTTGTTCCCTTTTCCGTCTTCCCTTCCCTATCCCACATTCTTTTTTCATTTCTCCAGCCCTGTTTTCCCCTTAACTCTGTCTTTGTGCCATGCTGCTTCCTGTGTGTCCCATTCAATGCTCTCTCCAGCTCTTGCACCAAGCCATTTCTTCTCTTTTATTTCTTCATGTTCTCAGGAGTCAGTGTAAATGTTCTCATTGATCGCAGCCTGAGTGAGCATTGCCATGTCCCACTCTGAATGGCACTGGTGATTAGAGAGGCCGTGGAAAGCTCTGCAGGCATATGTGTGCTTTGGTGTCCAAGCAGAGCTCTCAGTAAATTCCTTTTGAAAAGCTGACATGTCCTGATCTCCCAGTTTTCCTTCTTTCCATGGCTGTGTTTCGGTAGGTGGGACAAACTGTGTGACTTCATGTTCACGTGTGTGATAGGAACTCTTGGGAGTAACTCTGGTGTTGTTGGCTCATCCTTTCTCGTGCTCCAGGCAGCAGATTTCACACAGGCGGGGAGGCAGCTGGTGATACTGTGGTTGAGGATGACAGAAGGATGGACACTTCCATCCTCCCCACTCCCATCTGCTGCTTATCACCAAACTCCTGCTGCTGTGAAGAACAGTACCCAGGTTTGGGGAGTAAATGTAGGTCCCAGCTGAGCAGCCCAAGAGCTGCGTGGCTTGGCCTTGTTAAATGGTTGATTCTCTCTGCCACTTGCTCTTTGTCAGTGTGAGTTTTGTGTCACAAGCTCAATCACAAAGATATAACACAGGATTTTTTCAGGCCACCCAGCTGGGGACATTATGCTCTTACCTTGTGTCACCCTCCTGACTGTCAGTGTCACAAACAGCTTCATGTCTGGAGTGAGGGGGAGGGCAAGCAAAGCAGCAAGGTCAGCAAGTAAAGCCACCTAAAATAGCCTTGGATGCAATGCTGCAGAGAGCCCTAGCTGGGAGTAAGACAACCAGAATGGAAAATGATGTCCCCTCCCTATGCACAGCCCCACTGCAGGTACCTGGTATCCTTATCTAAGTAACCTGGCATCTTACTGCTCGTAAAACAACACTGTGGCTGTGTTTGAGTCCCAGCTACTAACAGAAGGATGGAGTGATGGAGCCACAGAGCGGATGGAGAAGGACTGTTCAGCTGCTGTCCACCTCATGATAGGGAGAGTGTGCCTTCTTCCCATTACTATATTTGAAAGAGTCTCCGCAGCTCCTTAAACTTGCTTTTCGATGAAACCTGGAAGTTTCTCAGTAGTATCTGCTACAGTGTGCAAATTGCTTCCCTGTGCTTCTTCAGGAGCACAAGCAGCCAACGCAGACGTCCCAAATCACGTGAAGCCTGTGATTATTCACTGCTGAACTAAGCAGGGTCCAGAAAACAATGATGTGACCTGATCCTGAAAGATGGAATTGGCTTCTTGCGATGTGTGAGCTCATCTAAGATGCTGTAAAGCTTCTTTCAAGGAAACTCTCCTTGGTGGTGGGTATTCTGCTGAGTCTTGACACGCACAGGGGCTTTTGGTACTGAATTCTCAAGGGGCTAGGCAGTATTTGAAGGCCAACTTGAGAAATACTTTTCTGGCAGAGGCTGGCAGTGATCAGCCTGAGCACTGAAAGGAAAAAGCCCCAGAAGGGGTCAGATATGGGTATTGTCTTCAGCAGTGAAGGCTGCTGCCTTCCTCATCCACTGTGCAGAGCTGGAGTGAGCAGAGCAGCATTTCCATGGGAGGCTGCAGACTTGGCCCTGCTATGCTATGCCTGTGTAACCACACAGGTTACTTCCCAAGAATTTGGATCTCTCCATTGTCTCACGTTTTGTCTGACCTTGGAAAGCCACAGGGGCAACGACCATCTCTAACTTTGTGGTTACAGCATGATCCAGCCTTGATGTCTGGGTCTCAGTGCTGTGGATGACTCCTTAGTAAGATGAAGCTTCCTGTTGTTGCACCACCTGTAGGCCAAGAGGGAGGGAGGAAATTGTAAGACTTGAAGAAGAGAAAAACGAAGCAGAAAGGGAAAGAAATAGTTCTTCAGATTCACTATCTTACAGCCCAGCCATCCAAAGGAAAACGTAGTTGAAATGACGGTAGTTGTTGGTGTCTAAACTTGGGACACAGTATGAATGTGAAAGAGACAATATTTAAAATTACATAGGGAATTGGAGAATATTTTTAACTTTCAGGCTTGATTTAAGCTGCATAAATGTGTCTGAATTTCATCTGCTGCATTAGGTAACTGTTGCTGTCATTAGTTCCAGTGGAACAAGGTTTAGCATTTCCAGGTTTTAAATGTTGGTGCTTTTCATTCTATTTACCCAGGGAAGCTTTTCTTTCCAACAGGGTTGATTACAGACTGGGTAGAGGGGCAGGGAAATATCTTCTTCATTCAATCAGTTCGTGGCAAGCTGAGGTGAGACTGAGACCAAAACCAGTTAATTTCCTCCTTTAAGTTTAAAATCTGTGAGAAGGGCCAGTTCCCAAAAGTCAAAGGCCATAGGACCAGATTTTAAACATGCACTTTGTGGGATTTTCAGGAATGCCAGTCTCTCATTGCCTCCTCTTAGGGGCTGAATTTCTTTCTAGTGAATCAGTTTGAAGTGCAAATCATTTTTCAGTACTGCACTTTGTTTTCCTGTGTATGCAGCACACTTGAGACAGTTCTGTGTAGCTACTCAAAGTGTGCATAAGCAGTATCCTACACTATATTAGGATCCTACAATATATTATGGTTCCTAATTCCATCATGCATTCGAACTGCATCCACTTGTAGCATGGAACTGTTTCAAGCAGCAGGATAATCAGAAATGTCTCATTCACCACTTGCCACATAACCCAGTATTTTTAGCATGTGTTAAAGAGGGCAGTCTCAAACAGAAATAGGTTCTGTGTCTTGCTTAGCAACTGGGCAGAACTAACCTTTAGTTTTATGGAAAGCAGCAAAAAGGCAGAGTGAAAATCAGTGTTGTGTTCATGATTTAAATCTCTGCAGCTTTGTTTGGTGGTGGTGGGAACAGACCTGATGTCTGCTTGAGTCCCCCTTGCAGCCTGTTGCAATAGAAGGAGTTTGGCTCCTACTCCTGCCCTTACAGTGCAGGTTCCCAGTGCACCCCAGTGGAAGCCCATGCTAAGACCCTGAGTGGTGGCTCCTGCCAAACTTCTGTACCAAAAGAGCTGTTTTGCACTGGAAGTGCAGGTTCTCATGATGGAGGAGTCAGCTAGGTGTGTTAGACACTGGGATCTTCCTTCTTCTCTGCTGATGGCCATACATCCTCTCCTGCTCTCTCTCTGTAGTCCAGTGATCATATAGCCCATTTGGTTGGGTTTCTTCTGGGAAGACTTGACTTTTAGGCTGGAATTTTTGGTGGGTGAATGCAGCTTTAATGCCAGGGGCGTAATAATTCTTGGTCTGCTGGTAGCACAGCCAGGTCCCTGCGCCTCTGTCTCCAGAGACACATACGGGTTATGTCAGCTGGACTGAAAATACAAATCCCATTCAAGTGATTCATCTCTTGGTAAATCTCTTTCTCATCTGCTGGCTGCTCTGCAAATGGTACAAGCCACCTACTGCTGTCTTTCCACTGAGCTGGGAGGTCCAGGCCTGCTAAAGACCAACTCTGAGGAGTGAGGAAAAGGGGGAGGAGGGATTGTAGTCTTGTGAACTTCCATGTCGGTGTAACTGAGCTGTGCAGAGCGCGGGTAATGCTGATGATGGGGCAATGCAAATTGCACATGCATAGAAGTGTGTTTTTCAAAGCAGCCTAAAATGATGTGCCTGTATGCAGGGTGAGCACCTGAGTTCTCACCATTAGAATAAGAGTAACAGAGAGAGAGGTGTCAGTTAAGAAAGTGTCACTTTGCTCTGTTGCATAAATATGAGTTGCTGTGTCCACTGGGCATTTGCATGGAATTGAGGTTTCTGGGAATGGTTTATTTCTGGTGCCACACTCATTTAAGTGGTTCCAGACTTGTCATGTTGAACAGGCAACTTGCAGACAGGAAGAAAGATAATCTGGGATAAAATAACCACTCAGCAGCAAGTCTCTGTGGGTGACATCCTGCCAGTTGCTCAAGAGCCTTGGGACACCAGGAAGGACATTGAGCCAATACATCTGAAAGACGTTGTGGCAAAAGGGTGAGCAGTCAGCAAAATTGGGAGCAAACAGGCGGTGACAGGAGCTGTGGATTGCAGTCTTCAAGCACAGATATTGTGCTGGGCTGGGGCTGGACAGGGCATGGCAAAAAGAGTCACTGACAGACGAGACTATGGGCAGAAAACCATTTCAGTTTTGCCTGGAGAATCTGTGGAGTGAGATGAGCAAATCCCAGAGCAAGCCAAAGCCAACTGTCATTACTCTTCAAACTATGGCACTTCTGTGCCTGTTCTCTGAGAGGTGGCTTTAGTGGAACTGACTGTGCTGAAGCAAGGACGTTAAAGTGCATGAATAACAACATGGCCCATAATACAAAGATGAGAAAAATCCAACCACGGGCTTTCTTCACTTAACATACCATAGTAGCAATGCTTAGCAGGTGGCCTGAGCTCCTATTGCAGACTGGCAATGGTTTTCATGTGTATAGGAAGTCCAGTGTAACAAGGGGACTACGTTGGCACTTCTGGCTGTTTCCAGACTTTCGCAGTCAGAGTGTGCTGAGATTCCTTGCAGTGTTTAAGTGGGTTTGCTTCTGCTGTGCCTCCTCCAGATCAGGTTCACTTCTGGGGGGACAGTAAAATGTTGCATTTGGGCCCTCAAAAGCTCACTTGTCTCTGCAGTGCTGAAGGAGCCCTTTAAACCCAGGGTCGTAGAATCACAGACTGGGACCTTAAAGCTCATCCAGTTCCGACCAGGGACACCTTCCACTAGAACAGGTTGCTCTAAGCCCTATCCGACCTGACTCTGAAGCAGTGGGATATCCAGTGGGCATCCCTGTGCTTACTGAGTTACAGCACTTCCCAAAACAGAGGCAGAGAGCGCAGATAGTGTAAGAATGGCAGTTGGAGAAGCCTGCCCTGTACAGCTGCTCAGCAGGACCAAATTAGGAACCTGTTTCAGTGGAGATACAGACCTCATGACCTGCAAATAGCCCCCAGTGCAATGCTGAGTAGTGGAAATGTGTAAAGTGACCAGCAGGGTTCTGTATCCAGCCAGTGCCTTCCACACATACCCTTCCCATAGCAGCGTCTGTTCATGTGTTTGCCAAGCATCATCTGTGCCTTCACCCCTTGCTGGCTGCTCCTGCCAGCTGAAGCCCTCTTCAACAGCTCAGGTCCTCCTCATGTGGAAATATTTAGCAGGAAGGCTTCCAGTGCTTGATCCGTGTGGTTAATGAGTAAAGTTTTCCTTCCAAGCAAACCACTCCAAGTCTGTCAGCCCCAGGAGCCTCATTCGCTGCTGCATCGAGTCATAACTTTGGACCTGGGACCATTCTGTAGATGATCCGAACTGATGACTGAGTATTTAACAGTAATGGTTTCTTCCCCTCCGCAGGGGGGATCCTTTGACACTAAAGGACCTGACCCAGAGACTGTAAGATACTGCTCAGGGTCTGGGGTGCTGGGAATCACTGCTTCTGCTCCTGGGCACTGCAGGCTGGATGCAGATGGCCCCTGGTTGACCAAGGGCTGGTAGAGCATCCAGGGTTTCCAGTCAGACCTTAAAGAGGGACAATCTGCAAGGTGTGCTGGGCAGGGAATTTGTATTCTCGGTGTGCTGGGCAGGGAATTTGTATTCTCAGCCTGCTTAGGAGCTCTCTCCTTGGACATACCACCCAGTGAGGCTGCAACATCCTGGTTTTCCTTCCCACCTTCAGTGTGAGGAGGCTGCACAGTGAATCTGAGAATTTGCATCTTTTTGAGGGGCCCAAAAAAGCCTTTGTGAGGTTTTGTTGCCACCTTAGTTTTTGTTCTGTGGACCCTCCCCACTTGACTTGTTTCTGTTACTGTAGCATAGGGTGGGTGTTAAAATCCCTGAACAGCATAAAATGGGAATGAAAGATGCAGCTTCCTGGCCATGAGAAACCTGCCCATGAGAGACAAACCCCAGCTAGGCATGATGTAATTTGCTGTCAGCAGAGACCCCCCATCCTGGAAGTGCATCTGGAAGTGCAGAGGAAGGATGAGGAGCAGGAACAGGTAGGCAGAGCTGTGCAGCAGGCAGCGAGTGCTTTGCCAGCCTCAGTGTTCAAATCTCTTTCTCTTTTGCAGAATCCACAAGTCCCCTGATTTCAGATCCTCTCCCCTTTTACAGCTTCAGTGTGATGGATGTCGGGGGTGCACCTCCACCTGCAGCCCTGCTGGCTGCCCTCCTGGACTTTCTCATTAATAAATGAGGGGTTTATCACGAGTCTAGGTGGTAAAAAAGGAAATGGCTCATTTCTGTGGCTCTGGTTCCAGCTTTATATGCAGCAGCCCTTCAGGGTTTTTCTGTGCAGTATGTTTGCGAGACCATTTAGACTCATTTGCAGCCTTCTGGGAGTTCAGTTTGATGGAAGATGCCAGTAATATGTGTTCTGAGAGACTGGGGTTTGAAGCCTGAAGACGAACCCATGTCTGAGTTACATTTATGCACAGGAAAACTCATCTGCATGGCTCAGCTCGGTAAACACCTTTGCAGAGACAGTTCCCTTTGGCCTGAGAGCACAGGTGAGAAGTGTGAGCCCAGGGATGGTGGTGAGCAAGCAGGAGGAGAAGGAGAGCAGGTCTGGGTCTCTGTTGATTCTACGCCATGCTCTTGATGCTTTCAAGAGGAGGAGCTGCTTACTTCACCCTACGGTGTGTTTGATTACTCCTTGGCTTGCGTCTGGATTCTAGGGGTGATGCTCTCTGTGCCAAGCAGCAGGCCAGTGCTGAGGGCTGCACCCTGAACACCCTGAATGCTTGGTCATTCTTCACTCACAGATCTGAGAGAGATGCAAGAGCTTTATTCAGAGCAGGAGAGTTCATCTTGGAAGAGAAACCAAATTAGTGCCAACAAGTCTGACAACCCTCATGCATTTGGGGTCTCCCCTTTTTAAAGCATCCTCCACAGCACCTTTTTAGGTAGCACCTGTCGTTGTCTGAGATGGGTGGAAGTGACGGAAGTTTTGTTTTCAAGAAATTCCCACTTACTTTGGTGTGTGATGGCATTTTTCTAGGAGACTGCTGCTGGTCCTTGTGTATTGCTTCATCGGCATGTGTCAAAGGTACTGAAAGATGCAGTTACACTGGTATTGAAGCTGAAGCCAGTGGAAACAGTGAGTGGGCAAAAAGACTGAGAAGTTTCCTTTGCAGCTCTTCTGCATTTGTTCTTCATCAGAATGAGGGTAGAAGTGTTGAAATGTGGGTCTCAGTGGAGGAGAGCCTGAGCTGCCTGGGGGTCTGCTTCTCATGCTGCCGCCAGGCCCCGAGGTAGTGCTGGGCTTCACTCAGGGCGTTTGCTGTTGAAACTTTCTGTTAAAACCTCTCAACTCATGTTCCCTCCTGGCCTCAGACCAGGCTCTGCTATTTTCTCTGGCTTAGATGTGGCAATGAGATTTAACATGGGAATTAGAGTGATTTATTAAAACCAAGCACAAATGCTGGTTTTTCTCTGGCTTGGCTCACACAGCCTTGCTGCCTTACTCGGGAGCCTTGTTCACTGTGTATATATAAAGCACTAATAAAGTGTCTAATAATAGCCCTGGGGAAAGATGTTTTAAATTGTGCCACCAGTTTAAAAGTGTTGGTTCTGTGTGGCTCAAGGACTGGAGAGGCTTCGGCGGCGGCTGGTGCTTTAGGTTTCAGTAAAGGTGTTTTCAGAGAGTACGTAGGCAAGCAGGAGGGTGATGTGACAGCGTGTTGTGGTCAGAGCAGAGGGGACTTGGCTCACAAAGGAGGTTGATTTTCTTGGGGAAGGATGCTTTTGGGAAGATGAAATGCTCTGTGCTCAGCCACCAACATCAGTGCACCACAGACAATGCCTCTTCTTTGAGGGACAAAAGCTCTTTGGTGCTTGATCGGAGAGTGAAATGCTTGGGGATGCTGCAGTGCTTGAGTTTCAGAGAGCTGGCAAGGGGCTGTTAAGAGGTGGGATGGGGGGTTGCAGTTCCAGCAGCACTGCCTGCTTGCAGTGGGTTTTCATGTGCTCTCCACTACACAACCCCTCTGTGTTGTGGGAAAATTTAGAGTGAGACTTAGACTCCACTGACATCAGGCGGCTGGAAAGCAGCCCTTGTCTGCTGGCAGACAGGACCGCAGTGGCCAGTGGTCTCCTCCTTCCAAATTTCAAACACTTTGCCCCAGCAGAGCTGTTTGGAGGCAGGATCCTGCTGCTGCACAGGCTCTTCTGCTTGTCCTGCTGCTGCAGGAAAGTGCATCGTAGCCATGGCTGAGTATGAACCCATATGGGAGAGCTGGAGATGCCAAGTCTGCAGAAATGCCACATCCTTGAGTGCTGCCCCAGCTTCATGGCTCTGGGCTTGGCTGTGTGGAAAGGTTGCTCTCTGGAGGTGGGTAATGGGACAAGAGCAGCCTTGCATTTTGTCTTCTGAGATGTTCAGTGAGAGGTGCTGGCCTGCAGGGTTAGAGTTGAGCATTGCAGGATTTTCATGGCTTAGTTGTTAACATGAAATTTTTGTCAATATTAGAATCATAGAATAGTTTGGGTTGAAGGGACCTTCAAAGCTCCTCTAGTCCAACCCCCTGCATTGAGCAGGGACATCTTCAACCAGATCACATTGCTCAGAACCACATCCAGCCTGGCCTGGGATGTCTCCAGGGATGGGGCATCCACCACCTCTCTGGGCAACCTGTGCCAGTGCTTCACCACCCTCATGGTAAAGAATTTCTTCCTCACATCGTAGAGAGGCCACAGTCAGATCCATATGAACTGCAGAACCTTGTGCCTTGGTCACAGGCTGGCCAATGCAGCAAGAGCAACCAAAGCTTGGAGTACTCTGAAGCAGTCTTGGTGAGCTCTCTGCCTGTCTCCTTCCACTCTTCATGGCTGTGTAAGGTTTGGGCTGTGTTCACGCCTTCCCTTCCCATCACCCAGCTGCTTCAGGTTGAGCAGTAGTTACTAGGGGTGAGCTGTGGAAACAATGAGAGGAAGGGAAGCTGCTCATGCAGCCTGGTGAATTCATGCTCCACTGCCTTGAGATACAAGGTGAAGGAAGTTGTGTGAGTGCCGTAGCCCTGCATGCCTGCTGGGAATTGGTGGGGTCTTGGAATGATGCATCCCATGTCCTGCACCAGCCCAGGAGGGCTCTGGGGGCTGTGGTTACTGGCATGAGCTGGAGCCCCAGCCTGCAGCCTGAGGAAGCCAAGTGCACAGCAAGAGTGTAGTGGGGGAAGCAGAGCACCCTTGTACCCAGCGCATGCCAGGGGAACGGAGCTAGAAGGTTCACAGCACCTGGCATTGAGCCCATGGGCCCAAGTGAGAGCCAAGCCCCTGCCTGAGCAGTGGGTAAGTGGCTGGATTTCTCATCAAAGGGGTACTGTTGCTCCTGCCACAACTCCCATCTCTCGGATGTGGAACAGCAAGAGGAGCTGGTTCCTCAGGAGCAGTGGAAGGTTTGAGGAGGGGAGGGAGGAGGTTTCCAGCAGTGGGACACAGGCCGTCCAGGCAGTTCTGCTGTGGGTTGGAAGGCTCTGAGCCATTTCTGACTGCACGGCTGCTCTTCCTGCTTTGCTCATACATACCTAAGGCCTGTCTTGGCCACCCAAAGCAGCTGGGGCTGTTGGAGAGCACAGATGCTCTCAAGGGAGGTTGCTGATAGCAGCACAAATGGGTCCCAGCTTCCCTTATATCGTCACCAGCAAAGCTGAGAGGGAAAGGAGGGGTTTGTGGATTGGAACAGTCATGGGCCTCTTGCTGAGTTCAGCCCACCTGATGGATAATAGATCCCTTCTGGATGCAGGGAAGCATCCACAGCAGGGGAGAGAGGAGCTAAAATTCCCCCTGGGAAGGGAAGGGGAGGTCCTGCAGTGTTGTGGAGGGGCTTGTGCTCCCAGCCAGGAGAACAGGCACAAGTGGGGCTCACAGGGCTGTGCAGAGCAGTTCTCACAACTTCTCCAGTTAAGTTGCAAGCAGAAATCAGAGGGAGGGGGATTTCTTCGCTGTGTACCAGCCCGGCTGACGAGTTCTGTTCTGGCAGTGGCTTTTGCATGATTTCAAGTACAAATTGCCTCTTCCTTCTCTTCACTTGCCCTCTCTCCTTCTTCTAGCTCTGACCCATCCCACTTGCTTCCAGCCAGCCTGGCTGTTCCCAGCTCCCTGCACTGGGGAGCATAAAGGAGCTTAGAAGCTGAAACCTCAGAAGTGCAAGGATTGAGAAAGCCCTGGGAAGTAAAGCGAGTTCCTTCATTCCCACAGGGATTCTGCACATTCTCCCAGGCATCCCATCCCTCCTCCCCAGGAATGACTTTTGAATTGTTGGATGAATTTAAATGTTATCCTTGGTTTTAACTTAGCTCATCTTCACTTGTGGCAGACTGTAGACTTCTCTGACTCTTGGTCTCAAAAATATTTAGACAATGTTGAATGTAAAACTAGTTTCCGAGAATTGACAGTGGTTTTGTTTCCAGAGGTGGACGTTTCTGTGTGAAACAGAAGGGGGGGGTTTGGAAATGGGATGGAAATTCACAACATTTTTTGGAGAAGAATCATATATGAGAGACATTTCAGAGTCACTGAGCGCACAGCGTGTTGTAATGGCAGAGGGGGGACCTTGAGATGAAGAACTGCCGAGACCTTGATGGTCACTGCATGATGGATGTTGATGGGGAGAACCCAGAAAACAGGTCAGGAGTAAAAGGGAGTCAGGCAAGGGGAGAGCTAGAAGAAAGGCAGCACAGGTTTCTGGTGATAAAATAGCTGAGAATACACCAGGAGGAAGGAAAGGCAGTTTAGTGAGACAGAGTCAGCAGAGAAGGAAATGTGAGGATGTAGTGAAACAGGAGAGAAAAATGGATGTGAGACATGTGCTGCTCGGAGAGTGCTGGATGTACGTGAGTCAGATTCGTAAGTGTGCCAGAGTCTTCCCTGTTTTTCACAAGCACAGTTACTTAAGTACAGTATTTCCAAACTTCCTCATTACAGCAAAACCCATAACAAGAAAACACAGTGAGTTAAATAAAGCGTTGAGCACAGCTCCTCCAGATGGAGCTGGCTCCATCGGTTCAGAGGGCTGGTGGCTCTGTGGAGAGGCACAGCAGGGTCTCCAACCTTACAGCATATGAGTATAGCTTATGTGAACCCCTCATCGTCTCTTCTATGTTTCTCCTCACAGCTTCCTGTAGCCATCTGATGAATTCTGGGATTTGCTACCTGCGACAGACTTCTTACAGATCATAGCCAAGTCAGGCTTGTGCTTTCCTGTACTTTGGTTATTCCATCTCAGATGGCGCTGCTTTTGCTTATTCATTGATGGAGAATATATGTTTCCCGTCATACTGTATAGATACAGATTCCTGGTGTCTTGTAGCAATAGACTTTGCTCTGTGTGTGTGCCAGGCATTTATATGTGAAGTTGTTTATATGCCAAATGCTTGCGTTTGTTCGTTCTGCTGTTCTGAAACAAAACGCCACAGTGTAAGTAGTGCTGGTGTATCTGGAGGTGTAGAAGCAAACTGCAGTGTTAATGAACTGCAGCCACTGTAGTTTGATATTACATCTGTCAACTAATGCACTCAACTCATACTGTTTAAAGAGCAACTGCAAACATTTGCTGTTAGGTTAATGCAGTGGAAGAAATGCACTTTCAACATACTCAATAGAACAGAACTAAACGTGTCTTTCGGCTCATGAGGGAGCTCTCTACCCAGCTCTTTCCTGACTCCAGCTCATCCATGTCCTCTGGCAACACGGCTCTCCTGCTCTCAGCCCTGGCACAGCTCCTGTGCTTGCTCCCCTCCACCTCTGCTCACCTGGCACCGTGCTGCTGCTGAGCCCAATGGCACTCGCTATTCCCCAGGCTCGCTGCAGTTGTGACAGCCACAAAACCCCGAAGCTGAGTTCCCCCGTGGCACTTCATCCCCCAGCTTCTGAGCAACAGGATTTTTCATAACCTGCTTCTCCGTGTCTCAGGAAAGGCAGCAGAGACTGGAATTTGACCAGACTGGATGTAAAATGAATTCACAATCTTTGCTTTCAGGCTTAAAAAGAACACAGATACGCTTGAAACAGCCCACAAGAGGCACGAGTTAGTAAACCCCAGTCAGAGTGCAGCCTCTCCGGTCTTCGTGCAGATTCATAGAGTCACAGACTGGTTTGGCTTGGAAGGGTCATGTAGTCCAGCCCTCCACAATGAATAGGGACATCTTCAACTAGGTCACGTTGCTCAGAACCACATCCAGCCTGGCTTTGAATGTCTCCAGGGATGGGGCATCCACCACCTCTCTGGGCAACCTGTGCCAGTGTTTAACCACCCTCATTGTAAAGAATTTCTTCCTCCTGTTCAGCCTGAATCTCCTCTTTTAGTTTAAAACCATCACCCCTCATTCTGTCACAACAGGCCCTGCTAAAACTCACTGAGATACACACACACACACCCCGTCGGGAGCTTTGCTTTGTTGCACGAGCTCTCCCACTGCCATCCTGGCCTTCTCGTGGCAGTGGAGTGAAGTGAAGCCCATGAAGTGTGCCCAAGTGAAGAGTGCCCAACCCCAGCCCAGAAGCAGTGACCTGCCCTAGAGCCTTCCTAAATCACAGCCCGAGCCTTCAGGTTTGGTCCTAAGGAGCTGCTGTGGCGTGCGCACGTGGGCTGAGGTGACAGAGACCACAGGGCGCTGCCCCGCTACTGTACAAACTGAAGTATGCACATATGCTGCTTCCCTGCATACTCTGTGTAATTCTTCTGAACTGATTTCTCCCAAACAGAGCCTTACACCTGTGGAGCTTGTGGAATCCAGTTCCAGTTTTATAACAATCTCCTGGAGCACATGCAGTCCCACGCAGGTAAGCTGGGCACTTCAGTTCTGCGCTGCTGCCTGATGCTCACCCCTTTGTGTGTCAGTCTCTGTGCTCACCATTTCCAAAGCCCCAGTTAACCTCATCTGCAGCAGAAAAGATCTCAAAGGCTGGAGCACATAGCAGTGGCTGACAGTCCAAGGCTCAGGGGATGCCATAAACCTCACTTCTTTTCCTAGGAAGAGAGGAAACGTGCCATGCTAGCATAGAGCACATCACACTATTCATTCCCTTTATCCAACAGAATCTAGGGCACGCTCAATGCCTAAGCATTTGTGGGTCACTCCTACAGCAGATTAAATCCCCTCTCCTGCAAAAAGGGTAGTTCTCACGGAAGCAAACAAAGTAAAACTGCTCGCAGAGCAGCAGAGCCTTTGCCCACACAAGTCCCTCTCCGTGCTTGTGTCTCCTGGAGTTCTGCGAAGGACTGAAATGTGTTCCCAGCAGAAGAATTTGCTGTCTCAGCAGCTGTGTTCGTTTCCTTCTCAGCTATCTACAAAAGAAGATTCCAAGGAGCAATTCCTCTGTGTTGTTTCTGAGGCACCTTTTTTGTTTTCTATCTCAGTACATAAGAGATGACTTTGAAGTCTCAAAGCCAAAGCTGTTTCAAAGGCAGCATTCAGAATATTCAAAACCATAGAAACAGGATATTTTTATAGTGGCAGAACTTTGTCATTTTTTGACTCTTGAATGAAAATGCAAGTGAGTTAACACAGGTTTACAAATCAATTCACCTTTGACAGACCTGTGTGCTCCAACATACAGCTGCTCTGTTGAGATTCATGTTCAATGCTTGCATCTGCCCTCATGTTACAGGTAAGCCCTGAGCAGAGTGGCACAGAAGGACGAGTGGCTTGAGGATAGGCACGTTTTCCATTCTGTAACAGTAATTCTAATCAGAGTTCTTAATCTTGTTCTGTGATTGAGATTTTGATAGTGTCCCTTGAGTTCTTCATCCATACGGTTCCTCTATTCCGGTTCAGTTCTCATTGGCAAATCTTAGTGCAGGCTTTGCGTGTTGCTCAGCAGCTTTTCTGTCATCTTTGTAATGTAATCAAGAGACATTCAGGGTAATATGAGATGGTGCAAGCATAAGCTGGTTGATGTGGAGTAATTGGACTTCATGTTACAGCTAGGAGCAGTGCAGCTCTTCTCAGGGTAGTAGCTGCCATCACTCCATGGTGTTGGGTTCTGCTCGTGCTATTCCTCTCTGGCAATTCCTGCTTGCCTCCAGGCTGTGTCCTGAGCATCCTGTTCCTTCTTCTGGTCTCTGGTACTGAAATGCAGCAGTTTGAAATGCAGCTCTTGATGAGGCTGAGTAGAGGAGCTGCAAAAGAGGGACCAGACTAGCAAGATGTGATCTGTTGAAAACTTTAAGCTAGTGCTCTCTGCAGTTTCTTCCTTCTCTTGGCCGTTGGGCTTGTTCACCTGGGTCACTTTGGACACAGAAGAAGGCTGGAGGGGCAGGTTTCTGTGATCTGACTCGTAACATTAGCAGGGATACATTAATGCTTAAATCCTCTCTCTCCAACTCTGGATTCCTCATGTTAAACTCTGTTTTCTCATCTCTCCCTCGTTTGTTTGTAATTCATTATCTGCTGCTTGGCTGCTTCCTCCCAGATGTCTCACTGGTGCAATGACAAGAAGACACTTGTCCATGTCTTGTGTATTCAGCACATTCCCCAGGCATCCCAGAGGCTGTGGCTGTGGAAGCAGCCGTCCCCATCATGGCATCTCTGTGTGTGGTGCCTCCAGTTCTGTACTCCTGCCTCCTACTTGGGAGGAGCAGCAGCCTGTCCTCCAGATCTGTGCCCTGGGGGCAAGGAGCATGGTACTTACTGCTGTGGGGTGAGAGCAGAACAAATTGAAGAGGTGTGAAAGCTGCAGCGAGCTCTGGTGGGTTCTGGATATTGTACTTTAGCAGAGCAACAGCAGAGATCACACAGGGGTTTGCAATTACTCTGCTCGCAGTTTGTTGCCTTTCAGCCTGTCAGGGCGTGGGGATTTCCATATCCAAGAAACAGCATCGGCACATCTCTGAAATCTCGGAGTGCAGAGACCTTGCAGTAGTCAGCAGAACTGGTGGCCCAGGATCATCCACGTACTGGGGACACTGACACAGTAGCGGTTTACACCAGTCCATATGCCTGGCTCAAGGAATGTTTCATTATGGGGATGCCAGGTTGGATGGGGCTTGAAGCAACCTGCTCTAGTGGAAGGTGTCCATGCCCATGGCAGGGGTTGGAACTGGATGAGCGTAGGTCCCTTCCAACCAAACCAGTCTGTGATTCTATGATTCCATGCAGAGATACAGAAAGCCTATATGGGTCAAATACTCTTTCAGTTAATGTGTTCAGGCATCCAATTTGGCTTATCACGTCTGGTGCAAAGGGCTCATCTCTTCCAACTAAATGTGATGCATCTACGCAGCCTCTCTTGGAAGTGTCTGAAGCCAGGGAATGTGCTGCTGGCCTTGCGGAGCAAAAGCAGGGATGTGCTGGCTCTGGAGTCACTCAGAGGGTTGAGCCTGGGGCTAAAAGGTAATAAGGAGAGATTATAGCTCCATAAAGCAGCTACACAGTGAGGAGAAGCAATTAGAATGTAAATTGGATGCTGAAAGGCAGAAATAGAACAGCAGAACACCAGGCAAAGGAATTTGTTCTGTAATTACACTGTACAATATACAGCTGTGACTCCCTTTAGAGTACTTTGTTCAGGTCGAGTGCTACTGTATAATGCCTTTTCTACAATCTAGAGCTACAGAATAGAAGGACGACTAGGCTGAACCTGGATTAAAGGATTGGAGGCATGAAGAGAAATTAAAGAACCATGATCTGTGTAGTTCACAGACTGCCTGATAAGGAAGATGAGGCTGAAATACACAAATCTCATTAATGCCATATTGAATGCCAGCAGATATTTGTACATAATCCCCTATTAATATGAAACAGATAAAGAGTTAGGGGAGGAAACAGAGAGGGTTTTTTCCCCCACCCCTCACTAAGACAAGGACAGCCTGAACCATGAACAAAGTTAGGAGGCAGCATCTAGCATTTTCCTTTGCCTGCCCATGGATGTTTGGAGTTGAGGACACTGATGGTGGTAGCTCAAGAGCAATTAGTCTGGGTAAATGCTGGGGGAAAAGTGATGTGTCATATCTAATCACTGGCAGTCACTGGAGCATCTCCTGCTCTTCAAGTCTCTTCCTCACCTGCAAAGATGGACCTCTTTCTGAAGTCTGAGTGTGGCAATGCTCCCCAGGTACCAACCATGACCAGTGGGTTCCGTGGGTTCATACAGTCCTCAAAGCAGTCCCAGAGTCAACCCTGGTTTGTCATGTCCTGAATCTTCCGGGTGTTGATCCAGTCTATGGCCAGTGCAGTGCCCAGATGGAATAACTGTGCAGTCTGTGACTGTTCATCACACAGTTTGTGAATGCTCCAGCAGTGAACATGCAGAGCTGCTCAAATTTGAGAGGAATTGCTTGTAAGGAAGAGAGCACTGGAGTTCATCACATCATTGCTTGTCTCTAGATCCTGGCTGGTCTCCCTTCTCTTCTGGGTCATTGCCACACATGGAGAGCAGCTTTATCCTCTCCAGTTTGTTCTGAAGGGCAGCCCAGTGCTGTGCCCAGCACAAGATTGACTTGGGCTGCAGAGCAAAGAACCTGTGTGTGCCTTAACAAGGCGTTCCTGTAATTCCTGCTGTGCTGTCAGGAGTGCTAGGACAGGATTTATTTCATTGAATCCTGGTGTGCTGGTGTGCCTAGGCTGTAGTTACTGCTGCCTGAGCTGGTCAGTGTGGACTTCCTGGAGAAGAAGTCATTGATTCCAGGTGAGTTTGAACCATGATGGATCTTGTACTACAAAAGGCATCTAGTTCTACCTGGGTGAATAAGCAAATGAATCACATTGTTGCACCTGTTTTGCACCACTGAGTGTAAAAAGTGCCCTAAGGGGCTACTTTGAAGCCTTTGTGTGTCTAACAGAGATGTCCAGAATTAGGCAAGATGACTCCATCTGTGATGAGTAAGGGCCTGTTTTGTTTTCTTTGGGTTTAATTCCATCCTTCTGTTCAGCCTGGTCATCAGTCTCTCAATCTTTCTCTTTCCTCTTCAACCTGTCTTCATTGTGCACTCTATTGCTGCTTCAGAGTCTATTTCAGAGCAGTTTCATAGTGAAGCATACTAAGAAACTAGAAAGTTTCCTGTAGAGGGTGGAGAGAAGTTCTTGGGGCACAGGGGAGGAAAGAACATGGTACAATACAGAATTTACTGATTCTGCATTTCCTTGAAAGATCCCAGCAGATTGGCAGCCAAAGTGTTTAGCCCTTAGCCCACTTACATATATAGAATTGGAAGCATCAACCCAGAGACCCTGGAGCAGTTGATATCTTTGCAGCCATAGGGAGGAACAATCTTTGGTCACACTCCAGAAACCTGGGGGGTTTTCCTTCTTGTTTCCGGTCTAAGGCAGCAGAGAGCAGCCGGACAGGAGATTCGCCTCCTGTCTACCGTGGGAGGAAACCCTGTGTGCAGATTGTAGTAAGATCTATAGGTACAGAGGAGTTGAGCAGAGCTTGGAAAACAAAGTGCTTGGCAGTGAAGAACAGGGAAGCCACCAGCAGTGCAGAAAGGGGCAGTAAGGCAGAAGGATAAATGTTTGTTACACCTCCTTTTGTTTTGAAAGCAAGCAAATTGCACAGGTCAGGCTGCACAAGGACCATCTATTCCTGGTGTGCAGGTCCAGTTATGGGGAGACATTTTTCCATGTGTGCTGAGGACATCAATGTCACTGATGCACAGAATAAGCCCTTGTCATTGCAGCCCCATTCTGGGAGTCCAAAGGCTTTTAAAGGTCTCTGACAGTACTGTGCCAGCCCACTGACAACTGCTTAAAAGCTACAGAGAACGTAATAGATTGTTGTCACCTTAAGTGAAGGGGACCAGAAATAAATGCTACGCAGATGGGTGCTGTTTCCCCTTCTTTGTGCTTTAAGCCTTATTACCTTGTGCTTCTAACACCTCCCTGTCTCTTGCCCCACAGCTGACAACGAGAACAATATTGCCTCTAGCCAGCCCAGATCACCTCTAGCTGTTGTAGAAGAGAAGTGGAAACCCCAGCTCCAAAGAAATAACACCAACAACAGTACGTAGCAGTGTTTGCTCTTCCATCCTGGGCTTTCTCGTCCACTTGGAACAAGTGACTGTCAGAGTGCAGCAGTGATGAGCATTGCACGAGGCTCTCATCTTGCCTAAGTGCACTTGATTTCAACCCTAATTCATGTACTCCCCTGCAGAGCAGAGCGCCCATTCCCATTACAGGAGGGCTCATATGCAAAAAGTTCTGTGAGCCCTGGGGAGGTGGTTGGAAAGGTTTGTAGGGAAGATGCATTTGGCAACTCCTGGAAAAAGTTAACTTCTAAGCCAAGGTCAGACTTCCCAACCTGGAGATGAAAGGCTAGTCCAGTTGTCATGGTGTGACACAGGCATAACCTGTCAGTCCCTGTGCTAGCAGGCAGCCAGGCTCTGATTTATCCCCAGTTCATCCTCTGAGCTTCCCCACAGAAAAAGGTAAAATACAGCCCTGTGGGAAATCAGTTCCAAAGCATTTGAGCTGAGCAACCTAGGGGAAGGGTGATACAAAAACATGGGGCTTTTGTGTTCTGGTGTGGCCAAAACTGACATTCACATTGCCCGAAATCAGCCACAAAAAGTGGGGTACTGGAATTCAGAGGAGGAAATGGAAAGTGGAGCTCTAGCACTGTTGGAGATAGTGCAGGAAGTTGTATGCTTCACTGAAAGGCTCAGATCGCAAAATAGGGAAGATGTCCAGTTTTCCAGTTGGGCTAAGCTGTGACCACCAGCCCTTAGACATGGATAGCAAATGGCACTCATGATTATAACTTAGTCAGGCACTTCTTCAGTGAACACCACAGTGAACACCATTGGTTAAGGCACTGGATTGTGAATAGATAGTGTGTGCTCTGTCTCAGTCCCCACACCAGGGACAGCATGCAGACAAGCTCCTTGCTGCTCCAAGCAAAGAGCAAGGCCTGTCCCTTTGCTGAACAGAAGGGTTCCTCTGTCCAGAAATCCTTGGGGGAAGAAGTCCAGGGTTGGAGATGTCTCTTCCATCATCTGGGCATGTTCTACCTCTTTGGGTCTCTGGGAATTGTTTTGTGACTCCCTCCTCCCTCCTGCTGTAGAGGAGCAATGCTCATCTGGTGCTTTCTATCCCTCCTTGTATTTCACTGCAGCATCAGCGAGTGGTTCAGTAGGGAACAGCGCGATCCCGGAGAAGGAACGGCAGAACATTGCCGAGAGGCTCCTGAGGGTGATGTGCACTGACCTTGGGGCTCTGAGTGTGGTGAGCGGGAAGGAATTCATCAAGCTAGCACAGACCCTGGTGGATAGTGGCGCTCGCTATGGTGCCTTTTCCGTCACCGAAATCCTTGGCAATTTCAACACACTGGCTCTGAAGCATTTGCCTCGGATGTACAACCAGGTGAAGGTGAAGGTAACCTGTGCGCTGGGCAGCAACGCATGCCTGGGTATTGGCGTCACTTGTCACTCACAGAGCATCGGCCCCGATTCCTGCTACATCCTCACAGCTTATCAGGTGGAAGGCAATCACATCAAGAGTTACGTCCTGGGAATTAAGGGTGTAGACATTCGAGATAATGGTGATTTTATCCACCACTGGGTCCAGAACGTGCTCTCGGAGTTTGTGATGTCGGAGATCAGGACAGTGTATGTCACAGACTGCAAAGTCAATTCCTCTGCGTTCTCCAAGGCAGGCATGTGCTTGCGTTGTTCGGCCTGTGCCTTGAACTCAGTGGTGCAGAGTGTGCTCAACAAGCGAACACTACAGGCCCGCAATATGCACGAAGTGATCGAGCTCCTGAATGTCTGTGAAGATCTGGCGGGATCCACAGGCCTCTCAAAGGAGACCTTTGGCTCCCTGGAAGAGACCTCCCCCCCACCCTGCTGGAACTCGGTCACTGACTCCCTGCTGCTCGTCCACGAGCGCTATGAGCAGATCTGTGAGTTCTACAGCAGGGCCAAGAAGATGAACCTCATCCAAAACCTGAACAAACACCTGCTCAGCAACCTGGCAGCTATTTTGGCTCCGGTGAAGCAGGCGGTGATAGAGCTGAGCAACGAGAGCCGGCCCACCTTGCAGCTGGTACTGCCCACCTACGTCAAACTGGAGAAACTGTTCACTTCCAAAGCTAATGATGCTGGCGTGGTCAGCAAACTCTGCCACCTCTTCTTGGAGGCGCTGAAGGAGAACTTCAAAGTTCATTCGGCACACAAGGTAGCCATGATCTTAGACCCTCAGCAGAAGCTGCGGCCCGTCCCACCGTACCAGCATGAAGAGATCATTGGCAAGGTCTGTGAGTTGATCAATGAGGTGAAAGAGTCCTGGGCAGAAGAAACAGAATTTGAACCTTCAACCAAGAAGCCTCGGTCAGCAGGGGAAGCCACAGCAGCTCAGGAAGAAGATTGGTTCGGGAAAAATGAAGTCTATGATTATTTGCAAGAACCTCTCTTCCAGGCCACCCCTGACCTGTTTCAGTACTGGTCGTGTGTTACTCAAAAGCATACAAAACTAGCCAAGCTAGCCTTTTGGCTCTTAGCAGTGCCTGCTGTTGGTGCCAGAAGTGAATGTGTAAATATGTGTGAGCAGGCTCTCTTAATCAAAAGGAGACGGCTACTCAGTCCAGAAGACATGAACAAACTCATGTTTTTGAAGTCCAACATGCTTTAAGACTGTCTTTTAATTAAAACAAAACTTTAAAACACTGTTCCAAACAAAGAAAAAAAGAATTTTAAGTTCTAAACACTGTGGACCTCATTATGAATGCCCCTGGAAACCAAGTGCTTTTTTATATATATATAAAAATATAAATATATATAAAATTAAGTTTGAAAGGAAAGCTGAGCACGTGAGAGAGACAGCCCTCTGCCAGGAACGTGCTCCTTTCCCTAGATAGTGTGTGGACTTGACAGACTTTCTAATGTTTTCAAGTGGGCAGACGAATGGGAGGCTGATGTTCTAAAGTCTTCAGGCAGCTGAGATCTAAAGTGACTTGAAGTTTCTTTTGTTTCTCCTCCACCCCACCTTTCCTCTTATCCCCTGGGCCATCTTGCCATGGATAATCAGACTACATTGAACAGACCAGTTCTGCACTGGACTTTGCTCCTTTGAATAACTGTACACCTTGAGGGCATTTGTCTGCAGCCTTCTTGACACACGGTGCATGTTATCAGGGCAGCTGTGTTTTCTGAACACCAGTGTCTTTAGAAGTCAGGAAGAGAGACTGCAAAGGTTTATTTTATTTTAGTTTTAACTTTTTCATACACTTTTTTCCCAAAAAACAAAAGTTACTCTTCTGTCTCCACTCCCAGATTTAACACCTTAGCTAATGATTCTAAGTTTGATTTAAACCTAAGAGAAAGGGTTCATGGCAGAAAATGGCTGTAACTCTTACATTTCTTGGATTTCTTTTTTTACAGCACAGTTTGTTCTCTGAATTCCCAGTAGTAATGAGCTTCTCTGAATTTTGGACATCAGGCACTCTCAGACTTGTTCTAGAGTAGCCCATTTGCGATTAAGTAATATCCTTATGGGAACCACAGCAGTTGTTTAGATGGCAAAACTAGAAAACAGGAAAAGCAAGCAAGTAGTGACAGCACAGAGCCCTGTGGGCCACCAGCAAGCTTGTCAGGGTCTGCCAGCTGCCATTGAGAACCTTGTACCTAAACCTTTAGTAAAAAATCTTGTCAACACACACCACTCAAAACAACTTTCACAAGGCCAAGGACAAACCAAGGTGTATGAGTTTTCAGGGGAACAAAGATCATCAGTTTTGTCAAACTGGGGTTTGAAGGAGGCTTAGAGAAGTGCATGGGCTCAAAGATCCTTCTGAATGTAAGTGCTCCTGATTGAGTGCGAAGAATATCTTCCCATTTTGTTTGGAATGGTTTCCTCTTGTAGCACGAATGTCTTTTTGATACCTACAGTGCATTACACTACTTGTCATGTTGCTGAATCGTTCTGGCTAGGAAGGCCACGGGCCCTTAAACATTCACACTTACTGGCTCACCCCAAATGCAATTAGAGATCATCATAACACAAATACGTCGCAGTCACTCTGCTGGCCATGAAGCCAGCGCTCTGCTGTGTCCAGTGCTCGTAGGCACAGCCCATGGGTGGCTGGATGGGGTCTCTGCTGTGAGGTTTGGTGCCCCTCAGACAATTCCTAAATTCTGGTGCCAAACAGTTAATTTTTCATCCCTGGGACTTGTATCCTGGAGGCAAATTGAAGCAAATTCTTACTTTTGAAGTAGTCTCTCCCATTCCAGTAGTGTCCCCTGGGGCTGTGGTCACCGTGGCCGCAGAGCAGCATCAGAGGTCCAGGAGGACGGGCTCGCTGCAGGCTGGAGCCCTTCAGCAGCACAGGGGGGTTTCTGGTTGCTGACAGCACAGTGTTGAGACTGGGGCCCACATTGAAGTGCTGCTGTTGAATGGAGTTAAGCCAAGATCCCACCTGCCAAAACCAGGACAGGATAGAAGGTGCAAGTCCCAAGACATGAGAAATGTCAAACGCAATCTCTCAGGCTTTGTGTGCAGATGCCTTGAACCTGACAGGCACTGACTGATTCACTGCTGTGGGGCTCAGGCAGGGGAACAGGTTGCATGCTAGAGACCATCCCTAGGTCAGGGTCACTGAGGATGGCTCTTTGCACCCAGCTCTTACCCTTTTCAGCCTAGAAATGGGACCGACTGTTGGCTTGAGTCTAGCCTTTGGGTTGACCTCTCAGCACTGTTACTGGCATCAGGGCAAAACTTGTTGTCTCCTAAGTGTAAGTCTTAGAAGAGAGTCTGAGCCCCACTGGCAGCTGCAGTGCTGGAGGGCGAGCTGCCAAGGCCAAGGCACTTGGACATCTTATTTCTCCGGCAGCAGCTTTTGCCAATGGAGGTGTTTTCTTCTTGCTGGTTTTATTTCCTCCCATACAAATCCTGCCTTCCCAGCACCAGCTGGACCTGTGGTAACACATCTATTTGCATTGGCAGTGCAGGACAAGCCTGTAGCAAACAATAAGTAAGTCTCAAACTACAAACAAAAAGCCCTAAGTGAGATGCGTGCCCATTACAAAGCGTTTGTGCTGTGCTGCTGTTCCCACTGGAAAGCACAAGGTATCCTGCAGCAGGGAAGCTTGGCTGGAGGGTGAATCCGAAGCAAGATGGGGCTACAGTGTGCCATGCGGCTCAGCTGTGGGCAGAAATGGGGACAGGATATGTAGATCTTTCTCCTGGTAGCACTTCTATCTTTGTGCTTGGTTCACCTGAGGACCACTCACAGGCTCTTTGGTGCTCAGGTGAATGTGCAAACCCCTTGTGCTCCTTTGCAATGAGAGCTCCAAACCCCAACACTCCTTTGCTAAAGGACAGGCTGATAACTTCTGTGGGATTTGCCAGCTCGGGCTTGTTGTGTTGTCTGTCTGCAAGGCATTAAGGGTGGGGAAGTGGACAAAGCAGAGTTAGCCAGTTTTAAAACCCTGGAATTGAGGAGGAGGTAAAACTGCAGTCATTTGTGCGAGTGTTTGGTGCCAGGCTGAGCACAGAGTGAGCCGGGGTGTGCACACAGGAAGGCCACAGCCACCCTTAGCTCCCAGCCCATCTCCCTTCCCTTTCCTGCAGTGTGGTTTGGGCATCAGATCTGGAGTTTCCTTGGTGTGACAACCAAAGAGAGGGACTGAGTGGCCCTTTCCCCCATCCCAGTAACTGTTCCCTCTCAGGCAGCTTTGGTTAGAGTTGCACTAATGATGGCTCTTGAGCAAACACACAGCAGTGTCTGGTAGATGAGGTTCTTCCAAAGACTTAAAAAACTCAGCAGCTGAAAATACAAGATAAAACCTAAAGCCCTAAAGTGGAGCAATCTGGAAAGGTGGTGAGCGAGCTTGCCCCCTTCTCCAGGGACCTGGTGGAAGAAGCTGCAGATTTTAATGAGTCTTAAACGTGGTTACAGGGTGTGGAGCTCAGAGGAGCTGTTCGTGCTGTGTCTGCTCACAGGCTTTGTTCAGCGTACTTCATTAAAAGGGGAGAAGCACATCTGGAGCACACCTGTTTATCCTAAATGCCAAGCTTTTGCTCCTATTTCTCTTCTCTGCTCATTGGATTTGCACTGTAGGGAGCATAGATACTTCACCCAGGTCTGAGTTTTGGAAGCTCTTAATCTTACAGGTTACTGCAACCCAGACTGTTCTATTGTTTGATTCTGTGGTTGGCTCGGTGGCATGGAGCAGCACTTCTGCTGTAGGAGCACTGCCTTTCCTGGGGTGGGAGATGGGGAGGAGAAGGGTCTCTTTGTTTGGCAGGGGTGTCGTGAGGTTCTGCTCTCTTTGAGTTGGAAGGAGAAGTCCTCAGAATTGGGATCATCCTCTGGTGGGTCATGTTGGCAATTTGCCTTCTCCTTGTTTCCTTTACTCACACTTGGGAATGTGTTGGGGTACAAATGGTGCATGGCAGGGGGGGTGGATCTAGATGATCTTAAGGTCCTTTCCAACCCTAACTGTTCTATGATTCTGTGTGTTCTCCAGGCATTCATTTATTTCTGCTGCTTACTCTGTGCCTGACCTTACAGACTTCTCTTTCTGACTTGACAGTTTGCTTTGGGAGGGGTTATGATCTACACATGGGGAGAAGATGAACTGTAAAGAATGAAGGGCTTTCCAGGCCTGTCTGAAGATCCTTGTGGATCCTTAAGAAAGTGGGATACAACGGCAGAGCTCTTCAAAACAGAAGCTGTTTCTGTGTGAGTGCAGCAGCCATGGAGTCAGTGGAGAACACGGAGCCCAGATTAGTCTCCCGTGTCTGTCTCTTCTCCCCATGTCTCCAGCAGTTGTGTTCTGGCTGGCACGATGGGCTTGGTGTCTTGTGTTGGGTCGGTTTCAGATGGAAGTGAACTTCCCTTTGTGTCAAAGCTCTGCTCTAAGGAAACTGATTTGGTTGTATCTGAGCTAGTGCAATCTGGAAAACTTCCTGTGAAAGCTGACTGTGGGCTCAGGTTTTGTCTAATTCAGTTGTTAGCTGCTGGTTAAAGCAGTTTAACTTGGTTTAAGCATCCTCATGAGCCGCCTGCACTGGTTGAACTGCGCTTGCTGCGTGTTCTCCCCTTCTGAGCCGAGAATACGTCCAGAAGCAGCTCAGGGAGTCGTGGCCCTTATGTGAATTTTGCAACTGAAGTTGTGTCGGATACTTGCACAGCTCGGGAGCAGCTGGGAATAGAGGGGAGACACTTCTGGAAATGGCTTGAGCTCTGAGCTGTGGTGTCTGAGTTAACACTGTTCACAGAGATGTCTCAGGGTGGTTGGTTTGTTTTTCTCCAGCTGCTTGCAATAACATGCATGGTTTAACAGGAGTGGAGATGACCACAGATGTGTGTACTGGGGGATGAATCCTCTGAGCTATACCCAGTCTGAGGGACCATCTCCACCTTCTGTACCCTGTATAGACAAGCCAGGATGTGGTATTGCACAGGAGCAGGGTGACTGAGACCCTGTGCTGCTGCCTGCATCCAGACAGCTCCAAGCTACTGATAAATCACAAGACAGTAAAAGAGCAGCCAAAAAGTTATTCAGAGGCTGGGAGGAAAGACTGTGATCAATAACTGTGTCTGTCTGGCTAAAGGAGGTGGAGAGGGGCTCCTGGGAGCATCCAGAGGGAGAACACACAGGAAGGGACAAGTTGTTCCCCATGGAATAACTGGGAGTAATGGGATGAAAATAAACAAAACGACACTAAAAGCAGATTCTGGGAAACCTTTTCAGGGAGGAGAAATCTGTTTTATCTGGGAGGAGTCTGGCTCCTGAGCTCTCTCATTTAAAACAAGGCTGTACAGCTCCCTGGAGCACGCTCCGGAAAGCACACGGCTTCTTTGGGCCTTGCCAAGAGAAAAGAGACTGGATGTAGAGGTGGGAAATGCTGGTTCTGCATGATAGGTCCAGGAGGGTTCACAGAGCATCTCCCTCCCTGTCCTCCCACCCTTCCCAGCACTCCCAGGTTTCCAGGTTAACCAAGTTTCATAAAGGAGGGAGGGAGCTGACCGCAGGGACAGAGAGGAAAACGCCAGTTGAGGAGCAGATGTCTCGTCAACCCTTACAGTGGAGGAATCAGGGTTGGGGGAGAGCAGGGAGAGCAGTCAACATTTTGCTGCTGTGCATTTTCTGTGCCGCACCGTGATCTTGAATCTATGGGATCCATTGGGAATGCCCAGAAGCATCGTCTGAGTCACAGTGTTGTGGGGGGGTATTTCTGAAGATGTGGCTCTTTAGCAATAAGAATTCCCTTTTCACAGTGCGTGGGACCTGTCCCTGTGCCACAGGTTATCATCTTCCTGGCGCTCTGGGAATGTCACTCCAAAACACAGTGAGATCCAGAGAGGTGAAGGCAAGGACAGCTCCACATTGAAAGTGCTGTGGGATCGTTTGCTTATGCTAGGCCAGAAATGGTGAACCAATGAGTGTATTGCCCTGAAATCTAATTTTATATGTTTAATGTTTGGGGGGTTCTGTTTAATTTTGGTTCCTGTTTAGCTGGTTAGTTGGGTTTTTTACTACTCCTGTTAGAGTCCTTGGGTTTATAACTTGACAGGAGGGTTCTGCTCATGTTGGACAACGGTGCCTCCAGTGGACCCTTCGGGGTTTCATGATCTGTAGGCAGCTGAGGTTGAGTTCTGAATAGCTTCTGGAGTCATGGAAATGGCTCACTGATGCACAACATCAAGCACTGACTGAAAGGATTTTCTTCCTTCCCGCTGTTGTTCCCCTTGCTGACCCCATCGCTGACGGTGGTCAGCACCTCTTGGTACCAGTGAGCAGCGCAGCCTTAGCGGTAGGAGTATTTCACGGTGGAGTTGATGGGTACAGAAACGTCAACCCCTTGCTTTCTACAACCAAAGTTCCTTACAAAGACACTTCCAGCCTCATCAGCCTTGAACGTTCTCGGTGTTCTGGGGGTTCTTGCGTTGGTCTCTGCAGTGTCTGTGGGTAGGATGGGTTGGATTTTCCAGTGGGCTAGGGGGTGGGAGGTGGGATCATTTTCTTACTATCAAATAGAGAAGGACTTTTCCATTCAAAGAAGGAAGGAGCGACAGTTTTAGGAGCTGTTTTCCACGATCCCTTTAAACTTATTGGGGCTTTAATGTTATTTTATATAAATTATTTAAAAGGAAAACCAGTAGTGGATGAACTGAACCATTTGTGACAGGTGACCAGCCAAGGCTGTAAGGATGCACATCATCCAGACCACAGCTTCCGGTCCACGCCGTAGCTAGGAAGTGTCCTGCCAACAACCCCCCCCATCAGGAGGCCCTTGAAGCTGTTCCTGGGGCGCGTGTTCCCTTCTCCCCCTCCTGTCGGGAGCTGAGTGCTGGGTGTTCCACCGAGCAGCCGCGGAACGTTCCGTTGTCCCGTCCCTCCTCCCGCAGTGACTCGTGTGTCCCCTTCCCCTGTGTAGCTGCAGATGTTCAAGGCAATACCCCGGGCGCAGGCGCGCGCCTCCGCGTGCGAGCCCCTCCTGTCAGCATCGTGAAAAAAGACAAAAAAAAGAAATAGACAAAAAATATACAAAAAAAAAAATATCTTTTTTAGGCCAGAGTTTTCTACAGGTATTAATGAATATTTTTCTTAATCCTTATAAGTTTTATGTGTTTAATATTTCTTAATACCGGTAGCATTAATTTATACTTTTGTAGCAACACAATATTTTTATAAACCGCCACCGCTGGCTTTGTCTTCATAAAGGGGAAACGCGGGGCCCTGCCCGCGCGGTACCATGTACTGTATTTAAAAGGTTATCTAATGTCACACTTGCTGTGTTAATAAACAAAACAAAACCTGTTTGAAGTCTCATGTATTGTTGGTGTGGATCAAATGACTCAATAGAGAGCAATATTGCACGGGGTTGAGTTGCTGATTTCATTATGAGATACGAGTGCTTGAGGCCAACTCAAGTTCTGGGGTTTTTTTTTTCTTTATAGGATTTTGTTTCGTTTCCGTTTCGTTTCGTTTTGGTTTGTGGTTTTTTTTTTACAGCTCAATAAATTCAGTGCTGTTTGAAACTTAGACTGACGTCAAATGAAAAGGATTCTTAAAGGAAAAAACGAAATCAAGGTGTTTAAATGTTGCTGTTTTTACAAGTCTGTTGCTGTCTGAATGGAAATATTCCACAAGAGAGGAGGAATAGTTCCACTTAGGTTCCAACCGGGCCGAGTGCTCCAGGCCAGAGCTCGGTCCCTTGGAGATCTCTTAGAGACATGTTTCTGCAACATTCTTTTCAGAGTTGATGCCGAGGCAGAAGACAAACTGTAACTGTAAGAAAGCATCCGTTGCTTGAGGATTTTCATGTCAGTGTTGTATTTATGGTTTTACAATAAAACAACCTTTAGGAAAAAAAAGAAAGAAGTCTCTGGGGTTTTCTATTTATCAAGCCCATGAACAGGGCATCACCCAGTGCCGAGGGTCTTGTGAAGAGGGAGAACATCACTTGCAGTGACCTGAATCTCTGGTGGAGCTCATCAGCTGTGGAACTCTATGGTGGGCTTCTCCCTGCTTCCCTCATGCTTCCAGAGCCCCTGGGAGTGTTTACCAGAGCATCTCCTGTCTCACACTTGGGTGCCCATGCAGTGACCCTGCGCCTCTCACCAGTGAGACATTGCTGTGTAGCAGACCTGGACACGGGACACTTGGCCGGCTGAAGTGGGGTTTGGTGTGTTGTACCCAGTGCTTGTACCCACACCAGCAGGACAGTTTCAGCTCCGCTGCTCTCACACTGCTGTAGCTGTGCGAGCTGATGCTGGTCAGATCGGCTGGACTCACACTTCCACCCTGCTGCCCAGCATGGTCAGGTCCACCTGCGAGCTTGCTTTCACCCAGGAGAGGCATTTGGGCACTGAGCAGGAACTGAGCGGGCTCAGTCCCTTTGGCAGCTGTTACACGATGCCGAAACACCAAGGGGCTGAGACACCTTCACCAGAGGCTGGGTCAGCCTTGACCGGCACCAGGCTCCTGCCAGGGTCACAGAGGTGTGATGGCAAGTGGGACACGGGCAGTTCCACACACAGGAACACAGCTTTGCTGATGTTGTCTGGAGCTCCAAGACCCACGGACCAGAAATGACCAGGGAATCGTCCCAAGTGGAGCAAGAACATGGGGAAGACCAGGCCCACCGCTGGACAATCCAAGGTACGTTGTCTCTCACCTTTCTTTGATCTGTCGTGGTATCCTTTGGGGTTTTCTAACCTTGCACCATAACCTGCCCCACAGAGAACAAAAAAAAACCCAAACCTTTGCTTGAGAATCAGGTAATTTGTAGTAAAGCGCTTAGTTGGGGAAACAAAACCCAAAGACATGGAATGACGTTGCGTCTGGCAACTGGATAATCGCTCTGGGCTCGTGGTCAAACCACAATAATAAATACAACTCTCAGGATGGAACAGAATGGCTGTAGCTTTGCAGTAGATTTGATGTAAAAGTGATTTCAGCAAGCAGTAAGATCAGATGCTCTCACATCCCAGGTGGGAGTTAGGATTTGGTTGAAGGTCTGCATACTTGAAGTGGACAATATATGGCCAAAAGGCACAGAGGATGAAGGACAGTGCTCCTGGGCATGCCACTGTCTCTAAATTGTCCTTTTTGCTAGACCCATTTTAAAGGATAAATGAGATTGCAAATGGAAACAAGAGGCTTAAGTTAATCCTCTCTTATTTCCTGGTTTGCCAACTTCTGTCTTACGAGGACACAACCACTTCAACTTTAGTAATAAAGGAAACAGTAGCTCAGGACTCGGGCTCTGCTGGAGGTATCTCAGAGTTGCCTCTAAAATCAGGACTGATGAATTTCAAAGCAAATTTAACCGTCTCTGATCTTCAGCAATTTGCCTGCCTTGGAGTTCTGTTGATCCTGAGATCCTGTCTGTGGGAACAGTGAGGAGCTCCCAGCATCAGCCTCGTATCTCTGTACTTGTGTGTGTGGTGTCCGTGTGCCCCTTGAAGGTGCGGGTGAACAGAACATCCTGCCCCACGGCATGGCACACAACATCCCTGTGCTGGTAGCTGCAGTTTGTGCCTCTTGATCCTTCTCTGTCACCCGCCTCCGAGAGGTGATGCTCGGCTGCTCCCTAAGGAATGGGGCTCTGGGAGACAAGGGGAGTTCCACTGCCCCCGGAGGGGTGAACAGCGCAAGCCCAGAGCTCCTGGCCAGGCTCAACCAAGAGTCCGGGTCATTGGGGAAGCTCATGGGGATGAGGCAGGGCTGAGGCCAATCTGCAGCTCAGGGCTGGGATCTGGTGAGGATGGCCCGGGTCAGGCACAGCCCAGTCAGGTCCATGGTGATGGGACAGGGTGGAAGTGGAGCTGGGAAGTCTGGAGTCAGAGCTCAGATCTGGTCACGGGCTCATCTGCAGCTGAGCTGGAGACTTCCTCCAGCTCTGGACAGGGACTGACGGTCCAGAGCTGAGCAGAAAAGGGGCTCTGGGGCCATAGGCAGGGAGTAGATGAACCCCTCTGGGTGAGGCTGGTCAGGGCCACTGAGATGCATTGATGCCCTTGAGCCCCTGAGAGGCCCAGGCTGAGCTGGGCAATGCTCCTTGTCCAAGCTCCTGCTGTCTCCTCCAGTTCCTTGCGGGAGATTCCCTGTGGCCCCTCAAGCAGAACACCCACAGAACAGTGAAGAACAACCCGAGAACAGGAGAGCAGCTCGTGAAAGAATTTAATAGTGAGCCAGTGACAGTGCGATAGCGAGGTGTGAACAGGGAGGACTCTGCTTGCAAGAGGTGACCAGGGTGCTGCCAGGGCAGGAGATGGGCTCTGCACTGGCACAGGGCTGGGGGGGCACATTCCTGCTCCCGGTCTGGGTCAATGGTGAAGAAGGACGCTCAAGCCTCAGCAGAGTGCAGCATTGGTGCTGGTGGGCACACAGCATGTGAGGGCGGCAGCTCCCGGCTGCCTTGGAGACCTCCTGGATGGGAGCATTTGCTCTTGCTGGCTCTTGGCACGGAGTGACTGCAGGGTCCTGCAACCTGTACAACACAGACTCTGCCTATGGGGACTGCAGGTTTCTCCAGGGTGTGGAGCAAGGCAGGATTTAGCCTTTTAATAGCACAGGAGAATCTAGACCAGGTTTTGTCAGGCTTGCAGCCAGTGTCCATGTGTTAGCTTCACTCCTGAGCACAGTGACAGTGACAGTCTTACCATGAGAGTGTTTTACAGCCAGCCATGTACCCAGGGTACTGCTGGAATACAGGGGCTACCAGAGCAGCATCTTATTCACATCCTTGACCTGCAGGGTTGTTGTCAAAGCGGTTTGGGCACCAGGATAGACCCTCTTCTTCGCAATTAGGTGCACTAGCTCCATAAGGAATTGACTCATGCAAGAGCTCAGTATTCTTGAGGTAGCTGACAGGTATGGTAAGGGCATGGTGGGCAGCTGAAACCCACACTGCCCTGCCTGCTGCCAGATAGAAGAA
The DNA here is from genome assembly GCF_963264785.1 of Psittacula echo. Taxonomy (NCBI): domain Eukaryota; kingdom Metazoa; phylum Chordata; class Aves; order Psittaciformes; family Psittacidae; genus Psittacula; species Psittacula echo. The sequence goes on along the minus strand of NC_137752.1, from coordinate 11,513,723 downwards.
AGATGTTCTATGTCTGTGGGCTTTGCAGTCACACCTCTGATGCCATGCAGTCATCGGCCAAGGCTCCCCTGGAGACCTGAAGCCTGTCCCAGCCAAGGTGATGGTGCAAGAATCATAGAATCCCAGCCTGGTTTGTGTTGGAAGGGACCTTAAAGCTCATCCAGTTCCAAACCCCTGCCATGGGCAGGGACCCCTTCCACTGGAGCAGCTTGCTCCAAGCCCCTGTGTCCAACCTGGCCTTGAGCACTGCCAGGGATGGGGCAGCCACAGCTTCTCTGGGCACCCTGGGCCAGCGCCTCAGCACCCTCACAGGGAAGAGCTTCTGCCTAAGAGCTCAGCTCAGTCTCCCCTCGGGCAGGTTAAAGCAACACTGGGCCTGCCTGGGAAAGGACACTTGAGGCATAAAAGACCACAAGAAAAGCTTTTCATGTAACTACTCAAAATGACAGCAGCAGCAAGCAACAAGGGCACTTTAAAGGCAGCTCTGGCAACTTTAAGCTCACGCTCAGTTCCTGCATTGCAGCACAGGTACAAGAGGCACGTTACACCCTTTGAGCTTTGGTGCCCTGAACATGGAAGATAGAAGAGGCTCAGCAAGGCTCAGGCTCTGCTCCCTGTGCCAGTGCCAATATTGGTTACACCAATCACTGCTGCCCAGCACCGCTGCCACCAGGGAGGGTGGGCAGGAGCCACCCCAGAGCCTCTGGCCACAGCGCGCAGCAGGGTCCTCACCACTCCAGGTCCTTTGGCGCAGGGGGCCTCGTGCTCTTCTCGCTGTAGAACTGGGAATACCAGCGCCGGTGCTTCTGGATGCTGGAGTCCTCCCTGACCAGCAGTGGCTTGGGCAGGTACTGTTTGTTATTCCAGATGGTGATATCCCGCTCAAACTGGGGGGAAAAGGTTGGTCTCGGTCAGGTGGGGATGCTGAACTACCCCGTAGTAGTTCAGACCACCTCCTAGTTCTGTGTGAGCTATCTGCACACCGCTTTGACTTCTCCCAAATGGCCAGTGTGGGCCAGTGTGGTATCTGTAACTGGTAATGCTACAGCTCTGTCTGCACCCAGCCGATAGTCAACCCATCGCAGCTCCCAAACAAGAAGCAAGAAGAAGAAACAAAAAGCCGCTTTCAGCTTAGACTGCCCATTGTACCTAAAGTTCCAGGCAACCAGGGCATTACAAACATCCGCATCTTAAACACTGCTCAGACACACTTGCAGTAAGATTATGAAGTTTTGCTTTGTGAAGAAGTCTCTGCAGAAATGAGTCAGGCTCATTCACATTAGTAGGATGCAAAACATCAAGCCAGCATTTACACAACATGAGCCTTAGCTCAGATGAGTTTGATCTGGGGTAGTTTTTTTGCCATGTGAAAATTATCTTTGGCAATTTTTATTGTAGTGCCAGTGAAACCCTCTCTGGTTTGAAGGAGGAGGCCTTCAAGGCCATGTTTGACCTGAATCTGGCAAGCTATTTGAATTAGAGACCTCCAGAATGACCTCCTATCACTTCCATGAATCCCTGTGATAAGGACCTGAAAAAACTCTATGGGGAGGGGTAGGAGTTGCCAAATCTCATGATAATTTAGCAATAGGAGTATTTCTTGGCACGGTCCTCATCAAAGGAGACAGGATAATCTTAAAGCACCATCCTGGGATGCTGGATGCAGTTCCCTCGAAGGCTTCCTGCAGCCTGGGACAGGTTGCCCAATCCTTGTGCCCCAGTTCCCCATCCACAGGAGAGGGACAGCACCTCTCCACCACCCTCAACAGACGACCCACTGCAGGGACCCTCTCTACTAAAACTCCTCTTTCATTTTTGAGGCTACCAAAAATGAAAGCTCAAACCAAGCTCTGAAAGGAGCTCGCCCACGAGTGCTTTGCCACGTGTATTTGAGCCCACTTCAATAACTGCTCTTCATCCTCACAATTCTTGGCCACCAAGCTCCAGGGAGCCACCTTTGGCTGCTGTTCTTCAGAGGCTTTACCTGGATGCACTCTGCTCTCAGGATGAACTTGGGGATTATGGCTGGAATGTTCTTCTGGTAGTAGATTTTGTGGACCACATTCTGCAGGAGAGGTTCCAGGGGTGTCACCGTCTGCAGGATGATCCCACGGCCCAGGAAAGTGTGTTCAAAGAGTAGGAAAACCAGTCCTGGCCCTACCTGCAGAGCAACAGAGCACCCTCAAGGAAAAGCCCCCAGTGTCCAGCCCTCTGGTACAGCAACTACCACAGCTTCAGACCTGCCTGAGATGTCCCCTAGACTGTGCTCAAGTCCCCCTTTACTCTGCCTTTTCACCAGGTAATAGGCACAAAGCCAAAGCTATGCCTCAGGATGCACAGAACACTTCCCACTTGTCGGTGCCGCCCAGGTCAGGGCAGATCCAGCAGAGCCAGGCAGCTTGCATTGGCCTGGGTCATCTACAGACGTGTCCAGGCTGGGTGGCTTTGCTGTGGGCCCATGAGAATTCATGAGGGTTTCCAGTGCTCGACTGATTCCCCCAGATTTAAACTCTAATCTTGTAGAAAATGCTTCCAAGTTTTCACTTGGTCTTGTTGTTCATCACTGAATCACCTTCAGGTCACGAACAGCCTTATTGGATTGCTGGCACTGATCCTGGGCTCTGATCTCAATAGCAGCAATTGCAATACAGTGTGCAGGTAATACAACATTCCTGCTTCTGCTCTGGCTTTCTCCTTTGCAGCTACAATAGTCACTTCAGGTTTTAGCTGAAATCAGGTTCAGCTTTCTATCTGGCATGATGTGAAGTACTTGTTCTGTGCTCTCTGATGTGCATGCTACACGCAGCTGCGTGGTCATACTTGGTTCTTTGAAGGAGTGCAGAAATTGTTGGGGTCTTTGGCTACTTCATTTACTACTTGAATGTCTGGTTGCGTACAGATGCTTTGAAAGGTTATTTTAGTGTCTTTTATTTTTCTCCTGTTCATCGATATCAGTGTTAAATAGCACAGATCGAAGAACTGACCATACAGTCAACATCCGCTTTGTGATAATTCCCTGATTACAGTGACATTCATCTCTTATCAAAGTTTTGTACCATGACTTGTTTTGTATTGTTCTGAATTTGTAATAAGGAATCACAGAATCACAGAGTGGTGACGGAACACTGGAACAGGCTGCCCAGGGAGGTTGTGGAGTCTCCTTCTCTGGAGACATTCAAAACCCGCCTGGACACATTCCTATCTATATCCACCTTATCTAGGTGTTCCTGCTCTGGCAGGGGGATTGGACTAGATGATCTTTTGAGGTCCCTTCCAATCTCTAACATACTGTGATACTGTGGTTTGGGTTGGCAAGGACCTGAAGATCATCTTGTTCCAACCTCCTGCTATGAGCAGGGCCACCTTCCTTTGGGTCCCTAACAAACCAAACCAGTCTGGGACTCTGCAATTGTGAAGAGCTATGACATCGTGGTAGGAAGGTCCCTCAGCATTGTCACCAGTGTCTGCTCAGGTATTTCTTATTCCCATCTTTTGTGAGCACAGCAGTCCTTATGAACCTTCCCTTTCTCCATCCTGCCCAGCAGTGGAGAGCCCAGGGGCCAGCAGTTAGTTTTTGGACTGTGCGTCTACGCACATGGTAGGAAAGGCAATGCTGGGCAGGATAGGCAAGGACTCAGCCTTTCGGGTGACAAAGCCCCTTAGCATGGGACATACCTGCCTGGCTGAAACTGTCAAATCCATCAGGGAGAAATGCTTCCCGAAACAGGTTGCAGTGTGTTGCAGCAGCATCCGGGAGCAATGCTTGTTGGGCTCTGGCTCCGGCCCCCACTCTGCCTGGAGGAGTGGAGACGGATCAGCTCAGCACAAGAGATGGGGTACAGTAGCAGAGAAATGTCGACAAGAGCTGGCTGTGAAGACCATTTAGAGATGAGCAGAGACAAGGGACTGCAGCGAAAACTCTCAGACACAAGAAAGAGACTGGACCTGAAGGTGAAGCAATGCAGCAGACGGGGTGAGGTGGGACTGATGCTTTAAAGCAGAAATGGGACCTGGTTTGAAAGACTTGACCTCCTCATGGCTTGCAGGAGAGCTGGAGTCTTACCTTCCAGTTGTGCTTCATAAAATCCCACAGCTTGGACCTCGTGTATCTCGGGTCAGATCCGCCCAGGATGGCTGGTCCATGGAGGAAAGCCAGGTGAGCTGAGTCGGCCGCGTTCTCCGGGATTTCCTGCCATGGGGAACAGTTTGCCATTGGCAAGAGCTGACCTGGGTGGGAGCTGCCTGTACTTGACAGCACCAAGGTGACCACAGCACAGGGCAGGGCATACTGCCCCAGCCACAGCAGAGGTGCTCACAGGGACACAGAGCAGTGCAAAGCAACCAAGTGTGTGGAGGAAGAGGCCTCAGCACAGACTGGGACCAGTTCTTGACTGGTGTATAGGAGTAATTTGAACATGAAACTCAGAAAATTCAGGGTTCGTTTTAAGCTCAAAGAAATCTATGCATGCTAACTTCTGAAGCAGTTGGGACTCCAGTTAAGTCCCTCCTTTAGCCCTGTAATTATTGGAAGGAATAAAGCATTTTTGTTTCTGTGCTTCTAAAGTAGCTTTCACATACTTTTAAAGCTCTCAGCCCCATCAACCTGCTCATAATATGGTACTTCTTGAGAAGTTTTAACTGCTTTATTAGTCAAATACAGCAGCGTCCCACCAGCTTGGCAAGTAGCACAGACTGGCCCCAGCTGAGACCTGCCTTCAGTGGCCTGCACTGAAAAGCAGACACAAAACAAACACTAGTACCCCATCAATCTCCCAGACTCTCCCTGCCTCTCACATCTCCTGTGCACACTCCCAGAGCTGTATCTCCTGTGTCTCATGCACCTTCACTTCTTCAAATCTCTCCACTCCTTTCTCACCCACTCACCTCAGTCATGATGTATTCAGCAGGCAGGCGCTGCCTCCGAGAGGAACGCACTCAGGATGAAAGGTCTTTTTTGTCACTGGTTTTTATACACAGAAGTGTTCTGCTCAGTGGAAAGCACATGAAAACCTCCCAGGGACCCCCAGGGATTGCCCAGTTTCAAACCTGCCACTGCCTCCCGCTGCTCTCCACCCGTGGCTGCCCCTGCAGGACCTGGCTGTGGACCCTTCCATTAAATGCCACACACCAGTTCCCTTTTTCCACCTGATTTCCACTGAAGGGTGATGGAGACAAGAACCACTTTGTTCTCCATGGCACATTTCTCAGCATATGATGGTGCTTATGAAGATTAACAGCAAAGTAACTGCGTTCCCATTTCAGTGAGTGATGAGCTCAAAAGCCTCCTGACAGAAAGTGCCGCAGTTGGGAGAGAACCTTTTTTTAAATTACATCAGTTATAAGTCAAAGCAAATTAACAGATTCCTTTTAAGTACCCAGAACATCTGCTCCCTACTTCAGAAGCTCACAATCCTTGTTTGGGGAACATATGCCATAATCTTGGTACAGCACAGGGTATATTTCTAGGTCTGAGCTCTGCCAGTAACAGCAATGACACTGAGCACAGGCAGGGCCTGGTTAATTCACGAAATCATGGAATGGTTTGTGTTGGAAGGGAGCTTAAAGCTCCTCCAGCTCCAACCCCTGCCACGGGCAGGGACACCTTCCACTGGAGCAGCTTGCTCCAAGCCCCTGTGTCCAACCTGGCCTTGAACACTGCCAGGGATGGGGCAGCCACAGCTTCTCTGGGCACCCTGTGCCAGCGCCTCAGCACCCTCACAGGGAAGAGCTTCTGCCTAAGAGCTCAGCTCAGTCTCCCCTCGGGCAGGTTAAAGCCATTCCCCTTGGCCTGTCCCTACAGGCCCTTGTCCCAAGCCCCTCTCCAGGTTTCCTGCAGCCCCTTTAGGCACTGGAGCTGCTCTCAGGTCTCCCCTTCAGGAGCCTTCTCTTCTCCAGGCTGACCCAGCCCAGCTCTCTCAGCCTGGGAGGAAATGTTCCTGAACTGGTCCTATAGGAGAGGACCCAGGCATGGACCATGGACATTCTCCACAGAGGGACCAGGCTCCCTACCTGGATGTGTGCATCAACCACGTGCTCTGTCTGCCCGCGGAACACCCACTCTTTGGTGGTGATCTCACGCTGCTCAGGCACTGCCCACGTGGGCCCGAGCCCCTCGCAGTGGTACCAGAGCAGCAGCATCCCGTTCACCTCGCAGCACGGCCAGGTCCGGACCCTCGCCAAGTCTGGCACTGGGGAGCACAGAAAGGACTCAGTTAAAAGTGGCATCTCCAAAGCTGATCCTGGCACTAAGGGTCACCTTGTCCCCAGCCACAGCTCAGAGATCATCCGCACGGGACAGAGCCATGCGGCACAGCCTCTCTGGTGACACTTTTCCAGCTTCCAGGCTGCTGAAGAATGACAGCAGCCTCTACAATTCCCAGGTGAGTTTGCTTACATCACTTTTATTTCAGTTGGGCGCTTTCATGAGCTTTCAAAACTCACAAAGTTTTATGAAGGAAGAAGCAGGGCTGGCTGCTCTGCAGCCTCCTTCATTGCTCCTAAAGCTGTTCAAATCAGTGTCTGCTGCACCGATGGACCCTCCTCAAGTTTCTAAGAGCTAAAAAGAGATGCTTTTAGTTAGAGGTGTGCAGACAGTAAAAGCCATCTCTGCCTCTCGAGTTTAAGCCATTCTCCATTACAATACTGCAGTATGATGTGCTGCTTTAAGAACAGATCTGCTCTTTCCAGTGACATGAATTTTAGTGTTTATATTTACCCAATTGTTGGAAAATTGAATTTCTACTGGGTTGAAAGGCTTTTGCCTTCATGTCTTTTTCTGATTTGCAAACAAACAAGTGCAGGGGAAAGTGCTTCCTTATTATTTCATTATTCAGCCTTGTACAGTCTTATGGGAGGTGAAATAACAGGAGAAATTATATTTCTTTCAGTCAATGAATATCGGAGGAGGCAGGAGGAGACCATCACCGTGATTTCTGACTGAGAAAATCTTGTGCTTTGGGTGAGATGCAACTTGTTAAATTGTGGAAAGGTCATCATCTGCCCTACATAGTCACAGAACCCCAGACTGGTTTGGGTTGGAAGGGAGCTTAAAGCTCCTCCAGCTCCAACCCCTGCCACGGGCAGGGACACCTTCCACTAGAGCAGCTTGCTCCAAGCCCCTGTGTCCAACCTGGCCTTGAACACTGCCAGGGATGGGGCAGCCACAGCTTCTCTGGGCACCCTGGGCCAGCGCCTCAGCACCCTCACAGGGAAGAGCTTCTGCCTAAGAGCTCAGCTCAGTCTCCCCTCGGGCAGGTTCAAGCCATTCCCCTTGGCCTGTCCCTACAGGCCCTTGTTCCAAGCCCCTCTCCAGGTTTCCTGCAGCCCCTTTAGGCACTGGAGCTGCTCTGAGGTCTCCCCTTCAGGAGCCTTCTCTTCTCCAGGCTGCCCCAGCCCAGCTCTCTCAGCCTGGCTCCAGAGCAGAGCTGCTCCAGCCCTCGCAGCATCTCCGTGGCCTCCTCTGGACTTGCTCCAACATCATTTAGATTAGAAATTATCATGAAGCTCATCCAGTCCAACCGCTCCCAGCCCTGCCAAGGCCACCACTAACCCATGGCACTGAGGCCTCGTCTCCACGGGGTGTGAACCCTTGCAGGGACGGTGCCTGCAGCCCTGCCCTGGGCAGCCTGTTCCAATGCCTGAGCACCCCATGGGGCAGGAATTGTTCCTCAGCTCCATCTAAACCTGCCCTGGTGCAGCTTGAGGCCGGTTCCTCTTGTCCCATCCCTTGTTCCTTGGGAGCAGAGCCCAGCCCCTCCTGGCTCCATCCTCCTCTCAGGCACTTGTAGGGAGTGATCAGATCCCCTCTGAGCCTCCTTTTTTCCAGGCTGAACACCCCAACTTCCATCTGCTGCTCCTCACAGGACCTGTGCTCTGGACCCTTCCCCAGCTCCATCTGGCAGCACACTGGGCTCTGTGGCTCTCCTTCACTGTTGGTCCCCTGCAAGCCTAGTGCTGGAGGAGCTGCACGTCTGAGTCTCCAAAATCTTTCTCCATCACAGTGACCTGCATGAGCACAGGTGGCTTTTAAATCTGTTTAAACCACCCTGACCCATTTGTGTGTATGGGAGCAGGGCAGCTCTCTGCAGTTTTGTTCTTTCAATAACTATGGGTAACAATGACTTTGAATACAGACTTTTCAGATGAAACTGCATCATGGCAAGCCTTTGGGTATGTCCAGAACATTCACTCTCATTTTGTGCTGGAACTCATCATCGCTTATTGCTTGGAACCAAATTTTCACTTCCATGCAGCTCCTGAGTTAAGTACGTATGTGGAAAAAAGACAGTATTAATCTTCTTTCTGAAAATAACATACAAAAACCCAGGAATTGCTGTTTGGCACATCTATAAATTGCTTACCTTATCCATACAGATGGCATGTTTCTTTCACTTTGGGAAAAATAGTCTGTTTAGTAGAAAGACTGACTTTTGCTGCACTTGATGTTTTCATTGCCATCCCACTCAATCCCAGTCAGAGAAAGCTGAACTTCCCAAGAAAATAACTAAGCCAAAATAACAAGCCAAATTCAAGGTGAGTTTTCTGGTTTCAGCCACATCTACAATTGGTGATTTAAACTACTTAGTGCAGTCAGATCAGCTAATTGTTACACATGAACTTTAAGTAAGACATTAAGTAAGACATTCTTCCTACGCAGTCAACGCAAACCATATCTGAAAGGTTTGTGATGAGCTTTCCTGGATTCCAACCAAAAGTTCCCTTCAAGCCTTAAAAGGAGACAAAACTGTCATTGAGAGACCGTTCTGTCATGCTAATGTGACACATTTAATCACTGACATGGTATAAGCTGTCACTATAAAGCACAGAATGATTTCTGAACCCCAGTAACTCCTCAGGATCCATCCCTGCTGCTGCAATGGCTCACTCAGAGTTAAAACGCTTCTTTTACACCCTGTCTGCTGAACTCAAGAGATGTGGGACTGTTGAAGTCAAGAAAGGTGGTTATTTAACTGAGAAGACAGCTATAATCTTACAGAGGAAAGGCCACTGAACATTATGCCCCAACACAGACAGCTCAGGACGAAACAGGGTGCTGCATGAAATAGGGGAGCAGGATGAAGGGGGAGTTATTATAAAGATCACTTTCCCTTTTGATGAGGGCACACAGGACACTCCTGGTTCTGCAGATCTGGGGGGTGCTCCCTCACCTTTTTCAGCATAGGGGATGCTGGTGCATTTCCATCTTCTCCCCGAAAGCGCCAGCCATGGAATGGGCACTCGATGCAGTTGCCCACAACGCGGCCACCAGCAGCCAGGTTGGCTCCGAGGTGAGGGCAGTAAGCATCCACCACAAAGGCCTGGCCATCCTGGGTGCGAAAGGCAGCGAGCTGCTCTCCTGCAGAAAACAGGGGAGGGTGAGAGTGTAAAAACTTCCCCATATGAGGGGAAGCAGGGCAGACCTGTGGCCAGCAGGTTGAGGAGGTGATTCCTCCCCCTCTATTCAACCCTGGTGAGGCCATATCTGAAGTACTATGTCCAGTGCTGGGCTCCTCAGAACAAGAAAGACAAGGAGTTGCTGGAGATGGTTCAGCAGAGACCAACAAGATCAGGGGTCTGGAGCATCTCTCTTATGAAGAGAGATTGCAGGAGCTGGGCCTCGTTAGTCTGCAGAAGAGCAGCCTGAGAGGGGATCCCATCAATGCAGATCAGTATCTCAAAGGTGGGTGCCAGGAGGATGGTGCCAGCCTCTTTCAGTGATGCCCAGCAACAGGATGAGGAGCAATGGCCATAAACTAAAACATGAGAAGTGTCACCTCAACATGAGGAAGAATTTTCCTTTGAGGGTGTCAGAGCCCTGGCACAGGCTGCCCAGGGGGGTTGTGGAGCCTCCCTCTCTGGAGACATCCCAAACCCATCATGGGCACGTTCCTGTGTGACCTGCTCGGGGTGGCCTTGCCCTGGCAAGGGATTGCACTGGATGATCCCAGAGGTCCCTTCAGCTCTAATGATGTCGGGATTCTCGGAAGACACACCGGCCCCTTCTGCACAGGCAGCACCAACGGGTGCTCTGACCCAACACTGCAGGTCTCTGCCTGTGCAAAGGCGTGCAGACACATCCTGCTGCAGACGAATGCTGGAGGGTTTCTGTCAGGACAGAAATAACCGGAGAGGTTCTTTAACCACGAGGTGGCACCAGGCAACTGCCAACCAGGGCGGAAAGGGCTGCGCAAAACTGGGGTTGCAGCTGCTGCGGGAGATGCCCATGGTGTGGCTGCCATCAGCTCGCTGCCGGGTTTCAGAGCCATCCCCGACGGGTGAAGCGCCCTCACCCGTGTCCCCAGGGGCTGCTGTAGCACAGAAACCTCCCAGCTGAAGGGCATCACCTTGTTCCAGCCTGGGGGAGCATAATTTCTCCTGGTCAACTCTAAACCCTCATGGCTTTAACCCTCGGGCCTTTGGGGTTTGAGTTCTTGGAGCCAGCTTCCAGCCGCAGGATAAAAAGTACCATCACAAAAATGCTTAAAGAATTTAGGGATG